>NC_134438.1:1251226-1873089 GCF_030867145.1 Opisthocomus hoazin | reverse complement strand
AGGCACAGAGAATGGGGCTGCTTGCTTATCTTGCCACTTGAAACTTCAAACGCATGCTGGGAATGGTGGTGTCCCTGCCAGGCTCCTATCACAGCCCTGCTCCGAAAGTGCGAACGTCTGCAGATAGCTGGCAGACAGAAGGGGCTAGCCTGGAAAGCTGTTGCTCAGCATCATCTGCCCATGCCAGTGCTCGCACAGAGGCACAGAGAATGGGGCTGCTTGCTTGTCTTGCCACTTGAAACTTCAAACGTAGCCTGGGAAAGTTGGTGTCCCAGCCAGGCTCCTTTCCCAGCCCTGCTCCGAAAGTGCGAACGTCTGCAGATAGCTGGCAGGCAGAAGGGGCTAGCCTGGAAAGCTGTTGCTCAGCCTCATCTGCCCATGGCAGTGCTTGCACAGAGGCACAGAGAATGGGGCTCCTTTCTTGTCTTGCCACCTCAAACTTCAAACGTATCCTGGGAAAGATGGTGTACCTGCTAGGCTCCTTTCGCAGCCCTGCTCTTGAAATGCGAACGTCTGAAGATAGCTGGCAGCCTGAAGGGGCTAGCCTGGAAAGCTGTTGCTCAGCCTCATCTGCCCATGGCACTGTTCGCATAGAGGCACAGAGAATGGGGCTGCTTGCTTATCTTGCCACTTGAAACTTCAAACGCATGCTGGGAAGGGTGGTGTCCCTGCCAGGCTCCTATCACAGCCCTGCTCCGAAAGTGCGAACGTCTGCAGATAGCTGGCAAGCAGAAGGGTCTAGCCTTGAAAGCTGTTGCTCAGCCTCATCTGCCCATGGCACTGTTCGCATAGAGGCACAGAGAATGGGGCTCCTTGCTTGTCTTGCCACCTCAAACTTCAAACGCATGCTGGGAATGGTGGTGTCCCTGCCAGGCTCCTATCACAGCCCTGCTCCGAAAGTGCGAACGTCTGCAGATAGCTGGCAGACAGAAGGGGCTAGCCTGGAAAGCTGTTGCTCAGCCTCATCTGCCCATGGCAGTGCTCGCACAGAGGCACAGAGAATGGGGCTGCTTGCTTGTCTTGCCACTTGAAACTTCAAACGTAGCCTGGGAAAGTTGGTGTCCCAGCCAGGCTTCTTTCGCAGCCCTGCTCCGAAAGTGCGAACGTCTGCAGATAGCTGGCAGTCAGAATGTGCTATCATGTAAAGCAGTTGCTCAGCCTCATCTACCCATGGCACTGTTCGCATAGAGGCACAGAGAATGGGGCTGCTTGCTTATCTTGCCACTTGAAACTTCAAACGCATGCTGGGAATGGTGGTGTCCCTGCCAGGCTCCTATCACAGCCCTGCTCCGAAAGTGCGAACGTCTGCAGATAGCTGGCAGACAGAAGGGGCAGGCCTGGAAAGCTGTTGCTCAGCCTCATCTGCCCATGGCACGGCTCGCACAGAGGCACAGAGAATGGGGCTCCTTGCTTGTCTTGCCACCTCAAACTTCAAACGTAGCCTGGGAAAGATGGTGTACCTGCTAGGCTCCTTTCGCAGCCCTGCTCTTGAAATGCGAACGTCTGAAGATAGCTGGCAGGCAGAAGGGGCTAGCCTGGAAAGCTGTTGCTCAGCCTCATCTGCCCATGGCACTGTTCGCATAGAGGCACAGAGAATGGGGCTGCTTGCTTATCTTGCCACTTGAAACTTCAAACGCATGCTGGGAATGGTGGTGTCCCTGCCAGGCTCCTATCACAGCCCTGCTCCGAAAGTGCGAACGTCTGCAGATAGCTGGCAAGCAGAAGGGGCTATCCTGGAAAGCTGTTGCTCAGCCTCATCTGCCCATGGCACTGTTCGCATAGAGGCACAGAGAATGGGGCTGCTTGCTTATCTTGCCACTTGAAACTTCAAACGCATGCTGGGAATGGTGGTGTCCCTGCCAGGCTCCTATCACAGCCCTGCTCCGAAAGTGCGAACGTCTGCAGATAGATGGCAGGCAGAAGGGGCTAGCCTGGAAAGCTGTTGCTCAGCCTCATCTGCCCATGGCACTGTTCGCATAGAGGCACAGAGAATGGGGCTCCTTGCTTGTCTTGCCACCTCAAACTTCAAACGTAGCCTGGGAAAGTTGGTGTCCCAGCCAGGCTCCTTTCTCAGCCCTGCTCCGAAAGTGCGAACGTCTGCAGATAGCTGGCAGGCAGAAGGGGCTAGCCTGGAAAGCTGTTGCTCAGCCTCATCTGCCCATGGCACGGCTCGCACAGAGGCACAGAGAATGGGGCTCCTTGCTTGTCTTGCCACCTCAAACTTCAAACGTAGCCTGGGAAAGTTGGTGTCCCAGCCAGGATCCTTTCGCAGCCCTGCTCCAAAAGTGCGAACGTCTGCAGATAGCTGGCAGACAGAAGGGGCTAGCCTGGAAAGCTGTTGCTCAGCCTCATCTGCCCATGGCACTGTTCGCATATAGGCACAGAGAATGGGGCTGCTTGCTTATCTTGCCACTTGAAACTTCAAACGCATGCTGGGAATGGTGGTGTCCCTGCCAGGCTCCTATCACAGCTCTGCTCGAAAGTGCGAACGTCTGCAGATAGCTGGCAGGCAGAAGGGGCTATCCTGGAAAGCTGTTGCTCAGCCTCATCTGCCCATGGCAGTGCTCGCACAGAGGCACAGAGAATGGGGCTGCTTGCTTGTCTTGCCACTTGAAACTTCAAACGTAGCCTGGGAAAGTTGGTGTCCCAGCCAGGCTTCTTTCGCAGCCCTGCTCCGAAAGTGCGAACGTCTGCAGATAGCTGGCAGGCAGAAGGGGCTAGCCTGGAAAGCTGTTGCTCAGCCTCATCTGCCCATGGCACGGCTCGCACAGAGGCACAGAGAATGGGGCTCCTTGCTTGTCTTGCCACCTCAAACTTCAAACGTATCCTGGGAAAGATGGTGTACCTGCCAGGCTCCTTTCGCAGCCCTGCTCTTGAAATGCGAACGTCTGAAGATAGCTGGCAAGCAGAAGGGGCTAGCCTGGAAAGCTGTTGCTCAGCCTCATCTGCCCATGGCACTGTTCGCATAGAGGCACAGAGAATGGGGCTCCTTGCTTATCTTGCCACTTGAAACTTCAAATGCATGCTGGGAAGGGTGGTGTCCCAGCCAGGCTCCTATCCCAGCCCTGCTCCGAAAGTGCGAACGTCTGCAGATAGCTGGCAAGCAGAAGGGGCTAGCCTTGAAAGCTGTTGCTCAGCCTCATCTGCCCATGGCACTGTTCGCATAGAGGCACAGAGAATGGGGCTGCTTGCTTATCTTGCCACTTGAAACTTCAAACACATGCTGGGAATGGTGGTGTCCCTGCCAGGCTCCTATCACAGCCCTGCTCCGAAAGTGCGAACGTCTGCAGATAGCTGGCAGCCAGAAGGGGCTAGCCTGGAAAGCTGTTGCTCAGCCTCATCTGCCCATGGCAGTGCTCGCACAGAGGAACAGAGAATGGGGCTGCTTGCTTGTCTTGCCACTTGAAACTTCAAACGTAGCCTGGGAAATTTGGTGTCCCAGCCAGGCTCCTTTCGCAGCCCTGCTCCGAAAGTGTGAACGTCTGCAGATAGCTGGCAGGCTGAAGGGGCTATCCTGGAAAGCTGTTGCTCAGCCTCATCTGCCCATGGCAGTGCTCGCATAGAGGCACAGAGAATGGGGCTGCTTGCTTGTCTTGCCACCTCAAACTTCAAACGTAGCCTGGGAAAGATGGTGTACCTGCTAGGCTCCTTTCGCAGCCCTGCTCTTGAAATGCGAACGTCTGAAGATAGCTGGCAGCCAGAAGGGGCTAGCCTGGAAAGCTGTTGCTCAGCCTCATCTGCCCATGGCACTGTTCGCATAGAGGCACAGAGAATGGGGCTGCTTGCTTATCTTGCCACTTGAAACTTCAAACGCATGCTGGGAAGGGTGGTGTCCCTGCCAGGCTCCTATCACAGTCCTGCTCCGAAAGTGCGAACGTTTGCAGATAGCTGGCAGACAGAAGGGGCTATCCTGGAAAGCTGTTGCTCAGCCTCATCTGCCCATGGCACTGTTCGCATAGAGGCACAGAGAATGGGGCTGCTTGCTTATCTTGCCACTTGAAACTTCAAACGCATGCTGGGAATGGTGGTGTCCCTGCCAGGCTCCTATCACAGCCCTGCTCCGAAAGTACGAACGTCTGCAGATAGCTGGCAGGCAGAAGGGGCTAGCCTGGAAAGCTGTAGCTCAGCCTCATCTGCCCATGGCAGTGCTCGCACAGAGGCACAGAGAATGGGGCTCCTTGCTTGTCTTGCCACCTCAAACTTCAAACGTAGCCTGGGAAAGTTGGTGTCCCAGCCAGGCTTCTTTCGCAGCCCTGCTCCGAAAGTGCGAACGTCTGCAGATAGCTGGCAGGCAGAAGGTGCTATCATGTAAAGCAGTTGCTCAGCCTCATCTACCCATGGCACTGTTCGCATAGAGGCACAGAGAATGGGGCTGCTTGCTTATCTTGCCACTTGAAACTTCAAACGCATGCTGGGAATGGTGGTGTCCCTGCCAGGCTCCTTTCGCAGCCCTCCTCCGAAAGTGCGAACGTCTGCAGATAGCTGGCAAGCAGAAGGGGCTAGCCTGGAAAGCTGTTGCTCAGCCTCATCTGCCCATGGCACTGTTCGCATAGAGGCACAGAGAATGGGGCTGCTTGCTTATCTTGCCACTTGAAACTTCAAACGCATGCTGGGAATCGTGGTGTCCCTGCCAGGATCCTATCACAGCCCTGCTCCGAAAGTGCGAACGTCTGCAGATAGCTGGCAGACAGAGGGGGCTAGCCTAGAAAGCTGTTGCTCAGCCTCATCTGCCCATGGCACGGCTCGCACAGAGGCACAGAGAATGGGGCTGCTTGCTTGTCTTGCCACCTCAAACTTCAAACGTAGCCTGGGAAAGACGGTGTACCTGCTAGGCTCCATTCGCAGCCCTGCTCCGAAAGTTCGAACGTCTGCAGATAGCTGGCAGGCAGAAGGGGCTAGCCTGGAAAGCTGTTGCTCAGCCTCATCTGCCCATGGCAGTGCTCGCACAGAGGCACAGAGAATGGGGCTCCTTGCTTGTCTTGCCACCTCAAACTTCAAACGTAGCCTGGGAAAGTTGGTGTCCCAGCCAGGCTCCTTTCGCAGCCCTGCTCCAAAAGTGCGAACGTCTGCAGATAGCTGGCAGCCTGAAGGGGCTATCATGTAAAGCAGTTGCTCAGCCTCATCTACCCATGGCACTGTTCGCATAGAGGCACAGAGAATGGGGCTGCTTGCTTATCTTGCCACTTGAAACTTCAAACGCATGCTGGGAATGGTGGTGTCCCTGCCAGGCTCCTATCACAGCCCTGCTCCGAAAGTGCGAACGTCTGCAGATAGCTGGCAGACAGAAGGGGCTAGCCTGGAAAGCTGTTGCTCAGCCTCATCTGCCCATGGCACTGTTCGCATAGAGGCACAGAGAATGGGGCTGCTTGCTTATCTTGCGACTTGAAACTTCAAACGCATGCTGGGAATGGTGGTGTCCCTGCCAGGCTCCTATCCCAGCCCTGCTCCGAAAGTGCGAACGTCTGCAGATAGCTGGCAGCCAGAAGGGGCTAGCCTGGAAAGCTGTTGCTCAGCCTCATCTGCCCATGGCAGTGCTCGCACAGAGGCACAGAGAATGGGGCTGCTTGCTTGTCTTGCCACTTGAAACTTCAAACGTAGCCTGGGAAAGTTGGTGTCCCAGCCAGGCTCCTTTCGCAGCCCTGCTCCGAAAGTGTGAACGTCTGCAGATAGCTGGCAGGCAGAAGGGGCTAGCCTGGAAAGCTGTTGCTCAGCCTCATCTGCCCACGGCACGGCTCGCACAGAGGCACAGAGAATGGGGCTCCTTGCTTGTCTTGCCACCTCAAACTTCAAACGTAGCCTGGGAAAGATGGTGTACCTGCTAGGCTCCTTTCGCAGCCTTGCTCCGAAAGTTCGAACGTCTGCAGATAGCTGGCAGGCTGAAGGGGCTATCCTGGAAAGCTGTTGCTCAGCCTCATCTGCCCATGGCAGTGCTCGCATAGAGGCAAAGAGAATGGGGCTCCTTGCTTGTCTTGCCACCTCAAACTTCAAACGTAGCCTGGGAAAGTTGGTGTCCCAGCCAGGCTCCTTTCGCAGCCCTGCTCCAAAAGTGCGAACGTCTGCAGATAGCTGGCAGCCTGAAGGGGCTATCATGTAAAGCAGTTGCTCAGCCTCATCTACCCATGGCACTGTTCGCATAGAGGCACAGAGAATGGGGCTGCTTGCTTATCTTGCCACTTGAAACTTCAAACGCATGCTGGGAATGGTGGTGTCCCTGCCAGGCTCCTATCACAGCCCTGCTCCGAAAGTGCGAACGTCTGCAGATAGCTGGCAGACAGAAGGGGCTAGCCTGGAAAGCTGTTGCTCAGCCTCATCTGCCCATGGCACTGTTCGCATAGAGGCACAGAGATTGGGGCTCCTTGCTTATCTTGCCACTTGAAACTTCAAACGCATGCTGGGAATGGTGGTGTCCCTGCCAGGCTCCTATCCCAGCCCTGCTCCGAAAGTGCGAACGTCTGCAGATAGCTGGCAGCCAGAAGGGGCTAGCCTGGAAAGCTGTTGCTCAGCCTCATCTGCCCATGGCAGTGCTCGCACAGAGGCACAGAGAATGGGGCTGCTTGCTTGTCTTGCCACTTGAAACTTCAAACGTAGTCTGGGAAAGTTGGTGTCCCAGCCAGGCTCCTTTCGCAGCCCTGCTCCGAAAGTGCGAACGTCTGCAGATAGCTGGCAGGCAGAAGGGGCTAGCCTGGAAAGCTGTTGCTCAGCCTCATCTGCCCATGGCACGGCTCGCACAGAGGAACAGAGAATGGGGCTCCTTGCTTGTCTTGCCACCTCAAACTTCAAACGTAGCCTGGGAAAGATGGTGTACCTGCCAGGCTCCTTTCGCAGCCTTGCTCCGAAAGTTCGAACGTCTGCAGATAGCTGGCAGCCAGAAGGGGCTAGCCTGGAAAGCTGTTGCTCAGCCTCATCTGCCCATGGCAGTGCTCGCATAGAGGCACAGAGAATGGGGCTGCTTGCTTGTCTTGCCACCTCAAACTTCAAACGTAGCCTGGGAAAGATGGTGTACCTGCTAGGCTCCTTTCGCAGCCCTGCTCTTGAAATGCGAACGTCTGAAGATAGCTGGCAGCCAGAAGGGGCTAGCCTGGAAAGCTGTTGCTCAGCCTCATCTACCCATGGCACTGTTCGCATAGAGGCACAGAGAATGGGGCTGCTTGCTTATCTTGCCACTTGAAACTTCAAACCCATGCTGGGAAGGGTGGTGTCCCTGCCAGGCTCCTATCCCAGCCCTGCTCCGAAAGTGCGAACGTCTGCAGATAGTTGGCAAGCAGAAGGGGCTAGCCTTGAAAGCTGTTGCTCAGCCTCATCTGCCCATGGCACTGTTCGCATAGAGGCACAGAGAATGGGGCTGCTTGCTTATCTTGCCACTTGAAACTTCAAACGCATGCTGGGAATGGTGGTGTCCCTGCCAGGCTCCTATCACAGCCCTGCTCCGAAAGTGCGAACGTCTGCAGATAGCTGGCAGACAGAAGGGGCTAGCCTGGAAAGCTGTTGCTCAGCCTCATCTGCCTATGGCACTGTACGCATAGAGGCACAGAGAATGGGGCTGCTTGCTTATCTTGCCACTTGAAACTTCAAACGCATGCTGGGAATGGTGGTGTCCCTGCCAGGCTCCTATCACAGCCCTGCTCGAAAGTGCGAACGTCTGCAGATAGCTGGCAGGCAGAAGGGGCTATCCTGAAAAGCTGTTGCTCAGCCTCATCTGCCCATGGCAGTGCTCGCACAGAGGCACAGAGAATGGGGCTGCTTGCTTGTCTTGCCACTTGAAACTTCAAACGTAGCCTGGGAAAGTTGGAGTCCCAGCCAGGCTCCTTTCGCAGCCCTGCTCCGAAAGTGCGAACGTCTGCAGATAGCTGGCAGGCAGAAGGGGCTAGCCTGGAAAGCTGTTTCTCAGCCTCATCTGCCCATGGCACGGCTCGCACAGAGGCACAGAGAATGGGGCTCCTTGCTTGTCTTGCCACCTCAGACTTCAAACGTATCCTGGGAAAGATGGTGTACCTGCTAGGCTCCTTTCGCAGCCCTGCTCTTGAAATGCGAACGTCTGAAGATAGCTGGCAGGCAGAAGGGGCTAGCCTGGAAAGCTGTTGCTCAGCCTCATCTGCCCATGGCACTGTTCGCATAGAGGCACAGAGAATGGGGCTCCTTGCTTATCTTGCCACTTGAAACTTCAAACGCATGCTGGGAATGGTGGTGTCCCTGCCAGGCTCCTATCACAGCCCTGCTCCGAAAGTGCGAACGTCTGCAGATAGCTGGCAAGCAGAAGGGGCTAGCCTGGAAAGCTGTTGCTCAGCCTCATCTGCCCATGGCACTGTTCGCATAGAGGCACAGAGAATGGGGCTGCTTGCTTATCTTGCCACTTGAAACTTCAAACGCATGCTGGGAATGGTGGTGTCCCTGCCAGGCTCCTATCACAGCCCTGCTCCGAAAGTGCGAACGTCTGCAGATAGCTGGCAGACAGAAGGGGCTAGCCTGGAAAGCTGTTGCTCAGCCTCATCTGCCCATGGCAGTGCTCGCACAGAGGCACAGAGAATGGGGCTGCTTGCTTGTCTTGCCACTTGAAACTTCAAACGCATGCTGGGAATGGTGGTGTCCCTGCCAGGCTCCTATCACAGCCCTGCTCCGAAAGTGCGAACGTCTGCAGATAGCTGGCAGGCAGAAGGGGCTAGCCTGGAAAGCTGTTGCTCAGCCTCATCTACCCATGGCACGGCTCGCATAGAGGCACAGAGAATGGGGCTGCTTGCTTATCTTGCCACTTGAAACTTCAAACGCATGCTGGGAATCGTGGTGTCCCAGCCAGGCTCCTTTCGCAGCCCTGCTCCGAAAGTTCGAACATCTGCAGATAGCTGGCAGGCAGAAGGGGCTAGCCTGGAAAGCTGTTGCTCAGCCTCATCTGCCCATGGCAGTGCTCGCACAGAGGCACAGAGAATGGGGCTCCTTGCTTGTCTTGCCACCTCAAACTTCAAAGGTAGCCTGGGAAAGTTGGTGTACCTGCCAGGCTCCTTTCGCAGCCTTGCTCCGAAAGTTCGAACGTCTGCAGATAGCTGGCAGCCAGAAGGGGCTAGCCTGGAAAGCTGTTGCTCAGCCTCATCTGCCCATGGCAGTGCTCGCATAGAGGCACAGAGAATGGGGCTGCTTGCTTGTCTTGCCACCTCAAACTTCAAACGTAGCCTGGGAAAGATGGTGTACCTGCTAGGCTCCTTTCGCAGCCCTGCTCTTGAAATGCGAACGTCTGAAGATAGCTGGCAGCCAGAAGGGGCTAGCCTGGAAAGCTGTTGCTCAGCCTCATCTGCCCATGGCACTGTTCGCATAGAGGCACAGAGAATGGGGCTGCTTGCTTATCTTGCCACTTGAAACTTCAAACCCATGCTGGGAAGGGTGGTGTCCCTGCCAGGCTCCTATCCCAGCCCTGCTCCGAAAGTGCGAACGTCTGCAGATAGCTGGCAAGCAGAAGGGGCTAGCCTGGAAAGCTGTTGCTCAGCCTCATCTGCCCATGGCACTGTTCGCATAGAGGCACAGAGAATGGGGCTGCTTGCTTATCTTGCCACTTGAAACTTCAAACGCATGCTGGGAATGGTGGTGTCCCTGCCAGGCTCCTATCACAGCCCTGCTCCGAAAGTGCGAACGTCTGCAGATAGCTGGCAGACAGAAGGGGCTAGCCTGGAAAGCTGTTGCTCAGCCTCATCTGCCTATGGCACTGTACGCATAGAGGCACAGAGAATGGGGCTGCTTGCTTATCTTGCCACTTGAAACTTCAAACGCATGCTGGGAATGGTGGTGTCCCTGCCAGGCTCCTATCACAGCCCTGCTCGAAAGTGCGAACGTCTGCAGATAGCTGGCAGGCAGAAGGGGCTATCCTGGAAAGCTGTTGCTCAGCCTCATCTGCCCATGGCAGTGCTCGCACAGAGGCACAGAGAATGGGGCTGCTTGCTTGTCTTGCCACTTGAAACTTCAAACGTAGCCTGGGAAAGTTGGAGTCCCAGCCAGGCTCCTTTCGCAGCCCTGCTCCGAAAGTGCGAACATCTGCAGATAGCTGGCAGGCAGAAGGGGCTAGCCTGGAAAGCTGTTTCTCAGCCTCATCTGCCCATGGCACGGCTCGCACAGAGGCACAGAGAATGGGGCTCCTTGCTTGTCTTGCCACCTCAGACTTCAAACGTATCCTGGGAAAGATGGTGTACCTGCTAGGCTCCTTTCGCAGCCCTGCTCTTGAAATGCGAACGTCTGAAGATAGCTGGCAGCCAGAAGGGGCTAGCCTGGAAAGCTGTTGCTCAGCCTCATCTGCCCATGGCACTGTTCGCATAGAGGCACAGAGAATGGGGCTCCTTGCTTATCTTGCCACTTGAAACTTCAAATGCATGCTGGGAAGGGTGGTATCCCTGCCAGGCTCCTATCACAGCCCTGCTCCGAAAGTGCGAACGTCTGCAGATAGCTGGCAAGCAGAAGGGGCTAGCCTGGAAAGCTGTTGCTCAGCCTCATCTGCCCATGGCACTGTTCGCATAGAGGCACAGAGAATGGGGCTGCTTGCTTATCTTGCCACTTGAAACTTCAAACGCATGCTGGGAATGGTGGTGTCCCTGCCAGGCTCCTATCACAGCCCTGCTCCGAAAGTGCGAATGTCTGCAGATAGCTGGCAGACAGAAGGGGCTAGCCTGGAAAGCTGTTGCTCAGCCTCATCTGCCCATGGCAGTGCTCGCACAGAGGCACAGAGAATGGGGCTGCTTGCTTGTCTTGCCACTTGAAACTTCAAACGCATGCTGGGAATGGTGGTGTCCCAGCCAGGCTCCTTTCGCAGCCCTGCTCCGAAAGTGCGAACGTCTGCAGATAGCTGGCAGGCAGAAGGGGCTAGCCTGGAAAGCTGTTGCTCAGCCTCATCTACCCATGGCACGGCTCGCATAGAGGCACAGAGAATGGGGCTGCTTGCTTATCTTGCCACTTGAAACTTCAAACGCATGCTGGGAATCGTGGTGTCCCAGCCAGGCTCCTTTCGCAGCCCTGCTCCGAAAGTTCGAACATCTGCAGATAGCTGGCAGGCAGAAGGGGCTAGCCTGGAAAGCTGTTGCTCAGCCTCATCTGCCCATGGCAGTGCTCGCACAGAGGCACAGGGAATGGGGCTCCTTGCTTGTCTTGCCACCTCAAACTTCAAAGGTAGCCTGGGAAAGTTGGTGTCCCTGCCAGGCTTCTTTCGCAGCCCTGCTCCGAAAAGTGCGAACGTCTGCAGATAGCTGGCAAGCAGAAGGGGCTAGCCTGGAAAGCTGTTGCTCAGCCTCATCTGCCCATGGCACGGCTCGCACAGAGGCACAGAGAATGGGGCTCCTTGTTTGTCTTGCCACCTCAAACTTCAAACGTAGCCTGGGAAAGTTGGTGTCCCAGCCAGGCTCCTTTCGCAGCCCTGCTCCGAAAGTGCGAACGTCTGCAGATAGCTGGCAGGCAGAAGGGGCTAGCCTGGAAAGCTGTTGCTCAGCCTCATCTGCCCATGGCACTGTTCGCACAGAGGCACAGAGAATGGGGCTCCTTGCTTGTCTTGCCACCTCAAACTTCAAATGTAGCCTGGGAAAGATGGTGTACCTGCTAGGCTCCTTTCGCAGCCCTGCTGCGAAAGTTCGAACGTCTGCACATAGCTGGCAGGCAGAAGGGGCTATCCTGGAAAGCTGTTGCTCAGCCTCATCTGCCCATGGCAGTGCTCGCACAGAGGCACAGAGAATGGGGCTCCTTGCTTGTCTTGCCACCTCAAACTTCAAACGTAGCCTGGGAAAGTTGGTGTCCCAGCCAGGCTCCTTTCGCATCCCTGCTCCGAAAGTGCGAACGTCTGCAGATAGCTGGCAGGCAGAAGGGGCTATCATGTAAAGCAGTTGCTCAGCCTCATCTACCCATGGCACTGTTCGCATAGAGGCACAGAGAATGGGGCTGCTTGCTTATCTTGCCACTTGAAACTTCAAACGCATGCTGGGAATGGTGGTGTCCCTGCCAGGCTCCTATCACAGCCCTGCTCCGAAAGTGCGAACGTCTGCAGATAGCTGGCAGCCAGAAGGGGCTAGCCTGGAAAGCTGTTGCTCAGCCTCATCTGCCCATGGCACGGCTCGCACAGAGGCACAGAGAATGGGGCTCCTTGCTTGTCTTGCCACCTCAAACTTCAAACGTAGCCTGGGAAATATGGTGTACCTGCTAGGCTCCTTTCGCAGCCCTGCTCTTGAAATGCGAACGTCTGAAGATAGCTGGCAGCCAGAAGGGGCTAGCCTGGAAAGCTGTTGCTCAGCCTCATCTGCCCATGGCACTGTTCGCATAGAAGCACAGAGAATGGGGCTCCTTGCTTATCTTGCCACTTGAAACTTCAAACGCATGCTGGGAATGGTGGTGTCCCTGCCAGGCTCCTATCACAGCCCTGCTCCGAAAGTGCGAACGTCTGCAGATAGCTGGCAAGCAGAAGGGGCTAGCCTGGAAAGCTGTTGCTCAGCCTCATCTGCCCATGGCACTGTTCGCATAGAGGCACAGAGAATGGGGCTGCTTGCTTATCTTGCCACTTGAAACTTCAAACGCATGCTGGGAATGGTGGTGTCCCTGCCAGGCTCCTATCACAGCCCTGCTCCGAAAGTGCGAACGTCTGCAGATAGCTGGCAGACAGAAGGGGCTAGCCTGGAAAGCTGTTGCTCAGCCTCATCTGCCCATGGCAGTGCTCGCACAGAGGCACAGAGAATGGGGCTGCTTGCTTGTCTTGCCACTTGAAACTTCAAACGCATGCTGGGAATGGTGGTGTCCCTGCCAGGCTCCTATCACAGCCCTGCTCCGAAAGTGCGAACGTCTGCAGATAGCTGGCAGGCAGAAGGGGCTAGCCTGGAAAGCTGTTGCTCAGCCTCATCTACCCATGGCACGGCTCGCATAGAGGCACAGAGAATGGGGCTGCTTGCTTATCTTGCCACTTGAAACTTCAAACGCATGCTGGGAATCGTGGTGTCCCAGCCAGGCTCCTTTCGCAGCCCTGCTCCGAAAGTTCGAACATCTGCAGATAGCTGGCAGGCAGAAGGGGCTAGCCTGGAAAGCTGTTGCTCAGCCTCATCTGCCCATGGCAGTGCTCGCACAGAGGCACAGAGAATGGGGCTCCTTGCTTGTCTTGCCACCTCAAACTTCAAAGGTAGCCTGGGAAAGTTGGTGTCCCTGCCAGGCTTCTTTCGCAGCCCTGCTCCGAAAAGTGCGAACGTCTGCAGATAGCTGGCAAGCAGAAGGGGCTAGCCTGGAAAGCTGTTGCTCAGCCTCATCTGCCCATGGCACGGCTCGCACAGAGGCACAGAGAATGGGGCTCCTTGCTTGTCTTGCCACCTCAAACTTCAAACGTAGCCTGGGAAAGTTGGTGTCCCAGCCAGGCTCCTTTCGCAGCCCTGCTCCGAAAGTGCGAACGTCTGCAGATAGCTGGCAGGCAGAAGGGGCTAGCCTGGAAAGCTGTTGCTCAGCCTGATCTGCCCATGGCACTGTTCGCACAGAGGCACAGAGAATGGGGCTCCTTGCTTGTCTTGCCACCTCAAACTTCAAATGTAGCCTGGGAAAGATGGTGTACCTGCTAGGCTCCTTTCGCAGCCCTGCTCTTGAAATGCGAACGTCTGAAGATAGCTGGCAGCCAGAAGGGGCTATCCTGGAAAGCTGTTGCTCAGCCTCATCTGCCCATGGCAGTGCTCGCACAGAGGAACAGAGAATGGGGCTCCTTGCTTGTCTTGCCACCTCAAACTTCAAACGTAGCCTGGGAAAGTTGGTGTCCCAGCCAGGCTCCTTTCGCAGCCCTGCTCCGAAAGTGCGAACGTCTGCAGATAGCTGGCAGCCTGAAGGGGCTATCATGTAAAGCAGTTGCTCAGCCTCATCTACCCATGGCACTGTTCGCATAGAGGCACAGAGAATGGGGCTGCTTGCTTATCTTGCCGCTTGAAACTTCAAACGCATGCTGGGAATGGTGGTGTCCCTGCCAGGCTCCTATCACAGCCCTGCTCCGAAAGTGCGAACGTCTGCAGATAGCTGGCAGCCAGAAGGGGCTAGCCTGGAAAGCTGTTGCTCAACCTCATCTGCCCATGGCACTGTTCGCATAGAGGCACAGAGAATGGGGCTGCTTGCTTATCTTGCCACTTGAAACTTCAAACGCATGCTGGGAATGGTGGTGTCCCTGCCAGGCTCCTATCACAGCCCTGCTCGAAAGTGCGAACGTCTGCAGATAGCTGGCAGGCAGAAGGGGCTATCCTGGAAAGCTGTTGCTCAGCCTCATCTGCCCATGGCAGTGCTCGCACAGAGGCACAGAGAATGGGGCTGCTTGCTTGTCTTGCCACCTCAAACTTCAAACGTAGCCTGGGAAAGTTGGTGTCCCAGCCAGGCTCCTTTCGCAGCCCTGCTCCGAAAGTGCGAACGTCTGCAGATAGCTGGCAGGCAGAAGGGGCTAGCCTGGAAAGCTGTTGCTCAGCCTCATCTGCCCATGGCACGGCTCGCACAGAGGCACAGAGAATGGGGCTCCTTGCTTGTCTTGCCACCTCAAACTTCAAACGTAGCCTGGGAAAGATGGTGTACCTGCTAGGCTCCTTTCGCAGCCCTGCTCTTGAAATGCGAACGTCTGAAGATAGCTGGCAGCCAGAAGGGGCTAGCCTGGAAAGCTGTTGCTCAGCCTCATCTGCCCATGGCACTGTTCGCATAGAAGCACAGAGAATGGGGCTCCTTGCTTATCTTGCCACTTGAAACTTCAAACGCATGCTGGGAATGGTGGTGTCCCTGCCAGGCTCCTATCACAGCCCTGCTCCGAAAGTGCGAACGTCTGCAGATAGCTGGCAAGCAGAAGGGGCTAGCCTGGAAAGCTGTTGCTCAGCCTCATCTACCCATGGCACTGTTCGCATAGAGGCACAGAGAATGGGGCTGCTTGCTTATCTTGCCACTTGAAACTTCAAACGCATGCTGGGAATCGTGGTGTCCCTGCCAGGATCCTATCACAGCCCTGCTCCGAAAGTGCGAACGTCTGCAGATAGCTGGCAGACAGAGGGGGCTAGCCTGGAAAGCTGTTGCTCAGCCTCATCTGCCCATGGCACGGCTCGCACAGAGGCACAGAGAATGGGGCTCCTTGCTTGTCTTGCCACCTCAAACTTCAAACGTAGCCTGGGAAAGTTGGTGTCCCAGCCAGGCTCCTTTCGCAGCCCTGCTCCGAAAGTGCGAACGTCTGCAGATAGCTGGCAGGCAGAAGGGGCTATCCTGGAAAGCTGTTGCTCAGCCTCATCTGCCCATGGCACTGCTCGCACAGAGGCACAGAGAATGGGGCTCCTTGCTTGTCTTGCCACCTCAAACTTCAAACGTAGCCTGGGAAAGTTGGTGTCCCAGCCAGGCTCCTTTCGCAGCCCTGCTCCAAAAGTGCGAACGTCTGCAGATAGCTGGCAGCCTGAAGGGGCTATCATGTAAAGCAGTTGCTCAGCCTCATCTACCCATGGCACTGTTCGCATAGAGGCACAGAGAATGGGGCTGCTTGCTTATCTTGCCACTTGAAACTTCAAACGCATGCTGGGAAGGGTGGTGTCCCTGCCAGGCTCCTATCACAGCCCTGCTCCGAAAGTGCGAACGTCTGCAGATAGCTGGCAGACAGAAGGGGCTAGCCTGGAAAGCTGTTGCTCAGCCTCATCTGCCCATGGCACTGCTCGCACAGAGGCACAGAGAATGGGGCTGCTTGCTTATCTTGCCACTTGAAACTTCAAACGCATGCTGGGAATGGTGGTGTCCCTGCCAGGCTCCTATCACAGCCCTGCTCCGAAAGTTCGAACGTCTGCAGATAGCTGGCAGCCAGAAGGGGCTAGCCTGGAAAGCTGTTGCTCAGCCTCATCTGCCCATGGCAGTGCTCGCATAGAGGCACAGAGAATGGGGCTGCTTGCTTGTCTTGCCACTTGAAACTTCAAACGTAGCCTGGGAAAGTTGGTGTCCCAGCCAGGCTCCTTTCGCAGCCCTGCTCTGGAAGTGCGAACGTCTGCAGATAGCTGGCAGCCAGAAGGGGCTAGCCTGGAAAGCTGTTGCTCAGCCTCATCTGCCCATGGCACGGCTCGCACAGAGGCACAGAGAATGGGGCTGCTTGCTTGTCTTGCCACCTCAAACTTCAAACGTAGCCTGGGAAAGATGGTGTACCTGCTAGGCTCCTTTCGCAGCCTTGCTCCGAAAGTTCGAACGTCTGCAGATAGCTGGCAGGCAGAAGGGGCTATCCTGGAAAGCTGTTGCTCAGCCTCATCTGCCCATGGCAGTGCTCGCATAGAGGCACAGAGAATGGGGCTCCTTGCTTGTCTTGCCACCTCAAACTTCAAACGTGTCCTGGGAAAGTTGGTGTCCCAGCCAGGCTCCTTTCGCAGCCCTGCTCCAAAAGTGCGAACGTCTGCAGATAGCTGGCAGACAGAAGGGGCTAGCCTGGAAAGCTGTTGCTCAGCCTCATCTGCCCATGGCACTGTTCGCATAGAGGCACAGAGAATGGGGCTGCTTGCTTATCTTGCCACTTGAAACTTCAAACGCATGCTGGGAATGGTGGTGTCCCTGCCAGGCTCCTATCACAGCCCTGCTCGAAAGTGCGAACGTCTGCAGATAGCTGGCAGGCAGAAGGGGCTAGCCTGGAAAGCTGTTGCTCAGCCTCATCTGCCCATGACAGTGCTCGCACAGAGGCACAGAGAATGGGGCTGCTTGCTTATCTTGCAACTTGAAACTTCAAACGTAGCCTGGGAAAGTTGGTGTCCCAGCCAGGCTCCTTTCGCAGCCCTGCTCCGAAAGTGCGAACGTCTGCAGATAGCTGGCAGGCAGAAGGGGCTAGCCTGGAAAGCTGTTGCTCAGCCTCATCTGCCCATGGCACGGCTCGCACAGAGGCACAGAGAATGGGGCTCCTTGCTTGTCTTGCCACCTCAAACTTCAAACGTAGCCTGGGAAAGATGGTGTACCTGCTAGGCTCCTTTCGCAGCCCTGCTCTTGAAATGCGAACGTCTGAAGATAGCTGGCAGCCAGAAGGGGCTAGCCTGGAAAGCTGTTGCTCAGCCTCATCTGCCCATGGCGCTGTTCGCATAGAGGCACAGAGAATGGGGCTCCTTGCTTATCTTGCCACTTGAAACTTCAAACGCATGCTGGGAAGGGTGGTGTCCCTGCCAGGCTCCTATCCCAGCCCTGCTCCGAAAGTGCGAACGTCTGCAGATAGCTGGCAAGCAGAAGGGGCTAGCCTGGAAAGCTGTTGCTCAGCCTCATCTGCCCATGGCACTGTTCGCATAGAGGCACAGAGAATGGGGCTGCTTGCTTATCTTGCCACTTGAAACTTCAAACGCATGCTGGGAATGGTGGTGTCCCTGCCAGGCTCCTATCACAGCCCTGCTCCGAAAGTGCGAACGTCTGCAGATAGCTGGCAGGCAGAAGGGGCTAGCCTGGAAAGCTGTTGCTCAGCCTCATCTGCCCATGGCACTGTTCGCATAGAGGCACAGAGAATGGGGCTGCTTGCTTATCTTGCAACTTGAAACTTCAAAAGCATGCTGGGAATGGTGGTGTCCCTGCCAGGCTCCTTTCGCAGCCCTGCTCCGAAAGTGCGAACGTCTGCAGATAGCTGGCAGGCAGAAGGGGCTATCCTGGAAAGCTGTTGCTCAGCCTCATCTGCCCATGGCAGTGCTCGCACAGAGGCACAGAGAATGGGGCTGCTTGCTTGTCTTGCCACCTCAAACTTCAAACGTAGCCTGGGAAAGTTGGTGTCCCAGCCAGGCTCCTTTCGCAGACCTGCTCCGAAAGTGCGAACGTCTGCAGATAGCTGGCAGGCAGAAGGGGCTAGCCTGGAAAGCTGTTGCTCAGCCTCATCTGCCCATGGCACTGTTTGCATAGAGGCACAGAGAATGGGGCTGCTTGCTTATCTTGCCACCTGAAATTTCAAACCTAGCCTGGGAAAGTTGTTGTACCTGCCAGGCTCCTTTCGCAGCCCTGCCCCGAAAGGGCGAACGTCTGCAGGTAGCTGGCAGCCAGAAGGTGCTAGCCTGGAAAGCTGTTGCTCAGCCTCATCTGCCCATGGCAGTGCTCGCACAGAGGCACAGAGAATGGGGCTGCTTGCTTGTCTTGCCACCTCAAACTTCAAACGTAGCCTGGGAAATTTGGTGTCCCAGCCAGGCTTCTTTCGCAGCCCTGCTCCGAAAGTGCGAACGTCTGCAGATAGCTGGCAGCCAGAAAGGGCTAGCCTGGAAAGCTGTTGCTCATCGTCATCTGCCCATGGCACTGCTCGCACAGAGGCACAGAGAAAGGGGCTGCTTGATGTCTTGCCACCTCAAACTTCAAACGTAGCCTGGGAAAGATGGTGTAGCTGCTAGGCTCCTTTCGCAGCCCTGCTCTTGAAATGCGAACGTCTGCAGATAGCTGGCAGCCTGAAGGGGCTAGCCTGGAAAGCTGTTGCTCAGCCTCATCTGCCCATGGCACTGTTCGCATAGAGGCACAGAGAATGGGGCTCCTTGCTTGTCTTGCCACCTCAAACTTCAAACGCATGCTGGGAATGGTGGTGTCCCTGCCAGGCTCCTATCACAGCCCTGCTCCGAAAGTGCGAACGTCTGCAGATAGCTGGCAAGCAGAAGGGGCTAGCCTGGAAAGCTGTTGCTCAGCCTCATCTGCCCATGGCACTGTTCGCATAGAGGCACAGAGAATGGGGCTGCTTGCTTCTCTTGCAACTTGAAACTTCAAACGCATGCTGGGAATGGTGGTGTCCCTGCCAGGCTCCTATCACAGCCCTGCTCCGAAAGTGCGAACGTCTGCAGATAGCTGGCAGGCAGAAGGGGCTAGCCTGGAAAGCTGTTGCTCAGCCTCATCTGCCCATGGCAGTGCTCGCACAGAGGCACAGAGAATGGGGCTGCTTGCTTGTCTTGCCACCTCAAACTTCAAACGTAGCCTGGGAAAGTTGGTGTCCCAGCCAGGCTCCTTTCGCAGCCCTGCTCCGAAAGTGTGAACGTCAGCAGATAGCTGGCAGCCAGAAGGGGCTAGCCTGGAAAGCTGTTGCTCAGCCTCATCTGCCCATGGCACTGTTCGCATAGAGGCACAGAGAATGGGGCTGCTTGCTTATCTTGCCACTTGAAATTTCAAACGTAGCCTGGAAAAGTTGGTGTACTTGCCAGGCTCCTTTCGCAGCCCTGCTCCGAAAGTGCGAACGTCTGCAGATAGCTGGCAGGCAGAAGGGGCTAGCCTGGAAAGCTGTTGCTCATCGTCATCTGCCCATGGCACTGCTCGCACAGAGGCACAGAGAATGGGGCTGCTTGCTTGTCTTGCCACCTCAAACTTCAAACGTAGCCTGGGAAAGTTGGTGTCCCAGCCAGGCTCCTTTCGCAGCCCTGCTCCGAAAGTGCGAACGTCTGCAGATAGCTGGCAGCCAGAAGGGGCTAGCCTGGAAAGCTGTTGCTCAGCCTCATCTGCCCATGGCACTGCTCGCACAGAGGCACAGAGAATGGGGCTGCTTGCTTGTCTTGCCACCTCAAACTTCAAACGTAGCCTGGGAAAGATTGTGTACCTGCTAGGCTCCTTTCGCAGCCCTGCTCTTGAAATGCGAACGTCTGCAGATAGCTGGCAGGCAGAAGGGGCTAACCTGGAAAGCTCTTGCTCAGCCTCATCTGCCCATGGCACTGTTTGCATAGAGGCACAGAGAATGGGGCTCCTTGCTTGTCTTGCCACCTCAAACTTCAAACGTAGCCTGGGAAAGATGGTGTACCTGCTAGGCTCCTTTCGCAGCCTTGCTCCGAAAGTTCGAACGTCTGCAGATAGCTGGCAGCCAGAAGGGGCTATCCTGGAAAGCTGTTGCTCAGCCTCATCTGCCCATGGCAGTGCTCGCATAGAGGCACAGAGAATGGGGCTCCTTGCTTGTCTTGCCACCTCAAACTTCAAACGTAGCCTGGGAAAGTTGGTGTCCCAGCCAGGCTCCTTTCGCAGCCCTGCTCCAAAAGTGCGAACGTCTGCAGATAGCTGGCAGACAGAAGGGGCTAGCCTGGAAAGCTGTTGCTCAGCCTCATCTGCCCATGGCACTGTTCGCATAGAGGCACAGAGAATGGGGCTGCTTGCTTATCTTGCCACTTGAAACTTCAAACGCATGCTGGGAATGGTGGTGTCCCTGCCAGGCTCCTATCACAGCCCTGCTCGAAAGTGCGAACGTCTGCAGATAGCTGGCAGGCAGAAGGGGCTAGCCTGGAAAGCTGTTGCTCAGCCTCATCTGCCCATGGCAGTGCTCACGCAGAGGCACAGAGAATGGGGCTGCTTGCTTGTCTTGCCACTTGAAACTTCAAACGTCGCCTGGGAAAGTTGGTGTCCCAGCCAGGCTCCTTTCGCAGCCCTGCTCCGAAAGTGCGAACGTCTGCAGATAGCTGGCAGGCAGAAGGGGCTAGCCTGGAAAGCTGTTGCTCAGCCTCATCTGCCCATGGCACGGCTCGCACAGAGGCACAGAGAATGGGGCTCCTTGATGTCTTGCCACCTCAAACTTCAAACGTAGCCTGGGAAAGATGGTGTAGCTGCTAGGCTCCTTTCGCAGCCCTGCTCTTGAAATGCGAACGTCTGCAGATAGCTGGCAGCCTGAAGGGGCTAGCCTGGAAAGCTGTTGCTCAGCCTCATCTGCCCATGGCACTGTTCGCATAGAGGCACAGAGAATGGGGCTCCTTGCTTGTCTTGCCACCTCAAACTTCAAACGCATGCTGG
The DNA here is from genome assembly GCF_030867145.1 of Opisthocomus hoazin. Lineage (NCBI taxonomy): Eukaryota > Metazoa > Chordata > Aves > Opisthocomiformes > Opisthocomidae > Opisthocomus > Opisthocomus hoazin. The sequence goes on along the minus strand of NC_134438.1, from coordinate 1,852,443 downwards.
GAATGGTGGTGTCCCTGCCAGGCTCCTATCCCAGCCCTGCTCCGAAAGTGCTAACGTCTGCAGATAGCTGGCAAGCAGAAGGGGCTAGCCTGGAAAGCTGTTGCTCAGCCTCATCTGCCCATGGCACTGTTCGCATAGAGGCACAGAGAATGGGGCTGCTTGCTTATCTTGCAACTTGAAACTTCAAACGCATGCTGGGAATGGTGGTGTCCCTGCCAGGCTCCTATCACAGCCCTGCTCCGAAAGTGCGAACGTCTGCAGATAGCTGGCAGGCAGAAGGGGCTAGCCTGGAAAGCTGTTGCTCAGCCTCATCTGCCCATGGCAGTGCTCGCACAGAGGCACAGAGAATGGGGCTGCTTGCTTGTCTTGCCACCTCAAACTTCAAACGTAGCCTGGGAAAGTTGGTGTCCCAGCCAGGCTCCTTTCGCAGCCCTGCTCCGAAAGTGTGAACGTCAGCAGATAGCTGGCAGGCAGAAGGGGCTAGCCTGGAAAGCTGTTGCTCAGCCTCATCTGCCCATGGCACTGTTCGCATAGAGGCACAGAGAATGGGGCTGCTTGCTTATCTTGCCACTTGAAATTTCAAACGTAGCCTGGGAAAGTTGGTGTACTTGCCAGGCTCCTTTCGCAGCCTTGCTCCGAAAGTGCGAACGTCTGCAGATAGCTGGCAGGCAGAAGGGGCTAGCCTGGAAAGCTGTTGCTCATCGTCATCTGCCCATGGCACTGCTCGCACAGAGGCACAGAGAATGGGGCTGCTTGCTTGTCTTGCCACCTCAAACTTCAAACGTAGCCTGGAAATGTTGGTGTCCCAGCCAGGCTCCTTTCGCAGCCCTGCTCCGAAAGTGCGAACGTCTGCAGATAGCTGGCAGCCAGAAAGGGCTAGCCTGGAAAGCTGTTGCTCATCGTCATCTGCCCATGGCACTGCTCGCACAGAGGCACAGAGAATGGGGCTCCTTGATGTCTTGCCACCTCAAACTTCAAACGTAGCCTGGGAAAGATGGTGTAGCTGCTAGGCTCCTTTCGCAGCCCTGCTCTTGAAATGCGAACGTCTGCAGATAGCTGGCAGCCTGAAGGGGCTAGCCTGGAAAGCTGTTGCTCAGCCTCATCTGCCCATGGCACTGTTCGCATAGAGGCACAGAGAATGGGGCTCCTTGCTTGTCTTGCCACCTCAAACTTCAAACGCATGCTGGGAATGGTGGTGTCCCTGCCAGGCTCCTATCCCAGCCCTGCTCCGAAAGTGCTAACGTCTGCAGATAGCTGGCAAGCAGAAGGGGCTAGCCTGGAAAGCTGTTGCTCAGCCTCATCTGCCCATGGCACTGTTCGCATAGAGGCACAGAGAATGGGGCTGCTTGCTTATCTTGCAACTTGAAACTTCAAACGCATGCTGGGAATGGTGGTGTCCCTGCCAGGCTCCTATCCCAGCCCTGCTCCGAAAGTGCGAACGTCTGCAGATAGCTGGCAGGCAGAAGGGGCTAGCCTGGAAAGCTGTTGCTCAGCCTCATCTGCCCATGGCAGTGCTCGCACAGAGGCACAGAGAATGGGGCTGCTTGCTTGTCTTGCCACCTCAAACTTCAAACGTAGCCTGGGAAAGTTGGTGTCCCAGCCAGGCTCCTTTCGCAGCCCTGCTCCGAAAGTGTGAACGTCAGCAGATAGCTGGCAGCCAGAAGGGGCTAGCCTGGAAAGCTGTTGCTCAGCCTCATCTGCCCATGGCACTGTTCGCATAGAGGCACAGAGAATGGGGCTGCTTGCTTATCTTGCCACTTGAAATTTCAAACGTAGCCTGGGAAAGTTGGTGTACTTGCCAGGCTCCTTTCGCAGCCCTGCTCGAAAGTGCGAACGTCTGCAGATAGCTGGCAGGCAGAAGGGGCTAGCCTGGAAAGCTGTTGCTCATCGTCATCTGCCCATGGCACTGCTCGCACAGAGGCACAGAGAATGGGGCTGCTTGCTTGTCTTGCCACCTCAAACTTCAAACGTAGCCTGGGAATGTTGGTGTCCCAGCCAGGCTCCTTTCGCAGCCCTGCTCCGAAAGTGCGAACGTCTGCAGATAGCTGGCAGCCAGAAGGGGCTAGCCTGGAAAGCTGTTGCTCATCGTCATCTGCCCATGGCACTGCTCGCACAGAGGCACAGAGAATGGGGCTGCTTGCTTGTCTTGCCACCTCAAACTTCAAACGTAGCCTGGGAAAGATGGTGTACCTGCTAGGCTCCTTTCGCAGCCCTGCTCTTGAAATGCGAACGTCTGCAGATAGCTGGCAGGCAGAAGGGGCTAGCCTGGAAAGCTGTTGCTCAGCCTCATCTGCCCATGGCAGAGCTCGCACAGAGGCACAGAAAATGGGGCTGCTTGCTTGTCTTGCCACCTCAAACTTCAAACGTAGCCTGGGAAAGTTGGTGTCCCAGCCAGGCTCCTTTCGCAGCCCTGCTCCGAAAGTGCGAACGTCTGCAGATAGCTGGCAGAAAGAAGGTGCTAGCCTGGAAAGCTGTTGCTCAGCCTCATCTGCCCATGGCACTGCTCGCACAGAGGCACAGAGAATGGGACTCCTTGCTTGTCTTGCCACCTCAAACTTCAAACGTATCCTGGGAAAGATGGTGTTCCTTCTAGGCTCCTTTCGCAGACTTGCTCTTGAAATGCGAACGTCTGCAGATAGCTGGCAGCCAGAAGGGGCTAGCCTGGAGAGCTGTTGCTCAGCCTCATCTGCCCATGGCACTGTTCGCATAGAGGCACAGAGAATGGGGCTGCTTGCTTATCATGCCACTTGAAACTTCAAACGCATGCTGGGAATGGTGGTGTCCCTGCCAGGCTCCTATCACAGCCCTGCTCCGAAAGTGCGAACGTCTGCAGATAGCTGGCAGGCAGAAGGGTCTAGCCTGGAAAGCTGTTGCTCAGCCTCACCTGCCCATGGCAGAGCTCGCACAGAGGCACAGAAAATGGGGCTGCTTGCTTGTCTTGCCACCTCAAACTTCAAACGTAGCCTGGGAAAGTTGGTGTCCCAGCCAGGCTCCTTTCGCAGCCCTGCTCCGAAAGTGCGAACGTCTGCAGATAGCTGGCAGCCAGAAGGGGCTAGCCTGGAAAGCTGTTGCTCAGCCTCATCTGCCCATGGCACTGCTCGCACAGAGGCACAGAGAATGGGGCTCCTTGCTTGTCTTGCCACCTCAAACTTCAAATGTAGCCTGGGAAAGATGGTGTACCTGCTAGGCTCCTTTCGCAGTCCTGCTCTTGAAATGCGAACGTCTGCAGATAGCTGGCAGAAAGAAGGGGCTAGCCTGGAAAGCTGTTGCTCAACCTCATCTTCCCATGGCACTGTTCGCATAGAGGCACAGAGAATGGGGCTGCTTGCTTATCTTGCCACCTGAAACTTGAAACGCATGCTGGGAAGGGTGGTGTCCCTGCCAGGCTCCTTTCGCAGCCCTGCTCCGAAAGTGCGAACGTCTGCCGATAGCTGGCAGCCAGAAGGTGCTAGCCTGGAAAGCTGTTGCTCAGCCTCATCTGCCCATGGCACTGCTCGCACAGAGGCACAGAGAATGGGGCTGCTTGCTTGTCTTGCCACCTCAAACTTCAAACGTAGCCTGGGAAAGATGGTGTACCTGCTAGGCTCCTTTCGCAGCCCTGCTCTTGAAATGCGAACGTCTGCAGATAGCTGGCAGCCTGAAGGGGCTAGGCTGGAAAGCTGTTGCTCAGCCTCATCTGCCCATGGCACTGTTCGCATAGAGGCACAGAGAATGGGGCTGCTTGCTTATCATGCCACTTGAAACTTCAAACGCATGCTGGGAATGGTGGTGTCCCTGCCAGGCTCCTATCCCAGCCCTGCTCCGACAGTGCGAACGTCTGCAGATAGCTGGCAGGCAGAAGGGGCTAGCCTGGAAAGCTGTTGCTCAGCCTCATCTGCCCATGGCAGTGCTCGCACAGAGGCACAGAGAATGGGGCTGCTTGCTTGTCTTGCCACCTCAAACTTCAAACGTAGCCTGGGAAAGTTGGTGTCCCAGGCAGGCTCCTTTCGCAGCCCTGCTCCGAAAGTGCGAACATCTGCAGATAGCTGGCAGCCAGAAGGTGCTAGCCTGGAAAGCTGTTGCTCAGCCTCATCTGCCCATGGCACTGCTCGCACAGAGGCACAGAGAATGGGGCTCCTTGCTTGTCTTGCCACCTCAAACTTCAAACGTAGCCTGGGAAAGATGGTGTACCTGCTAGGCTCCGTTCACAGCCCTGCTCTTGAAATGCGAACGTCTGCAGATAGCTGGCAGGCAGAAGAGGCTAGCCTGGAAAGCTGTTGCTCAGCCTCATCTGCCCATGGCACTGTTCGCATAGAGGCACAGAGAATGGGGCTGCTTGCTTATCTTGCCACCTGAAACTTCAAACGCATGCTGGGAACGGTGGTGTCCCTGCCAGGCTCCTTTCGCAGCCCTGCTCCGAAAGTGCGAACGTCTGCAGATAGCTGGCAGGCAGAAGGGGCTAGCCTGGAAAGCTGTTGCTCAGCCTCATCTGCCCATGGCACTGCTCGCACAGAGGCACAGAGAATGGGGCTCCTTGCTTGTCTTGCCACCTCAAACTTCAAACGTATCCTGGGAAAGATGGTGTACCTGCTAGGCTCCTTTCGCAGCCCTGCTCTTGAAATGCGAACGTCTGCAGATAGCTGGCAGGCAGAAGTGGCTAGCCTGGAAAGCTGTTGCTCAGCCTCATCTGCCCATGGCAGTGCTCGCACAGAGGCGCAGAGAATGGGGCTGCTTGCTTGTCTTGCCACTTGAAACTTCAAACGTAGCCTGGGAAAGTTGGTGTCCCAGCCAGGCTCCTTTCGCAGCCCTGCTCCGAAATTGCGAACGTCTGCAGATAGCTGGCAGAAAGAAGGGGCTAGCCTGGAAAGCTGTTGCTCAGCCTCATCTGCCCATGGCACTTCTTGCACAGAGGCACAGAGAATTGGACTCCTTGCTTGTCTTGCCACCTCAAACTTCAAACGTATCCTGGGAAAGATGGTGTTCCTTCTAGGCTCCTTTCGCAGCCTTGCTCTTGAAATGCGAACGTCTGCAGATAGCTGGCAGCCTGAAGGGGCTAGCCTGGAAAGCTGTTGCTCAGCCTCATCTGCCCATGGCACTGTTCGCATAGAGGCACAGAGAATGGGGCTGCTTGCTTATCATGCCACTTGAAACTTCAAACGCATGCTGGGAATGGTGGTGTCCCTGTCAGGCTCCTATCACAGCCCTGCTCCGAAAGTGCGAACGTCTGCAGATAGCTGGCAGGCAGAAGGGTCTAGCCTGGAAAGCTGTTGCTCAGCCTCATCTGCCCATGGCAGAGCTCGCACAGAGGCACAGAAAATGGGGCTGCTTGCTTGTCTTGCCACCTCAAACTTCAAACGTAGCCTGGGAAAGTTGGTGTCCCAGCCAGGCTCCTTTCGCAGCCCTGCTCCGAAAGTGCGAACGTCTGCAGATAGCTGGCAGCCAGAAGGGGCTAGCCTGGAAAGCTGTTGCTCAGCCTCATCTGCCCATGGCACTGCTCGCACAGAGGCACAGAGAATGGGGCTCCTTGCTTGTCTTGCCACCTCAAACTTCAAACGTATCCTGGGAAAGATGGTGTACCTGCTAGGCTCCTTTCGCAGTCCTGCTCTTGAAATGCGAACGTCTGCAGATAGCTGGCAGCCAGAAGGGGCTAGCCTGGAAAGCTGTTGCTCAACCTCATCTGCCCATGGCACTGTTCGCATAGAGGCACAGAGAATGGGGCTGCTTGCTTCTCTTGCCACTTGAAACTTCAAACGCATGCTGGGAATGGTGTTGTCCCTGCCAGGCTCCTATCCCAGCCCTGCTCCGAAAGTGCGAACGTCTGCAGATAGCTGGCAGGCAGAAGGGGCTATCCTGGAAAGCTGTTGCTCAGCCTCATCTGCCCATGGCAGTGCTCGCACAGAGGCACAGAGAATGGGGCTGCTTGCTTGTCTTGCCACCTCAAACTTCAAACGTAGCCTGGGAAAGTTGGTGTCCCAGCCAGGCTCCTTTCGCAGCCCTGCTCCGAAAGTGCGAACGTCTGCAGATAGCTGGCAGAAAGAAGGTGCTAGCCTGGAAAGCTGTTGCACAGCCTCATCTGCCCATGGCACTGCTCGCACAGAGGCACAGAGAATGGGACTCCTTGCTTGTCTTGCCACCTCAAACTTCAAACGTATGCTGGGAAAGATGGTGTTCCTTCTAGGCTCCTTTCGCAGCCTTGCTCTTCAAATGCGAACGTCTGCAGATAGCTGGCAGGCAGAAGGGTCTAGCCTGGAAAGCTGTTGCTCAGCCTCATCTGCCCATGGCAGAGCTCGCACAGAGGCACAGAAAATGGGGCTGCTTGCTTGTCTTGCCACCTCAAACTTCAAACGTAGCCTGGGAAAGTTGGTGTCCCAGCCAGGCTCCTTTCGCAGCCCTGCTCCGAAAGTGCGAACGTCTGCAGATAGCTGGCAAGCAGAAGGGGCTAGCCTGGAAAGCTGTTGCTCAGCCTCATCTGCCCATGGCACTGCTCGCACAGAGGCACAGAGAATGGGGCTCCTTGCTTGTCTTGCCACCTCAAACTTCAAATGTAGCCTGGGAAAGATGGTGTACCTGCTAGGCTCCTATCCCAGCCCTGCTCCGAAAGTGCGAACGTCTGCAGATAGCTGGCAGGCAGAAGGGGCTATCCTGGAAAGCTGTTGCTCAGCCTCATCTGCCCATGGCAGTGCTCGCACAGAGGCACAGAGAATGGGGCTGCTTGCTTGTCTTGCCACCTCAAACTTCAAACGTAGCCTGGGAAAGTTGGTGTCCCAGCCAGGCTCCTTTCGCAGCCCTGCTCCGAAAGTGCGAACGTCTGCAGATAGCTGGCAGAAAGAAGGTGCTAGCCTGGAAAGCTGTTGCTCAGCCTCATCTGCCCATGGCACTGCTCGCACAGAGGCACAGAGAATGGGACTCCTTGCTTGTCTTGCCACCTCAAACTTCAAACGTATGCTGGGAAAGATGGTGTTCCTTCTAGGCTCCTTTCGCAGCCTTGCTCTTCAAATGCGAACGTCTGCAGATAGCTGGCAGGCAGAAGGGTCTAGCCTGGAAAGCTGTTGCTCAGCCTCATCTGCCCATGGCAGAGCTCGCACAGAGGCACAGAAAATGGGGCTGCTTGCTTGTCTTGCCACCTCAAACTTCAAACGTAGCCTGGGAAAGTTGGTGTCCCAGCCAGGCTCCTTTCGCAGCCCTGCTCCGAAAGTGCGAACGTCTGCAGATAGCTGGCAGCCAGAAGGGGCTAGCCTGGAAAGCTGTTGCTCAGCCTCATCTGCCCATGGCACTGCTCGCACAGAGGCACAGAGAATGGGGCTCCTTGCTTGTCTTGCCACCTCAAACTTCAAATGTAGCCTGGGAAAGATGGTGTACCTGCCAGGCTCCTTTCGCAGCCCTGCTCCGAAAGTGCGAACGTCTGCAGATAGCTGGCAGGCAGAAGGGGCTATCCTGGAAAGCTGTTGCTCAGCCTCATCTGCCCATGGCAGTGCTCGCACAGAGGCACAGAGAATGGGGCTGCTTGCTTGTCTTGCCACCTCAAACTTCAAACGTAGCCTGGGAAAGTTGGTGTCCCAGCCAGGCTCCTTTCGCAGCCCTGCTCCGAAAGTGCGAACGTCTCCAGATAGCTGGCAGAAAGAAGGTGCTAGCCTGGAAAGCTGTTGCTCAGCCTCATCTGCCCATGGCACTGCTCGCACAGAGGCACAGAGAATGGGGCTCCTTGCTTGTCTTGCAACCTCAAAGTTCAAATGTAGCCTGGGAAAGATGGTGTACCTGCTAGGCTGCTTTCGCAGTCCTGCTCTTGAAATGCGAACGTCTGCAGATAGCTGGCAGGCAGAAGGGGCTAGCCTGGAAAGCTGTTGCTCAAGCTCATCTGCCCATGGCACTGTTCGCATAGAGGCACAGAGAATGGGGCTGCTTGCTTCTCTTGCCACTTGAAACTTCAAACGCATGCAGGGAATGGTGGTGTCCCTGCCAGGCTCCTATCCCAGCCCTGCTCCGAAAGTGCGAACGTCTGCAGATAGCTGGCAGGCAGAAGGGGCTATCCTGGAAAGCTGTTGCTCAGCCTCATCTGCCCATGGCACTGTTCACATAGAGGCACAGAGAATGGGGCTCCTTGCTTGTCTTGCCACCTCAAACTTCAAACGTAGCCTGGGAAAGTTGGTGTCCCAGCCAGGCTCCTTTCTCAGCCCTGCTCCGAAAGTGCGAACGTCTGCAGATAGCTGGCAGGCAGAAGGGGCTAGCCTGGAAAGCTGTTGCTCAGCCTCATCTGCCCATGGCACTGTTCGCACAGAGGCACAGAGAATGGGGCTCCTTGCTTGTCTTGCCACCTCAAACTTCAAACGTAGCCTGGGAAAGATGGTGTACCTGCTAGGCTCCTTTCACAGCCCTGCTCTTGAAATGCGAACGTCTGCAGATAGCTGGCAGGCAGAAGGGGCTAGCCTGGAAAGCTGTTGCTCAGCCTCATCTGCCCATGGCACTGTTCGCATAGAGGCACAGAGAATGGGGCTGCTTGCTTATCTTGCCACCTGAAACTTCAAACGCATGCTGGGAACGGTGGTGTCCCTGCCAGGCTCCTTTCGCAGCCCTGCTCCGAAAGTGCGAACGTCTGCCGATAGCTGGCAGCCAGAAGGTGCTAGCCTGGAAAGCTGTTGCTCAGCCTCATCTGCCCATGGCAGTGCTCGCACAGAGGCACAGAGAATGGGGCTGCTTGCTTGTCTTGCCACCTCAAACTTCAAACGTAGCCTGGGAAAGATGGTGTACCTGCTAGGCTCCTTTCGCAGCCCTGCTCTTGAAATGCGAACGTCTGAAGATAGCTGGCAGGCAGAAGGGGCTAGCCTGGAAAGCTGTTGCTCAGCCTCATCTGCCCATGGCACTGTTCGCATAGAGGCACAGAGAATGGGGCTCCTTGCTTATCATGCCACTTGAAACTTCAAACGCATGCTGGGAATGGTGGTGTCCCTGCCAGGCTCCTATCACAGCCCTGCTCCGAAAGTGCGAACGTCTGCAGATAGCTAGCAGGCAGAAGGTGCTATCCTGGAAAGCTGTTGCTCAGCCTCATCTGCCCATGGCACGGCTCGCACAGAGGCACAGAGAATGGGGCTGCTTGCTTGTCTTGCCACCTCAAACTTCAAACGTAGCCTGGGAAAGTTGGTGTCCCAGCCAGGCTCCTTTCGCAGCCCTGCTCCGAAAGTGCGAACATCTGCAGATAGCTGGCAGCCAGAAGGTGCTAGCCTGGAAAGCTGTTGCTCAGCCTCATCTGCCCATGGCACTGTTCGCATAGAGGCACAGAGAATGGGGCTGCTTGCTTATCTTGCCACCTGAAACTTCAAACGCATGCTGGGAACGGTGGTGTCCCTGCCAGGCTCATTTTGCAGCCCTGCTCCGAAAGTGCGAACGTCTGCAGATAGCTGGCATGCAGAAGGGGCTAGCCTGGAAAGCTGTTGCTCAGCCTCATCTGCCCATGGCAGAGCTCGCACAGAGGCACAGAGAATGGGGCTCCTTGCTTGTCTTGCCACCTCAAACTTCAAACGTAGCCTGGGAAAGATGGTGTACCTGCTAGGCTCCTTTCGCAGCCCTGCTCTTGAAATGCGAACGTCTGCAGATAGCTGGCAGGCAGAAGTGACTAGCCTGGAAAGCTGTTGCTCAGCCTCATCTGCCCATGGCAGTGCTCGCACAGAGGCGCAGAGAATGGGGCTGCTTGCTTGTCTTGCCACCTCAAACTTCAAACGTAGCCTGGGAAAGCTGGTGTCCCAGCCAGGCTCCTTTCGCAGCCCTGCTCCGAAAGTGCGAACGTCTGCAGATAGCTGGCAGAAAGAAGGTGCTAGCCTGGAAAGCTGTTGCTCAGCCTCATCTGCCCATGGCACTGCTCGCACAGAGGCACAGAGAATGGGACTCCTTGCTTGTCTTGCCACCTCAAACTTCAAACGTATCCTGGGAAAGATGGTGTTCCTTCTAGGCTCCTTTCGCAGACTTGCTCTTGAAATGCGAACGTCTGCAGATAGCTGGCAGACAGAAGGGGCTAGCCTGGAAAGCTGTTGCTCAGCCTCATCTGCCCATGGCACTGTTCGCATAGAGGCACAGAGAATGGGGCTGCTTGCTTATCATGCCACTTGAAACTTCAAACGCATGCTGGGAATGGTGGTGTCCCTGCCAGGCTCCTATCCCAGCCCTGCTCCGAAAGTGCGAACGTCTGCAGATAGCTGGCAGGCAGAAGGGGCTAGCCTGGAAAGCTGTTGCTCAGCCTCATCTGCCCATGGCAGTGCTCGCACAGAGGCACAGAAAATGGGGCTGCTTGCTTGTCTTGCCATCTCAAACTTCAAACGTAGCCTGGGAAAGTTGGTGTCCCAGGCAGGCTCCTTTCGCAGCCCTGCTCCGAAAGTGCGAACGTCTGCAGATAGCTGGCAGCCAGAAGGGGCTAGCCTGGAAAGCTGTTGCTCAGCCTCATCTGCCCATGGCACTGCTCGCACAGAGGCACAGAGAATGGGACTCCTTGCTTGTCTTGCCACCTCAAACTTCAAACGTATCCTGGGAAAGATGGTGTTCCTTCTAGGCTCCTTTTGCAGACTTGCTCTTGAAATGCGAACGTCTGAAGATAGCTGGCAGGCAGAAGGGGCTAGCCTGGAAAGCTGTTGCTCAGCCTCATCTGCCCATGGCACTGTTCGCATAGAGGCACAGAGAATGGGGCTGCTTGCTTATCATGCCACTTGAAACTTCAAACGCATGCTGGGAATGGTGGTGTCCCTGCCAGGCTCCTATCACAGCCCTGCTCCGAAAGTGCGAACGTCTGCAGATAGCTGGCAGGCAGAAGGGGCTAGCCTGGAAAGCTGTTGCTCAGCCTCATCTGCCCATGGCAGTGCTCGCACAGAGGCACAGAAAATGGGGCTGCTTGCTTGTCTTGCCATCTCAAACTTCAAACGTAGCCTGGGAAAGTTGGTGTCCCAGCCAGGCTCCTTTCGCAGCCCTGCTCCGAAAGTGCGAACGTCTGCAGATAGCTGGCAGGCAGAAGTGGCTAGCCTGGAAAGCTGTTGCTCAGCCTCATCTGCCCATGGCAGTGCTCGCACAGAGGCGCAGAGAATGGGGCTGCTTGCTTGTCTTGCCACCTCAAACTTCAAACGTAGCCTGGGAAAGCTGGTGTCCCAGCCAGGCTCCTTTCGCAGCCCTGCTCCGAAAGTGCGAACGTCTGCAGATAGCTGGCAGGCAGAAGGGGCTAGCCTGGAAAGCTGTTGCTCAGCCTCATCTGCCCATGGCACTGCTCGCACAGAGGCACAGAGAATGGGACTCCTTGCTTGTCTTGCCACCTCAAACTTCAAACGTATCCTGGGAAAGATGGTGTTCCTTCTAGGCTCCTTTCGCAGACTTGCTCTTGAAATGCGAACGTCTGCAGATAGCTGGCAGCCTGAAGGGGCTAGCCTGGAAAGCTGTTGCTCAGCCTCATCTGCCCATGGCACTGTTCGCATAGAGGCACAGAGAATGGGGCTGCTTGCTTATCATGTCACTTGAAACTTCAAACGCATGCTGGGAATGGTGGTGTCCCTGCCAGGCTCCTATCCCAGCCCTGCTCCGAAAGTGCGAACGTCTGCAGATAGCTGGCAGGCAGAAGGGGCTAGCCTGGAAAGCTGTTGCTCAGCCTCATCTGCCCATGGCAGTGCTCGCACAGAGGCACAGAGAATGGGGCTGCTTGCTTGTCTTGCCACCTCAAACTTGAAACGTAGCCTGGGAAAGTTGGTGTCCCAGTCAGGCTCCTTTCGCAGCCCTGCTCCGAAAGTGCGAACATCTGCAGATAGCTGGCAGCCAGAAGGTGCTAGCCTGGAAAGCTGTTGCTCAGCCTCATCTGCCCATGGCACTGCTCGCACAGAGGCACAGAGAATGGGGCTCCTTGCTTGTCTTGCCACCTCAAACTTCAAACGTAGCCTGGGAAAGATGGTGTACCTGCTAGGCTCCGTTCACAGCCCTGCTCTTGAAATGCGAACGTCTGCAGATAGCTGGCACGCAGAAGAGGCTAGCCTGGAAAGCTGTTGCTCAGCCTCATCTGCCCATGGCACTGTTCGCATAGAGGCACAGAGAATGGGGCTGCTTGCTTATCTTGCCACCTGAAACTTCAAACGCATGCTGGGAACGGTGGTGTCCCTGCCAGGCTCATTTCGCAGCCCTGCTCCGAAAGTGCGAACGTCTGCAGATAGCTGGCAGCCAGAAGGGGCTAGCCTGGAAAGCTGTTGCTCAGCCTCATCTGCCCATGGCACTGCTCGCACAGAGGCACAGAGAATGGGGCTCCTTGCTTGTCTTGCCACCTCAAACTTCAAACGTAGCCTGGGAAAGATGGTGTACCTGCTAGGCTCCTTTCGCAGCCCTGCTCTTGAAATGCGAACGTCTGCAGATAGCTGGCAGGCAGAAGTGGCTAGCCTGGAAAGCTGTTGCTCAGCCTCATCTGCCCATGGCAGTGCTCGCACAGAGGCGCAGAGAATGGGGCTGCTTGCTTGTCTTGCAACCTCAAACTTCAAACGTAGCCTGGGAAAGCTGGTGTCCCAGCCAGGCTCCTTTCGCAGCCCTGCTCCGAAAGTGCGAACGTCTGCAGATAGCTGGCAGAAAGGAGGTGCTAGCCTGGAAAGCTGTTGCTCAGCCTCATCTGCCCATGGCAGTGCTCGCACAGAGGCACAGAGAATGGGGCTGCTTGCTTGTCTTGCCACCTCAAACTTCAAACGTAGCCTGGGAAAGTTGGTGTCCCAGCCAGGCTCCTTTCGCAGCCCTGCTCCGAAAGTGCGAACATCTGCAGATAGCTGGCAGGCAGAAGGTGCTAGCCTGGAAAGCTGTTGCTCAGCCTCATCTGCCCATGGCACTGCTCGCACAGAGGCACAGAGAATGGGGCTCCTTGCTTGTCTTGCCACCTCAAACTTCAAACGTAGCCTGGGAAAGATGGTGTACCTGCCAGGCTCCGTTCACAGACCTGCTCTTGAAATGCGAACGTCTGCAGATAGCTGGCAGGCAGAAGAGGCTAGCCTGGAAAGCTGTTGCTCAGCCTCATCTGCCCATGGCACTGTTCGCATAGAGGCACAGAGAATGGGGCTGCTTGCTTATCTTGCCACCTGAAACTTCAAACGCATGCTGGGAACGGTGGTGTCCCTGCCAGGCTCCTTTCGCAGCCCTGCTCCGAAAGTGCGAACGTCTGCCGATAGCTGGCAGGCAGAAGGGGCTAGCCTGGAAAGCTGTTGCTCAGCCTCATCTGCCCATGGCAGTGCTCGCACAGAGGCACAGAGAATGGGGCTCCTTGCTTGTCTTGCCACCTCAAACTTCAAACGTAGCCTGGGAAAGATGGTGTACCTGCTAGGCTCCTTTCGCAGCCCTGCTCTTGAAATGCGAACGTCTGCAGATAGCTGGCAGGCAGAAGTGGTTAGCCTGGAAAGCTGTTGCTCAGCCTCATCTGCCCATGGCAGTGCTCGCACAGAGGCGCAGAGAATGGGGCTGCTTGCTTGTCTTGCCACCTCAAACTTCAAACGTATCCTGGGAAAGATGGTGTTCCTTCTAGGCTCCTTTCGCAGCCTTGCTCTTGAAATGCGAACGTCTGCAGATAGCTGGCAGCCTGAAGAGGCTAGCCTGGAAAGCTGTTGCTCAGCCTCATCTGCCCATGGCACTGTTCGCATAGAGGCACAGAGAATGGGGCTGCTTGCTTATCATGCCACTTGAAACTTCAAACGCATGCTGGGAATGGTGGTGTCCCTGCCAGGCTCCTATCCCAGCCCTGCTCCGAAAGTGCGAACGTCTGCAGATAGCTGGCAGGCAGAAGGGGCTAGCCTGGAAAGCTGTTGCTCAGCCTCATCTGCCCATGGCAGTGCTCGCACAGAGGCACAGAGAATGGGGCTGCTTGCTTGTCTTGCCACCTCAAAATTAAAACGTAGCCTGGGAAAGTTGGTGTCCCAGCCAGGCTCCTTTCGCAGCCCTGCTCCGAAAGTGCGAACGTCTGCAGATAGCTGGCAGAAAGAAGGTGCTAGCCTGGAAAGCTGTTGCTCAGCCTCATCTGCCCATGGCACGGCTCGCACAGAGGCACAGAGAATGGGACTCCTTGCTTGTCTTGCCACCTCAAACTTCAAACGTATCCTGGGAAACAGGGTGTTCCTTCTAGGCTCCTTTCGCAGCCTTGCTCTTGAAATGCGAACGTCTGCAGATAGCTGGCAGCCTGAAGGGGCTAGCCTGGAAAGCTGTTGCTCAGCCTCATCTGCCCATGGCACTGTTCGCATAGAGGCACAGAGAATGGGGCTGCTTGCTTATCATGCCACTTGAAACTTCAAACGCATGCTGGGAATGGTGGTGTCCCTGCCAGGCTCCTATCACAGCCCTGCTCCGAAAGTGCGAACGTCTGCAGATAGATGGCAGGCAGAAGGGGCTATCCTGGAAAGCTGTTGCTCAGGCTCATCTGCCCATGGCAGTGCTCGCACAGAGGCACAGAAAATGGGGCTGCTTGCTTGTCTTGCCATCTCAAACTTGAAACGTAGCCTGGGAAAGTTGGTGTCCCAGCCAGGCTCCTTTCGCAGCCCTGCTCCGAAAGTGCGAACGTCTGCAGATAGCTGGCAGCCAGAAGGGGCTAGCCTGGAAAGCTGTTGCTCAGCCTCATCTGCCCATGGCAGTGCTCGCACAGAGGCACAGAGAATGGGGCTCCTTGCTTGTCTTGCCACCTCAAACTTCAAACGTAGCCTGGGAAAGATGGTGTACCTGCTAGGCACCTTTCGCAGTCCTGCTCTTGTAATGCGAACGTCTCCAGATAGCTGGCAGGCAGAAGGGGCTAGCCTGGAAAGCTGTTGCTCAACCTCATCTGCCCATGGCACTGTTCGCATAGAGGCACAGAGAATGGGGCTGCTTGCTTCTCTTGCCACTTGAAACTTCAAAAGCATGCTGGGAATGGTGGTGTCCCTGCCAGGCTCCTATCCCAGCCCTGCTCCGAAAGTGCGAACGTCTGCAGATAGCTGGCAGGCAGAAGGGGCTAGCCTGGAAAGCTGTTGCTCAGCCTCATCTGCCCATGGCAGTGCTCGCACAGAGGCACAGAGAATGGGGCTGCTTGCTTGTCTTGCCACCTCAAACTTCAAACGTAGCCTGGGAAAGTTGGTGTCCCAGCCAGGCTCCTTTCGCAGCCCTGCTCCGAAAGTGCGAACGTCTGCAGATAGCTGGCAGGCAGAAGGGGCTATCCTGGAAAGCTGTTGCTCAGCCTCATCTGCCCATGGCAGTGCTCGCACAGAGGCACAGAGAATGGGGCTGCTTGCTTATCTTGCCACTTGAAATTTCAGACGTAGCCTGGGAAAGTTGGTGTCCCTGCCAGGCTCCTATCACAGCCCTGCTCCGAAAGTGCGAACATCTGCAGATAGCTGGCAGGCAGAAGGTGCTAGCCTGGAAAGCTGTTGCTCAGCCTCATCTGCCCATGGCACTGCTCGCACAGAGGCACAGAGAATGGGGCTCCTTGCTTGTCTTGCCACCTCAAACTTCAAACGTATCCTGGGAAAGATGGTGTTCCTTCTAGGCTCCTTTCGCAGCCCTGCTCTTGAAATGCGAACGTCTGCAGATAGCTGGCAGGCAGAAGAGGCTAGCCTGGAAAGCTGTTGCTCAGCCTCATCTGCCCATGGCACTGTTCGCATAGAGGCACAGAGAATGGGGCTGCTTGCTTGTCTTGCCACCTCAAACTTCAAACGCATGCTGGGAATGGTGGTGTCCCTGCCAGGCTCCTATCACAGCCCTGCTCCGAAAGTGCGAACGTCTGCAGATAGCTGGCAGCCAGAAGGTGCTAGCATGGACAGCTGTTGCTCAGCCTCATCTGCCCATGGCAGTGCTCGCACAGAGGCACAGAGAATGGGGCTGCTTGCTTGTCTTGCCACCTCAAACTTCAAACGTAGCCTGGGAAAGATGGTGTACCTGCTAGGCTCCTTTCGCAGTCCTGCTCTTGTAATGCGAACGTCTGCAGATAGCTGGCAGGCAGAAGGGGCTAGCCTGGAAAGCTGTTGCTCAACCTCATCTGCCCATGGCACTGTTCGCATAGAGGCACAGAGAATGGGGCTGCTTGCTTCTCTTGCCACTTGAAACTTCAAACGCATGCTGGGAATGGTGGTGTCCCTGCCAGGCTCCTATCCCAGCCCTGCTCCGAAAGTGCGAACGTCTGCAGATAGCTGGCAGGCAGAAGGGGCTAGCCTGGAAAGCTGTTGCTCAGCCTCATCTGCCCATGGCAGTGCTCGCACAGAGGCACAGAGAATGGGGCTGCTTGCTTGTCTTGCCACCTCAAACTTCAAACGTAGCCTGGGAAAGTTGGTGTCCCAGCCAGGCTCCTTTCGCAGCCCTGCTCCGAAAGTGCGAACGTCTGCAGATAGCTGGCAGGCAGAAGGGGCTATCCTGGAAAGCTGTTGCTCAGCCTCATCTGCCCATGGCAGTGCTCGCACAGAGGCACAGAGAATGGGGCTGCTTGCTTATCTTGCCACTTGAAATTTCAGACGTAGCCTGGGAAAGTTGGTGTCCCTGCCAGGCTCCTATCACAGCCCTGCTCCGAAAGTGCGAACGTCTGCAGATAGCTGGCAGCCAGAAGGTGCTAGCCTGGAAAGCTGTTGCTCAGCCTCATCTGCCCATGGCAGTGCTCGCACAGAGGCGCAGAGAATGGGGCTGCTTGCTTGTCTTGCCACCTCAAACTTCAAACGTAGCCTGGGAAAGCTGGTGTCCCAGCCAGGCTCCTTTCGCAGCCCTGCTCCGAAAGTGCGAACGTCTGCAGATAGCTGGCAGAAAGAAGGTGCTAGCCTGGAAAGCTGTTGCTCAGCCTCATCTGCCCATGGCACTGCTCGCACAGAGGCACAGAGAATGGGACTCCTTGCTTGTCTTGCCACCTCAAACTTCAAACGTATCCTGGGAAAGATGGTGTTCCTTCTAGGCTCCTTTCGCAGACTTGCTCTTGAAATGCGAACGTCTGCAGATAGCTGGCAGACAGAAGGGGCTAGCCTGGAAAGCTGTTGCTCAGCCTCATCTGCCCATGGCACTGTTCGCATAGAGGCACAGAGAATGGGGCTGCTTGCTTATCATGCCACTTGAAACTTCAAACGCATGCTGGGAATGGTGGTGTCCCTGCCAGGCTCCTATCCCAGCCCTGCTCCGAAAGTGCGAACGTCTGCAGATAGCTGGCAGGCAGAAGGGGCTAGCCTGGAAAGCTGTTGCTCAGCCTCATCTGCCCATGGCAGTGCTCGCACAGAGGCACAGAAAATGGGGCTGCTTGCTTGTCTTGCCATCTCAAACTTCAAACGTAGCCTGGGAAAGTTGGTGTCCCAGGCAGGCTCCTTTCGCAGCCCTGCTCCGAAAGTGCGAACGTCTGCAGATAGCTGGCAGCCAGAAGGGGCTAGCCTGGAAAGCTGTTGCTCAGCCTCATCTGCCCATGGCACTGCTCGCACAGAGGCACAGAGAATGGGACTCCTTGCTTGTCTTGCCACCTCAAACTTCAAACGTATCCTGGGAAAGATGGTGTTCCTTCTAGGCTCCTTTCGCAGACTTGCTCTTGAAATGCGAACGTCTGCAGATAGCTGGCAGCCTGAAGGGGCTAGCCTGGAAAGCTGTTGCTCAGCCTCATCTGCCCATGGCACTGTTCGCACAGAGGCACAGAGAATGGGGCTGCTTGCTTATCATGCCACTTGAAACTTCAAACGCATGCTGGGAATGGTGGTGTCCCTGCCAGGCTCCTATCACAGCCCTGCTCCGAAAGTGCGAACGTCTGCAGATAGCTGGCAGGCAGAAGGGGCTAGCCTGGAAAGCTGTTGCTCAGCCTCATCTGCCCATGGCAGTGCTCGCACAGAGGCGCAGAGAATGGGGCTGCTTGCTTGTCTTGCCACCTCAAACTTCAAACGTAGCCTGGGAAAGCTGGTGTCCCAGCCAGGCTCCTTTCGCAGCCCTGCTCTGAAAGTGCGAACGTCTGCAGATAGCTGGCAGGCAGAAGGGGCTAGCCTGGAAAGCTGTTGCTCAGCCTCATCTGCCCATGGCACTGCTCGCACAGAGGCACAGAGAATGGGACTGCTTGCTTATCTTGCCACCTCAAACTTCAAACGTATCCTGGGAAAGATGGTGTTCCTTCTAGGCTCCTTTCGCAGACTTGCTCTTGAAATGCGAACGTCTGCAGATAGCTGGCAGCCTGAAGGGGCTAGCCTGGAAAGCTGTTGCTCAGCCTCATCTGCCCATGGCACTGTTCGCATAGAGGCACAGAGAATGGGGCTGCTTGCTTATCATGCCACTTGAAACTTCAAACGCATGCTGGGAATGGTGGTGTCCCTGCCAGGCTCCTATCCCAGCCCTGCTCCGAAAGTGCGAACGTCTGCAGATAGCTGGCAGAAAGGAGGTGCTAGCCTGGAAAGCTGTTGCTCAGCCTCATCTGCCCATGGCAGTGCTCGCACAGAGGCACAGAGAATGGGGCTGCTTGCTTGTCTTGCCACCTCAAACTTCAAACGTAGCCTGGGAAAGTTGGTGTCCCAGCCAGGCTCCTTTCGCAGCCCTGCTCCGAAAGTGCGAACATCTGCAGATAGCTGGCAGGCAGAAGGTGCTAGCCTGGAAAGCTGTTGCTCAGCCTCATCTGCCCATGGCACTGCTCGCACAGAGGCACAGAGAATGGGGCTCCTTGCTTGTCTTGCCACCTCAAACTTCAAACGTAGCCTGGGAAAGATGGTGTACCTGCCAGGCTCCGTTCACAGACCTGCTCTTGAAATGCGAACGTCTGCAGATAGCTGGCAGGCAGAAGAGGCTAGCCTGGAAAGCTGTTGCTCAGCCTCATCTGCCCATGGCACTGTTCGCATAGAGGCACAGAGAATGGGGCTGCTTGCTTATCTTGCCACTTGAAACTTCAAACGCATGCTGGGAACGGTGGTGTCCCTGCCAGGCTCCTTTCGCAGCCCTGCTCCGAAAGTGCGAACGTCTGCCGATAGCTGGCAGGCAGAAGGGGCTAGCCTGGAAAGCTGTTGCTCAGCCTCATCTGCCCATGGCAGTGCTCGCACAGAGGCACAGAGAATGGGGCTCCTTGCTTGTCTTGCCACCTCAAACTTCAAACGTAGCCTGGGAAAGATGGTGTACCTGCTAGGCTCCTTTCGCAGCACTGCTCTTGAAATGCGAACGTCTGCCGATAGCTGGCAGGCAGAAGTGGTTAGCCTGGAAAGCTGTTGCTCAGCCTCATCTGCCCATGGCAGTGCTCGCACAGAGGCGCAGAGAATGGGGCTGCTTGCTTGTCTTGCCACCTCAAACTTCAAACGTAGCCTGGGAAAGTTGGTGTCCCAGCCAGGCTCCTTTCGCAGCCCTGCTCCAAAAGTGCGAACGTCTGCAGATAGCTGGCAGAAAGAAGGTGCTAGCCTGGAAAGCTGTTGCTCTGCCTCATCTGCCCATGGCACTGCTCGAACAGAGGCACAGAGAATGGGACTCCTTGCTTGTCTTACCACCTCAAACTTCAAACGTATCCTGGGAAAGATGGTGTTCCTTCTAGGCTCCTTTCGCAGCCTTGCTCTTGAAATGCGAACGTCTGCAGATAGCTGGCAGCCTGAAGGGGCTAGCCTGGAAAGCTGTTGCTCAGACTCATCTGCCCATGGCACTGTTCGCATAGAGGCACAGAGAATGGGGCTGCTTGCTTATCATGCCACTTGAAACTTCAAACGCATGCTGGGAAGGGTGGTGTCCCTGCCAGGCTCCTATCCCAGCCCTGCTCCGAAAGTGCGAACGTCTGCAGATAGCTGGCAGGCAGAAGGGGCTAGCCTGGAAAGCTGTTGCTCAGCCTCATCTGCCCATGGCAGTGCTCGCACAGAGGCACAGAGAATGGGGCTGCTTGCTTGTCTTGCCACCTCAAACTTCAAACGTAGCCTGGGAAAGTTGGTGTCCCAGCCAGGCTCCTTTCGCAGCCCTGCTCCGAAAGTGCGAACGTCTGCAGATAGCTGGCAGGCAGAAGGGGCTAGCCTGGAAAGCTGTTGCTCAGCCTCATCTGCCCATGGCACTGCTCGCACAGAGGCACAGAGAATGGGACTCCTTGCTTGTCTTGCCACCTCAAACTTCAAACGTATCCTGGGAAACATGGTGTTCCTTCTAGGCTCCTTTCGCAGCCTTGCTCTTGAAATGCGAACGTCTGCAGATAGCTGGCAGCCTGAAGGGGCTAGCCTGGAAAGCTGTTGCTCAGCCTCATCTGCCCATGGCACTGTTCGCATAGAGGCACAGAGAATGGGGCTGCTTGCTTATCATGCCACTTGAAACTTCAAACGCATGCTGGGAATGGTGGTGTCCCTGCCAGGCTCCTATCACAGCCCTGCTCCGAAAGTGCGAACGTCTGCAGATAGATGGCAGGCAGAAGGGGCTATCCTGGAAAGCTGTTGCTCAGGCTCATCTGCCCATGGCAGTGCTCGCACAGAGGCACAGAGAATGGGGCTGCTTGCTTATCTTGCCACTTGAAATTTCAGACGTAGCCTGGGAAAGTTGGTGTCCCTGCCAGGCTCCTATCACAGCCCTGCTCCGAAAGTGCGAACGTCTGCAGATAGCTGGCAGGCAGAATGTGCTAGCCTGGAAAGCTGTTGCTCAGCCTCATCTGCCCATGGCACTGCTCGCACAGAGGCACAGAGAATGGGGCTCCTTGCTTGTCTTGCCACCTCAAACTTCAAACGTATCCTGGGAAAGATGGTGTTCCTTCTAGGCTCCTTTCGCAGCCCTGCTCTTGAAATGCGAACGTCTGCAGATAGCTGGCAGGCAGAAGAGGCTAGCCTGGAAAGCTGTTGCTCAGCCTCATCTGCCCATGGCACTGTTCGCATAGAGGCACAGAGAATGGGGCTGCTTGCTTGTCTTGCCACCTCAAACTTCAAACGCATGCTGGGAATGGTGGTGTCCCTGCCAGGCTCCTATCACAGCCCTGCTCCGAAAGTGCGAACGTCTGCAGATAGCTGGCAGCCAGAAGGTGCTAGCCTGGACAGCTGTTGCTCAGCCTCATCTGCCCATGGCAGTGCTCGCACAGAGGCACAGAGAATGGGGCTGCTTGCTTGTCTTGCCACCTCAAACTTCAAACGTAGCCTGGGAAAGATGGTGTACCTGCTAGGCTCCTTTCGCAGTCCTGCTCTTGTAATGCGAACGTCTGCAGATAGCTGGCAGGCAGAAGGGGCTAGCCTGGAAAGCTGTTGCTCAACCTCATCTGCCCATGGCACTGTTCGCATAGAGGCACAGAGAATGGGGCTGCTTGCTTCTCTTGCCACTTGAAACTTCAAACGCATGCTGGGAATGGTGGTGTCCCTGCCAGGCTCCTATCCCAGCCCTGCTCCGAAAGTGCGAACGTCTGCAGATAGCTGGCAGGCAGAAGGGGCTATCCTGGAAAGCTGTTGCTCAGCCTCATCTGCCCATGGCAGTGCTCGCACAGAGGCACAGAGAATGGGGCTGCTTGCTTATCTTGCCACTTGAAATTTCAGACGTAGCCTGGGAAAGTTGGTGTCCCTGCCAGGCTCCTATCACAGCCCTGCTCCGAAAGTGCGAACGTCTGCAGATAGCTGGCAGCCAGAAGGTGCTAGCCTGGAAAGCTGTTGCTCAGCCTCATCTGCCCATGGCAGTGCTCGCACAGAGGCGCAGAGAATGGGGCTGCTTGCTTGTCTTGCCACCTCAAACTTCAAACGTAGCCTGGGAAAGCTGGTGTCCCAGCCAGGCTCCTTTCGCAGCCCTGCTCCGAAAGTGCGAACGTCTGCAGATAGCTGGCAGAAAGAAGGTGCTAGCCTGGAAAGCTGTTGCTCAGCCTCATCTGCCCATGGCACTGCTCGCACAGAGGCACAGAGAATGGGACTCCTTGCTTGTCTTGCCACCTCAAACTTCAAACGTATCCTGGGAAAGATGGTGTTCCTTCTAGGCTCCTTTCGCAGACTTGCTCTTGAAATGCGAACGTCTGCAGATAGCTGGCAGACAGAAGGGGCTAGCCTGGAAAGCTGTTGCTCAGCCTCATCTGCCCATGGCACTGTTCGCATAGAGGCACAGAGAATGGGGCTGCTTGCTTATCATGCCACTTGAAACTTCAAACGCATGCTGGGAATGGTGGTGTCCCTGCCAGGCTCCTATCCCAGCCCTGCTCCGAAAGTGCGAACGTCTGCAGATAGCTGGCAGGCAGAAGGGGCTAGCCTGGAAAGCTGTTGCTCAGCCTCATCTGCCCATGGCAGTGCTCGCACAGAGGCACAGAAAATGGGGCTGCTTGCTTGTCTTGCCACTTCAAACATCAAACGTAGCATGGGAAATTTGGTGTCCCAGGCAGGCTCCTTTCGCAGCCCTGCTCCGAAAGTGCGAACGTCTGCAGATAGCTGGCAGCCAGAAGGGGCTAGCCTGGAAAGCTGTTGCTCAGCCTCATCTGCCCATGGCACTGCTCGCACAGAGGCACAGAGAATGGGACTCCTTGCTTGTCTTGCCACCTCAAACTTCAAACGTATCCTGGGAAAGATGGTGTTCCTTCTAGGCTCCTTTCGCAGACTTGCTCTTGAAATGCGAACGTCTGCAGATAGCTGGCAGCCTGAAGGGGCTAGCCTGGAAAGCTGTTGCTCAGCCTCATCTGCCCATGGCACTGTTCGCACAGAGGCACAGAGAATGGGGCTGCTTGCTTATCATGCCACTTGAAACTTCAAACGCATGCTGGGAATGGTGGTGTCCCTGCCAGGCTCCTATCACAGCCCTGCTCCGAAAGTGCGAACGTCTGCAGATAGCTGGCAGGCAGAAGGGGCTAGCCTGGAAAGCTGTTGCTCAGCCTCATCTGCCCATGGCAGTGCTCGCACAGAGGCGCAGAGAATGGGGCTGCTTGCTTGTCTTGCCACCTCAAACTTCAAACGTAGCCTGGGAAAGCTGGTGTCCCAGCCAGGCTCCTTTCGCAGCCCTGCTCTGAAAGTGCGAACGTCTGCAGATAGCTGGCAGGCAGAAGGGGCTAGCCTGGAAAGCTGTTGCTCAGCCTCATCTGCCCATGGCACTGCTCGCACAGAGGCACAGAGAATGGGACTGCTTGCTTATCTTGCCACCTCAAACTTCAAACGTATCCTGGGAAAGATGGTGTTCCTTCTAGGCTCCTTTCGCAGACTTGCTCTTGAAATGCGAACGTCTGCAGATAGCTGGCAGCCTGAAGGGGCTAGCCTGGAAAGCTGTTGCTCAGCCTCATCTGCCCATGGCACTGTTCGCATAGAGGCACAGAGAATGGGGCTGCTTGCTTATCATGCCACTTGAAACTTCAAACGCATGCTGGGAATGGTGGTGTCCCTGCCAGGCTCCTATCCCAGCCCTGCTCCGAAAGTGCGAACGTCTGCAGATAGCTGGCAGAAAGGAGGTGCTAGCCTGGAAAGCTGTTGCTCAGCCTCATCTGCCCATGGCAGTGCTCGCACAGAGGCACAGAGAATGGGGCTGCTTGCTTGTCTTGCCACCTCAAACTTCAAACGTAGCCTGGGAAAGTTGGTGTCCCAGCCAGGCTCCTTTCGCAGCCCTGCTCCGAAAGTGCGAACATCTGCAGATAGCTGGCAGGCAGAAGGTGCTAGCCTGGAAAGCTGTTGCTCAGCCTCATCTGCCCATGGCACTGCTCGCACAGAGGCACAGAGAATGGGGCTCCTTGCTTGTCTTGCCACCTCAAACTTCAAACGTAGCCTGGGAAAGATGGTGTACCTGCCAGGCTCCGTTCACAGACCTGCTCTTGAAATGCGAACGTCTGCAGATAGCTGGCAGGCAGAAGAGGCTAGCCTGGAAAGCTGTTGCTCAGCCTCATCTGCCCATGGCACTGTTCGCATAGAGGCACAGAGAATGGGGCTGCTTGCTTATCTTGCCACTTGAAACTTCAAACGCATGCTGGGAACGGTGGTGTCCCTGCCAGGCTCCTTTCGCAGCCCTGCTCCGAAAGTGCGAACGTCTGCCGATAGCTGGCAGGCAGAAGGGGCTAGCCTGGAAAGCTGTTGCTCAGCCTCATCTGCCCATGGCAGTGCTCGCACAGAGGCACAGAGAATGGGGCTCCTTGCTTGTCTTGCCACCTCAAACTTCAAACGTAGCCTGGGAAAGATGGTGTACCTGCTAGGCTCCTTTCGCAGCCCTGCTCTTGAAATGCGAACGTCTGCCGATAGCTGGCAGGCAGAAGTGGTTAGCCTGGAAAGCTGTTGCTCAGCCTCATCTGCCCATGGCAGTGCTCGCACAGAGGCGCAGAGAATGGGGCTGCTTGCTTGTCTTGCCACCTCAAACTTCAAACGTAGCCTGGGAAAGTTGGTGTCCCAGCCAGGCTCCTTTCGCAGCCCTGCTCCAAAAGTGCGAACGTCTGCAGATAGCTGGCAGAAAGAAGGTGCTAGCCTGGAAAGCTGTTGCTCTGCCTCATCTGCCCATGGCACTGCTCGAACAGAGGCACAGAGAATGGGACTCCTTGCTTGTCTTACCACCTCAAACTTCAAACGTATCCTGGGAAAGATGGTGTTCCTTCTAGGCTCCTTTCGCAGCCTTGCTCTTGAAATGCGAACGTCTGCAGATAGCTGGCAGCCTGAAGGGGCTAGCCTGGAAAGCTGTTGCTCAGCCTCATCTGCCCATGGCACTGTTCGCATAGAGGCACAGAGAATGGGGCTGCTTGCTTATCATGCCACTTGAAACTTCAAACGCATGCTGGGAAGGGTGGTGTCCCTGCCAGGCTCCTATCCCAGCCCTGCTCCGAAAGTGCGAACGTCTGCAGATAGCTGGCAGGCAGAAGGGGCTAGCCTGGAAAGCTGTTGCTCAGCCTCATCTGCCCATGGCAGTGCTCGCACAGAGGCACAGAGAATGGGGCTGCTTGCTTGTCTTGCCACCTCAAACTTCAAACGTAGCCTGGGAAAGTTGGTGTCCCAGCCAGGCTCCTTTCGCAGCCCTGCTCCGAAAGTGCGAACGTCTGCAGATAGCTGGCAGAAAGAAGGTGCTAGCCTGGAAAGCTGTTGCTCAGCCTCATCTGCCCATGGCACTGCTCGCACAGAGGCACAGAGAATGGGACTCCTTGCTTGTCTTGCCACCTCAAACTTCAAACGTATCCTGGGAAACATGGTGTTCCTTCTAGGCTCCTTTCGCAGCCTTGCTCTTGAAATGCGAACGTCTGCAGATAGCTGGCAGCCTGAAGGGGCTAGCCTGGAAAGCTGTTGCTCAGCCTCATCTGCCCATGGCACTGTTCGCATAGAGGCACAGAGAATGGGGCTGCTTGCTTATCATGCCACTTGAAACTTCAAACGCATGCTGGGAATGGTGGTGTCCCTGCCAGGCTCCTATCACAGCCCTGCTCCGAAAGTGCGAACGTCTGCAGATAGATGGCAGGCAGAAGGGGCTATCCTGGAAAGCTGTTGCTCAGGCTCATCTGCCCATGGCAGTGCTCGCACAGAGGCAGAGAATGGGGCTGCTTGCTTATCTTGCCACTTGAAATTTCAGACGTAGCCTGGGAAAGTTGGTGTCCCTGCCAGGCTCCTATCACAGCCCTGCTCCGAAAGTGCGAACGTCTGCAGATAGCTGGCAGGCAGAATGTGCTAGCCTGGAAAGCTGTTGCTCAGCCTCATCTGCCCATGGCACTGCTCGCACAGAGGCACAGAGAATGGGGCTCCTTGCTTGTCTTGCCACCTCAAACTTCAAACGTATCCTGGGAAAGATGGTGTTCCTTCTAGGCTCCTTTCGCAGCCCTGCTCTTGAAATGCGAACGTCTGCAGATAGCTGGCAGGCAGAAGAGGCTAGCCTGGAAAGCTGTTGCTCAGCCTCATCTGCCCATGGCACTGTTCGCATAGAGGCACAGAGAATGGGGCTGCTTGCTTGTCTTGCCACCTCAAACTTCAAACGCATGCTGGGAATGGTGGTGTCCCTGCCAGGCTCCTATCACAGCCCTGCTCCGAAAGTGCGAACGTCTGCAGATAGCTGGCAGCCAGAAGGTGCTAGCCTGGACAGCTGTTGCTCAGCCTCATCTGCCCATGGCAGTGCTCGCACAGAGGCACAGAGAATGGGGCTGCTTGCTTGTCTTGCCACCTCAAACTTCAAACGTAGCCTGGGAAAGATGGTGTACCTGCTAGGCTCCTTTCGCAGTCCTGCTCTTGTAATGCGAACGTCTGCAGATAGCTGGCAGGCAGAAGGGGCTAGCCTGGAAAGCTGTTGCTCAACCTCATCTGCCCATGGCACTGTTCGCATAGAGGCACAGAGAATGGGGCTGCTTGCTTCTCTTGCCACTTGAAACTTCAAACGCATGCTGGGAATGGTGGTGTCCCTGCCAGGCTCCTATCCCAGCCCTGCTCCGAAAGTGCGAACGTCTGCAGATAGCTGGCAGGCAGAAGGGGCTAGCCTGGAAAGCTGTTGCTCAGCCTCATCTGCCCATGGCAGTGCTCGCACAGAGGCACAGAGAATGGGGCTGCTTGCTTGTCTTGCCACCTCAAACTTCAAACGTAGCCTGGGAAAGTTGGTGTCCCAGCCAGGCTCCTTTCGCAGCCCTGCTCCGAAAGTGCGAACGTCTGCAGATAGCTGGCAGGCAGAAGGGGCTATCCTGGAAAGCTGTTGCTCAGCCTCATCTGCCCATGGCAGTGCTCGCACAGAGGCACAGAGAATGGTTCTGCTTGCTTATCTTGCCACTTGAAATTTCAGACGTAGCCTGGGAAAGTTGGTGTCCCTGCCAGGCTCCTATCACAGCCCTGCTCCGAAAGTGCGAACGTCTGCAGATAGCTGGCAGCCAGAAGGTGCTAGCCTGGAAAGCTGTTGCTCAGCCTCATCTGCCCATGGCACTGCTCGCACAGAGGCACAGAGAATGGGGCTCCTTGCTTGTCTTGCCACCTCAAACTTCAAACGTATCCTGGGAAAGATGGTGTTCCTTCTAGGCTCCTTTCGCAGCCCTGCTCTTGAAATGCGAACGTCTGCAGATAGCTGGCAGGCAGAAGAGGCTAGCCTGGAAAGCTGTTGCTCAGCCTCATCTGCCCATGGCACTGTTCGCATAGAGGCACAGAGAATGGGGCTGCTTGCTTGTCTTGCCACCTCAAACTTCAAACGCATGCTGGGAATGGTGGTGTCCCTGCCAGGCTCCTATCACAGCCCTGCTCCGAAAGTGCGAACGTCTGCAGATAGCTGGCAGCCAGAAGGTGCTAGCCTGGACAGCTGTTGCTCAGCCTCATCTGCCCATGGCAGTGCTCGCACAGAGGCACAGAGAATGGGGCTGCTTGCTTGTCTTGCCACCTCAAACTTCAAACGTAGCCTGGGAAAGATGGTGTACCTGCTAGGCTCCTTTCGCAGCCCTGCTCTTGAAATGCGAACGTCTGCAGATAGCTGGCAGCCTGAAGGGGCTAGCCTGGAAAGCTGTTGCTCAGACTCATCTGCCCATGGCACTGTTCGCATAGAGGCACAGAGAATGGGGCTGCTTGCTTATCATGCCACTTGAAACTTCAAACGCATGCTGGGAATGGTGGTGTCCCTGCCAGGCTCCTATCACAGCCCTGCTCCGAAAGTGCGAACGTCTGCAGATAGCTGGCAGGCAGAAGGGGCTATCCTGGAAAGCTGTTGCTCAGCCTCATCTGCCCATGGCAGTGCTCGCACAGAGGCACAGAGAATGGGGCTGCTTGCTTATCTTGCCACTTGAAATTTCAGACGTAGCCTGGGAAAGTTGGTGTCCCTGTCAGGCTCCTATCCCAGCCCTGCTCCGAAAGTGCGAACGTCTGCAGATAGCTGGCAGCCAGAAGGTGCTAGCCTGGAAAGCTGTTGCTCATCGTCATCTGCCCATGGCACTGCTCGCACAGAGGCACAGAGAATGGGGCTGCTTGCTTGTCTTGCCACCTCAAACTTCAAACGTAGCCTGGGAAAGATGGTGTACCTGCTAGGCTCCTTTCGCAGCCCTGCTCTTGAAATGCGAACGTCTGCAGATAGCTGGCAGGCAGAAGGGGCTAGCCTGGAAAGCTGTTGCTCAGCCTCATCTGCCCATGGCACTGTTCGCATAGAGGCACAGAGAATGGGGCTGCTTGCTTATCATGCCACTTGAAACTTCAAACGCATGCTGGGAATGGTGGTGTCCCTGCCAGGCTCCTATCACAGCCGTGCTCCGAAAGTGCGAACGTCTGCAGATAGCTGGCAGGCAGAAGGGGTTAGCCTGGAAAGCTGTTGCTCAGCCTCATCTGCCCATGGCAGTGCTCGCACAGAGGCACAGAGAATGGGGCTGCTTGCTTGTCTTGCCACCTCAAACTTCAAACGTAGCCTGGGAAAGTTGGTGTCCCAGCCAGGCTCCTTTCGCAGCCCTGCTCCGAAAGTGCGAACATCTGCAGATAGCTGGCAGCCAGAAGGTGCTAGCCTGGAAAGCTGTTGCTCAGCCTCATCTGCCCATGGCACTGCTCGCACAGAGGCACAGAGAATGGGGCTCCTTGCTTGTCTTGCCACCTCAAACTTCAAACGTAGCCTGGGAAAGATGGTGTACCTGCTAGGCTCCGTTCACAGACCTGCTCTTGAAATGCGAACGTCTGCAGATAGCTGGCAGGCAGAAGAGGCTAGCCTGGAAAGCTGTTGCTCAGCCTCATCTGCCCATGGCACTGTTCGCATAGAGGCACAGAGAATGGGGCTGCTTGCTTATCTTGCCACCTGAAACTTCAAACGCATGCTGGGAACGGTGGTGTCCCTGCCAGGCTCCTTTCGCAGCCCTGCTCCGAAAGTGCGAACGTCTGCAGATAGCTGGCAGGCAGAAGGGGCTAGCCTGGAAAGCTGTTGCTCAGCCTCATCTGCCCATGGCACTGCTCGCACAGAGGCACAGAGAATGGGGCTCCTTGCTTGTCTTGCAACCTCAAACTTCAAACGTAGCCTGGGAAAGATGGTGTACCTGCTAGGCTCCTTTCGCAGCCCTGCTCTTGAAATGCGAACGTCTGCAGATAGCTGGCAGGCAGAAGTGGTTAGCCTGGAAAGCTGTTGCTCAGCCTCATCTGCCCATGGCAGTGCTCGCACAGAGGCACAGAGAATGGGGCTGCTTGCTTGTCTTGCCACCTCAAACTTCAAACGTAGCCTGGGAAAGTTGGTGTCCCAGCCAGGCTCCTTTCGCAGCCCTGCTCCGAAAGTGCGAACGTCTGCAGATAGCTGGCAGAAAGAAGGTGCTAGCCTGGAAAGCTGTTGCTCAGCCTCATCTGCCCATGGCACTGCTCACACAGAGGCACAGAGAATGGGACTCCTTGCTTGTCTTGCCACCTCAAACTTCAAACGTATCCTGGGAAAGATGGTGTTCCTTCTAGGCTCCTTTCGCAGCCTTGCTCTTGAAATGCGAACGTCTGCAGATAGCTGGCAGCCTGAAGGGGCTAGCCTGGAAAGCTGTTGCTCAGCCTCATCTGCCCATGGCACTGTTCGCATAGAGGCACAGAGAATGGGGCTGCTTGCTTATCATGCCACTTGAAACTTCAAACGCATGCTGGGAATGGTGGTGTCCCTGCCAGGCTCCTATCCCAGCCCTGCTCCGAAAGTGCGAACGTCTGCAGATAGCTGGCAGGCAGAAGGGGCTAGCCTGGAAAGCTGTTGCTCAGCCTCATCTGCCCATGGCAGTGCTCGCACAGAGGCACAGAGAATGGGGCTGCTTGCTTGTCTTGCCACCTGAAACTTCAAACGTAGCCTGGGAAAGTTGGTGTCCCAGCCAGGCTCCTTTCGCAGCCCTGCTCCGAAAGTGCGAACATCTGCAGATAGCTGGCAGGCAGAAGGTGCTAGCCTGGAAAGCTGTTGCTCAGCCTCATCTGCCCATGGCACTGCTCGCACAGAGGCACAGAGAATGGGGCTCCTTGCTTGTCTTGCCACCTCAAACTTCAAACGTAGCCTGGGAAAGATGGTGTACCTGCTAGGCTCCGTTCACAGCCCTGCTCTTGAAATGCGAACGTCTGCAGATAGCTGGCAGGCAGAAGAGGCTAGCCTGGAAAGCTGTTGCTCAGCCTCATCTGCCCATGGCACTGTTCGCATAGAGGCACAGAGAATGGGGCTGCTTGCTTATCTTGCCACCTGAAACTTCAAACGCATGCTGGGAACGGTGGTGTCCCTGCCAGGCTCCTTTCGCAGCCCTGCTCCGAAAGTGCGAACGTCTGCAGATAGCTGGCAGGCAGAAGGGGCTAGCCTGGAAAGCTGTTGCTCAGCCTCATCTGCCCATGGCACTGCTCGCACAGAGGCGCAGAGAATGGGGCTGCTTGCTTGTCTTGCCACCTCAAACTTCAAACGTAGCCTGGGAAAGTTGGTGTCCCAGCCAGGCTCCTTTCGCAGCCCTGCTCCGAAAGTGCGAACGTCTGCAGATAGCTGGCAGAAAGAAGGTGCTAGCCTGGAAAGCTGTTGCTCAGCCTCATCTGCCCATGGCACTGCTCGCACAGAGGCACAGAGAATGGGACTCCTTGCTTGTCTTGCCACCTCAAACTTCAAACGTATCCTGGGAAACATGGTGTTCCTTCTAGGCTCCTTTCGCAGCCTTGCTCTTGAAATGCGAACGTCTGCAGATAGCTGGCAGCCTGAAGGGGCTAGCCTGGAAAGCTGTTGCTCAGCCTCATCTGCCCATGGCACTGTTCACATAGAGGCACAGAGAATGGGGCTGCTTGCTTATCATGCCACTTGAAACTTCAAACGCATGCTGGGAATGGTGGTGTCCCTGCCAGGCTCCTATCACAGCCCTGCTCCGAAAGTGCGAACGTCTGCAGATAGATGGCAGGCAGAAGGGGCTATCCTGGAAAGCTGTTGCTCAGGCTCATCTGCCCATGGCAGTGCTCGCACAGAGGCACAGAAAATGGGGCTGCTTGCTTGTCTTGCCATCTTAAACTTGAAACGTAGCCTGGGAAAGTTGGTGTCCCAGCCAGGCTCCTTTCGCAGCCCTGCTCCGAAAGTGCGAACGTCTGCAGATAGCTGGCAGCCAGAAGGGGCTAGCCTGGAAAGCTGTTGCTCAGCCTCATCTGCCCATGGCAGTGCTCGCACAGAGGCACAGAGAATGGGGCTCCTTGCTTGTCTTGCCACCTCAGACTTCAAACGTAGCCTGGGAAAGATGGTGTACCTGCTAGGCTCCTTTCGCAGTCCTGCTCTTGTAATGCGAACGTCTGCAGATAGCTGGCAGGCAGAAGGGGCTAGCCTGGAAAGCTGTTGCTCAACCTCATCTGCCCATGGCACTGTTCGCATAGAGGCACAGAGAATGGGGCTGCTTGCTTCTCTTGCCACTTGAAACTTCAAACGCATGCTGGGAATGGTGGTGTCCCTGCCAGGCTCCTATCCCAGCCCTGCTCCGAAAGTGCGAACGTCTGCAGATAGCTGGCAGGCAGAAGGGGCTAGCCTGGAAAGCTGTTGCTCAGCCTCATCTGCCCATGGCAGTGCTCGCACAGAGGCACAGAGAATGGGGCTGCTTGCTTGTCTTGCCACCTCAAACTTCAAACGTAGCCTGGGAAAGTTGGTGTCCCAGCCAGGCTCCTTTCGCAGCCCTGCTCCGAAAGTGCGAACGTCTGCAGATAGCTGGCAGGCAGAAGGGGCTATCCTGGAAAGCTGTTGCTCAGCCTCATCTGCCCATGGCAGTGCTCGCACAGAGGCACAGAGAATGGGGCTGCTTGCTTATCTTGCCACTTGAAATTTCAGACGTAGCCTGGGAAAGTTGGTGTCCCTGCCAGGCTCCTATCACAGCCCTGCTCCGAAAGTGCGAACGTCTGCAGATAGCTGGCAGACAGAAGGGGCTAGCCTGGAAAGCTGTTGCTCAGCCTCATCTGCCCATGGCACTGCTCGCACAGAGGCACAGAGAATGGGGCTCCTTGCTTGTCTTGCCACCTCAAACTTCAAACGTATCCTGGGAAAGATGGTGTTCCTTCTAGGCTCCTTTCGCAGCCCTGCTCTTGAAATGCGAACGTCTGCAGATAGCTGGCAGGCAGAAGAGGCTAGCCTGGAAAGCTGTTGCTCAGCCTCATCTGCCCATGGCACTGTTCGCATAGAGGCACAGAGAATGGGGCTGCTTGCTTGTCTTGCCACCTCAAACTTCAAACGTAGCCTGGGAAAGTTGGTGTCCCAGCCAGGCTCCTTTCGCAGCCCTGCTCCGAAAGTGCGAACGTCTGCAGATAGCTGGCAGCCAGAAGGTGCTAGCCTGGAAAGCTGTTGCTCAGCCTCATCTGCCCATGGCACTGTTCGCATAGAGGCACAGAGAATGGGGCTCCTTGCTTGTCTTGCCACCTCAAACTTCAAACGCATGCTGGGAATGGTGGTGTCCCTGCCAGGCTCCTATCACAGCCCTGCTCCGAAAGTGCGAACGTCTGCAGATAGCTGGCAGCCAGAAGGTGCTAGCCTGGACAGCTGTTGCTCAGCCTCATCTGCCCATGGCAGTGCTCGCACAGAGGCACAGAGAATGGGGCTGCTTGCTTGTCTTGCCACCTCAAACTTCAAACGTAGCCTGGGAAAGATGGTGTACCTGCTAGGCTCCTTTCGCAGCCCTGCTCTTGAAATGCGAACGTCTGCAGATAGCTGGCAGGCAGAAGGGGCTAGCCTGGAAAGCTGTTGCTCAGCCTCATCTGCCCATGGCACTGTTCGCATAGAGGCACAGAGAATGGGGCTGCTTGCTTATCTTGCCACTTGAAACTTCAAACGCATGCTGGGAATGGTGGTGTCCCTGCCAGGCTCCTATCCCAGCCCTGCTCCGAAAGTGCGAACGTCTGCAGATAGCTGGCAGGCAGAAGGGGCTAGCCTGGAAAGCTGTTGCTCAGCCTCATCTGCCCATGGCAGTGCTCGCACAGAGGCACAGAGAATGGGGCTGCTTGCTTATCTTGCCACTTGAAATTTCAGACGTAGCCTGGGAAAGTTGGTGTACCTGCCAGGCTCCTTTCGCAGCCCTGCTCCGAAAGTGCGAACGTCTGCAGATAGCTGGCAGCCAGAAGGTGCTAGCCTGGAAAGCTGTTGCTCAGCCTCATCTGCCCATGGCAGTGCTCGCACAGAGGCACAGAGAATGGGGCTGCTTGCTTATCTTGCCACTTGAAATTTCAGACGTAGCCTGGGAAAGTTGGTGTCCCTGCCAGGCTCCTATCACAGCCCTGCTCCGAAAGTGCGAACGTCTGCAGATAGCTGGCAGCCAGAAGGTGCTAGCCTGGAAAGCTGTTGCTCAGCCTCATCTGCCCATGGCAGTGCTCGCACAGAGGCACAGAGAATGGGGCTGCTTGCTTGTCTTGCCACCTCAAACTTCAAACGTAGCCTGGGAAAGATGGTGTACCTGCTAGGCTCCTTTCGCAGCCCTGCTCTTGAAATGCGAACGTCTGCAGATAGCTGGCAGCCTGAAGGGGCTAGCCTGGAAAGCTGTTGCTCAGACTCATCTGCCCATGGCACTGTTCGCATAGAGGCACAGAGAATGGGGCTGCTTGCTTATCATGCCACTTGAAACTTCAAACGCATGCTGGGAATGGTGGTGTCCCTGCCAGGCTCCTATCACAGCCCTGCTCCGAAAGTGCGAACGTCTGCAGATAGCTGGCAGGCAGAAGGGGCTATCCTGGAAAGCTGTTGCTCAGCCTCATCTGCCCATGGCAGTGCTCGCACAGAGGCACAGAGAATGGGGCTGCTTGCTTATCTTGCCACTTGAAATTTCAGACGTAGCCTGGGAAAGTTGGTGTCCCTGCCAGGCTCCTATCCCAGCCCTGCTCCGAAAGTGCGAACGTCTGCAGATAGCTGGCAGCCAGAAGGTGCTAGCCTGGAAAGCTGTTGCTCATCGTCATCTGCCCATGGCACTGCTCGCACAGAGGCACAGAGAATGGGGCTGCTTGCTTGTCTTGCCACCTCAAACTTCAAACGTAGCCTGGGAAAGATGGTGTACCTGCTAGGCTCCTTTCGCAGCCCTGCTCTTGAAATGCGAACGTCTGCAGATAGCTGGCAGGCAGAAGGGGCTAGCCTGGAAAGCTGTTGCTCAGCCTCATCTGCCCATGGCACTGTTCGCATAGAGGCACAGAGAATGGGGCTGCTTGCTTATCATGCCACTTGAAACTTCAAACGCATGCTGGGAATGGTGGTGTCCCTGCCAGGCTCCTATCACAGCCGTGCTCCGAAAGTGCGAACGTCTGCAGATAGCTGGCAGGCAGAAGGGGCTAGCCTGGAAAGCTGTTGCTCAGCCTCATCTGCCCATGGCAGTGCTCGCACAGAGGCACAGAGAATGGGGCTGCTTGCTTGTCTTGCCACCTCAAACTTCAAACGTAGCCTGGGAAAGTTGGTGTCCCAGCCAGGCTCCTTTCGCAGCCCTGCTCCGAAAGTGCGAACATCTGCAGATAGCTGGCAGCCAGAAGGTGCTAGCCTGGAAAGCTGTTGCTCAGCCTCATCTGCCCATGGCACTGCTCGAGCAGAGGCACAGAGAATGGGGCTCCTTGCTTGTCTTGCCACCTCAAACTTCAAACGTAGCCTGGGAAAGATGGTGTACCTGCTAGGCTCCTTTCGCAGCCCTGCTCTTGAAATGCGAACGTCTGCAGATAGCTGGCAGGCAGAAGTGGCTAGCCTGGAAAGCTGTTGCTCAGCCTCATCTGCCCATGGCAGTGCTCGCACAGAGGCGCAGAGAATGGGGCTGCTTGCTTGTCTTGCCACCTCAAACTTCAAACGTAGCCTGGGAAAGTTGGTGTCCCAGCCAGGCTCCTTTCGCAGCCCTGCTCCGAAAGTGCGAACGTCTGCAGATAGCTGGCAGAAAGAAGGTGCTAGCCTGGAAAGCTGTTGCTCAGCCTCATCTGCCCATGGCAGTGCTCGCACAGAGGCACAGAGAATGGGACTGCTTGCTTATCTTGCCACTTGAAATTTCAGACGTAGCCTGGGAAAGTTGGTGTCCCTGCCAGGCTCCTATCACAGCCCTGCTCCGAAAGTGCGAACGTCTGCAGATAGCTGGCAGCCAGAAGGTGCTAGCCTGGAAAGCTGTTGCTCAGCCTCATCTGCCCATGGCACTGCTCGCACAGAGGCACAGAGAATGGGGCTCCTTGCTTGTCTTGCCACCTCAAACTTCAAACGTATCCTGGGAAAGATGGTGTTCCTTCTAGGCTCCTTTCGCAGCCCTGCTCTTGAAATGCGAACGTCTGCAGATAGCTGGCAGGCAGAAGAGGCTAGCCTGGAAAGCTGTTGCTCAGCCTCATCTGCCCATGGCACTGTTCGCATAGAGGCACAGAGAATGGGGCTGCTTGCTTATCATGCCACTTGAAACTTCAAACGCATGCTGGGAATGGTGGTGTCCCTGCCAGGCTCCTATCACAGCCCTGCTCCGAAAGTGCGAACGTCTGCAGATAGCTGGCAGGCAGAAGGGGCTATCCTGGAAAGCTGTTGCTCAGCCTCATCTGCCCATGGCAGTGCTCGCACAGAGGCACAGAGAATGGGGCTGCTTGCTTATCTTGCCACTTGAAATTTCAGACGTAGCCTGGGAAAGCTGGTGTCCCTGCCAGGCTCCTATCCCAGCCCTGCTCCGAAAGTGCGAACGTCTGCAGATAGCTGGCAGCCAGAAGGTGCTAGCCTGGAAAGCTGTTGCTCATCGTCATCTGCCCATGGCACTGCTCGCACAGAGGCACAGAGAATGGGGCTGCTTGCTTGTCTTGCCACCTCAAACTTCAAACGTAGCCTGGGAAAGATGGTGTACCTGCTAGGCTCCTTTCGCAGCCCTGCTCTTGAAATGCGAACGTCTGCAGATAGCTGGCAGGCAGAAGGGGCTAGCCTGGAAAGCTGTTGCTCAGCCTCATCTGCCCATGGCACTGTTCGCATAGAGGCACAGAGAATGGGGCTGCTTGCTTATCATGCCACTTGAAACTTCAAACGCATGCTGGGAATGGTGGTGTCCCTGCCAGGCTCCTATCACAGCCGTGCTCCGAAAGTGCGAACGTCTGCAGATAGCTGGCAGGCAGAAGGGGCTAGCCTGGAAAGCTGTTGCTCAGCCTCATCTGCCCATGGCAGTGCTCGCACAGAGGCACAGAGAATGGGGCTGCTTGCTTGTCTTGCCACCTCAAACTTCAAACGTAGCCTGGGAAAGTTGGTGTCCCAGCCAGGCTCCTTTCGCAGCCCTGCTCCGAAAGTGCGAACATCTGCAGATAGCTGGCAGCCAGAAGGTGCTAGCCTGGAAAGCTGTTGCTCAGCCTCATCTGCCCATGGCACTGCTCGAGCAGAGGCACAGAGAATGGGGCTCCTTGCTTGTCTTGCCACCTCAAACTTCAAACGTAGCCTGGGAAAGATGGTGTACCTGCTAGGCTCCTTTCGCAGCCCTGCTCTTGAAATGCGAACGTCTGCAGATAGCTGGCAGGCAGAAGTGGCTAGCCTGGAAAGCTGTTGCTCAGCCTCATCTGCCCATGGCAGTGCTCGCACAGAGGCGCAGAGAATGGGGCTGCTTGCTTGTCTTGCCACCTCAAACTTCAAACGTAGCCTGGGAAAGTTGGTGTCCCAGCCAGGCTCCTTTCGCAGCCCTGCTCCGAAAGTGCGAACGTCTGCAGATAGCTGGCAGAAAGAAGGTGCTAGCCTGGAAAGCTGTTGCTCAGCCTCATCTGCCCATGGCAGTGCTCGCACAGAGGCACAGAGAATGGGACTGCTTGCTTATCTTGCCACTTGAAATTTCAGACGTAGCCTGGGAAAGTTGGTGTCCCTGCCAGGCTCCTATCACAGCCCTGCTCCGAAAGTGCGAACGTCTGCAGATAGCTGGCAGCCAGAAGGTGCTAGCCTGGAAAGCTGTTGCTCAGCCTCATCTGCCCATGGCACTGCTCGCACAGAGGCACAGAGAATGGGGCTCCTTGCTTGTCTTGCCACCTCAAACTTCAAACGTATCCTGGGAAAGATGGTGTTCCTTCTAGGCTCCTTTCGCAGCCCTGCTCTTGAAATGCGAACGTCTGCAGATAGCTGGCAGGCAGAAGAGGCTAGCCTGGAAAGCTGTTGCTCAGCCTCATCTGCCCATGGCACTGTTCGCATAGAGGCACAGAGAATGGGGCTGCTTGCTTGTCTTGCCACCTCAAACTTCAAACGCATGCTGGGAATGGTGGTGTCCCTGCCAGGCTCCTATCACAGCCCTGCTCCGAAAGTGCGAACGTCTGCAGATAGCTGGCAGCCAGAAGGTGCTAGCCTGGACAGCTGTTGCTCAGCCTCATCTGCCCATGGCAGTGCTCGCACAGAGGCACAGAGAATGGGGCTGCTTGCTTGTCTTGCCACCTCAAACTTCAAACGTAGCCTGGGAAAGATGGTGTACCTGCTAGGCTCCTTTCGCAGCCCTGCTCTTGAAATGCGAACGTCTGCAGATAGCTGGCAGCCTGAAGGGGCTAGCCTGGAAAGCTGTTGCTCAGACTCATCTGCCCATGGCACTGTTCGCATAGAGGCACAGAGAATGGGGCTGCTTGCTTATCATGCCACTTGAAACTTCAAACGCATGCTGGGAATGGTGGTGTCCCTGCCAGGCTCCTATCACAGCCCTGCTCCGAAAGTGCGAACGTCTGCAGATAGCTGGCAGGCAGAAGGGGCTATCCTGGAAAGCTGTTGCTCAGCCTCATCTGCCCATGGCAGTGCTCGCACAGAGGCACAGAGAATGGGGCTGCTTGCTTATCTTGCCACTTGAAATTTCAGACGTAGCCTGGGAAAGTTGGTGTCCCTGCCAGGCTCCTATCCCAGCCCTGCTCCGAAAGTGCGAACGTCTGCAGATAGCTGGCAGCCAGAAGGTGCTAGCCTGGAAAGCTGTTGCTCATCGTCATCTGCCCATGGCACTGCTCGCACAGAGGCACAGAGAATGGGGCTGCTTGCTTGTCTTGCCACCTCAAACTTCAAACGTAGCCTGGGAAAGATGGTGTACCTGCTAGGCTGCTTTCGCAGCCCTGCTCTTGAAATGCGAACGTCTGCAGATAGCTGGCAGGCAGAAGGGGCTAGCCTGGAAAGCTGTTGCTCAGCCTCATCTGCCCATGGCACTGTTCGCATAGAGGCACAGAGAATGGGGCTGCTTGCTTATCATGCCACTTGAAACTTCAAACGCATGCTGGGAATGGTGGTGTCCCTGCCAGGCTCCTATCACAGCCGTGCTCCGAAAGTGCGAACGTCTGCAGATAGCTGGCAGGCAGAAGGGGCTAGCCTGGAAAGCTGTTGCTCAGCCTCATCTGCCCATGGCAGTGCTCGCACAGAGGCACAGAGAATGGGGCTGCTTGCTTGTCTTGCCACCTCAAACTTCAAACGTAGCCTGGGAAAGTTGGTGTCCCAGCCAGGCTCCTTTCGCAGCCCTGCTCCGAAAGTGCGAACATCTGCAGATAGCTGGCAGCCAGAAGGTGCTAGCCTGGAAAGCTGTTGCTCAGCCTCATCTGCCCATGGCACTGCTCGAGCAGAGGCACAGAGAATGGGGCTCCTTGCTTGTCTTGCCACCTCAAACTTCAAACGTAGCCTGGGAAAGATGGTGTACCTGCTAGGCTCCTTTCGCAGCCCTGCTCTTGAAATGCGAACGTCTGCAGATAGCTGGCAGGCAGAAGTGGCTAGCCTGGAAAGCTGTTGCTCAGCCTCATCTGCCCATGGCAGTGCTCGCACAGAGGCGCAGAGAATGGGGCTGCTTGCTTGTCTTGCCACCTCAAACTTCAAACGTAGCCTGGGAAAGTTGGTGTCCCAGCCAGGCTCCTTTCGCAGCCCTGCTCCGAAAGTGCGAACGTCTGCAGATAGCTGGCAGAAAGAAGGTGCTAGCCTGGAAAGCTGTTGCTCAGCCTCATCTGCCCATGGCAGTGCTCGCACAGAGGCACAGAGAATGGGACTGCTTGCTTATCTTGCCACTTGAAATTTCAGACGTAGCCTGGGAAAGTTGGTGTCCCTGCCAGGCTCCTATCACAGCCCTGCTCCGAAAGTGCGAACGTCTGCAGATAGCTGGCAGCCAGAAGGTGCTAGCCTGGAAAGCTGTTGCTCAGCCTCATCTGCCCATGGCACTGCTCGCACAGAGGCACAGAGAATGGGGCTCCTTGCTTGTCTTGCCACCTCAAACTTCAAACGTATCCTGGGAAAGATGGTGTTCCTTCTAGGCTCCTTTCGCAGCCCTGCTCTTGAAATGCGAACGTCTGCAGATAGCTGGCAGGCAGAAGAGGCTAGCCTGGAAAGCTGTTGCTCAGCCTCATCTGCCCATGGCACTGTTCGCATAGAGGCACAGAGAATGGGGCTGCTTGCTTGTCTTGCCACCTCAAACTTCAAACGTAGCCTGGGAAAGTTGGTGTCCCAGCCAGGCTCCTTTCGCAGCCCTGCTCCGAAAGTGCGAACGTCTGCAGATAGCTGGCAGCCAGAAGGTGCTAGCCTGGACAGCTGTTGCTCAGCCTCATCTGCCCATGGCACTGTTCGCATAGAGGCACAGAGAATGGGGCTCCTTGCTTGTCTTGCCACCTCAAACTTCAAACGCATGCTGGGAATGGTGGTGTCCCTGCCAGGCTCCTATCACAGCCCTGCTCCGAAAGTGCGAACGTCTGCAGATAGCTGGCAGCCAGAAGGTGCTAGCCTGGACAGCTGTTGCTCAGCCTCATCTGCCCATGGCAGTGCTCGCACAGAGGCACAGAGAATGGGGCTGCTTGCTTGTCTTGCCACCTCAAACTTCAAACGTAGCCTGGGAAAGATGGTGTAGCTGCTAGGCTCCTTTCGCAGCCCTGCTCTTGAAATGCGAACGTCTGCAGATAGCTGGCAGGCAGAAGGGGCTAGCCTGGAAAGCTGTTGCTCAGCCTCATCTGCCCATGGCACTGTTCGCATAGAGGCACAGAGAATGGGGCTCCTTGCTTGTCTTGCCACCTCAAACTTCAAACGCATGCTGGGAATGGTGGTGTCCCTGCCAGGCTCCTATCACAGCCCTGCTCCGAAAGTGCGAACGTCTGCAGATAGCTGGCAGCCAGAAGGTGCTAGCCTGGACAGCTGTTGCTCAGCCTCATCTGCCCATGGCAGTGCTCGCACAGAGGCACAGAGAATGGGGCTGCTTGCTTGTCTTGCCACCTCAAACTTCAAACGTAGCCTGGGAAAGATGGTGTAGCTGCTAGGCTCCTTTCGCAGCCCTGCTCTTGAAATGCGAACGTCTGCAGATAGCTGGCAGGCAGAAGGGGCTAGCCTGGAAAGCTGTTGCTCAGCCTCATCTGCCCATGGCACTGTTCGCATAGAGGCACAGAGAATGGGGCTGCTTGCTTATCTTGCCACTTGAAACTTCAAACGCATGCTGGGAATGGTGGTGTCCCTGCCAGGCTCCTATCCCAGCCCTGCTCCGAAAGTGCGAACGTCTGCAGATAGCTGGCAGGCAGAAGGGGCTAGCCTGGAAAGCTGTTGCTCAGCCTCATCTGCCCATGGCAGTGCTCGCACAGAGGCACAGAGAATGGGGCTGCTTGCTTATCTTGCCACTTGAAATTTCAGACGTAGCCTGGGAAAGTTGGTGTACCTGCCAGGCTCCTTTCGCAGCCCTGCTCCGAAAGTGCGAACGTCTGCAGATAGCTGGCAGCCAGAAGGTGCTAGCCTGGAAAGCTGTTGCTCAGCCTCATCTGCCCATGGCAGTGCTCGCACAGAGGCACAGAGAATGGGGCTGCTTGCTTATCTTGCCACTTGAAATTTCAGACGTAGCCTGGGAAAGTTGGTGTCCCTGCCAGGCTCCTATCACAGCCCTGCTCCGAAAGTGCGAACGTCTGCAGATAGCTGGCAGCCAGAAGGTGCTAGCCTGGAAAGCTGTTGCTCAGCCTCATCTGCCCATGGCACTGCTCGCACAGAGGCACAGAGAATGGGGCTCCTTGCTTGTCTTGCCACCTCAAACTTCAAACGTATCCTGGGAAAGATGGTGTTCCTTCTAGGCTCCTTTCGCAGCCCTGCTCTTGAAATGCGAACGTCTGCAGATAGCTGGCAGGCAGAAGAGGCTAGCCTGGAAAGCTGTTGCTCAGCCTCATCTGCCCATGGCACTGTTCGCATAGAGGCACAGAGAATGGGGCTGCTTGCTTGTCTTGCCACCTCAAACTTCAAACGCATGCTGGGAATGGTGGTGTCCCTGCCAGGCTCCTATCACAGCCCTGCTCCGAAAGTGCGAACGTCTGCAGATAGCTGGCAGCCAGAAGGTGCTAGCCTGGACAGCTGTTGCTCAGCCTCATCTGCCCATGGCAGTGCTCGCACAGAGGCACAGAGAATGGTGCTGCTTGCTTGTCTTGCCACCTCAAACTTCAAACGTAGCCTGGGAAAGATGGTGTACCTGCTAGGCTCCTTTCGCAGCCCTGCTCTTGAAATGCGAACGTCTGCAGATAGCTGGCAGCCTGAAGGGGCTAGCCTGGAAAGCTGTTGCTCAGACTCATCTGCCCATGGCACTGTTCGCATAGAGGCACAGAGAATGGGGCTGCTTGCTTATCATGCCACTTGAAACTTCAAACGCATGCTGGGAATGGTGGTGTCCCTGCCAGGCTCCTATCACAGCCCTGCTCCGAAAGTGCGAACGTCTGCAGATAGCTGGCAGGCAGAAGGGGCTATCCTGGAAAGCTGTTGCTCAGCCTCATCTGCCCATGGCAGTGCTCGCACAGAGGCACAGAGAATGGGGCTGCTTGCTTATCTTGCCACTTGAAATTTCAGACGTAGCCTGGGAAAGTTGGTGTCCCTGCCAGGCTCCTATCCCAGCCCTGCTCCGAAAGTGCGAACGTCTGCAGATAGCTGGCAGCCAGAAGGTGCTAGCCTGGAAAGCTGTTGCTCATCGTCATCTGCCCATGGCACTGCTCGCACAGAGGCACAGAGAATGGGGCTGCTTGCTTGTCTTGCCACCTCAAACTTCAAACGTAGCCTGGGAAAGATGGTGTACCTGCTAGGCTCCTTTCGCAGCCCTGCTCTTGAAATGCGAACGTCTGCAGATAGCTGGCAGGCAGAAGGGGCTAGCCTGGAAAGCTGTTGCTCAGCCTCATCTGCCCATGGCACTGTTCGCATAGAGGCACAGAGAATGGGGCTGCTTGCTTATCATGCCACTTGAAACTTCAAACGCATGCTGGGAATGGTGGTGTCCCTGCCAGGCTCCTATCACAGCCGTGCTCCGAAAGTGCGAACGTCTGCAGATAGCTGGCAGGCAGAAGGGACTAGCCTGGAAAGCTGTTGCTCAGCCTCATCTGCCCATGGCAGTGCTCGCACAGAGGCACAGAGAATGGGGCTGCTTGCTTGTCTTGCCACCTCAAACTTCAAACGTAGCCTGGGAAAGTTGGTGTCCCAGCCAGGCTCCTTTCGCAGCCCTGCTCCGAAAGTGCGAACATCTGCAGATAGCTGGCAGCCAGAAGGTGCTAGCCTGGAAAGCTGTTGCTCAGCCTCATCTGCCCATGGCACTGCTCGAGCAGAGGCACAGAGAATGGGGCTCCTTGCTTGTCTTGCCACCTCAAACTTCAAACGTAGCCTGGGAAAGATGGTGTACCTGCTAGGCTCCTTTCGCAGCCCTGCTCTTGAAATGCGAACGTCTGCAGATAGATGGCAAGCAGAAGGGGCTAGCCTGGAAAGCTGTTGCTCAGCCTCATCTGCCCATGGCAGTGCTCGCACAGAGGCACAGAAAATGGGGCTGCTTGCTTGTCTTGCCATCTTAAACTTGAAACGTAGCCTGGGAAAGTTGGTGTCCCAGCCAGGCTCCTTTCGCAGCCCTGCTCCGAAAGTGCGAACGTCTGCAGATAGCTGGCAGCCAGAAGGGGCTAGCCTGGAAAGCTGTTGCTCAGCCTCATCTGCCCATGGCAGTGCTCGCACAGAGGCACAGAGAATGGGGCTCCTTGCTTGTCTTGCCACCTCAAACTTCAAACGTAGCCTGGGAAAGATGGTGTACCTGCTAGGCTCCTTTCGCAGCCCTGCTCTTGAAATGCGAACGTCTGCAGATAGCTGGCAGGCAGAAGAGGCTAGCCTGGAAAGCTGTTGCTCAGCCTCATCTGCCCATGGCACTGTTCGCATAGAGGCACAGAGAATGGGGCTGCTTGCTTGTCTTGCCACCTCAAACTTCAAACGTAGCCTGGGAAAGTTGGTGTCCCAGCCAGGCTCCTTTCGCAGCCCTGCTCCGAAAGTGCGAACGTCTGCAGATAGCTGGCAGCCAGAAGGTGCTAGCCTGGAAAGCTGTTGCTCAGCCTCATCTGCCCATGGCACTGTTCGCATAGAGGCACAGAGAATGGGGCTCCTTGCTTGTCTTGCCACCTCAAACTTCAAACGCATGCTGGGAATGGTGGTGTCCCTGCCAGGCTCCTATCACAGCCCTGCTCCGAAAGTGCGAACGTCTGCAGATAGCTGGCAGCCAGAAGGTGCTAGCCTGGACAGCTGTTGCTCAGCCTCATCTGCCCATGGCAGTGCTCGCACAGAGGCACAGAGAATGGGGCTTCTTGCTTGTCTTGCCACCTCAAACTTCAAACGTAGCCTGGGAAAGATGGTGTACCTGCTAGGCTCCTTTCGCAGCCCTGCTCTTGAAATGCGAACGTCTGCAGATAGCTGGCAGGCAGAAGGGGCTAGCCTGGAAAGCTGTTGCTCAGCCTCATCTGCCCATGGCACTGTTCGCATAGAGGCACAGAGAATGGGGCTGCTTGCTTATCTTGCCACTTGAAACTTCAAACGCATGCTGGGAATGGTGGTGTCCCTGCCAGGCTCCTATCCCAGCCCTGCTCCGAAAGTGCGAACGTCTGCAGATAGCTGGCAGGCAGAAGGGGCTAGCCTGGAAAGCTGTTGCTCAGTCTCATCTGCCCATGGCAGTGCTCGCACAGAGGCACAGAGAATGGGGCTGCTTGCTTATCTTGCCACTTGAAATTTCAGACGTAGCCTGGGAAAGTTGGTGTACCTGCCAGGCTCCTTTCGCAGCCCTGCTCCGAAAGTGCGAACGTCTGCCGATAGCTGGCAGCCAGAAGGTGCTAGCTTGGAAAGCTGTTGCTCAGCCTCATCTGCCCATGGCACTGCTCGCACAGAGGCACAGAGAATGGGGCTCCTTGCTTGTCTTGCCACCTCAAACTTCAAACGTAGCCTGGGAAAGTTGGTGTCCCAGCCAGGCTCCTTTCGCAGCCCTGCTCCGAAAGTGCGAACGTCTGCAGATAGCTGGCAGGCAGAAGGGGCTATCCTGGAAAGCTGTTGCTCAGCCTCATCTGCCCATGGCAGTGCTCGCACAGAGGCACAGAGAATGGGGCTGCTTGCTTATCTTGCCACTTGAAATTTCAGACGTAGCCTGGGAAAGTTGGTGTCCCTGCCAGGCTCCTATCACAGCCCTGCTCCGAAAGTGCGAACGTCTGCAGATAGCTGGCAGACAGAAGGGGCTAGCCTGGAAAGCTGTTGCTCAGCCTCATCTGCCCATGGCACTGCTCGCACAGAGGCACAGAGAATGGGGCTCCTTGCTTGTCTTGCCACCTCAAACTTCAAACGTATCCTGGGAAAGATGGTGTTCCTTCTAGGCTCCTTTCGCAGCCCTGCTCTTGAAATGCGAACGTCTGCAGATAGCTGGCAGGCAGAAGAGGCTAGCCTGGAAAGCTGTTGCTCAGCCTCATCTGCCCATGGCACTGTTCGCATAGAGGCACAGAGAATGGGGCTGCTTGCTTGTCTTGCCACCTCAAACTTCAAACGTAGCCTGGGAAAGTTGGTGTCCCAGCCAGGCTCCTTTCGCAGCCCTGCTCCGAAAGTGCGAACGTCTGCAGATAGCTGGCAGCCAGAAGGTGCTAGCCTGGAAAGCTGTTGCTCAGCCTCATCTGCCCATGGCACTGTTCGCATAGAGGCACAGAGAATGGGGCTCCTTGCTTGTCTTGCCACCTCAAACTTCAAACGCATGCTGGGAATGGTGGTGTCCCTGCCAGGCTCCTATCACAGCCCTGCTCCGAAAGTGCGAACGTCTGCAGATAGCTGGCAGCCAGAAGGTGCTAGCCTGGACAGCTGTTGCTCAGCCTCATCTGCCCATGGCAGTGCTCGCACAGAGGCACAGAGAATGGGGCTGCTTGCTTGTCTTGCCACCTCAAACTTCAAACGTAGCCTGGGAAAGATGGTGTACCTGCTAGGCTCCT
Source organism: Opisthocomus hoazin (assembly GCF_030867145.1). Classification (NCBI taxonomy): domain Eukaryota; kingdom Metazoa; phylum Chordata; class Aves; order Opisthocomiformes; family Opisthocomidae; genus Opisthocomus; species Opisthocomus hoazin. Next base: position 1,807,672 of record NC_134438.1, on the reverse strand, counting down.
TTCGCAGCCCTGCTCTTGAAATGCGAACGTCTGCAGATAGCTGGCAGGCAGAAGGGGCTAGCCTGGAAAGCTGTTGCTCAGCCTCATCTGCCCATGGCACTGTTCGCATAGAGGCACAGAGAATGGGGCTGCTTGCTTATCTTGCCACTTGAAACTTCAAACGCATGCTGGGAATGGTGGTGTCCCTGCCAGGCTCCTATCCCAGCCCTGCTCCGAAAGTGCGAACGTCTGCAGATAGCTGGCAGGCAGAAGGGGCTATCCTGGAAAGCTGTTGCTCAGCCTCATCTGCCCATGGCAGTGCTCGCACAGAGGCACAGAGAATGGGGCTGCTTGCTTATCTTGCCACTTGAAATTTCAGACGTAGCCTGGGAAAGTTGGTGTACCTGCCAGGCTCCTTTCGCAGCCCTGCTCCGAAAGTGCGAACGTCTGCCGATAGCTGGCAGCCAGAAGGTGCTAGCTTGGAAAGCTGTTGCTCAGCCTCATCTGCCCATGGCACTGCTCGCACAGAGGCACAGAGAATGGGGCTCCTTGCTTGTCTTGCCACCTCAAACTTCAAACGTAGCCTGGGAAAGATGGTGTACCTGCTAGGCTCCTTTCACAGCTCTGCTCTTGAAATGCGAACGTCTGTAGATAGCTGGCAGGCAGAAGGGGCTAGCCTGGAAAGCTGTTGCTCAGCCTCATCTGCCCATGGCACTGTTCGCATAGAGGCACAGAGAATGGGGCTGCTTGCTTATCTTGCCACCTGAAACTTCAAACGCATGCTGGGAACGGTGGTGTCCCAGCCAGGCTCCTTTCGCAGCCCTGCTCCAAAAGTGCGAACGTCTGCAGATAGCTGGCAGAAAGAAGGTGCTAGCCTGGAAAGCTGTTGCTCAGCCTCATCTGCCCATGGCACTGCTCGCACAGAGGCACAGAGAATGGGGCTGCTTGCTTATCATGCCACTTGAAACTTCAAACGCATGCTGGGAATGGTGGTGTCCCTGCCAGGCTCCTATCACAGCCCTGCTCCGAAAGTGCGAACGTCTGCAGATAGCTGGCAGCCAGAAGGTGCTAGCCTGGAAAGCTGTTGCTCAGCCTCATCTGCCCATGGCAGTGCTCGCACAGAGGCACAGACAATGGGGCTGCTTGCTTGTCTTGCCACCTCAAACTTCAAACGTAGCCTGGGAAAGATGGTGTACCTGCTAGGCTCCTTTCGCAGCCCTGCTCTTGAAATGCGAACGTCTGCAGATAGCTGGCAGCCAGAAGGGGCTAGCCTTGAAAGCTGTTGCTCAGCCTCATCTGCCCATGGCACTGTTCGCATAGAGGCACAGAGAATGGGGCTGCTTGCTTATCTTGCCACTTGAAACTTCAAACGCATGCTGGGAATGGTGGTGTCCCTGCCAGGCTCCTATCCCAGCCCTGCTCCGAAAGTGCGAACGTCTGCAGATAGCTGGCAGGCAGAAGGGGCTATCCTGGAAAGCTGTTGCTCAGCCTCATCTGCCCATGGCAGTGCTCGCACAGAGGCACAGAGAATGGGGCTGCTTGCTTGTCTTGCCACCTCAAACTTCAAATGTAGCCTGGGAAAGTTGGTGTCCCAGCCAGGCTCCTTTCGCAGCCCTGCTCCGAAAGTGCGAACGTCTGCCGATAGCTGGCAGCCAGAAGGTGCTAGCCTGGAAAGCTGTTGCTCAGCCTCATCTGCCCATGGCACTGCTCGCACAGAGGCACAGAGAATGGGGCTGCTTGCTTGTCTTGCCACCTCAGACTTCAAACGTAACCTGGGAAAGATGGTGTACCTGCTAGGCTCCTTTCGCAGCCCTGCTCTTGAAATGCGAACGTCTGCAGATAGCTGGCAGGCAGAAGGGGCTAGCCTGGAAAGCTGTTGCTCAGCCTCATCTGCCCATGGCAGTGCTCGCACAGAGGCACAGAGATTGGGGCTGCTTGCTTGTCTTGCCACTTCAAACATCAAACGTAGCCTGGGAAATTTGGTGTCCCAGCCAGGCTCCTTTCGCAGCCCTGCTCCGAAAGTGCGAACGTCTGCCGATAGCTGGCAGGCAGAAGGTGCTAGCCTGGAAAGCTGTTGCTCAGCCTCATCTGCCCATGGCACTGCTCGCACAGAGGCACAGAGAATGGGGCTCCTTGCTTGTCTTGCCACCTCAAACTTCAAACGTAGCCTGGGAAAGATGGTGTACCTTCTAGGCTCCTTTCGCAGCCCTGCTCTTGAAATGCGAACGTCTGCAGATAGCTGGCAGCCAGAAGGAGCTATCCTGGAAAGCTGTTGCTCAGCCTCATCTGCCCATGGCACTGTTCGCATAGAGGCACAGAGAATGGGGCTGCTTGCTTATCTTGCCACTTGAAACTTCAAACGCATGCTGGGAATGGTGGTGTCCCTGCCAGGCTCCTATCCCAGCCCTGCTCCGAAAGTGCGAACGTCTGCAGATAGCTGGCAGGCAGAAGGGGCTATCCTGGAAAGCTGTTGCTCAGCCTCATCTGCCCATGGCAGTGCTCGCACAGAGGCACAGAGAATGGGGCTGCTTGCTTATCTTGCCACTTGAAATTTCAGACGTAGCCTGGGAAAGTTGGTGTACCTGCCAGGCTCCTTTCGCAGCCCTGCTCCGAAAGTGCGAACGTCTGCCGATAGCTGGCAGCCAGAAGGTGCTAGCTTGGAAAGCTGTTGCTCAGCCTCATCTGCCCATGGCACTGCTCGCACAGAGGCACAGAGAATGGGGCTCCTTGCTTGTCTTGCCACCTCAAACTTCAAACGTAGCCTGGGAAAGATGGTGTACCTGCTAGGCTCCTTTCACAGCTCTGCTCTTGAAATGCGAACGTCTGTAGATAGCTGGCAGGCAGAAGGGGCTAGCCTGGAAAGCTGTTGCTCAGCCTCATCTGCCCATGGCACTGTTCGCATAGAGGCACAGAGAATGGGGCTGCTTGCTTATCTTGCCACCTGAAACTTCAAACGCATGCTGGGAACGGTGGTGTCCCAGCCAGGCTCCTTTCGCAGCCCTGCTCCAAAAGTGCGAACGTCTGCAGATAGCTGGCAGCCAGAAGGGGCTAGCCTTGAAAGCTGTTGCTCAGCCTCATCTGTCCATGGCACTGTTCGCATAGAGGCACAGAGAATGGGGCTGCTTGCTTATCTTGCCACTTGAAACTTCAAACGCATGCTGGGAATGGTGGTGTCCCTGCCAGGCTCCTATCCCAGCCCTGCTCCGAAAGTGCGAACGTCTGCAGATAGCTGGCAGGCAGAAGGGGCTATCCTGGAAAGCTGTTGCTCAGCCTCATCTGCCCATGGCAGTGCTCGCACAGAGGCACAGAGAATGGGGCTGCTTGCTTGTCTTGCCACCTCAAACTTCAAACGTAGCCTGGGAAAGTTGGTGTCCCAGCCAGGCTCCTTTCGCAGCCCTGCTCCGAAAGTGCGAACGTCTGCCGATAGCTGGCAGCCAGAAGGTGCTAGCCTGGAAAGCTGTTGCTCAGCCTCATCTGCCCATGGCACTGCTCGCACAGAGGCACAGAGAATGGGGCTGCTTGCTTGTCTTGCCACCTCAAACTTCAAACGTAACCTGGGAAAGATGGTGTACCTGCTAGGCTCCTTTCGCAGCCCTGCTCTTGAAATGCGAACGTCTGCAGATAGCTGGCAGGCAGAAGGGGCTAGCCTGGAAAGCTGTTGCTCAGCCTCATCTGCCCATGGCAGTGCTCGCACAGAGGCACAGAGATTGGGGCTGCTTGCTTGTCTTGCCACTTCAAACATCAAACGTAGCCTGGGAAATTTGGTGTCCCAGCCAGGCTCCTTTCGCAGCCCTGCTCCGAAAGTGCGAACGTCTGCCGATAGCTGGCAGCCAGAAGGTGCTAGCCTGGAAAGCTGTTGCTCAGCCTCATCTGCCCATGGCACTGCTCGCACAGAGGCACAGAGAATGGGGCTCCTTGCTTGTCTTGCCACCTCAAACTTCAAACGTAGCCTGGGAAAGATGGTGTACCTTCTAGGCTCCTTTCGCAGCCCTGCTCTTGAAATGCGAACGTCTGCAGATAGCTGGCAGCCAGAAGGGGCTATCCTGGAAAGCTGTTGCTCAGCCTCATCTGCCCATGGCACTGTTCGCATAGAGGCACAGAGAATGGGGCTGCTTGCTTATCTTGCCACCTGAAACTTCAAACGCATGCTGGGAACGGTGGTGTCCCTGCCAGGCTCCTTTTGCAGCCCTGCTCCGAAAGTGCGAACGTCTGCAGATAGCTGGCAGGCAGCAGGGGCTAGCCTGGAAAGCTGTTGCTCAGCCTCATCTGCCCATGGCAGTGCTCGCACAGAGGCACAGAGAATGGGGCTGCTTGCTTATCTTGCCACTTGAAATTTCAGACGTAGCCTGGGAAAGTTGGTGTACCTGCCAGGCTCCTTTCGCAGCCCTGCTCCGAAAGTGCGAACGTCTGCCGATAGCTGGCAGCCAGAAGGTGCTAGCCTGGAAAGCTGTTGCTCAGCCTCATCTGCCCATGGCACTGCTCGCACAGAGGCACAGAGAATGGGGCTCCTTGCTTGTCTTGCCACCTCAAACTTCAAACGTAGCCTGGGAAAGATGGTGTACCTGCTAGGCTCCTTTCACAGCTCTGCTCTTGAAATGCGAACGTCTGCAGATAGCTGGCAGGCAGAAGAGGCTAGCCTGGAAAGCTGTTGCTCAGCCTCATCTGCCCATGGCACTGTTCGCATAGAGGCACAGAGAATGGGGCTGCTTGCTTATCTTGCCACCTGAAACTTCAAACGCATGCTGGGAACGGTGGTGTCCCTGCCAGGCTCCTTTCGCAGCCCTGCTCCGAAAGTGCGAACGTCTGCAGATAGCTGGCAGCCAGAAGGGGCTAGCCTGGAAAGCTGTCGCTCAGCCTCATCTGCCCATGGCACTGCTCGCACAGAGGCACAGAGAATGGGGCTCCTTGCTTGTCTTGCCACCTCAAACTTCAAACGTAGCCTGGGAAAGTTGGTGTCCCAGCCAGGCTCCTTTCGCAGCCCTGCTCCGAAAGTGCGAACGTCTGCAGATAGCTGGCAGAAAGAAGGTGCTAGCCTGGAAAGCTGTTGCTCAGCCTCATCTGCCCATGGCAGTGCTTGCATAGAGGCACAGAGAATGGGGCTGCTTGCTTGTCTTGCCACCTCAAACTTCAAACGTATCCTGGGAAAGATGGTGTTCCTTCTAGGCTCCTTTCGCAGCCCTGCTCTTGAAATGCGAACGTCTGCAGATAGCTGGCAGCCTGAAGGGGCTAGCCTGGAAAGCTGTTGCTCAGCCTCATCTGCCCATGGCACTGTTCGCATAGAGGCACAGAGAATGGGGCTGCTTGCTTATCATGCCACTTGAAACTTCAAACGCATGCTGAGAATGGTGGTGTCCCTGCCAGGCTCCTATCACAGCCGTGCTCCGAAAGTGCGAACGTCTGCAGATAGCTGGCAGCCAGAAGGTGCTAGCCTGGAAAGCTGTCGCTCAGCCTCATCTGCCCATGGCAGTGCTCGCACAGAGGCACAGAGAATGGGGCTGCTTGCTTGTCTTGCCACCTCAAACTTCAAACGTAGCCTGGGAAAGTTGGTGTCCCAGCCAGGCTCCTTTCGCAGCCCTGCTCCGAAAGTGCGAACGTCTGCCGATAGCTGGCAGCCAGAAGGTGCTAGCCTGGAAAGCTGTTGCTCAGCCTCAGCTGCCCATGGCACTGCTCGCACAGAGGCACAGAGAATGGGGCTGCTTGCTTGTCTTGCCACCTCAAACTTCAAACGCATGCTGGGAATGGTGGTGTCCCTGCTAGGCTCCTTTCGCAGCCCTGCTCTTGAAATGCGAACGTCTGCAGATAGCTGGCAGGCAGAAGGGGCTAGCCTGGAAAGCTGTTGCTCAGCCTCATCTGCCCATGGCACTGCTCGCACAGAGGCACAGAGATTGGGGCTGCTTGCTTGTCTTGCCACTTCAAACATCAAACGTAGCCTGGGAAATTTGGTGTCCCAGCCAGGCTCCTTTCGCAGCCCTGCTCCGAAAGTGCGAACGTCTGCCGATAGCTGGCAGGCAGAAGGTGCTAGCCTGGAAAGCTGTTGCTCAGCCTCATCTGCCCATGGCACTGCTCGCACAGAGGCACAGAGAATGGGGCTCCTTGCTTATCTTGCCACCTCAAACTTCAAACGTAGCCTGGGAAAGATGGTGTACCTGCTAGGCTCCTTTCGCAGTCCTGCTCTTGTAATGCGAACGTCTGCAGATAGCTGGCAGGCAGAAGGGGCTAGCCTGGAAAGCTGTTGCTCAGCCTCATCTGCCCATGGCACTGTTCGCATAGAGGCACAGAGAATGGGGCTGCTTGCTTATCATGCCACTTGAAACTTCAAACGCATGCTGAGAATGGTGGTGTCCCTGCCAGGCTCCTATCACAGCCCTGCTCCGAAAGTGCGAACGTCTGCAGATAGCTGGCAGCCAGAAGGTGCTAGCCTGGAAAGCTGTTGCTCAGCCTCATCTGCCCATGGCAGTGCTCGCACAGAGGCACAGAGAATGGGGCTGCTTGCTTGTCTTGCCACCTCAAACTTCAAACGTAGCCTGGGAAAGTTGGTGTCCCAGCCAGGCTCCTTTCGCAGCCCTGCTCCGAAAGTGCGAACGTCTGCCGATAGCTGGCAGCCAGAAGGTGCTAGCCTGGAAAGCTGTTGCTCAGCCTCATCTGCCCATGGCACTGCTCGCACAGAGGCACAGAGAATGGGGCTGCTTGCTTGTCTTGCCACCTCAAACTTCAAACGCATGCTGGGAATGGTGGTGTCCCTGCTAGGCTCCTTTCGCAGCCCTGCTCTTGAAATGCGAACGTCTGCAGATAGCTGGCAGGCAGAAGGGGCTAGCCTGGAAAGCTGTTGCTCAGCCTCATCTGCCCATGGCAGTGCTCGCACAGAGGCACAGAGATTGGGGCTGCTTGCTTGTCTTGCCACTTCAAACATCAAACGTAGCCTGGGAAATTTGGTGTCCCAGCCAGGCTCCTTTCGCAGCCCTGCTCCGAAAGTGCGAACGTCTGCCGATAGCTGGCAGGCAGAAGGTGCTAGCCTGGAAAGCTGTTGCTCAGCCTCATCTGCCCATGGCACTGCTCGCACAGAGGCACAGAGAATGGGGCTCCTTGCTTATCTTGCCACCTCAAACTTCAAACGTAGCCTGGGAAAGATGGTGTACCTGCTAGGCTCCTTTCGCAGTCCTGCTCTTGTAATGCGAACGTCTGCAGATAGCTGGCAGGCAGAAGGGGCTAGCCTGGAAAGCTGTTGCTCAACCTCATCTGCCCATGGCACTGTTCGCATAGAGGCACAGAGAATGGGGCTGCTTGCTTCTCTTGCCACTTGAAACTTCAAACGCATGCTGGGAATGGTGGTGTCCCTGCCAGGCTCCTATCCCAGCCCTGCTCCGAAAGTGCGAACGTCTGCAGATAGCTGGCAGGCAGAAGGTGCTAGCCTGGAAAGCTGTTGCTCAGCCTCATCTGCCCATGGCACGGCTCGCACAGAGGCACAGAGAATGGGGCTGCTTGCTTGTCTTGCCACCTCAAACTTCAAACGTAGCCTGGGAAAGTTGGTGTCCCAGCCAGGCTCCTTTCGCAGCCCTGCTCCGAAAGTGCGAACGTCTGCAGATAGCTGGCAGGCAGAAGGGGCTATCCTGGAAAGCTGTTGCTCAGCCTCATCTGCCCATGGCAGTGCTCGCACAGAGGCACAGAGAATGGGGCTGCTTGCTTATCTTGCCACTTGAAATTTCAGACGTAGCCTGGGAAAGTTGGTGTCCCTGCCAGGCTCCTATCACAGCCCTGCTCCGAAAGTGCGAACGTCTGCAGATAGCTGGCAGCCAGAAGGTGCTAGCCTGGAAAGCTGTTGCTCAGCCTCATCTGCCCATGGCACTGCTCGCACAGAGGCACAGAGAATGGGGCTCCTTGCTTGTCTTGCCACCTCAAACTTCAAACGTAGCCTGGGAAAGATGGTGTACCTGCTAGGCTCCTTTCGCAGCCCTGCTCTTGAAATGCGAACGTCTGCAGATAGCTGGCAGGCAGAAGAGGCTAGCCTGGAAAGCTGTTGCTCAGCCTCATCTGCCCATGGCAGTGCTCGAACAGAGGCACAGAGAATGGGGCTGCTTGCTTGTCTTGCCACCTCAAACTTCAAACGTAGCCTGGGAAAGTTGGTGTCCCAGCCAGGCTCCTTTCGCAGCCCTGCTCCGAAAGTGCGAACGTCTGCAGATAGCTGGCAGCCAGAAGGTGCTAGCCTGGAAAGCTGTTGCTCAGCCTCATCTGCCCATGGCACTGTTCGCATAGAGGCACAGAGAATGGGGCTCCTTGCTTGTCTTGCCACCTCAAACTTCAAACGCATGCTGGGAATGGTGGTGTCCCTGCCAGGCTCCTATCCCAGCCCTGCTCCGAAAGTGCGAACGTCTGCAGATAGCTGGCAGCCAGAAGGTGCTAGCCTGGAAAGCTGTTGCTCAGCCTCATCTGCCCATGGCAGTGCTCGCACAGAGGCACAGAGAATGGGGCTGCTTGCTTGTCTTGCCACCTCAAACTTCAAACGTAGCCTGGGAAAGATGGTGTACCTGCTAGGCTCCTTTCGCAGCCCTGCTCTTGAAATGCGAACGTCTGTAGATAGCTGGCAGGCAGAAGGGGCTAGCCTGGAAAGCTGTTGCTCAGCCTCATCTGCCCATGGCACTGTTCGCATAGAGGCACAGAGAATGGGGCTGCTTGCTTATCTTGCCACTTGAAACTTCAAACGCATGCTGGGAATGGTGGTGTCCCTGCCAGGCTCCTATCCCAGCCCTGCTCCGAAAGTGCGAACGTCTGCAGATAGCTGGCAGGCAGCAGGGGCTATCCTGGAAAGCTGTTGCTCAGCCTCATCTGCCCATGGCAGTGCTCGCACAGAGGCACAGAGAATGGGGCTGCTTGCTTGTCTTGCCACCTCAAACTTCAAACGTAGCCTGGGAAAGATGGTGTACCTGCTAGGCTCCTTTCGCAGCCCTGCTCTTGAAATGCGAACGTCTGCAGATAGCTGGCAGGCAGAAGTGGCTAGCCTGGAAAGCTGTTGCTCAGCCTCATCTGCCCATGGCAGTGCTCACACAGAGGCACAGAGAATGGGGCTGCTTGCTTGTCTTGCCACCTCAAACTTCAAACGTAGCCTGGGAAATTTGGTGTCCCAGCCAGGCTCCTTTCGCAGCCCTGCTCCGAAAGTGCGAACGTCTGCAGATAGCTGGCAGAAAGAAGGTGCTAGCCTGGAAAGCTGTTGCTCAGCCTCATCTGCCCATGGCACTGCTCGCACAGAGGCACAGAGAATGGGGCTGCTTGCTTATCATGCCACTTGAAACTTCAAACGCATGCTGGGAATGGTGGTGTCCCTGCCAGGCTCCTATCACAGCCCTGCTCCGAAAGTGCGAACGTCTGCAGATAGCTGGCAGCCAGAAGGTGCTAGCCTGGAAAGCTGTTGCTCAGCCTCATCTGCCCATGGCAGTGCTCGCACAGAGGCACAGACAATGGGGCTGCTTGCTTGTCTTGCCACCTCAAACTTCAAACGTAGTTTGGGAAAGATGGTGTACCTGCTAGGCTCCTTTCGCAGCCCTGGTCTTGAAATGCGAACGTCTGCAGATAGCTGGCAGCCAGAAGGTGCTAGCCTGGAAAGCTGTTGCTCAGCCTCATCTGCCCATGGCACTGTTCGCATAGAGGCACAGAGAATGGGGCTGCTTGCTTCTCTTGCCACTTGAAACTTCAAACGCATGCTGGGAATGGTGGTGTCCCTGCCAGGCTCCTATCCCAGCCCTGCTCCGAAAGTGCGAACGTCTGCAGATAGCTGGCAGGCAGAAGGTGCTAGCCTGGAAAGCTGTTGCTCAGCCTCATCTGCCCATGGCACGGCTCGCACAGAGGCACAGAGAATGGGGCTGCTTGCTTGTCTTGCCACCTCAAACTTCAAACGTAGCCTGGGAAAGTTGGTGTCCCAGCCAGGCTCCTTTCGCAGCCCTGCTCCGAAAGTGCGAACGTCTGCAGATAGCTGGCAGGCAGAAGGGGCTATCCTGGAAAGCTGTTGCTCAGCCTCATCTGCCCATGGCAGTGCTCGCACAGAGGCACAGAGAATGGGGCTGCTTGCTTATCTTGCCACTTGAAATTTCAGACGTAGCCTGGGAAAGTTGGTGTCCCTGCCAGGCTCCTATCACAGCCCTGCTCCGAAAGTGCGAACGTCTGCAGATAGCTGGCAGCCAGAAGGTGCTAGCCTGGAAAGCTGTTGCTCAGCCTCATCTGCCCATGGCACTGCTCGCACAGAGGCACAGAGAATGGGGCTCCTTGCTTGTCTTGCCACCTCAAACTTCAAACGTAGCCTGGGAAAGATGGTGTACCTGCTAGGCTCCTTTCGCAGCCCTGCTCTTGAAATGCGAACGTCTGCAGATAGCTGGCAGGCAGAAGAGGCTAGCCTGGAAAGCTGTTGCTCAGCCTCATCTGCCCATGGCAGTGCTCGAACAGAGGCACAGAGAATGGGGCTGCTTGCTTGTCTTGCCACCTCAAACTTCAAACGTAGCCTGGGAAAGTTGGTGTCCCAGCCAGGCTCCTTTCGCAGCCCTGCTCCGAAAGTGCGAACGTCTGCAGATAGCTGGCAGCCAGAAGGTGCTAGCCTGGAAAGCTGTTGCTCAGCCTCATCTGCCCATGGCACTGTTCGCATAGAGGCACAGAGAATGGGGCTCCTTGCTTGTCTTGCCACCTCAAACTTCAAACGCATGCTGGGAATGGTGGTGTCCCTGCCAGGCTCCTATCCCAGCCCTGCTCCGAAAGTGCGAACGTCTGCAGATAGCTGGCAGCCAGAAGGTGCTAGCCTGGAAAGCTGTTGCTCAGCCTCATCTGCCCATGGCAGTGCTCGCACAGAGGCACAGAGAATGGGGCTGCTTGCTTGTCTTGCCACCTCAAACTTCAAACGTAGCCTGGGAAAGATGGTGTACCTGCTAGGCTCCTTTCGCAGCCCTGCTCTTGAAATGCGAACGTCTGTAGATAGCTGGCAGGCAGAAGGGGCTAGCCTGGAAAGCTGTTGCTCAGCCTCATCTGCCCATGGCACTGTTCGCATAGAGGCACAGAGAATGGGGCTGCTTGCTTATCTTGCCACTTGAAACTTCAAACGCATGCTGGGAATGGTGGTGTCCCTGCCAGGCTCCTATCCCAGCCCTGCTCCGAAAGTGCGAACGTCTGCAGATAGCTGGCAGGCAGCAGGGGCTATCCTGGAAAGCTGTTGCTCAGCCTCATCTGCCCATGGCAGTGCTCGCACAGAGGCACAGAGAATGGGGCTGCTTGCTTGTCTTGCCACCTCAAACTTCAAACGTAGCCTGGGAAAGATGGTGTACCTGCTAGGCTCCTTTCGCAGCCCTGCTCTTGAAATGCGAACGTCTGCAGATAGCTGGCAGGCAGAAGTGGCTAGCCTGGAAAGCTGTTGCTCAGCCTCATCTGCCCATGGCAGTGCTCACACAGAGGCACAGAGAATGGGGCTGCTTGCTTGTCTTGCCACCTCAAACTTCAAACGTAGCCTGGGAAATTTGGTGTCCCAGCCAGGCTCCTTTCGCAGCCCTGCTCCGAAAGTGCGAACGTCTGCAGATAGCTGGCAGAAAGAAGGTGCTAGCCTGGAAAGCTGTTGCTCAGCCTCATCTGCCCATGGCACTGCTCGCACAGAGGCACAGAGAATGGGGCTGCTTGCTTATCATGCCACTTGAAACTTCAAACGCATGCTGGGAATGGTGGTGTCCCTGCCAGGCTCCTATCACAGCCCTGCTCCGAAAGTGCGAACGTCTGCAGATAGCTGGCAGCCAGAAGGTGCTAGCCTGGAAAGCTGTTGCTCAGCCTCATCTGCCCATGGCAGTGCTCGCACAGAGGCACAGACAATGGGGCTGCTTGCTTGTCTTGCCACCTCAAACTTCAAACGTAGTTTGGGAAAGATGGTGTACCTGCTAGGCTCCTTTCGCAGCCCTGGTCTTGAAATGCGAACGTCTGCAGATAGCTGGCAGCCAGAAGGTGCTAGCCTGGAAAGCTGTTGCTCAGCCTCATCTGCCCATGGCACTGTTCGCATAGAGGCACAGAGAATGGGGCTGCTTGCTTATCTTGCCACTTGAAACTTCAAACGCATGCTGGGAATGGTGGTGTCCCTGCCAGGCTCCTATCCCAGCCCTGCTCCGAAAGTGCGAACGTCTGCAGATAGCTGGCAGGCAGAAGGGGCTATCCTGGAAAGCTGTTGCTCAGCCTCATCTGCCCATGGCAGTGCTCGCACAGAGGCACAGAGAATGGGGCTGCTTGCTTGTCTTGCCACCTCAAACTTCAAACGTAGCCTGGGAAAGTTGGTGTCCCAGCCAGGCTCCTTTCGCAGCCCTGCTCCGAAAGTGCGAACGTCTGCCGATAGCTGGCAGCCAGAAGGTGCTAGCCTGGAAAGCTGTTGCTCAGCCTCATCTGCCCATGGCACTGCTCGCACAGAGGCACAGAGAATGGGGCTGCTTGCTTGTCTTGCCACCTCAAACTTGAAACGTAACTTGGGAAAGATGGTGTCCCTGCCAGGCTCCTTTCGCAGCCCTGCTCTTGAAATGCGAACGTCTGCAGATAGCTGGCAGGCAGAAGGGGCTAGCCTGGAAAGCTGTTGCTCAGCCTCATCTGCCCATGGCAGTGCTCGCACAGAGGCACAGAGAATGGGGCTGCTTGCTTATCTTGCCACTTGAAATTTCAGACGTAGCCTGGGAAAGTTGGTGTACCTGCCAGGCTCCTTTCGCAGCCCTGCTCCGAAAGTGCGAACGTCTGCCGATAGCTGGCAGCCAGAAGGTGCTAGCCTGGAAAGCTGTTGCTCAGCCTCATCTGCCCATGGCACTGCTCGCACAGAGGCACAGAGAATGGGGCTCCTTGCTTGTCTTGCCACCTCAAACTTCAAACGTAGCCTGGGAAAGATGGTGTACCTGCTAGGCTCCTTTCACAGCTCTGCTCTTGAAATGCGAACGTCTGCAGATAGCTGGCAGGCAGAAGAGGCTAGCCTGGAAAGCTGTTGCTCAGCCTCATCTGCCCATGGCACTGTTCGCATAGAGGCACAGAGAATGGGGCTGCTTGCTTATCTTGCCACCTGAAACTTCAAACGCATGCTGGGAACGGTGGTGTCCCTGCCAGGCTCCTTTCGCAGCCCTGCTCCGAAAGTGCGAACGTCTGCAGATAGCTGGCAGCCAGAAGGGGCTAGCCTGGAAAGCTGTTGCTCAGCCTCATCTGCCCATGGCACTGCTCGCACAGAGGCACAGAGAATGGGGCTCCTTGCTTGTCTTGCCACCTCAAACTTCAAACGTAGCCTGGGAAAGTTGGTGTCCCAGCCAGGCTCCTTTCGCAGCCCTGCTCCGAAAGTGCGAACGTCTGCAGATAGCTGGCAGAAAGAAGGTGCTAGCCTGGAAAGCTGTTGCTCAGCCTCATCTGCCCATGGCAGTGCTCGCATAGAGGCACAGAGAATGGGGCTGCTTGCTTGTCTTGCCACCTCAAACTTCAAACGTATCCTGGGAAAGATGGTGTTCCTTCTAGGCTCCTTTCGCAGCCCTGCTCTTGAAATGCGAACGTCTGCAGATAGCTGGCAGCCAGAAGGGGCTAGCCTGGAAAGCTGTTGCTCAGCCTCATCTGCCCATGGTACTGTTCGCATAGAGGCACAGAGAATGGGGCTGCTTGCTTATCATGCCACTTGAAACTTCAAACGCATGCTGGGAATGGTGGTGTCCCTGCCAGGCTCCTATCACAGCCCTGCTCCGAAAGTGCGAACGTCTGCAGATAGCTGGCAGGCAGAAGGGGCTAGCCTGGAAAGCTGTTGCTCAGCCTCATCTGCCCATGGCAGTGCTCGCACAGAGGCACAGAGAATGGGGCTGCTTGCTTGTCTTGCCACCTCAAACTTCAAACGTAGCCTGGGAAAGTTGGTGTCCCAGCCAGGCTCCTTTCGCAGCCCTGCTCCGAAAGTGCGAACGTCTGCAGATAGCTGGCAGGCAGAAGGGGCTAGCCTGGAAAGCTGTTGCTCAGCCTCATCTGCCCATGGCACTGCTCGCACAGAGGCACAGAGAATGGGGCTGCTTGCTTGTCTTGCCACCTCAAACTTCAAACGTAGCCTTGGAAAGATGGTGTACCTGCTAGGCTCCTTTCGCAGCCCTGCTCTTGAAATGCGAACGTCTGCAGATAGCTGGCAGCCAGAAGGGGCTAGCCTGGAAAGCTGTTGCTCAACCTTATCTGCCCATGGCACTGTTCGCATAGAGGCACAGAGAATGGGGCTGCTTGCTTCTCTTGCCACTTGAAACTTCAAACGCATGCTGGGAAATATGGTGTACCTGCCAGGCTCCTATCCCAGCCCTGCTCCGAAAGTGCGAACGTCTGCAGATAGCTGGCAGCCAGAAGGGGCTATCCTGGAAAGCTGTTGCTCAGCCTCATCTGCCCATGGCAGTGCTCGCACAGAGGCACAGAGAATGGGGCTGCTTGCTTGTCTTGCCACCTCAAACTTCAAACGTAGCCTGGGAAAGTTGGTGTCCCAGCCAGGCTTCTTTCGCAGCCCTGCTCCGAAAGTGCGAACGTCTGCAGATAGCTGGCAGGCAGAAGTGGCTAGCCTGGAAAGCTGTTGCTCAGCCTCATCTGCCCATGGCACTGTTCGCATAGAGGCACAGAGAATGGGGCTGCTTGCTTATCTTGCCACTTGAAACTTCAAACGCATGCTGGGAATGGTGGTGTCCCTGCCAGGCTCCTATCACAGCCCTGCTCCGAAAGTGCGAACGTCTGCAGATAGCTGGCAGAAAGAAGGTGCTAGCCTGGAAAGCTGTTGCTCAGCCTCATCTGCCCATGGCACTGCTCGCACAGAGGCACAGAGAATGGGGCTGCTTGCTTATCATGCCACTTGAAACTTCAAACGCATGCTGGGAATGGTGGTGTCCCTGCCAGGCTCCTTTCGCAGCTCTGCTCCGAAAGTGCGAACGTCTGCAGATAGCTGGCAGCCAGAAGGTGCTAGCCTGGAAAGCTGTTGCTCAGCCTCATCTGCCCATGGCAGTGCTCGCACAGAGGCACAGACAATGGGGCTGCTTGCTTGTCTTGCCACCTCAAACTTCAAACGTAGGTTGGGAAAGATGGTGTACCTGCTAGGCTCCTTTCGCAGCCCTGCTCTTGAAATGCGAACGTCTGCAGATAGCTGGCAGCCAGAAGGGGCTAGCCTGGAAAGCTGTTGCTCAGCCTCATCTGCCCATGGCACTGTTCGCATAGAGGCACAGAGAATGGGGCTGCTTGCTTCTCTTGCCACTTGAAACTTCAAACGCATGCTGGGAATGGTGGTGTCCCTGCCAGGCTCCTATCCCAGCCCTGCTCCGAAAGTGCGAACGTCTGCAGATAGCTGGCAGGCAGAAGGGGCTATCCTGGAAAGCTGTTGCTCAGCCTCATCTGCCCATGGCAGTGCTCGCACAGAGGCACAGAGAATGGGGCTGCTTGCTTGTCTTGCCACCTCAAACTTCAAACGTAGCCTGGGAAAGTTGGTGTCCCAGCCAGGCTCCTTTCGCAGCCCTGCTCCGAAAGTGCGAACGTCTGCCGATAGCTGGCAGCCAGAAGGTGCTAGCCTGGAAAGCTGTTGCTCAGCCTCATCTGCCCATGGCACTGCTCGCACAGAGGCACAGAGAATGGGGCTGCTTGCTTGTCTTGCCACCTCAAACTTGAAACGTAACTTGGGAAAGATGGTGTACCTGCTAGGCTCCTTTCGCAGCCCTGCTCTTGAAATGCGAACGTCTGCAGATAGCTGGCAGGCAGAAGGGGCTAGCCTGGAAAGCTGTTGCTCAGCCTCATCTGCCCATGGCAGTGCTCGCACAGAGGCACAGAGATTGGGGCTGCTTGCTTGTCTTGCCACTTCAAACATCAAACGTAGCCTGGGTAATTTGGTGTCCCAGCCAGGCTCCTTTCGCAGCCCTGCTCCGAAAGTGCGAACGTCTGCCGATAGCTGGCAGGCAGAAGGTGCTAGCCTGGAAAGCTGTTGCTCAGCCTCATCTGCCCATGGCACTGCTCGCACAGAGGCACAGAGAATGGGGCTCCTTGCTTGTCTTGCCACCTCAAACTTCAAACGTAACCTGGGAAAGATGGTGTACCTTCTAGGCTCCTTTCGCAGCCCTGCTCTTGAAATGCGAACGTCTGCAGATAGCTGGCAGCCAGAAGGGGCTAGCCTGGAAAGCTGTTGCTCAGCCTCATCTGCCCATGGCACTGTTCGCATAGAGGCACAGAGAATGGGGCTGCTTGCTTATCTTGCCACCTGAAACTTCAAACGCATGCTGGGAACGGTGGTGTCCCTGCCAGGCTCCTTTCGCAGCCCTGCTCCGAAAGTGCGAACGTCTGCAGATAGCTGGCAGGCAGCAGGGGCTATCCTGGAAAGCTGTTGCTCAGCCTCATCTGCCCATGGCAGTGCTCGCACAGAGGCACAGAGAATGGGGCTGCTTGCTTATCTTGCCACTTGAAATTTCAGACGTAGCCTGGGAAAGTTGGTGTACCTGCCAGGCTCCTTTCGCAGCCCTGCTCCGAAAGTGCGAACGTCTGCCGATAGCTGGCAGGCAGAAGGTGCTAGCCTGGAAAGCTGTTGCTCAGCCTCATCTGCCCATGGCACTGCTCGCACAGAGGCACAGAGAATGGGGCTCCTTGCTTGTCTTGCCACCTCAAACTTCAAACGTAGCCTGGGAAAGATGGTGTACCTGCTAGGCTCCTTTCACAGCTCTGCTCTTGAAATGCGAACGTCTGCAGATAGCTGGCAGGCAGAAGAGGCTAGCCTGGAAAGCTGTTGCTCAGCCTCATCTGCCCATGGCACTGTTCGCATAGAGGCACAGAGAATGGGGCTGCTTGCTTATCTTGCCACCTGAAACTTCAAACGCATGCTGGGAACGGTGGTGTCCCTGCCAGGCTCCTTTCGCAGCCCTGCTCCGAAAGTGCGAACGTCTGCAGATAGCTGGCAGCCAGAAGGGGCTAGCCTGGAAAGCTGTTGCTCAGCCTCATCTGCCCATGGCACTGCTCGCACAGAGGCACAGAGAATGGGGCTCCTTGCTTGTCTTGCCACCTCAAACTTCAAACGTAGCCTGGGAAAGTTGGTGTCCCAGCCAGGCTCCTTTCGCAGCCCTGCTCCGAAAGTGCGAACGTCTGCAGATAGCTGGCAGAAAGAAGGTGCTAGCCTGGAAAGCTGTTGCTCAGCCTCATCTGCCCATGGCAGTGCTCGCATAGAGGCACAGAGAATGGGGCTGCTTGCTTGTCTTGCCACCTCAAACTTCAAACGTATCCTGGGAAAGATGGTGTTCCTTCTAGGCTCCTTTCGCAGCCTTGCTCTTGAAATGCGAACGTCTGCAGATAGCTGGCAGCCAGAAGGGGCTAGCCTGGAAAGCTGTTGCTCAGCCTCATCTGCCCATGGTACTGTTCGCATAGAGGCACAGAGAATGGGGCTGCTTGCTTATCATGCCACTTGAAACTTCAAACGCATGCTGGGAATGGTGGTGTCCGTGCCAGGCTCCTATCACAGCCCTGCTCCGAAAGTTCGAACGTCTGCAGATAGCTGGCAGGCAGAAGGGGCTAGCCTGGAAAGCTGTTGCTCAGCCTCATCTGCCCATGGCAGTGCTCGCACAGAGGCACAGAGAATGGGGCTGCTTGCTTGTCTTGCCACCTCAAACTTCAAACGTAGCCTGGGAAAGTTGGTGTCCCAGCCAGGCTCCTTTCGCAGCCCTGCTCCGAAAGTGCGAACGTCTGCAGATAGCTGGCAGGCAGAAGGGGCTAGCCTGGAAAGCTGTTGCTCAGCCTCATCTGCCCATGGCAGTGCTCGCACAGAGGCACAGAGAATGGGGCTCCTTGCTTGTCTTGCCACCTCAAACTTCAAACGTAGCCTGGGAAAGATGGTGTACCTGCTAGGCTCCTTTCGCAGCCCTGCTCTTGAAATGCGAACGTCTGCAGATAGCTGGCAGGCAGAAGGGGCTAGCCTGGAAAGCTGTTGCTCAACCTTATCTGCCCATGGCACTGTTCGCATAGAGGCACAGAGAATGGGGCTGCTTGCTTCTCTTGCCACTTGAAACTTCAAACGCATGCTGGGAAATATGGTGTACCTGCCAGGCTCCTATCCCAGCCCTGCTCCGAAAGTGCGAACGTCTGCAGATAGCTGGCAGCCAGAAGGGGCTATCCTGGAAAGCTGTTGCTCAGCCTCATCTGCCCATGGCAGTGCTCGCACAGAGGCACAGAGAATGGGGCTGCTTGCTTGTCTTGCCACCTCAAACTTCAAACGTAGCCTGGGAAAGTTGGTGTCCCAGCCAGGCTTCTTTCGCAGCCCTGCTCCGAAAGTGCGAACGTCTGCAGATAGCTGGCAGCCAGAAGGTGCTAGCCTGGAAAGCTGTTGCTCAGCCTCATCTGCCCATGGCACGGCTCGCACAGAGGCACAGAGAATGGGGCTGCTTGCTTGTCTTGCCACCTCAAACTTCAAACGTAGCCTGGGAAAGATGGTGTACCTGCTAGGCTCCTTTCGCAGCCCTGCTCTTGAAATGCGAACGTCTGCAGATAGCTGGCAGGCAGAAGGGGCTAGCCTGGAAAGCTGTTGCTCAGCCTCATCTGCCCATGGCAGTGCTCGCACAGAGGCACAGAGAATGGGGCTGCTTGCTTATCTTGCCACTTGAAACTTCAAACGCATGCTGGGAATGGTGGTGTCCCTGCCAGGCTCCTATCACAGCCCTGCTCCGAAAGTGCGAACGTCTGCAGATAGCTGGCAGGCAGCAGGGGCTATCCTGGAAAGCTGTTGCTCAGCCTCATCTGCCCATGGCAGTGCTCGCACAGAGGCACAGAGAATGGGGCTGCTTGCTTATCTTGCCACTTGAAATTTCAGACGTAGCCTGGGAAAGTTGGTGTACCTGCCAGGCTCCTTTCGCAGCCCTGCTCCGAAAGTGCGAACGTGTGCCGATAGCTTGCAGCCAGAAGGTGCTAGCTTGGAAAGCTGTTGCTCAGCCTCATCTGCCCATGGCACTGCTCGCACAGAGGCACAGAGAATGGGGCTCCTTGCTTGTCTTGCCACCTCAAACTTCAAACGTAGCCTGGGAAAGATGGTGTACCTGCTCGGCTCCTTTCACAGCTCTGCTCTTGAAATGCGAACGTCTGCAGATAGCTGGCAGGCAGAAGGGGCTAGCCTGGAAAGCTGTTGCTCAGCCTCATCTGCCCATGGCACTGTTCGCATAGAGGCACAGAGAATGGGGCTGCTTGCTTATCTTGCCACCTGAAACTTCAAACGCATGCTGGGAACGGTGGTGTCCCAGCCAGGCTCCTTTCGCAGCCCTGCTCCGAAAGTGCGAACGTCTGCAGATAGCTGGCAGCCAGAAGGGGCTAGCCTGGAAAGCTGTCGCTCAGCCTCATCTGCCCATGGCACTGCTCGCACAGAGGCACAGAGAATGGGGCTCCTTGCTTGTCTTGCCACCTCAAACTTCAAACGTAGCCTGGGAAAGATGGTGTACCTGCTAGGCTCCTTTCGCAGCCCTGCTCTTGATATGCGAACGTCTGCAGATAGCTGGGAGGAAGAAGGGGCTATCCTGGAAAGCTGTTGCTCAGCCTCATCTGCCCATGGCAGTGCTCGCACAGAGGCACAGAGAATGGGGCTGCTTGCTTGTTTTGCCACCTCAAACTTCAAACGTAGCCTGGGAAAGTTGGTGTCCCAGCCAGGCTCCTTTCGCAGCCCTGCTCCGAAAGTGCGAACGTCTGCAGATAGCTGGCAGCCAGAAGGTGCTAGCCTGGAAAGCTGTTGCTCAGCCTCATCTGCCCATGGCAGTGCTCGCAGAGAGGCACAGAGAATGGGGCTGCTTGCTTGTCTTGCCACCTCAAACTTCAAACGTAGCCTGGGAAAGTTGGTGTACCTGCTAGGCTCCTTTCGCAGCCCTGCTCTTGAAATGCGAACGTCTGCAGATAGCTGGCAGGCAGAAGGTGCTAGCCTGGAAAGCTGTTGCTCAGCCTCATCTGCCCATGGCAGTGCTCACACAGAGGCGCAGAGAATGGGGCTGCTTGCTTATCATGCCACTTGAAACTTCAAACGCATGCTGGGAATGGTGGTGTCCCTGCCAGGCTCCTATCACAGCCCTGCTCCGAAAGTGCGAACGTCTGCAGATAGCTGGCAGCAAGAAGGTGCTAGCCTGGAAAGCTGTTGCTCAGCCTCATCTGCCCATGGCACTGCTCGCACAGAGGCACAGAGAATGGGGCTCCTTGCTTGTCTTGCCACCTCAAACTTCAAACGTAGCCTGGGAAAGATGGTGTACCTTCTAGGCTCCTTTCGCAGCCCTGCTCTTGAAATGCGAACGTCTGCAGATAGCTGGCAGCCAGAAGGGGCTAGCCTGGAAAGCTGTTGCTCAGCCTCATCTGCCCATGGCACTGTTCGCATAGAGGCACAGAGAATGGGGCTGCTTGCTTATCTTGCCACCTGAAACTTCAAACGCATGCTGGGAACGGTGGTGTCCCTGCCAGGCTCCTTTCGCAGCCCTGCTCCGAAAGTGCGAACGTCTGCAGATAGCTGGCAGGCAGCAGGGGCTAGCCTGGAAAGCTGTTGCTCAGCCTCATCTGCCCATGGCAGTGCTCGCACAGAGGCACAGAGAATGGGGCTGCTTGCTTATCTTGCCACTTGAAATTTCAGACGTAGCCTGGGAAAGTTGGTGTACCTGCCAGGCTCCTTTCGCAGCCCTGCTCCGAAAGTGCGAACGTCTGCCGATAGCTGGCAGCCAGAAGGTGCTAGCCTGGAAAGCTGTTGCTCAGCCTCATCTGCCCATGGCACTGCTCGCACAGAGGCACAGAGAATGGGGCTCCTTGCTTGTCTTGCCACCTCAAACTTCAAACGTAGCCTGGGAAAGATGGTGTACCTGCTAGGCTCCTTTCACAGCTCTGCTCTTGAAATGCGAACGTCTGCAGATAGCTGGCAGGCAGAAGAGGCTAGCCTGGAAAGCTGTTGCTCAGCCTCATCTGCCCATGGCACTGTTCGCATAGAGGCACAGAGAATGGGGCTGCTTGCTTATCTTGCCACCTGAAACTTCAAACGCATGCTGGGAACGGTGGTGTCCCTGCCAGGCTCCTTTCGCAGCCCTGCTCCGAAAGTGCGAACGTCTGCAGATAGCTGGCAGCCAGAAGGGGCTAGCCTGGAAAGCTGTTGCTCAGCCTCATCTGCCCATGGCACTGCTCGCACAGAGGCACAGAGAATGGGGCTCCTTGCTTGTCTTGCCACCTCAAACTTCAAACGTAGCCTGGGAAAGATGGTGTACCTGCTAGGCTCCTTTCGCAGCCCTGCTCTTGATATGCGAACGTCTGCAGATAGCTGGCAGGCAGAAGGGGCTATCCTGGAAAGCTGTTGCTCAGCCTCATCTGCCCATGGCAGTGCTCGCACAGAGGCACAGAGAATGGGGCTGCTTGCTTGTTTTGCCACCTCAAACTTCAAACGTAGCCTGGGAAAGTTGGTGTCCCAGCCAGGCTCCTTTCGCAGCCCTGCTCCGAAAGTGCGAACGTCTGCAGATAGCTGGCAGCCAGAAGGTGCTAGCCTGGAAAGCTGTTGCTCAGCCTCATCTGCCCATGGCAGTGCTCGCACAGAGGCACAGAGAATGGGGCTGCTTGCTTGTCTTGCCACCTCAAACTTCAAACGTAGCCTGGGAAAGTTGGTGTACCTGCTAGGCTCCTTTCGCAGCCCTGCTCTTGAAATGCGAACGTCTGCAGATAGCTGGCAGGCAGAAGGTGCTAGCCTGGAAAGCTGTTGCTCAGCCTCATCTGCCCATGGCAGTGCTCACACAGAGGCGCAGAGAATGGGGCTGCTTGCTTATCATGCCACTTGAAACTTCAAACGCATGCTGGGAATGGTGGTGTCCCTGCCAGGCTCCTATCACAGCCCTGCTCCGAAAGTGCGAACGTCTGCAGATAGCTGGCAGCCAGAAGGTGCTAGCCTGGAAAGCTGTTGCTCAGCCTCATCTGCCCATGGCAGTGCTCGCACAGAGGCACAGACAATGGGGCTGCTTGCTTGTCTTGCCACCTCAAACTTCAAACGTAGCCTGGGAAAGTTGGTGTCCCAGCCAGGCTCCTTTCGCAGCCCTGCTCCGAAAGTGCGAACGTCTGCCGATAGCTGGCAGCCAGAAGGTGCTAGCCTGGAAAGCTGTTGCTCAGCCTCATCTGCCCATGGCACTGCTCGCACAGAGGCACAGAGAATGGGGCTGCTTGCTTGTATTGCCACCTCAAACTTGAAACGTAACCTGGGAAAGATGGTGTACCTGCTAGGCTCCTTTCGCAGACCTGCTCTTGAAATGCGAACGTCTGCAGATAGCTGGCAGGCAGAAGGGGCTAGCCTGGAAAGCTGTTGTTCAGCCTCATCTGCCCATGGCAGTGCTCGCACAGAGGCACAGAGATTGGGGCTGCTTGCTTGTCTTGCCACTTCAAACATCAAACGTAGCCTGGGAAATTTGGTGTCCCAGCCAGGCTCCTTTCGCAGCCCTGCTCCGAAAGTGCGAACGTCTGCCGATAGCTGGCAGGCAGAAGGTGCTAGCCTGGAAAGCTGTTGCTCAGCCTCATCTGCCCATGGCACTGCTCGCACAGAGGCACAGAGAATGGGGCTCCTTGCTTGTCTTGCCACCTCAAACTTCAAACGTAGCCTGGGAAAGATGGTGTACCTTCTAGGCTCCTTTCGCAGCCCTGCTCTTGAAATGCGAACGTCTGCAGATAGCTGGCAGCCAGAAGGGGCTAGCCTGGAAAGCTGTTGCTCAGCCTCATCTGCCCATGGCACTGTTCGCATAGAGGCACAGAGAATGGGGCTGCTTGCTTATCTTGCCACCTGAAACTTCAAACGCATGCTGGGAACGGTGGTGTCCCTGCCAGGCTCCTTTCGCAGCCCTGCTCCGAAA
Organism: Opisthocomus hoazin; assembly: GCF_030867145.1. Classification (NCBI taxonomy): domain Eukaryota; kingdom Metazoa; phylum Chordata; class Aves; order Opisthocomiformes; family Opisthocomidae; genus Opisthocomus; species Opisthocomus hoazin. Next base: position 1,784,882 of record NC_134438.1, on the reverse strand, counting down.
GTGCGAACGTCTGCAGATAGCTGGCAGGCAGCAGGGGCTAGCCTGGAAAGCTGTTGCTCAGCCTCATCTGCCCATGGCAGTGCTCGCACAGAGGCACAGAGAATGGGGCTGCTTGCTTATCTTGCCACTGGAAATTTCAGACGTAGCCTGGGAAAGTTGGTGTACCTGCCAGGCTCCTATCCCAGCCCTGCTCCGAAAGTGCGAACGTCTGCAGATAGCTGGCAGCCAGAAGGGGCTATCCTGGAAAGCTGTTGCTCAGCCTCATCTGCCCATGGCAGTGCTCGCACAGAGGCACAGAGAATGGGGCTGCTTGCTTCTCTTGCCACCTCAAACTTCAAACGTAGCCTGGGAAAGTTGGTGTCCCAGCCAGGCTTCTTTCGCAGCCCTGCTCCGAAAGTGCGAACGTCTGCAGATAGCTGGCAGCCAGAAGGTGCTAGCCTGTAAAGCTGTTGCTCAGCCTCATCTGCCCATGGCACGGCTCGCACAGAGGCACAGAGAATGGGGCTGCTTGCTTGTCTTGCCACCTCAAACTTCAAACGTAGCCTGGGAAAGATGGTGTACCTGCTAGGCTCCTTTCGCAGCCCTGCTCTTGAAATGCGAACGTCTGCAGATAGCTGGCAGGCAGAAGGGGCTAGCCTGGAAAGCTGTTGCTCAGCCTCATCTGCCCATGGCACTGTTCGCATAGAGGCACAGAGAATGGGGCTGCTTGCTTATCTTGCCACTTGAAATTTCAGACGTAACCTGGGAAAGTTGGTGTACCTGCCAGGCTCCTTTCGCAGCCCTGCTCCGAAAGTGCGAACGTGTGCCGATAGCTGGCAGCCAGAAGGTGCTAGCTTGGAAAGCTGTTGCTCAGCCTCATCTGCCCATGGCACTGCTCGCACAGAGGCACAGAGAATGGGGCTCCTTGCTTGTCTTGCCACCTCAAACTTCAAACGTAGCCTGGGAAAGATGGTGTACCTGCTAGGCTCCTTTCACAGCTCTGCTCTTGAAATGCGAACGTCTGCAGATAGCTGGCAGGCAGAAGGGGCTAGCCTGGAAAGCTGTTGCTCAGCCTCATCTGCCCATGGCACTGTTCGCATAGAGGCACAGAGAATGGGGCTGCTTGCTTATCTTGCCACCTGAAACTTCAAACGCATGCTGGGAACGGTGGTGTCCCAGCCAGGCTCCTTTCGCAGCCCTGCTCCGAAAGTGCGAACGTCTGCAGATAGCTGGCAGCCAGAAGGGGCTAGCCTGGAAAGCTGTCGCTCAGCCTCATCTGCCCATGGCACTGCTCGCACAGAGGCACAGAGAATGGGGCTGCTTGCTTGTCTTGCCACCTCAAACTTCAAACGTAGCCTGGGAAAGATGGTGTACCTGCTAGGCTCCTTTCGCAGCCCTGCTTTTGATATGCGAACGTCTGCAGATAGCTGGGAGGCAGAAGGGGCTAGCCTGGAAAGCTGTTGCTCAGCCTCATCTGCCCATGGCAGTGCTCGCACAGAGGCACAGAGAATGGGGCTGCTTGCTTGTTTTGCCACCTCAAACTTCAAACGTAGCCTGGGAAAGTTGGTGTCCCAGCCAGGCTCCTTTCGCAGCCCTGCTCCGAAAGTGCGAACGTCTGCAGATAGCTGGCAGCCAGAAGGTGCTAGCCTGGAAAGCTGTTGCTCAGCCTCATCTGCCCATGGCAGTGCTCGCACAGAGGCACAGAGAATGGGGCTGCTTGCTTGTCTTGCCACCTCAAACTTCAAACGTAGCCTGGGAAAGTTGGTGTACCTGCTAGGCTCCTTTCGCAGCCCTGCTCTTGAAATGCGAACGTCTGCAGATAGCTGGCAGGCAGAAGTGGCTAGCCTGGAAAGCTGTTGCTCAGCCTCATCTGCCCATGGCAGTGCTCACACAGAGGCGCAGAGAATGGGGCTGCTTGCTTGTCTTGCCACCTCAAACTTCAAACGTAGCCTGGGAAATTTGGTGTCCCAGCCAGGCTCCTTTCGCAGCCCTGCTCCGAAAGTGCGAACGTCTGCAGATAGCTGGCAGAAAGAAGGTGCTAGCCTGGAAAGCTGTTGCTCAGCCTCATCTGCCCATGGCACTGCTCGCACAGAGGCACAGAGAATGGGGCTGCTTGCTTATCATGCCACTTGAAACTTCAAACGCATGCTGGGAATGGTGGTGTCCCTGCCAGGCTCCTATCACAGCCCTGCTCCGAAAGTGCGAACGTCTGCAGATAGCTGGCAGCCAGAAGGTGCTAGCCTGGAAAGCTGTTGCTCAGCCTCATCTGCCCATGGCAGTGCTCGCACAGAGGCACAGACAATGGGGCTGCTTGCTTGTCTTGCCACCTCAAACTTCAAACGTAGCCTGGGAAAGATGGTGTACCTGCTAGGCTCCTTTCGCAGCCCTGCTCTTGAAATGCGAACGTCTGCAGATAGCTGGCAGGCAGAAGGGGCTAGCCTGGAAAGCTGTTGCTCAGCCTCATCTGCCCATGGCACTGTTCGCATAGAGGCACAGAGAATGGGGCTGCTTGCTTATCTTGCCACTTGAAACTTCAAACGCATGCTGGGAATGGTGGTGTCCCTGCCAGGCTCCTATCCCAGCCCTGCTCCGAAAGTGCGAACGTCTGCAGATAGCTGGCAGGCAGAAGGGGCTATCCTGGAAAGCTGTTGCTCAGCCTCATCTGCCCATGGCAGTGCTCGCACAGAGGCACAGAGAATGGGGCTGCTTGCTTGTCTTGCCACCTCAAACTTCAAACGTAGCCTGGGAAAGTTGGTGTCCCAGCCAGGCTCCTTTCGCAGCCCTGCTCCGAAAGTGCGAACGTCTGCCGATAGCTGGCAGCCAGAAGGTGCTAGCCTGGAAAGCTGTTGCTCAGCCTCATCTGCCCATGGCACTGCTCGCACAGAGGCACAGAGAATGGGGCTGCTTGCTTGTCTTGCCACCTCAAACTTGAAACGTAACCTGGGAAAGATGGTGTACCTGCTAGGCTCCTTTCGCAGCCCTGCTCTTGAAATGCGAACGTCTGCAGATAGCTGGCAGGCAGAAGGGGCTAGCCTGGAAAGCTGTTGCTCAGCCTCATCTGCCCATGGCAGTGCTCGCACAGAGGCACAGAGATTGGGGCTGCTTGCTTGTCTTGCCACTTCAAACATCAAACGTAGCCTGGGAAATTTGGTGTCCCAGCCAGGCTCCTTTCGCAGCCCTGCTCCGAAAGTGCGAACGTCTGCCGATAGCTGGCAGGCAGAAGGTGCTAGCCTGGAAAGCTGTTGCTCAGCCTCATCTGCCCATGGCACTGCTCGCACAGAGGCACAGAGAATGGGGCTCCTTGCTTGTCTTGCCACCTCAAACTTCAAACGTAGCCTGGGAAAGATGGTGTACCTTCTAGGCTCCTTTCGCAGTCCTGCTCTTGAAATGCGAACGTCTGCAGATAGCTGGCAGCCAGAAGGGGCTAGCCTGGAAAGCTGTTGCTCAGCCTCATCTGCCCATGGCACTGTTCGCATAGAGGCACAGAGAATGGGGCTGCTTGCTTATCTTGCCACCTGAAACTTCAAACGCATGCTGGGAACGGTGGTGTCCCTGCCAGGCTCCTTTCGCAGCCCTGCTCCGAAAGTGCGAACGTCTGCAGATAGCTGGCAGCCAGAAGGGGCTAGCCTGGAAAGCTGTCGCTCAGCCTCATCTGCCCATGGCACTGCTCGCACAGAGGCACAGAGAATGGGGCTGCTTGCTTGTCTTGCCACCTCAAACTTCAAACGTAGCCTGGGAAAGTTGGTGTCCCAGCCAGGCTCCTTTCGCAGCCCTGCTCCGAAAGTGCGAACGTCTGCAGATAGCTGGCAGAAAGAAGGTGCTAGCCTGGAAAGCTGTTGCTCAGCCTCATCTGCCCATGGCAGTGCTTGCATAGAGGCACAGAGAATGGGGCTCCTTGCTTGTCTTGCCACCTCAAACTTCAAACGTAGCCTGGGAAAGTTGGTGTCCCAGCCAGAATCCTTTCGCAGCCCTGCTCCAAAAGTGCGAACGTCTGCAGATAGCTGGCAGCCAGAAGGTGCTAGCCTGGAAAGCTGTTGCTCAGCCTCATCTGCCCATGGCACTGCTCGCACAGAGGCACAGAGAATGGGGCTCCTTGCTTGTCTTGCCACCTCAAACTTCAAACGTAGCCTGGGAAAGATGGTGTACCTGCTAGGCTCCTTTCGCAGCCCTGCTCTTGATATGCGAACGTCTGCAGATAGCTGGGAGGCAGAAGGGGCTATCCTGGAAAGCTGTTGCTCAGCCTCATCTGCCCATGGCAGTGCTCGCACAGAGGCACAGAGAATGGGGCTGCTTGCTTGTTTTGCCACCTCAAACTTCAAACGTAGCCTGGGAAAGTTGGTGTCCCAGCCAGGCTCCTTTCGCAGCCCTGCTCCGAAAGTGCGAACGTCTGCAGATAGCTGGCAGCCAGAAGGTGCTAGCCTGGAAAGCTGTTGCTCAGCCTCATCTGCCCATGGCAGTGCTCGCACAGAGGCACAGAGAATGGGGCTGCTTGCTTGTCTTGCCACCTCAAACTTCAAACGTAGCCTGGGAAAGTTGGTGTACCTGCTAGGCTCCTTTCGCAGCCCTGCTCTTGAAATGCGAACGTCTGCAGATAGCTGGCAGGCAGAAGGTGCTAGCCTGGAAAGCTGTTGCTCAGCCTCATCTGCCCATGGCAGTGCTCACACAGAGGCGCAGAGAATGGGGCTGCTTGCTTATCATGCCACTTGAAACTTCAAACGCATGCTGGGAATGGTGGTGTCCCTGCCAGGCTCCTATCACAGCCCTGCTCCGAAAGTGCGAACGTCTGCCGATAGCTGGCAGCCAGAAGGTGCTAGCCTGGAAAGCTGTTGCTCAGCCTCATCTGCCCATGGCACTGCTCGCACAGAGGCACAGAGAATGGGGCTCCTTGCTTGTCTTGCCACCTCAAACTTCAAACGTAGCCTGGGAAAGATGGTGTACCTGCTAGGCTCCTTTCACAGCTCTGCTCTTGAAATGCGAACGTCTGCAGATAGCTGGCAGGCAGAAGAGGCTAGCCTGGAAAGCTGTTGCTCAGCCTCATCTGCCCATGGCACTGTTCGCATAGAGGCACAGAGAATGGGGCTGCTTGCTTATCTTGCCACCTGAAACTTCAAACGCATGCTGGGAACGGTGGTGTCCCTGCCAGGCTCCTTTCGCAGCCCTGCTCCGAAATGCGAACGTCTGCAGATAGCTGGCAGCCAGAAGGGGCTAGCCTGGAAAGCTGTTGCTCAGCCTCATCTGCCCATGGCACTGCTCGCACAGAGGCACAGAGAATGGGGCTCCTTGCTTGTCTTGCCACCTCAAACTTCAAACGTAGCCTGGGAAAGTTGGTGTCCCAGCCAGGCTCCTTTCGCAGCCCTGCTCCGAAAGTGCGAACGTCTGCAGATAGCTGGCAGGCAGAAGGGGCTAGCCTGGAAAGCTGTTGCTCAGCCTCATCTGCCCATGGCAGTGCTCGCACAGAGGCACAGAGAATGGGGCTGCTTGCTTGTCTTGCCACCTCAAACTTCAAACGTAGCCTGGGAAAGTTGGTGTCCCAGCCAGGCTCCTTTCGCAGCCCTGCTCCGAAAGTGCGAACGTCTGCAGATAGCTGGCAGGCAGAAGGGGCTAGCCTGGAAAGCTGTTGCTCAGCCTCATCTGCCCATGGCACTGCTCGCACAGAGGCACAGAGAATGGGGCTCCTTGCTTGTCTTGCCACCTCAAACTTCAAACGTAGCCTGGGAAAGATGGTGTACCTGCTAGGCTCCTTTCGCAGCCCTGCTCTTGAAATGCGAACGTCTGCAGATAGCTGGCAGCCAGAAGGGGCTAGCCTGGAAAGCTGTTGCTCAACCTTATCTGCCCATGGCACTGTTCGCATAGAGGCACAGAGAATGGGGCTGCTTGCTTCTCTTGCCACTTGAAACTTCAAACGCATGCTGGGAAATATGGTGTACCTGCCAGGCTCCTATCCCAGCCCTGCTCCGAAAGTGCGAACGTCTGCAGATAGCTGGCAGCCAGAAGGGGCTATCCTGGAAAGCTGTTGCTCAGCCTCATCTGCCCATGGCAGTGCTCGCACAGAGGCACAGAGAATGGGGCTGCTTGCTTCTCTTGCCACCTCAAACTTCAAACGTAGCCTGGGAAAGTTGGTGTCCCAGCCAGGCTTCTTTCGCAGCCCTGCTCCGAAAGTGCGAACGTCTGCAGATAGCTGGCAGCCAGAAGGTGCTAGCCTGGAAAGCTGTTGCTCAGCCTCATCTGCCCATGGCACGGCTCGCACAGAGGCACAGAGAATGGGGCTGCTTGCTTGTCTTGCCACCTCAAACTTCAAACGTAGCCTGGGAAAGATGGTGTACCTGCTAGGCTCCTTTCGCAGCCCTGCTCTTGAAATGCGAACGTCTGCAGATAGCTGGCAGGCAGAAGGGGCTAGCCTGGAAAGCTGTTGCTCAGCCTCATCTGCCCATGGCACTGTTCGCATAGAGGCACAGAGAATGGGGCTGCTTGCTTATCTTGCCACTTGAAACTTCAAACGCATGCTGGGAATGGTGGTGTCCCTGCCAGGCTCCTATCACAGCCCTGCTCCGAAAGTGCGAACGTCTGCAGATAGCTGGCAGGCAGCAGGGGCTATCCTGGAAAGCTGTTGCTCAGCCTCATCTGCCCATGGCAGTGCTCGCACAGAGGCACAGAGAATGGGGCTGCTTGCTTATCTTGCCACTTGAAATTTCAGACGTAACCTGGAAAGTTGGTGTACCTGCCAGGCTCCTTTCGCAGCCCTGCTCCGAAAGTGCGAACGTGTGCCGATAGCTGGCAGCCAGAAGGTGCTAGCTTGGAAAGCTGTTGCTCAGCCTCATCTGCCCATGGCACTGCTCGCACAGAGGCACAGAGAATGGGGCTCCTTGCTTGTCTTGCCACCTCAAACTTCAAACGTAGCCTGGGAAAGATGGTGTACCTGCTAGGCTCCTTTCACAGCTCTGCTCTTGAAATGCGAACGTCTGCAGATAGCTGGCAGGCAGAAGGGGCTAGCCTGGAAAGCTGTTGCTCAGCCTCATCTGCCCATGGCACTGTTCGCATAGAGGCACAGAGAATGGGGCTGCTTGCTTATCTTGCCACCTGAAACTTCAAACGCATGCTGGGAACGGTGGTGTCCCAGCCAGGCTCCTTTCGCAGCCCTGCTCCGAAAGTGCGAACGTCTGCAGATAGCTGGCAGCCAGAAGGGGCTAGCCTGGAAAGCTGTCGCTCAGCCTCATCTGCCCATGGCACTGCTCGCACAGAGGCACAGAGAATGGGGCTGCTTGCTTGTCTTGCCACCTCAAACTTCAAACGTAGCCTGGGAAAGATGGTGTACCTGCTAGGCTCCTTTCGCAGCCCTGCTCTTGATATGCGAACGTCTGCAGATAGCTGGGAGGCAGAAGGGGCTAGCCTGGAAAGCTGTTGCTCAGCCTCATCTGCCCATGGCAGTGCTCGCACAGAGGCACAGAGAATGGGGCTGCTTGCTTGTTTTGCCACCTCAAACTTCAAACGTAGCCTGGGAAAGTTGGTGTCCCAGCCAGGCTCCTTTCGCAGCCCTGCTCCGAAAGTGCGAACGTCTGCAGATAGCTGGCAGCCAGAAGGTGCTAGCCTGGAAAGCTGTTGCTCAGCCTCATCTGCCCATGGCAGTGCTCGCACAGAGGCACAGAGAATGGGGCTGCTTGCTTGTCTTGCCACCTCAAACTTCAAACGTAGCCTGGGAAAGTTGGTGTACCTGCTAGGCTCCTTTCGCAGCCCTGCTCTTGAAATGCGAACGTCTGCAGATAGCTGGCAGGCAGAAGTGGCTAGCCTGGAAAGCTGTTGCTCAGCCTCATCTGCCCATGGCAGTGCTCACACAGAGGCGCAGAGAATGGGGCTGCTTGCTTGTCTTGCCACCTCAAACTTCAAACGTAGCCTGGGAAATTTGGTGTCCCAGCCAGGCTCCTTTCGCAGCCCTGCTCCGAAAGTGCGAACGTCTGCAGATAGCTGGCAGCCAGAAGGTGCTAGCCTGGAAAGCTGTTGCTCAGCCTCATCTGCCCATGGCACTGCTCGCACAGAGGCACAGAGAATGGGGCTGCTTGCTTATCATGCCACTTGAAACTTCAAACGCATGCTGGGAATGGTGGTGTCCCTGCCAGGCTCCTATCACAGCCCTGCTCCGAAAGTGCGAACGTCTGCAGATAGCTGGCAGCCAGAAGGTGCTAGCCTGGAAAGCTGTTGCTCAGCCTCATCTGCCCATGGCAGTGCTCGCACAGAGGCACAGACAATGGGGCTGCTTGCTTGTCTTGCCACCTCAAACTTCAAACGTAGCCTGGGAAAGATGGTGTACCTGCTAGGCTCCTTTCGCAGCCCTGCTCTTGAAATGCGAACGTCTGCAGATAGCTGGCAGGCAGAAGGGGCTAGCCTGGAAAGCTGTTGCTCAGCCTCATCTGCCCATGGCACTGTTCGCATAGAGGCACAGAGAATGGGGCTGCTTGCTTATCTTGCCACTTGAAACTTCAAACGCATGCTGGGAATGGTGGTGTCCCTGCCAGGCTCCTATCCCAGCCCTGCTCCGAAAGTGCGAACGTCTGCAGATAGCTGGCAGCCAGAAGGGGCTATCCTGGAAAGCTGTTGCTCAGCCTCATCTGCCCATGGCAGTGCTCGCACAGAGGCACAGAGAATGGGGCTGCTTGCTTCTCTTGCCACCTCAAACTTCAAACGTAGCCTGGGAAAGTTGGTGTCCCAGCCAGGCTCCTTTCGCAGCCCTGCTCCGAAAGTGCGAACGTCTGCCGATAGCTGGCAGCCAGAAGGTGCTAGCCTGGAAAGCTGTTGCTCAGCCTCATCTGCCCATGGCACTGCTCGCACAGAGGCACAGAGAATGGGGCTGCTTGCTTGTCTTGCCACCTCAAACTTGAAACGTAACCTGGGAAAGATGGTGTACCTGCTAGGCTCCTTTCGCAGCCCTGCTCTTGAAATGCGAACGTCTGCAGATAGCTGGCAGGCAGAAGGGGCTAGCCTGGAAAGCTGTTGCTCAGCCTCATCTGCCCATGGCAGTGCTCGCACAGAGGCACAGAGATTGGGGCTGCTTGCTTGTCTTGCCACTTCAAACATCAAACGTAGCCTGGGAAATTTGGTGTCCCAGCCAGGCTCCTTTCGCAGCCCTGCTCCGAAAGTGCGAACGTCTGCCGATAGCTGGCAGGCAGAAGGTGCTAGCCTGGAAAGCTGTTGCTCAGCCTCATCTGCCCATGGCACTGCTCGCACAGAGGCACAGAGAATGGGGCTCCTTGCTTGTCTTGCCACCTCAAACTTCAAACGTAGCCTGGGAAAGATGGTGTACCTTCTAGGCTCCTTTCGCAGCCCTGCTCTTGAAATGCGAACGTCTGCAGATAGCTGGCAGCCAGAAGGGGCTAGCCTGGAAAGCTGTTGCTCAGCCTCATCTGCCCATGGCACTGTTCGCATAGAGGCACAGAGAATGGGGCTGCTTGCTTATCTTGCCACCTGAAACTTCAAACGCATGCTGGGAACGGTGGTGTCCCTGCCAGGCTCCTTTCGCAGCCCTGCTCCGAAAGTGCGAACGTCTGCAGATAGCTGGCAGCCAGAAGGGGCTAGCCTGGAAAGCTGTCGCTCAGCCTCATCTGCCCATGGCACTGCTCGCACAGAGGCACAGAGAATGGGGCTCCTTGCTTGTCTTGCCACCTCAAACTTCAAACGTAGCCTGGGAAAGTTGGTGTCCCAGCCAGGCTCCTTTCGCAGCCCTGCTCCGAAAGTGCGAACGTCTGCAGATAGCTGGCAGAAAGAAGGTGCTAGCCTGGAAAGCTGTTGCTCAGCCTCATCTGCCCATGGCAGTGCTTGCATAGAGGCACAGAGAATGGGGCTCCTTGCTTGTCTTGCCACCTCAAACTTCAAACGTAGCCTGGGAAAGTTGGTGTCCCAGCCAGAATCCTTTCGCAGCCCTGCTCCAAAAGTGCGAACGTCTGCAGATAGCTGGCAGACAGAAGGGGCTAGCCTGGAAAGCTGTTGCTCAGCCTCATCTGCCCATGGTACTGTTCGCATAGAGGCACAGAGAATGGGGCTGCTTGCTTATCATGCCACTTGAAACTTCAAAGGCATGCTGGGAATGGTGGTGTCCCTGCCAGGCTCCTATCACAGCCCTGCTCCGAAAGTGCGAACGTCTGCAGATAGCTGGCAGCCAGAAGGGGCTAGCCTGGAAAGCTGTTGCTCAGCCTCATCTGCCCATGGCAGTGCTCGCACAGAGGCACAGAGAATGGGGCTGCTTGCTTGTCTTGCCACCTCAAACTTCAAACGTAGCCTGGGAAAGTTGGTGTCCCAGCCAGGCTCCTTTCGCAGCCCTGCTCCGAAAGTGCGAACGTCTGCAGATAGCTGGCAGGCAGAAGGGGCTAGCCTGGAAAGCTGTTGCTCAGCCTCATCTGCCCATGGCACTGCTCGCACAGAGGCACAGAGAATGGGGCTGCTTGCTTGTCTTGCCACCTCAAACTTCAAACGTAGCCTGGGAAAGATGGTGTACCTGCTAGGCTCCTTTCGCAGCCCTGCTCTTGAAATGCGAACGTCTGCAGATAGCTGGCAGCCTGAAGGGGCTAGCCTGGAAAGCTGTTGCTCAGACTCATCTGCCCATGGCACTGTTCGCATAGAGGCACAGAGAATGGGGCTGCTTGCTTCTCTTGCCACTTGAAACTTCAAACGCATGCTGGGAAATATGGTGTACCTGCCAGGCTGCTATCCCAGCCCTGCTCCGAAAGTGCGAACGTCTGCAGATAGCTGGCAGCCAGAAGGGGCTATCCTGGAAAGCTGTTGCTCAGCCTCATCTGCCCATGGCACTGCTCGCACAGAGGCACAGAGAATGGGGCTGCTTGCTTCTCTTGCCACCTCAAACTTCAAACGTAGCCTGGGAAAGATGGTGTACCTTCTAGGCTCCTTTCGCAGCCCTGCTCTTGAAATGCGAACGTCTGCAGATAGCTGGCAGCCAGAAGGGGCTAGCCTGGAAAGCTGTTGCTCAGCCTCATCTGCCCATGGCACTGTTCGCATAGAGGCACAGAGAATGGGGCTGCTTGCTTATCTTGCCACCTGAAACTTCAAACGCATGCTGGGAACGGTGGTGTCCCTGCCAGGCTCCTTTCGCAGCCCTGCTCCGAAAGTGCGAACGTCTGCAGATAGCTGGCAGCCAGAAGGGGCTAGCCTGGAAAGCTGTCGCTCAGCCTCATCTGCCCATGGCACTGCTCGCACAGAGGCACAGAGAATGGGGCTCCTTGCTTGTCTTGCCACCTCAAACTTCAAACGTAGCCTGGGAAAGTTGGTGTCCCAGCCAGGCTCCTTTCGCAGCCCTGCTCCGAAAGTGCGAACGTCTGCAGATAGCTGGCAGAAAGAAGGTGCTAGCCTGGAAAGCTGTTGCTCAGCCTCATCTGCCCATGGCAGTGCTTGCATAGAGGCACAGAGAATGGGGCTCCTTGCTTGTCTTGCCACCTCAAACTTCAAACGTAGCCTGGGAAAGTTGGTGTCCCAGCCAGAATCCTTTCGCAGCCCTGCTCCAAAAGTGCGAACGTCTGCAGATAGCTGGCAGACAGAAGGGGCTAGCCTGGAAAGCTGTTGCTCAGCCTCATCTGCCCATGGTACTGTTCGCATAGAGGCACAGAGAATGGGGCTGCTTGCTTATCATGCCACTTGAAACTTCAAACGCATGCTGGGAATGGTGGTGTCCCTGCCAGGCTCCTATCACAGCCCTGCTCCGAAAGTGCGAACGTCTGCAGATAGCTGGCAGCCAGAAGGGGCTAGCCTGGAAAGCTGTTGCTCAGCCTCATCTGCCCATGGCAGTGCTCGCACAGAGGCACAGAGAATGGGGCTGCTTGCTTGTCTTGCCACCTCAAACTTCAAACGTAGCCTGGGAAAGTTGGTGTCCCAGCCAGGCTCCTTTCGCAGCCCTGCTCCGAAAGTGCGAACGTCTGCAGATAGCTGGCAGGCAGAAGGGGCTAGCCTGGAAAGCTGTTGCTCAGCCTCATCTGCCCATGGCACTGCTCGCACAGAGGCACAGAGAATGGGGCTGCTTGCTTGTCTTGCCACCTCAAACTTCAAAAGTAGCCTGGGAAAGATGGTGTACCTGCTAGGCTCCTTTCGCAGCCCTGCTCTTGAAATGCGAACGTCTGCAGATAGCTGGCAGCCTGAAGGGGCTAGCCTGGAAAGCTGTTGCTCAGACTCATCTGCCCATGGCACTGTTCGCATAGAGGCACAGAGAATGGGGCTGCTTGCTTCTCTTGCCACTTGAAACTTCAAACGCATGCTGGGAAATATGGTGTACCTGCCAGGCTGCTATCCCAGCCCTGCTCCGAAAGTGCGAACGTCTGCAGATAGCTGGCAGCCAGAAGGGGCTATCCTGGAAAGCTGTTGCTCAGCCTCATCTGCCCATGGCACTGCTCGCACAGAGGCACAGAGAATGGGGCTGCTTGCTTCTCTTGCCACCTCAAACTTCAAACGTAGCCTGGGAAAGTTGGTGTCCCAGCCAGGCTCCTTTCGCAGCCCTGCTCCGAAAGTGCGAACGTCTGCCGATAGCTGGCAGCCAGAAGGTGCTAGCCTGGAAAGCTGTTGCTCAGCCTCATCTGCCCATGGCAGTGCTCGCACAGAGGCACAGAGAATGGGGCTCCTTGCTTGTCTTGCCACCTCAAACTTCAAACGTAGCCTGGGAAAGATGGTGCACCTGCTAGGCTTCTTTCGCAGCCCTTCTCTTGAAATGCGAACGTCTGCAGATAGCTGGCAGGCAGAAGGGGCTAGCCTGGAAAGCTGTTGCTCAGCCTCATCTGCCCATGGCAGTGCTCGCACAGAGGCACAGAGAATGGGGCTGCTTGCTTGTCTTGCCACTTCAAACATCAAACGTAGCCTGGGAAATTTGGTGTCCCAGCCAGGCTCCTTTCGCAGCCCTGCTCCGAAAGTGCGAACGTGTGCCGATAGCTGGCAGGCAGAAGGTGCTAGCCTGGAAAGCTGTTGCTCAGCCTCATCTGCCCATGGTACTGTTCGCATAGAGGCACAGAGAATGGGGCTGCTTGCTTATCATGCCACTTGAAACTTCAAACGCATGCTGGGAATGGTGGTATCCCTGCCAGGCTCCTATCACAGCCCTGCTCCGAAAGTGCGAACGTCTGCAGATAGCTGGCAGGCAGAAGGGGCTAGCCTGGAAAGCTGTTGCTCAGCCTCATCTGCCCATGGCACTGCTCGCACAGAGGCACAGAGAATGGGGCTGCTTGCTTGTCTTGCCACCTCAAACTTCAAACGTAGCCTGGGAAAGTTGGTGTCCCAGCCAGGCTCCTTTCGCAGCCCTGCTCCGAAAGTGCGAACGTCTGCAGATAGCTGGCAGGCAGAAGGGGCTAGCCTGGAAAGCTGTTGCTCAGCCTCATCTGCCCATGGCACTGCTCGCACAGAGGCACAGAGAATGGGGCTCCTTGCTTGTCTTGCCACCTCAAACTTCAAACGTAGCCTGGGAAAGATGGTGTACCTGCTAGGCTCCTTTCGCAGCCCTGCTCTTGAAATGCGAACGTCTGCAGATAGCTGGCAGCCAGAAGGGGCTAGCCTGGAAAGCTGTTGCTCAACCTTATCTGCCCATGGCACTGTTCGCATAGAGGCACAGAGAATGGGGCTGCTTGCTTCTCTTGCCACTTGAAACTTCAAACGCATGCTGGGAAATATGGTGTACCTGCCAGGCTCCTATCCCAGCCCTGCTCCGAAAGTGCGAACGTCTGCAGATAGCTGGCAGCCAGAAGGGGCTATCCTGGAAAGCTGTTGCTCAGCCTCATCTGCCCATGGCACGGCTCGCACAGAGGCACAGAGAATGGGGCTGCTTGCTTGTCTTGCCACCTCAAACTTCAAACGTATCCTGGGAAAGATGGTGTACTTGCTAGGCTCCTTTCGCAGCCCTGCTCTTGAAATGCGAACGTCTGCAGATAGCTGGCAGCCAGAAGGGGCTAGCCTGGAAAGCTGTTGCTCAGCCTCATCTGCCCATGGCACTGTTCGCACAGAGGCACAGAGAATGGGGCTGCTTGCTTATCTTGCCACTTGAAACTTCAAACGCATGCTGGGAATGGTGGTGTCCCTGCCAGGCTCCTATCACAGCCCTGCTCCGAAAGTGCGAACGTCTGCAGATAGCTGGCAGGCAGAAGGGGCTATCCTGGAAAGCTGTTGCTCAGCTTCATCTGCCCATGGCAGTGCTCGCACAGAGGCACAGAGAATGGGGCTGCTTGCTTGTCTTGCCACCTCAAACTTCAAACGTAGCCTGGGAAAGTTGGTGTCCCAGCCAGGCTCCTTTCGCAGCCCTGCTCCGAAAGTGCGAACGTCTGCCGATAGCTGGCAGGCAGAAGGTGCTAGCCTGGAAAGCTGTTGCTCAGCCTCATCTGCCCATGGCACTGCTCGCACAGAGGCACAGAGAATGGGGCTCCTTGCTTGTCTTGCCACCTCAAACTTCAAACGTAGCCTGGGAAAGATGTTGCACCTGCTAGGCTTCTTTCGCAGCCCTTCTCTTGAAATGCGAACGTCTGCAGATAGCTGGCAGGCAGAAGGGGCTAGCCTGGAAAGCTGTTGCTCAGCCTCATCTGCCCATGGCAGTGCTCGCACAGAGGCACAGAGAATGGGGCTGCTTGCTTGTCTTGCCACTTCAAACATCAAACGTAGCCTGGGAAATTTGGTGTCCCAGCCAGGCTCCTTTCGCAGCCCTGCTCCGAAAGTGCGAACGTCTGCCGATAGCTGGCAGGCAGAAGGTGCTAGCCTGGAAAGCTGTTGCTCAGCCTCATCTGCCCATGGTACTGTTCGCATAGAGGCACAGAGAATGGGGCTGCTTGCTTATCATGCCACTTGAAACTTCAAACGCATGCTGGGAATGGTGGTATCCCTGCCAGGCTCCTATCACAGCCCTGCTCCGAAAGTGCGAACGTCTGCAGATAGCTGGCAGGCAGAAGGGGCTAGCCTGGAAAGCTGTTGCTCAGCCTCATCTGCCCATGGCAGTGCTCGCACAGAGGCACAGAGAATGGGGCTGCTTGCTTGTCTTGCCACCTCAAACTTCAAACGTAGCCTGGGAAAGTTGGTGTCCCAGCCAGGCTCCTTTCGCAGCCCTGCTCCGAAAGTGCGAACGTCTGCAGATAGCTGGCAGGCAGAAGGGGCTAGCCTGGAAAGCTGTTGCTCATCGTCATCTGCCCATGGCAGTGCTCGCACAGAGGCACAGAGAATGGGGCTGCTTGCTTGTCTTGCCACTTCAAACATCAAACGTAGCCTGGGAAATTTGGTGTCCCAGCCAGGCTCCTTTCGCAGCCCTGCTCCGAAAGTGCGAACGTCTGCCGATAGCTGGCAGGCAGAAGGTGCTAGCCTGGAAAGCTGTTGCTCAGCCTCATCTGCCCATGGTACTGTTCGCATAGAGGCACAGAGAATGGGGCTGCTTGCTTATCATGCCACTTGAAACTTCAAACGCATGCTGGGAATGGTGGTATCCCTGCCAGGCTCCTATCACAGCCCTGCTCCGAAAGTGCGAACGTCTGCAGATAGCTGGCAGGCAGAAGGGGCTAGCCTGGAAAGCTGTTGCTCAGCCTCATCTGCCCATGGCAGTGCTCGCACAGAGGCACAGAGAATGGGGCTGCTTGCTTGTCTTGCCACCTCAAACTTCAAACGTAGCCTGGGAAAGATGGTGTACCTGCTAGGCTCCTTTCGCAGCCCTGCTCTTGAAATGCGAACGTCTGCAGATAGCTGGCAGGCAGAAGGGGCTAGCCTGGAAAGCTGTTGCTCAACCTCATCTGCCCATGGCACTGTTCGCATAGAGGCACAGAGAATGGGGCTGCTTGCTTCTCTTGCCACTTGAAACTTCAAACGCATGCTGGGAATGGTGGTGTCCCTGCCAGGCTCCTATCCCAGCCCTGCTCCGAAAGTGCGAACGTCTGCAGATACCTGGTAGCCAGAAGGGGCTATCCTGGAAAGCTGTTGCTCAGCCTCATCTGCCCATGGCAGTGCTCGCACAGAGGCACAGAGAGTGGGGCTACTTGCTTGTCTTGCCACCTCAAACTTCAAACGTAGCCTGGGAAAGTTGGTGTCCCAGCCAGGCTCCTTTCGCAGCCCTGCTCCGAAAGTGCGAACGTCTGCAGATAGCTGGAAGCCAGAAGGTGCTAGCCTGGAAAGATGTTGCTCAGCCTCATCTGCCCATGGCACGGCTCGCACAGAGGCACAGAGAATGGGGCTGCTTGCTTGTCTTGCCACCTCAAACTTCAAACGTAGCCTGGGAAAGATGGTGTACCTGCTAGGCTCCTTTCGCAGCCCTGCTCTTGAAATGCGAACGTCTGCAGATAGCTGGCAGGCAGAAGGGGCTAGCCTGGAAAGCTGTTGCTCAGCCTCATCTGCCCATGGCACTGTTCGCATAGAGGCACAGAGAATGGGACTGCTTGCTTATCTTACCACTTGAAACTTCAAACGCATGCTGGGAATGGTTGTGTCCCTGCCAGGCTCCTATCACAGCCCTGCTCCGAAAGTGCGAACGTCTGCAGATAGCTGGCAGGCAGAAGGGGCTATCCTGGAAAGCTGTTGCTCAGCTTCATCTGCCCATGGCAGTGCTCGCACAGAGGCACAGAGAATGGGGCTGCTTGCTTGTCTTGCCACCTCAAACTTCAAACGTAGCCTGGGAAAGTTGGTGTCCCAGCCAGGCTCCTTTCGCAGCCCTGCTCCGAAAGTGCGAACGTCTGCCGATAGCTGGCAGGCAGAAGGTGCTAGCCTGGAAAGCTGTTGCTCAGCCTCATCTGCCCATGGCACTGCTCGCACAGAGGCACAGAGAATGGGGCTCCTTGCTTGTCTTGCCACCTCAAACTTCAAACGTAGCCTGGGAAAGATGGTGCACCTGCTAGGCTTCTTTCGCAGCCCTTCTCTTGAAATGCGAACGTCTGCAGATAGCTGGCAGGCAGAAGGGGCTAGCCTGGAAAGCTGTTGCTCAGCCTCATCTGCCCATGGCACTGTTCGCATAGAGGCACAGAGAATGGGGCTGCTTGCTTATCTGACCGCTTGAAACTTCAAACGCATACTGGGAATGGTGGTGTCCCTGCCAGGCTCCTATCCCAGCCCTGCTCCGAAAGTGCGAACGTCTGCAGATAGCTGGCAGGCAGAAGGTGCTAGCCTGGAAAGCTGTTGCTCAGCCTCATCTGCCCATGGCACGGCTCGCACAGAGGCACAGAGAATGGGGCTGCTTGCTTGTCTTGCCACCTCAAACTTCAAACGTAGCCTGGGAAAGTTGGTGTCCCAGCCAGGCTCCTTTCGCAGCCCTGCTCCGAAAGTGCGAACGTCTGCCGATAGCTGGCAGCCAGAAGGTGCTAGCCTGGAAAGCTGTTGCTCAGCCTCATCTGCCCATGGCACGGCTCGCACAGAGGCACAGAGAATGGGGCTGCTTGCTTGTCTTGCCACCTCAAACTTCAAACGTAGCCTGGGAAAGATGGTGTACCTGCTAGGCTCCTTTCGCAGCCCTGCTCTTGAAATGCGAACGTCTGCAGATAGCTGGCAGCCAGAAGGGGCTAGCCTGGAAAGCTGTTGCTCAGCCTCATCTGCCCATGGCACTGTTCGCATAGAGGCACAGAGAATGGGGCTGCTTGCTTGTCTTGCCACCTCAAACTTCAAACGTAGCCTGGGAAAGTTGGTGTCCCAGCCAGGCTCCTTTCGCAGCCCTGCTCCGAAAGTGCGAACGTCTGCAGATAGCTGGCAGGCAGAAGGTGCTAGCCTGGAAAGCTGTTGCTCAGCCTCATCTGCCCATGGCACTGCTCGCACAGAGGCACAGAGAATGGGGCTCCTTGCTTGTCTTGCCACCTCAAACTTCAAACGTATCCTGGGAAAGATGGTGCACCTGCTAGGCTCCTATCACAGCCCTGCTCCGAAAGTGCGAACGTCTGCAGATAGCTGGCAGCCAGAAGGGGCTAGCCTGGAAAGCTGTTGCTCAGCCTCATCTGCCCATGGCAGTGCTCGCATAGAGGCACAGAGAATGGGGCTGCTTGCTTATCTTGCCACTTGAAACTTCAAACGCATGCTGGGAATGGTGGTGTCCCTGCCAGGCTCCTATCACAGCCCTGCTCCGAAAGTGCGAACGTCTGCAGATAGCTGGCAGCCAGAAGGGGCTAGCCTGGAAAGCTGTTGCTCAGCCTCATCTGCCCATGGCAGTGCTCGCATAGAGGCACAGAGAATGGGGCTGCTTGCTTGTCTTGCCACTTGAAACTTCAAACGTAGCCTGGGAAAGTCGGTGTCCCAGCCAGGCTCCTTTCGCAGCCCTGCTCTGGAAGTGCGAACGTCTGCAGATAGCTGGCAGGCAGAAGGGGCTAGCCTGGAAAGCTGTTGCTCAGCCTCATCTGCCCATGGCAGTGCTCGCACAGAGGCACAGAGAATGGGGCTCCTTGCTTGTCTTGCCACCTCAAACTTCAAACGTAGCCTGGGAAAGATGGTGTACCTGCTAGGCTCCTTTCGCAGCCTTGCTCCGAAAGTTCGAACGTCTGCAGATAGCTGGCAGGCAGAAAGGGCTAGCCTGGAAAGCTGTTGCTCAGCCTCATCTGCCCATGGCAGTGCTCGCATAGAGGCACAGAGAATGGGGCTCCTTGCTTGTCTTGCCACCTCAAACTTCAAACGTGTCCTGGGAAAGTTGGTGTCCCAGCCAGGCTCCTTTCGCAGCCCTGCTCCAAAAGTGCGAACGTCTGCAGATAGCTGGCAGACAGAAGGGGCTAGCCTGGAAAGCTGTTGCTCAGCCTCATCTGCCCATGGCACTGTTCGCATAGAGGCACAGAGAATGGGGCTGCTTGCTTATCTTGCCACTTGAAACTTCAAACGCATGCTGGGAATGGTGGTGTCCCTGCCAGGCTCCTATCACAGCCCTGCTCGAAAGTGCGAACGTCTGCAGATAGCTGGCAGGCAGAAGGGGCTAGCCTGGAAAGCTGTTGCTCAGCCTCATCTGCCCATGGCAGTGCTCGCGCAGAGGCACAGAGAATGGGGCTGCTTGCTTATCTTGCCACTTGAAACTTCAAACGTAGCCTGGGAAAGTTGGTGTCCCAGCCAGGCTCCTTTCGCAGCCCTGCTCCGAAAGTGCGAACGTCTGCAGATAGCTGGCAGGCAGAAGGGGCTAGCCTGGAAAGCTGTTGCTCAGCCTCATCTGCCCATGGCAGTGCTCGCACAGAGGCACAGAGAATGGGGCTCCTTGCTTGTCTTGCCACCTCAAACTTCAAATGTAGCCTGGGAAAGATGGTGTACCTGCTAGGCTCCTTTCGCAGCCCTGCTCTTGAAATGCGAACGTCTGAAGATAGCTGGCAGCCAGAAGGGGCTAGCCTGGAAAGCTGTTGCTCAGCCTCATCTGCCCATGGCACTGTTCGCATAGAGGCACAGAGAATGGGGCTCCTTGCTTGTCTTGCCACCTCAAACTTCAAACGCATGCTGGGAATGGTGGTGTCCCTGCCAGGCTCCTATCACAGCCCTGCTCCGAAAGTGCGAACGTCTGCAGATAGCTGGCAAGCAGAAGGGGCTAGCCTGCAAAGCTGTTGCTCAGCCTCATCTGCCCATGGCACTGTTCGCATAGAGGCACAGAGAATGGGGCTGCTTGCTTCTCTTGCAACTTGAAACTTCAAACGCATGCTGGGAATGGTGGTGTCCCTGCCAGGCTCCTATCCCAGCCCTGCTCCGAAAGTGCGAACGTCTGCAGATAGCTGGCAGGCAGAAGGGGCTAGCCTGGAAAGCTGTTGCTCAGCCTCATCTGCCCATGGCAGTGCTCGCACAGAGGCACAGAGAATGGGGCTGCTTGCTTGTCTTGCCACCTCAAACTTCAAACGTAGCCTGGGAAAGTTGGTGTCCCAGCCAGGCTCCTTTCGCAGCCCTGCTCCGAAAGTGTGAACGTCAGCAGATAGCTGGCAGGCAGAAGGGGCTAGCCTGGAAAGCTGTTGCTCAGCCTCATCTGCCCATGGCACTGTTCGCATAGAGGCACAGAGAATGGGGCTGCTTGCTTATCTTGCCACTTGAAATTTCAAACGTAGCCTGGGAAAGTTGGTGTACTTGCCAGGCTCCTTTCGCAGCCCTGCTCCGAAAGTGCGAACGTCTGCAGATAGCTGGCAGGCAGAAGGGGCTAGCCTGGAAAGCTGTTGCTCATCGTCATCTGCCCATGGCACTGCTCGCACAGAGGCACAGAGAATGGGGCTGCTTGCTTGTCTTGCCACCTCAAACTTCAAACGTAGCCTGGGAAAGTTGGTGTCCCAGCCAGGCTCCTTTCGCAGCCCTGCTCCGAAAGTGCGAACGTCTGCAGATAGCTGGCAGCCAGAAGGGGCTAGCCTGGAAAGCTGTTGCTCATCGTCATCTGCCCATGGCACTGCTCGCACAGAGGCACAGAGAATGGGGCTGCTTGCTTGTCTTGCCACCTCAAACTTCAAACGTAGCCTGGGAAAGATTGTGTACCTGCTAGGCTCCTTTCGCAGCCCTGCTCTTGAAATGCGAACGTCTGCAGATAGCTGGCAGGCAGAAGGGGCTAGCCTGGAAAGCTGTTGCTCAGCCTCATCTGCCCATGGCACTGTTCGCATAGAGGCACAGAGAATGGGGCTCCTTGCTTGTCTTGCCACCTCAAACTTCAAACGTAGCCTGGGAAAGATGGTGTACCTGCCAGGCTCCTTTCGCAGCCTTGCTCCGAAAGTTCGAACGTCTGCAGATAGCTGGCAGCCAGAAGGGGCTATCCTGGAAAGCTGTTGCTCAGCCTCATCTGCCCATGGCAGTGCTCGCATAGAGGCACAGAGAATGGGGCTCCTTGCTTGTCTTGCCACCTCAAACTTCAAACGTAGCCTGGGAAAGTTGGTGTCCCAGCCAGGCTCCTTTCGCAGCCCTGCTCCAAAAGTGCGAACGTCTGCAGATAGCTGGCAGACAGAAGGGGCTAGCCTGGAAAGCTGTTGCTCAGCCTCATCTGCCCATGGCACTGTTCGCATAGAGGCACAGAGAATGGGGCTGCTTGCTTATCTTGCCACTTGAAACTTCAAACGCATGCTGGGAATGGTGGTGTCCCAGCCAGGCTCCTATCACAGCCCTGCTCGAAAGTGCGAACGTCTGGAGATAGCTGGCAGGCAGAAGGGGCTAGCCTGGAAAGCTGTTGCTCAGCCTCATCTGCCCATGGCAGTGCTCACGCAGAGGCACAGAGAATGGGGCTGCTTGCTTGTCTTGCCACTTGAAACTTCAAACGTCGCCTGGGAAAGTTGGTGTCCCAGCCAGGCTCCTTTCGCAGCCCTGCTCTTGAAATGCGAACGTCTGAAGATAGCTGGCAGCCAGAAGGGGCTAGCCTGGAAAGCTGTTGCTCAGCCTCATCTGCCCATGGCACTGTTCGCATAGAGGCACAGAGAATGGGGCTCCTTGCTTATCTTGCCACTTGAAACTTCAAACGCATGCTGGGAAGGGTGGTGTCCCTGCCAGGCTCCTATCACAGCCCTGCTCCGAAAGTGCGAACGTCTGCAGATAGTTGGCAAGCAGAAGGGGCTAGCCTGGAAAGCTGTTGCTCAGCCTCATCTGCCCATGGCACTGTTCGCATAGAGGCACAGAGAATGGGGCTGCTTGCTTATCTTGCCACTTGAAACTTCAAACGCATGGTGGGAATGGTGGTGTCCCTGCCAGGCTCCTATCACAGCCCTGCTCCGAAAGTGCGAACGTCTGCAGATAGCTGGCAGGCAGAAGGGGCTAGCCTGGAAAGCTGTTGCTCAGCCTCATCTGCCCATGGCACTGTTCGCATAGAGGCACAGAGAATGGGGCTGCTTGCTTATCTTGCCACTTGAAACTTCAAACGCATGCTGGGAATGGTGGTGTCCCTGCCAGGCTCCTTTCGCACCCCTGCTCCGAAAGTTCGAACGTCTGCAGATAGCTGGCAGGCAGAAGGGGCTATCCTGGAAAGCTGTTGCTCAGCCTCATCTGCCCATGGCAGTGCTCGCACAGAGGCACAGAGAATGGGGCTGCTTGCTTGTCTTGCCACCTCAAACTTCAAACGTAGCCTGGGAAAGTTGGTGTCCCAGCCAGGCTCCTTTCGCAGCCCTGCTCCGAAAGTGCGAACGTCTGCAGATAGCTGGCAAGCAGAAGGGGCTAGCCTGGAAAGCTGTTGCTCAGCCTCATCTGCCCATGGCACTGTTCGCATAGAGGCACAGAGAATGGGGCTGCTTGCTTATCTTGCCACTTGAAATTTCAAACCTAGCCTGGGAAAGTTGTTGCACCTGCCAGGCTCCTTTCGCAGCCCTGCTCCGAAAGGGCGAACGTCTGCAGATAGCTGGCAGCCAGAAGGTGCTAGCCTGGAAAGCTGTTGCTCAGCCTCATCTGCCCATGGCAGTGCTCGCACAGAGGCACAGAGAATGGGGCTGCTTGCTTGTCTTGCCACCTCAAACTTCAAACGTAGCCTGGGAAATTTGGTGTCCCAGCCAGGCTCCTTTCGCAGCCCTGCTCCGAAAGTGCGAACGTCTGCAGATAGCTGGCAGCCAGAAAGGGCTAGCCTGGAAAGCTGTTGCTCATCGTCATCTGCCCATGGCACTGCTCGCACAGAGGCACAGAGAATGGGGCTCCTTGATGTCTTGCCACCTCAAACTTCAAACGTAGCCTGGGAAAGATGGTGTAGCTGCTAGGCTCCTTTCGCAGCCCTGCTCTTGAAATGCGAACGTCTGCAGATAGCTGGCAGCCTGAAGGGGCTAGCCTGGAAAGCTGTTGCTCAGCCTCATCTGCCCATGGCACTGTTCGCATAGAGGCACAGAGAATGGGGCTGCTTGCTTATCTTGCCACTTGAAACTTCAAACGCATGCTGGGAATGGTGGTGTCCCTGCCAGGCTCCTATCACAGCCCTGCTCCGAAAGTGCGAACGTCTGCAGATAGCTGGCAGGCAGAAGGGGCTAGCCTGGAAAGCTGTTGCTCAGCCTCATCTGCCCATGGCAGTGCTCGCACAGAGGCACAGAGAATGGGGCTGCTTGCTTGTCTTGCCACCTCAAACTTCAAACGTAGCCTGGGAAAGTTGGTGTCCCAGCCAGGCTCCTTTCGCAGCCCTGCTCCGAAAGTGTGAACGTCAGCAGATAGCTGGCAGCCAGAAGGGGCTAGCCTGGAAAGCTGTTGCTCAGCCTCATCTGCCCATGGCACTGTTCGCATAGAGGCACAGAGAATGGGGCTGCTTGCTTATCTTACCACTTGAAATTTCAAACGTAGCCTGGGAAAGTTGGTGTACTTGCCAGGCTCCTTTCGCAGCCTTGCTCCGAAAGTGCGAACGTCTGCAGATAGCTGGCAGGCAGAAGGGGCTAGCCTGGAAAGCTGTTGCTCATCGTCATCTGCCCATGGCACTGCTCGCACAGAGGCACAGAGAATGGGGCTGCTTGCTTGTCTTGCCACCTCAAACTTCAAACGTAGCCTGGGAATGTTGGTGTCCCAGCCAGGCTCCTTTCGCAGCCCTGCTCCGAAAGTGCGAACGTCTGCAGATAGCTGGCAGCCAGAAAGGGCTAGCCTGGAAAGCTGTTGCTCATCGTCATCTGCCCATGGCACTGCTCGCACAGAGGCACAGAGAATGGGGCTCCTTGATGTCTTGCGACCTCAAACTTCAAACGTAGCCTGGGAAAGATGGTGTAGCTGCTAGGCTCCTTTCGCAGCCCTGCTCTTGAAATGCGAACGTCTGCAGATAGCTGGCAGCCTGAAGGGGCTAGCCTGGAAAGCTGTTGCTCAGCCTCATCTGCCCATGGCACTGTTCGCATAGAGGCACAGAGAATGGGGCTCCTTGCTTGTCTTGCCACCTCAAACTTCAAACGCATGCTGGGAATGGTGGTGTCCATGCCAGGCTCCTATCCCAGCCCTGCTCCGAAAGTGCGAACGTCTGCAGATAGCTGGCAAGCAGAAGGGGCTAGCCTGGAAAGCTGTTGCTCAGCCTCATCTGCCCATGGCACTGTTCGCATAGAGGCACAGAGAATGGGGCTGCTTGCTTATCTTGCAACTTGAAACTTGAAACGCATGCTGGGAATGGTGGTGTCCCTGCCAGGCTCCTATCCCAGCCCTGCTCCGAAAGTGCGAACGTCTGCAGATAGCTGGCAGGCAGAAGGGGCTAGCCTGGAAAGCTGTTGCTCAGCCTCATCTGCCCATGGCAGTGCTCGCACAGAGGCACAGAGAATGGGGCTGCTTGCTTGTCTTGCCACTTCAAACTTCAAACGTAGCCTGGGAAAGTTGGTGTCCCAGCCAGGCTCCTTTCGCAGCCCTGCTCCGAAAGTGTGAACGTCAGCAGATAGCTGGCAGCCAGAAGGGGCTATCCTGGAAAGCTGTTGCTCAGCCTCATCTGCCCATGGCACTGTTCGCATAGAGGCACAGAGAATGGGGCTGCTTGCTTATCTTGCCACTTGAAATTTCAAACGTAGCCTGGGAAAGTTGGTGTACTTGCCAGGCTCCTTTCGCAGCCCTGCTCCGAAAGTGCGAACGTCTGCAGATAGCTGGCAGGCAGAAGGGGCTAGCCTGGAAAGCTGTTGCTCATCGTCATCTGCCCATGGCACTGCTCGCACAGAGGCACAGAGAATGGGGCTGCTTGCTTGTCTTGCCACCTCAAACTTCAAACGTAGCCTGGGAATGTTGGTGTCCCAGCCAGGCTCCTTTCGCAGCCCTGCTCCGAAAGTGCGAACGTCTGCAGATAGCTGGCAGGCAGAAGGGGCTAGCCTGGAAAGCTGTTGCTCATCGTCATCTGCCCATGGCACTGCTCGCACAGAGGCACAGAGAATGGGGCTGCTTGCTTGTCTTGCCACCTCAAACTTCAAACGTAGCCTGGGAAAGATGGTGTACCTGCTAGGCTCCTTTCGCAGCCCTGCTCTTGAAATGCGAACGTCTGCAGATAGCTGGCAGGCAGAAGGGGCTAGCCTGGAAAGCTGTTGCTCAGCCTCATCTGCCCATGGCACTGTTCGCATAGAGGCACAGAGAATGGGACTCCTTGCTTGTCTTGCCACCTCAAACTTCAAACGCATGCTGGGAATGGTGGTGTCCCTGCCAGGCTCCTATTCCAGCCCTGCTCCGAAAGTTCTAACGTCTGCAGATAGCTGGCAAGCAGAAGTGGCTAGCCTGGAAAGCTGTTGCTCAGCCTCATCTGCCCATGGCACTGTTCGCATAGAGGCACAGAGAATGGGGCTGCTTGCTTATCTTGCCACTTGAAATTTCAAACCTAGCCTGGGAAAGTTGTTGTACCTGCCAGGCTCCTTTCGCAGCCCTGCTCCGAAAGGGCGAACGTCTGCAGATAGCTGGCAGCCAGAAGGTGCTAGCCTGGAAAGCTGTTGCTCAGCCTCATCTGCCCATGGCAGTGCTCGCACAGAGGCACAGAGAATGGGGCTGCTTGCTTGTCTTGCCACCTCAAACTTCAAACGTAGCCTGGGAAATTTGGTGTCCCAGCCAGGCTCCTTTCGCAGCCCTGCTCCGAAAGTGCGAACGTCTGCAGATAGCTGGCAGCCAGAAAGGGCTAGCCTGGAAAGCTGTTGCTCATCGTCATCTGCCCATGGCACTGCTCGCACAGAGGCACAGAGAATGGGGCTCCTTGATGTCTTGCCACCTCAAACTTCAAACGTAGCCTGGGAAAGATGGTGTAGCTGCTAGGCTCCTTTCGCAGCCCTGCTCTTGAAATGCGAACGTCTGCAGATAGCTGGCAGCCTGAAGGGGCTAGCCTGGAAAGCTGTTGCTCAGCCTCATCTGCCCATGGCACTGTTCGCATAGAGGCACAGAGAATGGGGCTCCTTGCTTGTCTTGCCACCTCAAACTTCAAACGCATGCTGGGAATGGTGGTGTCCCTGCCAGGCTCCTATCCCAGCCCTGCTCCGAAAGTGCTAACGTCTGCAGATAGCTGGCAAGCAGAAGGGGCTAGCCTGGAAAGCTGTTGCTCAGCCTCATCTGCCCATGGCACTGTTCGCATAGAGGCACAGAGAATGGGGCTGCTTGCTTATCTTGCCACTTGAAACTTCAAACGCATGCTGGGAATGGTGGTGTCCCTGCCAGGCTCCTATCACAGCCCTGCTCCGAAAGTGCGAAAGTCTGCAGATAGCTGGCAGGCAGAAGGGGCTAGCCTGGAAAGCTGTTGCTCAGCCTCATCTGCCCATGGCAGTGCTCGCACAGAGGCACAGAGAATGGGGCTGCTTGCTTGTCTTGCCACCTCAAACTTCAAACGTAGCCTGGGAAAGTTGGTGTCCCAGCCAGGCTCCTTTCGCAGCCCTGCTCCGAAAGTGTGAACGTCTGCCGATAGCTGGCAGCCAGAAGGGGCTAGCCTGGAAAGCTGTTGCTCAGCCTCATCTGCCCATGGCACTGTTCGCATAGAGGCACAGAGAATGGGGCTGCTTGCTTATCTTGCCACTTGAAATTTCAAACGTAGCCTGGGAAAGTTGGTGTACTTGCCAGGCTCCTTTCGCAGCCTTGCTCCGAAAGTGCGAACGTCTGCAGATAGCTGGCAGGCAGAAGGGGCTAGCCTGGAAAGCTGTTGCTCATCGTCATCTGCCCATGGCACTGCTCGCACAGAGGCACAGAGAATGGGGCTGCTTGCTTGTCTTGCCACCTCAAACTTCAAACGTAGCCTGGGAATGTTGGTGTCCCAGCCAGGCTCCTTTCGCAGCCCTGCTCCGAAAGTGCGAACGTCTGCAGATAGCTGGCAGCCAGAAAGGGCTAGCCTGGAAAGCTGTTGCTCATCGTCATCTGCCCATGGCACTGCTCGCACAGAGGCACAGAGAATGGGGCTCCTTGATGTCTTGCCACCTCAAACTTCAAACGTAGCCTGGGAAAGATGGTGTAGCTGCTAGGCTCCTTTCGCAGCCCTGCTCTTGAAATGCGAACGTCTGCAGATAGCTGGCAGCCTGAAGGGGCTAGCCTGGAAAGCTGTTGCTCAGCCTCATCTGCCCATGGCACTGTTCGCATAGAGGCACAGAGAATGGGACTCCTTGCTTGTCTTGCCACCTCAAACTTCAAACGCATGCTGGGAATGGTGGTGTCCCTGCCAGGCTCCTATCCCAGCCCTGCTCCGAAAGTTCTAACGTCTGCAGATAGGTGGCAAGCAGAAGTGGCTAGCCTGGAAAGCTGTTGCTCAGCCTCATCTGCCCATGGCACTGTTCGCATAGAGGCACAGAGAATGGGGCTGCTTGCTTATCTTGCCACTTGAAATTTCAAACCTAGCCTGGGAAAGTTGTTGTACCTGCCAGGCTCCTTTCGCAGCCCTGCTCCGAAAGGGCGAACGTCTGCAGATAGCTGGCAGCCAGAAGGTGCTAGCCTGGAAAGCTGTTGCTCAGCCTCATCTGCCCATGGCAGTGCTCGCACAGAGGCACAGAGAATGGGGCTGCTTGCTTGTCTTGCCACCTCAAACTTCAAACGTAGCCTGGGAAATTTGGTGTCCCAGCCAGGCTCCTTTCGCAGCCCTGCTCCGAAAGTGCGAACGTCTGCAGATAGCTGGCAGCCAGAAAGGGCTAGCCTGGAAAGCTGTTGCTCATCGTCATCTGCCCATGGCACTGCTCGCACAGAGGCACAGAGAATGGGGCTCCTTGATGTCTTGCCACCTCAAACTTCAAACGTAGCCTGGGAAAGATGGTGTAGCTGCTAGGCTCCTTTCGCAGCCCTGCTCTTGAAATGCGAACGTCTGCAGATAGCTGGCAGCCTGAAGGGGCTAGCCTGGAAAGCTGTTGCTCAGCCTCATCTGCCCATGGCACTGTTCGCATAGAGGCACAGAGAATGGGGCTCCTTGCTTGTCTTGCCACCTCAAACTTCAAACGCATGCTGGGAATGGTGGTGTCCATGCCAGGCTCCTATCCCAGCCCTGCTCCGAAAGTGCGAACGTCTGCAGATAGCTGGCAAGCAGAAGGGGCTAGCCTGGAAAGCTGTTGCTCAGCCTCATCTGCCCATGGCACTGTTCGCATAGAGGCACAGAGAATGGGGCTGCTTGCTTATCTTGCAACTTGAAACTTCAAACGCATGCTGGGAATGGTGGTGTCCCTGCCAGGCTCCTATCCCAGCCCTGCTCCGAAAGTGCGAACGTCTGCAGATAGCTGGCAGGCAGAAGGGGCTAGCCTGGAAAGCTGTTGCTCAGCCTCATCTGCCCATGGCAGTGCTCGCACAGAGGCACAGAGAATGGGGCTGCTTGCTTGTCTTGCCACCTCAAACTTCAAACGTAGCCTGGGAAAGTTGGTGTCCCAGCCAGGCTCCTTTCGCAGCCCTGCTCCGAAAGTGTGAACGTCAGCAGATAGCTGGCAGCCAGAAGGGGCTATCCTGGAAAGCTGTTGCTCAGCCTCATCTGCCCATGGCACTGTTCGCATAGAGGCACAGAGAATGGGGCTGCTTGCTTATCTTGCCACTTGAAATTTCAAACGTAGCCTGGGAAAGTTGGTGTACTTGCCAGGCTCCTTTCGCAGCCCTGCTCCGAAAGTGCGAACGTCTGCAGATAGCTGGCAGGCAGAAGGGGCTAGCCTGGAAAGCTGTTGCTCATCGTCATCTGCCCATGGCACTGCTCGCACAGAGGCACAGAGAATGGGGCTGCTTGCTTGTCTTGCCACCTCAAACTTCAAACGTAGCCTGGGAATGTTGGTGTCCCAGCCAGGCTCCTTTCGCAGCCCTGCTCCGAAAGTGCGAACGTCTGCAGATAGCTGGCAGCCAGAAGGGGCTAGCCTGGAAAGCTGTTGCTCATCGTCATCTGCCCATGGCACTGCTCGCACAGAGGCACAGAGAATGGGGCTGCTTGCTTGTCTTGCCACCTCAAACTTCAAACGTAGCCTGGGAAAGATGGTGTACCTGCTAGGCTCCTTTCGCAGCCCTGCTCTTGAAATGCGAACGTCTGCAGATAGCTGGCAGGCAGAAGGGGCTAGCCTGGAAAGCTGTTGCTCAGCCTCATCTGCCCATGGCACTGTTCGCATAGAGGCACAGAGAATGGGACTCCTTGCTTGTCTTGCCACCTCAAACTTCAAACGCATGCTGGGAATGGTGGTGTCCCTGCCAGGCTCCTATCCCAGCCCTGCTCCGAAAGTTCTAACGTCTGCAGATAGCTGGCAAGCAGAAGTGGCTAGCCTGGAAAGCTGTTGCTCAGCCTCATCTGCCCATGGCACTGTTCGCATAGAGGCACAGAGAATGGGGCTGCTTGCTTATCTTGCCACTTGAAATTTCAAACCTAGCCTGGGAAAGTTGTTGTACCTGCCAGGCTCCTTTCGCAGCCCTGCTCCGAAAGGGCGAACGTCTGCAGATAGCTGGCAGCCAGAAGGTGCTAGCCTGGAA
This sequence comes from Opisthocomus hoazin, assembly GCF_030867145.1. Taxonomy (NCBI): domain Eukaryota; kingdom Metazoa; phylum Chordata; class Aves; order Opisthocomiformes; family Opisthocomidae; genus Opisthocomus; species Opisthocomus hoazin. The sequence goes on along the minus strand of NC_134438.1, from coordinate 1,755,737 downwards.
AGCTGTTGCTCAGCCTCATCTGCCCATGGCAGTGCTCGCACAGAGGCACAGAGAATGGGGCTGCTTGCTTGTCTTGCCACCTCAAACTTCAAACGTAGCCTGGGAAATTTGGTGTCCCAGCCAGGCTCCTTTCGCAGCCCTGCTCCGAAAGTGCGAACGTCTGCAGATAGCTGGCAGCCAGAAAGGGCTAGCCTGGAAAGCTGTTGCTCATCGTCATCTGCCCATGGCACTGCTCGCACAGAGGCACAGAGAATGGGGCTCCTTGATGTCTTGCCACCTCAAACTTCAAACGTAGCCTGGGAAAGATGGTGTAGCTGCTAGGCTCCTTTCGCAGCCCTGCTCTTGAAATGCGAACGTCTGCAGATAGCTGGCAGGCAGAAGGGGCTAGCCTGGAAAGCTGTTGCTCAGCCTCATCTGCCCATGGCACTGTTCGCATAGAGGCACAGAGAATGGGGCTCCTTGCTTGTCTTGCCACCTCAAACTTTAAACGCATGCTGGGAATGGTGGTGTCCCTGCCAGGCTCCTATCCCAGCCCTGCTCCGAAAGTGCTAACGTCTGCAGATAGCTGGCAAGCAGAAGGGGCTAGCCTGGAAAGCTGTTGCTCAGCCTCATCTGCCCATGGCACTGTTCGCATAGAGGCACAGAGAATGGGGCTGCTTGCTTATCTTGCCACTTGAAACTTCAAACGCATGCTGGGAATGGTGGTGTCCCTGCCAGGCTCCTATCACAGCCCTGCTCCGAAAGTGCTAACGTCTGCAGATAGCTGGCAAGCAGAAGGGGCTAGCCTGGAAAGCTGTTGCTCAGCCTCATCTGCCCATGGCACTGTTCGCATAGAGGCACAGAGAATGGGGCTGCTTGCTTATCTTGCCACTTGAAATTTCAAACGTAGCCTGGGAAAGTTGGTGTACTTGCCAGGCTCCTTTCGCAGCCTTGCTCCGAAAGTGCGAACGTCTGCAGATAGCTGGCAGGCAGAAGGGGCTAGCCTGGAAAGCTGTTGCTCATCGTCATCTGCCCATGGCACTGCTCGCACAGAGGCACAGAGAATGGGGCTGCTTGCTTGTCTTGCCACCTCAAACTTCAAACGTAGCCTGGGAATGTTGGTGTCCCAGCCAGGCTCCTTTCGCAGCCCTGCTCCGAAAGTGCGAACGTCTGCAGATAGCTGGCAGCCAGAAAGGGCTAGCCTGGAAAGCTGTTGCTCATCGTCATCTGCCCATGGCACTGCTCGCACAGAGGCACAGAGAATGGGGCTCCTTGATGTCTTGCCACCTCAAACTTCAAACGTAGCCTGGGAAAGATGGTGTAGCTGCTAGGCTCCTTTCGCAGCCCTGCTCTTGAAATGCGAACGTCTGCAGATAGCTGGCAGCCTGAAGGGGCTAGCCTGGAAAGCTGTTGCTCAGCCTCATCTGCCCATGGCACTGTTCGCATAGAGGCACAGAGAATGGGGCTCCTTGCTTGTCTTGCCACCTCAAACTTCAAACGCATGCTGGGAATGGTGGTGTCCATGCCAGGCTCCTATCCCAGCCCTGCTCCGAAAGTGCGAACGTCTGCAGATAGCTGGCAAGCAGAAGGGGCTAGCCTGGAAAGCTGTTGCTCAGCCTCATCTGCCCATGGCACTGTTCGCATAGAGGCACAGAGAATGGGGCTGCTTGCTTATCTTGCAACTTGAAACTTCAAACGCATGCTGGGAATGGTGGTGTCCCTGCCAGGCTCCTATCACAGCCCTGCTCCGAAAGTGCGAACGTCTGCAGATAGCTGGCAGGCAGAAGGGGCTAGCCTGGAAAGCTGTTGCTCAGCCTCATCTGCCCATGGCAGTGCTCGCACAGAGGCACAGAGAATGGGGCTGCTTGCTTGTCTTGCCACCTCAAACTTCAAACGTAGCCTGGGAAAGTTGGTGTCCCAGCCAGGCTCCTTTCGCAGCCCTGCTCCGAAAGTGTGAACGTCAGCAGATAGCTGGCAGCCAGAAGGGGCTAGCCTGGAAAGCTGTTGCTCAGCCTCATCTGCCCATGGCACTGTTCGCATAGAGGCACAGAGAATGGGGCTGCTTGCTTATCTTGCCACTTGAAATTTCAAACGTAGCCTGGGAAAGTTGGTGTACTTGCCAGGCTCCTTTCGCAGCCTTGCTCCGAAAGTGCGAACGTCTGCAGATAGCTGGCAGGCAGAAGGGGCTAGCCTGGAAAGCTGTTGCTCATCGTCATCTGCCCATGGCACTGCTCGCACAGAGGCACAGAGAATGGGGCTGCTTGCTTGTCTTGCCACCTCAAACTTCAAACGTAGCCTGGGAATGTTGGTGTCCCAGCCAGGCTCCTTTCGCAGCCCTGCTCCGAAAGTGCGAACGTCTGCAGATAGCTGGCAGCCAGAAAGGGCTAGCCTGGAAAGCTGTTGCTCATCGTCATCTGCCCATGGCACTGCTCGCACAGAGGCACAGAGAATGGGGCTCCTTGATGTCTTGCCACCTCAAACTTCAAACGTAGCCTGGGAAAGATGGTGTAGCTGCTAGGCTCCTTTCGCAGCCCTGCTCTTGAAATGCGAACGTCTGCAGATAGCTGGCAGCCTGAAGGGGCTAGCCTGGAAAGCTGTTGCTCAGCCTCATCTGCCCATGGCACTGTTCGCATAGAGGCACAGAGAATGGGGCTCCTTGCTTGTCTTGCCACCTCAAACTTCAAACGCATGCTGGGAATGGTGGTGTCCATGCCAGGCTCCTATCCCAGCCCTGCTCCGAAAGTGCGAACGTCTGCAGATAGCTGGCAAGCAGAAGGGGCTAGCCTGGAAAGCTGTTGCTCAGCCTCATCTGCCCATGGCACTGTTCGCATAGAGGCACAGAGAATGGGGCTGCTTGCTTATCTTGCAACTTGAAACTTCAAACGCATGCTGGGAATGGTGGTGTCCCTGCCAGGCTCCTATCACAGCCCTGCTCCGAAAGTGCGAACGTCTGCAGATAGCTGGCAGGCAGAAGGGGCTAGCCTGGAAAGCTGTTGCTCAGCCTCATCTGCCCATGGCAGTGCTCGCACAGAGGCACAGAGAATGGGGCTGCTTGCTTGTCTTGCCACCTCAAACTTCAAACGTAGCCTGGGAAAGTTGGTGTCCCAGCCAGGCTCCTTTCGCAGCCCTGCTCCGAAAGTGTGAACGTCAGCAGATAGCTGGCAGCCAGAAGGGGCTAGCCTGGAAAGCTGTTGCTCAGCCTCATCTGCCCATGGCACTGTTCGCATAGAGGCACAGAGAATGGGGCTGCTTGCTTATCTTGCCACTTGAAATTTCAAACGTAGCCTGGGAAAGATGGTGTACTTGCCAGGCTCCTTTCGCAGCCCTGCTCCGAAAGTGCGAACGTCTGCAGATAGCTGGCAGGCAGAAGGGGCTAGCCTGGAAAGCTGTTGCTCATCGTCATCTGCCCATGGCACTGCTCGCACAGAGGCACAGAGAATGGGGCTGCTTGCTTGTCTTGCCACCTCAAACTTCAAACGTAGCCTGGGAATGTTGGTGTCCCAGCCAGGCTCCTTTCGCAGCCCTGCTCCGAAAGTGCGAACGTCTGCAGATAGCTGGCAGCCAGAAGGGGCTAGCCTGGAAAGCTGTTGCTCATCGTCATCTGCCCATGGCACTGCTCGCACAGAGGCACAGAGAATGGGGCTGCTTGCTTGTCTTGCCACCTCAAACTTCAAACGTAGCCTGGGAAAGATGGTGTACCTGCTAGGCTCCTTTCGCAGCCCTGCTCTTGAAATGCGAACGTCTGCAGATAGCTGGCAGGCAGAAGGGGCTAGCCTGGAAAGCTGTTGCTCAGCCTCATCTGCCCATGGCACTGTTCGCATAGAGGCACAGAGAATGGGACTCCTTGCTTGTCTTGCCACCTCAAACTTCAAACGCATGCTGGGAATGGTGGTGTCCCTGCCAGGCTCCTATCCCAGCCCTGCTCCGAAAGTTCTAACGTCTGCAGATAGCTGGCAAGCAGAAGTGGCTAGCCTGGAAAGCTGTTGCTCAGCCTCATCTGCCCATGGCACTGTTCGCATAGAGGCACAGAGAATGGGGCTGCTTGCTTATCTTGCAACTTGAAACTTCAAACGCATGCTGGGAATGGTGGTGTCCCTGCCAGGCTCCTATCACAGCCCTGCTCCGAAAGTGCGAACGTCTGCAGATAGCTGGCAGGCAGAAGGGGCTAGCCTGGAAAGCTGTTGCTCAGCCTCATCTGCCCATGGCAGTGCTCGCACAGAGGCACAGAGAATGGGGCTGCTTGCTTGTCTTGCCACCTCAAACTTCAAACGTAGGTTGGGAAAGTTGGTGTCCCAGCCAGGCTCCTTTCGCAGCCCTGCTCCGAAAGTGTGAACGTCAGCAGATAGCTGGCAGCCAGAAGGGGCTAGCCTGGAAAGCTGTTGCTCAGCCTCATCTGCCCATGGCACTGTTCGCATAGAGGCACAGAGAATGGGGTTGCTTGCTTATCTTGCCACTTGAAATTTCAAACGTAGCCTGGGAAAGTTGGTGTACTTGCCAGGCTCTTTTCGCAGCCCTGCTCCGAAAGTGCGAATGTCTGCAGATAGCTGGCAGGCAGAAGGGGCTAGCCTGGAAAGCTGTTGCTCATCGTCATCTGCCCATGGCACTGCTCGCACAGAGGCACAGAGAATGGGGCTGCTTGCTTGTCTTGCCACCTCAAACTTCAAACGTAGCCTGGGAATGTTGGTGTCCCAGCCAGGCTCCTTTCGCAGCCCTGCTCCGAAAGTGCGAACGTCTGCAGATAGCTGGCAGCCAGAAGGGGCTAGCCTGGAAAGCTGTTGCTCATCGTCATCTGCCCATGGCACTGCTCGCACAGAGGCACAGAGAATGGGGCTGCTTGCTTGTCTTGCCACCTCAAACTTCAAACGTAGCCTGGGAAAGATGGTGTACCTGCTAGGCTCCTTTCGCAGCCCTGCTCTTGAAATGCGAACGTCTGCAGATAGCTGGCAGGCAGAAGGGGCTAGCCTGGAAAGCTGTTGCTCAGCCTCATCTGCCCATGGCACTGTTCGCATAGAGGCACAGAGAATGGGACTCCTTGCTTGTCTTGCCACCTCAAACTTCAAACGCATGCTGGGAATGGTGGTGTCCCTGCCAGGCTCCTATCCCAGCCCTGCTCCGAAAGTTCTAACGTCTGCAGATAGCTGGCAAGCAGAAGTGGCTAGCCTGGAAAGCTGTTGCTCAGCCTCATCTGCCCATGGCACTGTTCGCATAGAGGCACAGAGAATGGGGCTGCTTGCTTATCTTGCCACTTGAAACTTCAAACGCATGCTGGGAATGGTGGTGTCCCTGCCAGGCTGCTATCACAGCCCTGCTCCGAAAGTGCGAACGTCTGCAGATGGCTGGCAGGCAGAAGGGGCTATCCTGGAAAGCTGTTGCTCAGCCTCATCTGCCCATGGCAGTGCTCGCACAGAGGCACAGAGAATGGGGCTGCTTGCTTGTCTTGCCACCTCAAACTTCAAACGTAGCCTGGGAAAGTTGGTGTCCCTGCCAGGCTCCTTTCGCAGCCCTGCTCCGAAAGTGTGAACGTCTGCAGATAGCTGGCAGCCAGAAGGGGCTAGCCTGGAAAGCTGTTGCTCATCGTCATCTGCCCATGGCACTGTTCGCATAGAGGCACAGAGAATGGGGCTGCTTGCTTATCTTGCCACTTGAAATCTCAAACGTAGCCTGGGAAAGATGGTGTACCTGCCAGGCTCCTTTCGCAGCCCTGCTCCAAAAGGGCGAACGTCTGCAGATAGCTGGCAGCCAGAAGGTGCTAGCCTGGAAAGCTGTTGCTCAGCCTCATCTGCCCATGGCAGAGCTCGCACAGAGGCACAGAAAATGGGGCTGCTTGCTTGTCTTGCCACCTCAAACTTCAAACGTAGCCTGGGAAAGTTGGTGTCCCAGCCAGGCTCCTTTCGCAGCCCTGCTCCGAAAGTGCGAACGTCTGCAGATAGCTGGCAGCCAGAAGGGGCTAGCCTGGAAAGCTGTTGCTCAGCCTCATCTGCCCATGGCACTGTTCGCATAGAGGCACAGAGAATGGGGCTGCTTGCTTATCTTGCCACTTGAAACTTCAAACGCATGCTGGGAATGGTGGTGTCCCTGCCAGGCTCCTATCACAGCCCTGCTCCGAAAGTGCGAACGTCTGCAGATGGCTGGCAGGCAGAAGGGGCTAGCCTGGAAAGCTGTTGCTCAGCCTCATCTGCCCATGGCAGTGCTCGCACAGAGGCACAGAGAATGGGGCTGCTTGCTTGTCTTGCCACCTCAAACTTCAAACGTAGCCTGGGAAAGTTGGTGTCCCAGCCAGGCTCCTTTCGCAGCCCTGCTCCGAAAGTGTGAACGTCTGCAGATAGCTGGCAGCCAGAAGGGGCTAGCCTGGAAAGCTGTTGCTCATCGTCATCTGCCCATGGCACTGTTCGCATAGAGGCACAGAGAATGGGGCTGCTTGCTTATCTTGCCACCTCAAACTTCAAACGTAGCATGGGAAAGTTGGTGTACCTGCCAGGCTCCTTTCGCAGCCCTGCTCCAAAAGGGCGAACGTCTGCAGATAGCTGGCAGCCAGAAGGTGCTAGCCTGGAAAGCTGTTGCTCAGCCTCATCTGCCCATGGCAGAGCTCGCACAGAGGCACAGAAAATGGGGCTGCTTGCTTGTCTTGCCACCTCAAACTTCAAACGTAGCCTGGGAAAGTTGGTGTCCCAGCCAGGCTCCTTTCGCAGCCCTGCTCCGAAAGTGCGAACGTCTGCAGATAGCTGGCAGAAAGAAGGTGCTAGCCTGGAAAGCTGTTGCTCAGCCTCATCTGCCCATGGCACTGCTCGCACAGAGGCACAGAGAATGGGACTCCTTGCTTGTCTTGCCACCTCAAACTTCAAACGTATCCTGGGAAAGATGGTGTTCCTTCTAGGCTCCTTTCGCAGACTTGCTCTTGAAATGCGAACGTCTGCAGATAGCTGGCAGCCAGAAGGGGCTAGCCTGGAAAGCTGTTGCTCAGCCTCATCTGCCCATGGCACTGTTCGCATAGAGGCACAGAGAATGGGGCTGCTTGCTTATCATGCCACTTGAAACTTCAAACGCATGCTGGGAATGGTGGTGTCCCTGCCAGGCTCCTATCACAGCCCTGCTCCGAAAGTGCGAACGTCTGCAGATAGCTGGCAGCCAGAAGGGGCTAGCCTGGAAAGCTGTTGCTCAGCCTCATCTGCCCATGGCACTGCTCGCACAGAGGCACAGAGAATGGGGCTCCTTGCTTGTCTTGCCACCTCAAACTTCAAATGTAGCCTGGGAAAGATGGTGTACCTGCTAGGCTCCTTTCGCAGTCCTGCTCTTGAAATGCGAACGTCTGCAGATAGCTGGCAGGCAGAAGGGGCTAGCCTGGAAAGCTGTTGCTCAACCTCATCTGCCCATGGCACTGTTCGCATAGAGGCACAGAGAATGGGGCTGCTTGCTTCTCTTGCCACTTGAAACTTCAAACGCATGCTGGGAATGGTGGTGTCCCTGCCAGGCTCCTATCCCAGCCCTGCTCCGAAAGTGCGAACGTCTGCAGATAGCTGGCAGGCAGAAGGGGCTATCCTGGAAAGCTGTTGCTCAGCCTCATCTGCCCATGGCAGTGCTCGCACAGAGGCACAGAGAATGGGGCTGCTTGCTTGTCTTGCCACCTCAAACTTCAAACGTAGCCTGGGAAAGATGGTGTACCTGCTAGGCTCCTTTCACAGCCCTGCTCTTGAAATGCGAACGTCTGCAGATAGCTGGCAGGCAGAAGGGGCTAGCCTGGAAAGCTGTTGCTCAGCCTCATCTGCCCATGGCACTGTTCGCATAGAGGCACAGAGAATGGGGCTGCTTGCTTATCTTGCCACCTGAAACTTGAAACGCATGCTGGGAAGGGTGGTGTCCCTGCCAGGCTCCTTTCGCAGCCCTGCTCCGAAAGTGCGAACGTCTGCCGATAGCTGGCAGCCAGAAGGTGCTAGCCTGGAAAGCTGTTGCTCAGCCTCATCTGCCCATGGCACTGCTCGCACAGAGGCACAGAGAATGGGGCTCCTTGCTTGTCTTGCCACCTCAAACTTCAAACGTAGCCTGGGAAAGATGGTGTACCTGCTAGGCTCCTTTCGCAGCCCTTCTCTTGAAATGCGAACGTCTGCAGATAGCTGGCAGCCTGAAGGGGCTAGCCTGGAAAGCTGTTGCTCAGCCTCATCTGCCCATGGCACTGTTCGCATAGAGGCACAGAGAATGGGGCTGCTTGCTTATCATGCCACTTGAAACTTCAAACGCATGCTGGGAATGGTGGTGTCCCTGCCAGGCTCCTATCCCAGCCCTGCTCCGACAGTGCGAACGTCTGCAGATAGCTGGCAGGCAGAAGGGGCTAGCCTGGAAAGCTGTTGCTCAGCCTCATCTGCCCATGGCAGTGCTCGCACAGAGGCACAGAGAATGGGGCTGCTTGCTTGTCTTGCCACCTCAAACTTCAAACGTAGCCTGGGAAAGTTGGTGTCCCAGCCAGGCTCCTTTCGCAGCCCTGCTCCGAAAGTGCGAACATCTGCAGATAGCTGGCAGCCAGAAGGTGCTAGCCTGGAAAGCTGTTGCTCAGCCTCATCTGCCCATGGCACTGCTCGCACAGAGGCACAGAGAATGGGGCTCCTTGCTTGTCTTGCCACCTCAAACTTCAAACGTAGCCTGGGAAATATGGTGTACCTGCTAGGCTCCGTTCACAGCCCTGCTCTTGAAATGCGAACGTCTGCAGATAGCTGGCAGGCAGAAGGGGCTAGCCTGGAAAGCTGTTGCTCAGCCTCATCTGCCCATGGCACTGTTCGCATAGAGGCACAGAGAATGGGGCTGCTTGCTTATCTTGCCACCTGAAACTTCAAACGCATGCTGGGAATGGTGGTGTCCCTGCCAGGCTCCTTTCGCAGCCCTGCTCCGAAAGTGCGAACGTCTGCAGATAGCTGGCAGGCAGAAGGGGCTAGCCTGGAAAGCTGTTGCTCAGCCTCATCTGCCCATGGCACTGCTCGCACAGAGGCACAGAGAATGGGGCTGCTTGCTTGTCTTGCCACCTCAAACTTCAAACGTAGCCTGGGAAAGATGGTGTACCTGCTAGGCTCCTTTCGCAGCCCTGCTCTTGAAATGCGAACGTCTGCAGATAGCTGGCAGGCAGAAGGGGCTAGCCTGGAAAGCTGTTGCTCAGCCTCATCTGCCCATGGCAGTGCTCGCACAGAGGCGCAGAGAATGGGGCTGCTTGCTTGTCTTGCCACTTGAAACTTCAAACGTAGCCTGGGAAAGTTGGTGTCCCAGCCAGGCTCCTTTCGCAGCCCTGCTCCGAAATTGCGAACGTCTGCAGATAGCTGGCAGAAAGAAGGTGCTAGCCTGGAAAGCTGTTGCTCAGCCTCATCTGCCCATGGCACTGCTCGCACAGAGGCACAGAGAATGGGGCTCCTTGCTTGTCTTGCCACCTCAAACTTCAAACGTAGCCTGGGAAAGATGGTGTTCCTTCTAGGCTCCTTTCGCAGCCTTGCTCTTGAAATGCGAACGTCTGCAGATAGCTGGCAGCCTGAAGGGGCTAGCCTGGAAAGCTGTTGCTCAGCCTCATCTGCCCATGGCACTGTTCGCATAGAGGCACAGAGAATGGGGCTGCTTGCTTATCATGCCACTTGAAACTTCAAACGCATGCTGGGAATGGTGGTGTCCCTGCCAGGCTCCTATCACAGCCCTGCTCCGAAAGTGCGAACGTCTGCAGATAGCTGGCAGGCAGAAGGGTCTAGCCTGGAAAGCTGTTGCTCAGCCTCATCTGCCCATGGCAGAGCTCGCACAGAGGCACAGAAAATGGGGCTGCTTGCTTGTCTTGCCACCTCAAACTTCAAACGTAGCCTGGGAAAGTTGGTGTCCCAGCCAGGCTCCTTTCGCAGCCCTGCTCCGAAAGTGCGAACGTCTGCAGATAGCTGGCAGCCAGAAGGGGCTAGCCTGGAAAGCTGTTGCTCAGCCTCATCTGCCCATGGCACTGCTCGCACAGAGGCACAGAGAATGGGGCTCCTTGCTTGTCTTGCCACCTCAAACTTCAAACGTATCCTGGGAAAGATGGTGTACCTGCTAGGCTCCTTTCGCAGTCCTGCTCTTGAAATGCGAACGTCTGCAGATAGCTGGCAGCCAGAAGGGGCTAGCCTGGAAAGCTGTTGCTCAACCTCATCTGCCCATGGCACTGTTCGCATAGAGGCACAGAGAATGGGGCTGCTTGCTTCTCTTGCCACTTGAAACTTCAAACGCATGCTGGGAATGGTGTTGTCCCTGCCAGGCTCCTATCCCAGCCCTGCTCCGAAAGTGCGAACGTCTGCAGATAGCTGGCAGGCAGAAGGGGCTATCCTGGAAAGCTGTTGCTCAGCCTCATCTGCCCATGGCAGTGCTCGCACAGAGGCACAGAGAATGGGGCTGCTTGCTTGTCTTGCCACCTCAAACTTCAAACGTAGCCTGGGAAAGTTGGTGTCCCAGCCAGGCTCCTTTCGCAGCCCTGCTCCGAAAGTGCGAACGTCTGCAGATAGCTGGCAGAAAGAAGGTGCTAGCCTGGAAAGCTGTTGCTCAGCCTCATCTGCCCATGGCACTGCTCGCACAGAGGCACAGAGAATGGGACTCCTTGCTTGTCTTGCCACCTCAAACTTCAAACGTATCCTGGGAAAGATGGTGTTCCTTCTAGGCTCCTTTCGCAGCCTTGCTCTTCAAATGCGAACGTCTGCAGATAGCTGGCAGCCTGAAGGGGCTAGCCTGGAAAGCTGTTGCTCAGCCTCATCTGCCCATGGCACTGTTCGCATAGAGGCACAGAGAATGGGGCTGCTTGCTTATCATGCCACTTGAAACTTCAAACGCATGCTGGGAATGGTGGTGTCCCTGCCAGGCTCCTATCACAGCCCTGCTCCGAAAGTGCGAACGTCTGCAGATAGCTGGCAGGCAGAATGGTCTAGCCTGGAAAGCTGTTGCTCAGCCTCATCTGCCCATGGCAGAGCTCGCACAGAGGCACAGAAAATGGGGCTGCTTGCTTGTCTTGCCACCTCAAACTTCAAACGTAGCCTGGGAAAGTTGGTGTCCCAGCCAGGCTCCTTTCGCAGCCCTGCTCCGAAAGTGCGAACGTCTGCAGATAGCTGGCAGCCAGAAGGGGCTAGCCTGGAAAGCTGTTGCTCAGCCTCATCTGCCCATGGCACTGCTCGCACAGAGGCACAGAGAATGGGGCTCCTTGCTTGTCTTGCCACCTCAAACTTCAAATGTAGCCTGGGAAAGATGGTGTACCTGCTAGGCTCCTATCCCAGCCCTGCTCCGAAAGTGCGAACGTCTGCAGATAGCTGGCAGACAGAAGGGGCTATCCTGGAAAGCTGTTGCTCAGCCTCATCTGCCCATGGCAGTGCTCGCACAGAGGCACAGAGAATGGGGCTGCTTGCTTGTCTTGCCACCTCAAACTTCAAACGTAGCCTGGGAAAGTTGGTGTCCCAGCCAGGCTCCTTTCGCAGCCCTGCTCCGAAAGTGCGAACGTCTTCAGATAGCTGGCAGAAAGAAGGTGCTAGCCTGGAAAGCTGTTGCTCAGCCTCATCTGCCCATGGCACTGCTCGCACAGAGGCACAGAGAATGGGGCTCCTTGCTTGTCTTGCAACCTCAAACTTCAAATGTAGCCTGGGAAAGATGGTGTACCTGCTAGGCTCCTTTCGCAGCCCTGCTCTTGAAATGCGAACGTCTGCAGATAGCTGGCAGGCAGAAGGGGCTAGCCTGGAAAGCTGTTGCTCAAGCTCATCTGCCCATGGCACTGTTCGCATAGAGGCACAGAGAATGGGGCTGCTTGCTTCTCTTGCCACTTGAAACTTCAAACGCATGCTGGGAATGGTGGTGTCCCTGCCAGGCTCCTATCCCAGCCCTACTCCGAAAGTGCGAACGTCTGCAGATAGCTGGCAGGCAGAAGGGGCTATCCTGGAAAGCTGTTGCTCAGCCTCATCTGCCCATGGCACTGTTCACATAGAGGCACAGAGAATGGGGCTGCTTGCTTGTCTTGCCACCTCAAACTTCAAACGTAGTCTGGGAAAGATGGTGTCCCAGCCAGGCTCCTTTCGCAGCCCTGCTCCGAAAGTGCGAACGTCTGCCGATAGCTGGCAGCCAGAATGTGCTAGCCTGGAAAGCTGTTGCTCAGCCTCATCTGCCCATGGCACTGTTCGCACAGAGGCACAGAGAATGGGGCTGCTTGCTTGTCTTGCCACCTCAAACTTCAAACGTAGCCTGGGAAAGATGGTGTACCTGCTAGGCTCCTTTCACAGCCCTGCTCTTGAAATGCGAACGTCTGCAGATAGCTGGCAGGCAGAAGGGGCTAGCCTGGAAAGCTGTTGCTCAGCCTCATCTGCCCATGGCACTGTTCGCATAGAGGCACAGAGAATGGGGCTGCTTGCTTATCTTGCCACCTGAAACTTCAAACGCATGCTGGGAACGGTGGTGTCCCTGCCAGGCTCCTTTCGCAGCCCTGCTCCGAAAGTGCGAACGTCTGCCGATAGCTGGCAGCCAGAAGGTGCTAGCCTGGAAAGCTGTTGCTCAGCCTCATCTGCCCATGGCAGTGCTCGCACAGAGGCACAGAGAATGGGGCTGCTTGCTTGTCTTGCCACCTCAAACTTCAAACGTAGCCTGGGAAAGATGGTGTACCTGCTAGGCTCCTTTCGCAGCCCTGCTCTTGAAATGCGAACGTCTGAAGATAGCTGGCAGGCAGAAGGGGCTAGCCTGGAAAGCTGTTGCTCAGCCTCATCTGCCCATGGCACTGTTCGCATAGAGGCACAGAGAATGGGGCTGCTTGCTTATCTTGCCACCTGAAACTTCAAACGCATGCTGGGAACGGTGTTGTCCCTGCCAGGCTCATTTCGCAGCCCTGCTCCGAAAGTGCGAACGTCTGCAGATAGCTGGCAGGCAGAAGGGGCTAGCCTGGAAAGCTGTTGCTCAGCCTCATCTGCCCATGGCACTGCTCGAGCAGAGGCACAGAGAATGGGGCTCCTTGCTTGTCTTGCCACCTCAAACTTCAAACGTAGCCTGGGAAAGATGGTGTACCTGCTAGGCTCCTTTCGCAGCCCTGCTCTTGAAATGCGAACGTCTGCAGATAGCTGGCAGGCAGAAGTGACTAGCCTGGAAAGCTGTTGCTCAGCCTCATCTGCCCATGGCAGTGCTCGCACAGAGGCGCAGAGAATGGGGCTGCTTGCTTGTCTTGCCACCTCAAACTTCAAACGTAGCCTGGGAAAGCTGGTGTCCCAGCCAGGCTCCTTTCGCAGCCCTGCTCCGAAAGTGCGAACGTCTGCAGATAGCTGGCAGAAAGAAGGTGCTAGCCTGGAAAGCTGTTGCTCAGCCTCATCTGCCCATGGCACTGCTCGCACAGAGGCACAGAGAATGGGACTCCTTGCTTGTCTTGCCACCTCAAACTTCAAACGTATCCTGGGAAAGATGGTGTTCCTTCTAGGCTCCTTTCGCAGACTTGCTCTTGAAATGCGAACGTCTGCAGATAGCTGGCAGACAGAAGGGGCTAGCCTGGAAAGCTGTTGCTCAGCCTCATCTGCCCATGGCACTGTTCGCATAGAGGCACAGAGAATGGGGCTGCTTGCTTATCATGCCACTTGAAACTTCAAACGCATGCTGGGAATGGTGGTGTCCCTGCCAGGCTCCTATCCCAGCCCTGCTCCGAAAGTGCGAACGTCTGCAGATAGCTGGCAGGCAGAAGGGGCTAGCCTGGAAAGCTGTTGCTCAGCCTCATCTGCCCATGGCAGTGCTCGCACAGAGGCACAGAAAATGGGGCTGCTTGCTTGTCTTGCCATCTCAAACTTCAAACGTAGCCTGGGAAAGTTGGTGTCCCAGGCAGGCTCCTTTCGCAGCCCTGCTCCGAAAGTGCGAACGTCTGCAGATAGCTGGCAGCCAGAAGGGGCTAGCCTGGAAAGCTGTTGCTCAGCCTCATCTGCCCATGGCACTGCTCGCACAGAGGCACAGAGAATGGGACTCCTTGCTTGTCTTGCCACCTCAAACTTCAAACGTATCCTGGGAAAGATGGTGTTCCTTCTAGGCTCCTTTCGCAGACTTGCTCTTGAAATGCGAACGTCTGCAGATAGCTGGCAGCCTGAAGGGGCTAGCCTGGAAAGCTGTTGCTCAGCCTCATCTGCCCATGGCACTGTTCGCATAGAGGCACAGAGAATGGGGCTGCTTGCTTATCATGCCACTTGAAACTTCAAACGCATGCTGGGAATGGTGGTGTCCCAGCCAGGCTCGTATCACAGCCCTGCTCCGAAAGTGCGAACGTCTGCAGATAGCTGGCAGGCAGAAGGGGCTAGCCTGGAAAGCTGTTGCTCAGCCTCATCTGCCCATGGCAGTGCTCGCACAGAGGCACAGAAAATGGGGCTGCTTGCTTGTCTTGCCATCTCAAACTTCAAACGTAGCCTGGGAAAGTTGGTGTCCCAGCCAGGCTCCTTTCGCAGCCCTGCTCCGAAAGTGCGAACGTCTGCAGATAGCTGGCAGGCAGAAGTGGCTAGCCTGGAAAGCTGTTGCTCAGCCTCATCTGCCCATGGCAGTGCTCGCACAGAGGCGCAGAGAATGGGGCTGCTTGCTTGTCTTGCCACCTCAAACTTCAAACGTAGCCTGGGAAAGCTGGTGTCCCAGCCAGGCTCCTTTCGCAGCCCTGCTCCGAAAGTGCGAACGTCTGCAGATAGCTGGCAGGCAGAAGGGGCTAGCCTGGAAAGCTGTTGCTCAGCCTCATCTGCCCATGGCACTGCTCGCACAGAGGCACAGAGAATGGGGCTCCTTGCTTGTCTTGCCACCTCAAACTTCAAACGTATCCTGGGAAAGATGGTGTTCCTTCTAGGCTCCTTTCGCAGACTTGCTCTTAGAAATGCGAACGTCTGCAGATAGCTGGCAGCCTGAAGGGGCTAGCCTGGAAAGATGTTGCTCAGCCTCATCTGCCCATGGCACTGTTCGCATAGAGGCACAGAGAATGGGGCTGCTTGCTTATCATGCCACTTGAAACTTCAAACGCATGCTGGGAATGGTGGTGTCCCTGCCAGGCTCCTATCCCAGCCCTGCTCCGAAAGTGCGAACGTCTGCAGATAGCTGGCAGGCAGAAGGGGCTAGCCTGGAAAGCTGTTGCTCAGCCTCATCTGCCCATGGCAGTGCTCGCACAGAGGCACAGAGAATGGGGCTGCTTGCTTGTCTTGCCACCTCAAACTTGAAACGTAGCCTGGGAAAGTTGGTGTCCCAGTCAGGCTCCTTTCGCAGCCCTGCTCCGAAAGTGCGAACATCTGCAGATAGCTGGCAGCCAGAAGGTGCTAGCCTGGAAAGCTGTTGCTCAGCCTCATCTGCCCATGGCACTGCTCGCACAGAGGCACAGAGAATGGGGCTCCTTGCTTGTCTTGCCACCTCAAACTTCAAACGTAGCCTGGGAAAGATGGTGTACCTGCTAGGCTCCGTTCACAGCCCTGCTCTTGAAATGCGAACGTCTGCAGATAGCTGGCACGCAGAAGAGGCTAGCCTGGAAAGCTGTTGCTCAGCCTCATCTGCCCATGGCACTGTTCGCATAGAGGCACAGAGAATGGGGCTGCTTGCTTATCTTGCCACCTGAAACTTCAAACGCATGCTGGGAACGGTGGTGTCCCTGCCAGGCTCATTTCGCAGCCCTGCTCCGAAAGTGCGAACGTCTGCAGATAGCTGGCAGCCAGAAGGGGCTAGCCTGGAAAGCTGTTGCTCAGCCTCATCTGCCCATGGCACTGCTCGCACAGAGGCACAGAGAATGGGGCTCCTTGCTTGTCTTGCCACCTCAAACTTCAAACGTAGCCTGGGAAAGATGGTGTACCTGCTAGGCTCCTTTCGCAGCCCTGCTCTTGAAATGCGAACGTCTGCAGATAGCTGGCAGGCAGAAGTGGCTAGCCTGGAAAGCTGTTGCTCAGCCTCATCTGCCCATGGCAGTGCTCGCACAGAGGCGCAGAGAATGGGGCTGCTTGCTTGTCTTGCCACCTCAAACTTCAAACGTAGCCTGGGAAAGCTGGTGTCCCAGCCAGGCTCCTTTCGCAGCCCTGCTCCGAAAGTGCGAACGTCTGCAGATAGCTGGCAGAAAGGAGGTGCTAGCCTGGAAAGCTGTTGCTCAGCCTCATCTGCCCATGGCACTGCTCGCACAGAGGCACAGAGAATGGGACTCCTTGCTTGTCTTGCCACCTCAAACTTCAAACGTAGCCTGGGAAAGATGGTGTTCCTTCTAGGCTCCTTTCGCAGAGTTGCTCTTGAAATGCGAACGTCTTCAGATAGCTGGCAGGCAGAAGGGGCTAGCCTGGAAAGCTGTTGCTCATCGTCATCTGCCCATGGCACTGCTCGCACAGAGGCACAGAGAATGGGGCTGCTTGCTTGTCTTGCCACCTCAAACTTCAAACGTAGCCTGGGAAAGATGGTGTACCTGCTAGGCTCCTTTCGCAGCCCTGCTCTTGAAATGCGAACGTCTGCAGATAGCTGGCAGCCTGAAGGGGCTAGCCTGGAAAGCTGTTGCTCAGACTCATCTGCCCATGGCACTGTTCGCATAGAGGCACAGAGAATGGGGCTGCTTGCTTATCATGCCACTTGAAACTTCAAACGCATGCTGGGAATGGTGGTGTCCCTGCCAGGCTCCTATCACAGCCCTGCTCCGAAAGTGCGAACGTCTGCAGATAGCTGGCAGGCAGAAGGGGCTAGCCTGGAAAGCTGTTGCTCAGCCTCATCTGCCCATAGCAGTGCTCGCACAGAGGCACAGAGAATGGGGCTGCTTGCTTGTCTTGCCACCTCAAACTTCAAACGTAGCCTGGGAAAGTTGGTGTCCCAGCCAGGCTCCTTTCGCAGCCCTGCTCCGAAAGTGCGAACGTCTGCAGATAGCTGGCAGCCAGAAGGTGCTAGCCTGGAAAGCTGTTGCTCAGCCTCATCTGCCCATGGCACTGCTCGCACAGAGGCACAGAGAATGGGGCTCCTTGCTTGTCTTGCCACCTCAAACTTCAAACGTAGCCTGGGAAAGATGGTGTACCTGCTAGGCTCCTTGCGCAGCCCTGCTCTTGAAATGCGAACGTCTGCAGATAGCTGGCAGGCAGAAGTGGCTAGCCTGGAAAGCTGTTGCTCAGCCTCATCTGCCCATGGCAGTGCTCGCACAGAGGCGCAGAGAATGGGGCTGCTTGCTTGTCTTGCCACCTCAAACTTCAAACGTAGCCTGGGAAAGTTGGTGTCCCAGCCAGGCTCCTTTCGCAGCCCTGCTCCGAAAGTGCGAACGTCTGCAGATAGCTGGCAGAAAGGAGGTGCTAGCCTGGAAAGCTGTTGCTCAGCCTCATCTGCCCATGGCACTGCTCGCACAGAGGCACAGAGAATGGGACTCCTTGCTTGTCTTGCCACTTCAAACTTCAAACGTATCCTGGGAAAGATGGTGTTCCTTCTAGGCTCCTTTCGCAGCCTTGCTCTTGAAATGCGAACGTCTGCAGATAGCTGGCAGCCTGAAGGGGCTAGCCTGGAAAGCTGTTGCTCAGCCTCATCTGCCCATGGCACTGTTCGCATAGAGGCACAGAAAATGGGACTGCTTGCTTATCATGCCACTTGAAACTTCAAACGCATGCTGGGAATGGTGGTGTCCCTGCCAGGCTCCTATCCCAGCCCTGCTCCGAAAGTGCGAACGTCTGCAGATAGCTGGCAGGCAGAAGGGGCTAGCCTGGAAAGCTGTTGCTCAGCCTCATCTGCCCATGGCACTGTTCGCACAGAGGCACAGAGAATGGGGCTGCTTGCTTGTCTTGCCACCTCAAACTTCAAAGGTAGCCTGGGAAAGTTGGTGTCCCAGCCAGGCTCCTTTCGCAGCCCTGCTCCGAAAGTGCGAACGTCTGCAGATAGCTGGCAGCCAGAAGGGGCTATCCTGGAAAGCTGTTGCTCAGCCTCATCTGCCCATGGCAGTGCTCGCACAGAGGCACAGAGAATGGGGCTGCTTGCTTATCTTGCCACTTGAAATTTCAGACGTAGCCTGGGAAAGTTGGTGTCCCTGCCAGGCTCCTATCCCAGCCCTGCTCCGAAAGTGCGAACGTCTGCAGATAGCTGGCAGCCAGAAGGTGCTAGCCTGGAAAGCTGTTGCTCATCGTCATCTGCCCATGGCACTGCTCGCACAGAGGCACAGAGAATGGGGCTGCTTGCTTGTCTTGCCACCTCAAACTTCAAACGTAGCCTGGGAAAGATGGTGTACCTGCTAGGCTCCTTTCGCAGCCCTGCTCTTGAAATGCGAACGTCTGCAGATAGCTGGCAGCCTGAAGGGGCTAGCCTGGAAAGCTGTTGCTCAGCCTCATCTGCCCATGGCACTGTTCGCATAGAGGCACAGAGAATGGGGCTGCTTGCTTATCATGCCACTTGAAACTTCAAACGCGTGCTGAGAATGGTGGTGTCCCTGCCAGGCTCCTATCCCAGCCCTGCTCCGAAAGTGCGAACGTCTGCAGATAGCTGGCAGGCAGAAGGGGCTAGCCTGGAAAGCTGTTGCTCAGCCTCATCTGCCCATGGCAGTGCTCGCACAGAGGCACAGAGAATGGGGCTGCTTGCTTGTCTTGCCACCTCAAACTTCAAACGTAGCCTGGGAAAGTTGGTGTCCCAGCCAGGCTCCTTTCGCAGCCCTGCTCCGAAAGTGCGAACGTCTGCAGATAGCTGGCAGAAAGAAGGTGCTAGCCTGGAAAGCTGTTGCTCAGCCTCATCTGCCCATGGCACTGCTCACACAGAGGCACAGAGAATGGGACTCCTTGCTTGTCTTGCCACCTCAAACTTCAAACGTATCCTGGGAAACATGGTGTTCCTTCTAGGCTCCTTTCGCAGCCTTGCTCTTGAAATGCGAACGTCTGCAGATAGCTGGCAGCCTGAAGGGGCTAGCCTGGAAAGCTGTTGCTCAGCCTCATCTGCCCATGGCACTGTTCGCATAGAGGCACAGAGAATGGGGCTGCTTGCTTATCATGCCACTTGAAACTTCAAACGCATGCTGGGAATGGTGGTGTCCCTGCCAGGCTCCTATCACAGCCCTGCTCCGAAAGTGCGAACGTCTGCAGATAGATGGCAGGCAGAAGGGGCTATCCTGGAAAGCTGTTGCTCAGGCTCATCTGCCCATGGCAGTGCTCGCACAGAGGCACAGAAAATGGGGCTGCTTGCTTGTCTTGCCATCTCAAACTTGAAACGTAGCCTGGGAAAGTTGGTGTCCCAGCCAGGCTCCTTTCGCAGCCCTGCTCCGAAAGTGCGAACGTCTGCAGATAGCTGGCAGCCAGAAGGGGCTAGCCTGGAAAGCTGTTGCTCAGCCTCATCTGCCCATGGCAGTGCTCGCACAGAGGCACAGAGAATGGGGCTCCTTGCTTGTCTTGCCACCTCAAACTTCAAACGTAGCCTGGGAAAGATGGTGTACCTGCTAGGCACCTTTCGCAGTCCTGCTCTTGTAATGCGAACGTCTCCAGATAGCTGGCAGGCAGAAGGGGCTAGCCTGGAAAGCTGTTGCTCAACCTCATCTGCCCATGGCACTGTTCGCATAGAGGCACAGAGAATGGGGCTGCTTGCTTCTCTTGCCACTTGAAACTTCAAAAGCATGCTGGGAATGGTGGTGTCCCTGCCAGGCTCCTATCCCAGCCCTGCTCCGAAAGTGCGAACGTCTGCAGATAGCTGGCAGGCAGAAGGGGCTAGCCTGGAAAGCTGTTGCTCAGCCTCATCTGCCCATGGCAGTGCTCGCACAGAGGCACAGAGAATGGGGCTGCTTGCTTGTCTTGCCACCTCAAACTTCAAACGTAGCCTGGGAAAGTTGGTGTCCCAGCCAGGCTCCTTTCGCAGCCCTGCTCCGAAAGTGCGAACGTCTGCAGATAGCTGGCAGGCAGAAGGGGCTATCCTGGAAAGCTGTTGCTCAGCCTCATCTGCCCATGGCAGTGCTCGCACAGAGGCACAGAGAATGGGGCTGCTTGCTTATCTTGCCACTTGAAATTTCAGACGTAGCCTGGGAAAGTTGGTGTCCCTGCCAGGCTCCTATCACAGCCCTGCTCCGAAAGTGCGAACGTCTGCAGATAGCTGGCAGGCAGAAGGTGCTAGCCTGGAAAGCTGTTGCTCAGCCTCATCTGCCCATGGCACTGCTCGCACAGAGGCACAGAGAATGGGGCTCCTTGCTTGTCTTGCCACCTCAAACTTCAAACGTATCCTGGGAAAGATGGTGTTCCTTCTAGGCTCCTTTCGCAGCCCTGCTCTTGAAATGCGAACGTCTGCAGATAGCTGGCAGGCAGAAGAGGCTAGCCTGGAAAGCTGTTGCTCAGCCTCATCTGCCCATGGCACTGTTCGCATAGAGGCACAGAGAATGGGGCTGCTTGCTTGTCTTGCCACCTCAAACTTCAAACGCATGCTGGGAATGGTGGTGTCCCTGCCAGGCTCCTATCACAGCCCTGCTCCGAAAGTGCGAACGTCTGCAGATAGCTGGCAGCCAGAAGGTGCTAGCCTGGACAGCTGTTGCTCAGCCTCATCTGCCCATGGCAGTGCTCGCACAGAGGCACAGAGAATGGGGCTGCTTGCTTGTCTTGCCACCTCAAACTTCAAACGTAGCCTGGGAAAGATGGTGTACCTGCTAGGCTCCTTTCGCAGTCCTGCTCTTGTAATGCGAACGTCTGCAGATAGCTGGCAGGCAGAAGGGGCTAGCCTGGAAAGCTGTTGCTCAACCTCATCTGCCCATGGCACTGTTCGCATAGAGGCACAGAGAATGGGGCTGCTTGCTTCTCTTGCCACTTGAAACTTCAAACGCATGCTGGGAATGGTGGTGTCCCTGCCAGGCTCCTATCCCAGCCCTGCTCCGAAAGTGCGAACGTCTGCAGATAGCTGGCAGGCAGAAGGGGCTAGCCTGGAAAGCTGTTGCTCAGCCTCATCTGCCCATGGCAGTGCTCGCACAGAGGCACAGAGAATGGGGCTGCTTGCTTGTCTTGCCACCTCAAACTTGAAACGTAGCCTGGGAAAGTTGGTGTCCCAGCCAGGCTCCTTTCGCAGCCCTGCTCCGAAAGTGCGAACGTCTGCAGATAGCTGGCAGGCAGAAGGGGCTATCCTGGAAAGCTGTTGCTCAGCCTCATCTGCCCATGGCAGTGCTCGCACAGAGGCACAGAGAATGGGGCTGCTTGCTTATCTTGCCACTTGAAATTTCAGACGTAGCCTGGGAAAGTTGGTGTCCCTGCCAGGCTCCTATCACAGCCCTGCTCCGAAAGTGCGAACGTCTGCAGATAGCTGGCAGGCAGAAGGTGCTAGCCTGGAAAGCTGTTGCTCAGCCTCATCTGCCCATGGCACTGCTCGCACAGAGGCACAGAGAATGGGGCTCCTTGCTTGTCTTGCCACCTCAAACTTCAAACGTATCCTGGGAAAGATGGTGTTCCTTCTAGGCTCCTTTCGCAGCCCTGCTCTTGAAATGCGAACGTCTGCAGATAGCTGGCAGGCAGAAGAGGCTAGCCTGGAAAGCTGTTGCTCAGCCTCATCTGCCCATGGCACTGTTCGCATAGAGGCACAGAGAATGGGGCTCCTTGCTTGTCTTGCCACCTCAAACTTCAAACGCATGCTGGGAATGGTGGTGTCCCTGCCAGGCTCCTATCACAGCCCTGCTCCGAAAGTGCGAACGTCTGCAGATAGCTGGCAGCCAGAAGGTGCTAGCCTGGACAGCTGTTGCTCAGCCTCATCTGCCCATGGCAGTGCTCGCACAGAGGCACAGAGAATGGGGCTGCTTGCTTGTCTTGCCACCTCAAACTTCAAACGTAGCCTGGGAAAGATGGTGTACCTGCTAGGCTCCTTTCGCAGCCCTGCTCTTGAAATGCGAACGTCTGCAGATAGCTGGCAGCCTGAAGGGGCTAGCCTGGAAAGCTGTTGCTCAGACTCATCTGCCCATGGCACTGTTCGCATAGAGGCACAGAGAATGGGGCTGCTTGCTTATCATGCCACTTGAAACTTCAAACGCATGCTGGGAATGGTGGTGTCCCTGCCAGGCTCCTATCACAGCCCTGCTCCGAAAGTGCGAACGTCTGCAGATAGCTGGCAGGCAGAAGGGGCTATCCTGGAAAGCTGTTGCTCAGCCTCATCTGCCCATGGCAGTGCTCGCACAGAGGCACAGAGAATGGGGCTGCTTGCTTATCTTGCCACTTGAAATTTCAGACGTAGCCTGGGAAAGTTGGAGTCCCTGCCAGGCTCCTATCCCAGCCCTGCTCCGAAAGTGCGAACGTCTGCAGATAGCTGGCAGGCAGAAGGTGCTAGCCTGGAAAGCTGTTGCTCATCGTCATCTGCCCATGGCACTGCTCGCACAGAGGCACAGAGAATGGGGCTGCTTGCTTGTCTTGCCACCTCAAACTTCAAACGTAGCCTGGGAAAGATGGTGTACCTGCTAGGCTCCTTTCGCAGCCCTGCTCTTGAAATGCGAACGTCTGCAGATAGCTGGCAGGCACAAGGGGCTAGCCTGGAAAGCTGTTGCTCAGCCTCATCTGCCCATGGCACTGTTCGCATAGAGGCACAGAGAATGGGGCTGCTTGCTTATCATGCCACTTGAAACTTCAAACGCATGCTGGGAATGGTGGTGTCCCTGCCAGGCTCCTATCACAGCCCTGCTCCGAAAGTGCGAACGTCTGCAGATAGCTGGCAGGCAGAAGGGGCTAGCCTGGAAAGCTGTTGCTCAGCCTCATCTGCCCATGGCAGTGCTCGCACAGAGGCACAGAGAATGGGGCTGCTTGCTTGTCTTGCCACCTCAAACTTCAAACGTAGCCTGGGAAAGTTGGTGTCCCAGCCAGGCTCCTTTCGCAGCCCTGCTCCGAAAGTGCGAACATCTGCAGATAGCTGGCAGCCAGAAGGTGCTAGCCTGGAAAGCTGTTGCTCAGCCTCATCTGCCCATGGCACTGCTCGCACAGAGGCACAGAGAATGGGGCTCCTTGCTTGTCTTGCCACCTCAAACTTCAAACGTAGCCTGGGAAAGATGTTGTACCTGCTAGGCTCCGTTCACAGACCTGCTCTTGAAATGCGAACGTCTGCAGATAGCTGGCAGGCAGAAGAGGCTAGCCTGGAAAGCTGTTGCTCAGCCTCATCTGCCCATGGCACTGTTCGCATAGAGGCACAGAGAATGGGGCTGCTTGCTTATCTTGCCACCTGAAACTTCAAACGCATGCTGGGAACGGTGGTGTCCCTGCCAGGCTCCTATCACAGCCCTGCTCCAAAAGTGCGAACGTCTGCAGATAGATGGCAGGCAGAAGGGGCTATCCTGGAAAGCTGTTGCTCAGGCTCATCTGCCCATGGCAGTGCTCGCACAGAGGCACAGAAAATGGGGCTGCTTGCTTGTCTTGCCATCTTAAACTTCAAACGTAGCCTGGGAAAGTTGGTGTCCCAGCCAGGCTCCTTTCGCAGCCCTGCTCCGAAAGTGCGAACGTCTGCAGATAGCTGGCAGGCAGAAGGGGCTATCCTGGAAAGCTGTTGCTCAGCCTCATCTGCCCATGGCAGTGCTCGCACAGAGGCACAGAGAATGGGGCTCCTTGCTTGTCTTGCCACCTCAAACTTCAAACGTAGCCTGGGAAAGATGGTGTACCTGCTAGGCTCCTTTCGCAGTCCTGCTCTTGTAATGCGAACGTCTGCAGATAGCTGGCAGGCAGAAGGGGCTAGCCTGGAAAGCTGTTGCTCAACCTCATCTGCCCATGGCACTGTTCGCATAGAGGCACAGAGAATGGGGCTGCTTGCTTCTCTTGCCACTTGAAACTTCAAACGCATGCTGGGAATGGTGGTGTCCCTGCCAGGCTCCTATCACAGCCCTGCTCCGAAAGTGCGAACCTCTGCAGATAGCTGGCAGGCAGAAGGGGCTAGCCTGGAAAGCTGTTGCTCAGCCTCATCTGCCCATGGCAGTGCTCGCACAGAGGCACAGAGAATGGGGCTGCTTGCTTGTCTTGCCACCTCAAACTTCAAACGTAGCCTGGGAAAGTTGGTGTCCCAGCCAGGCTCCTTTCGCAGCCCTGCTCCGAAAGTGCGAACGTCTGCAGATAGCTGGCAGGCAGAAGGGGCTATCCTGGAAAGCTGTTGCTCAGCCTCATCTGCCCATGGGAGTGCTCGCACAGAGGCACAGAGAATGGGGCTGCTTGCTTATCTTGCCACTTGAAATTTCAGACGTAGCCTGGGAAAGTTGGTGTCCCTGCCAGGCTCCTATCACAGCCCTGCTCCGAAAGTGCGAACGTCTGCAGATAGCTGGCAGCCAGAAGGTGCTAGCCTGGAAAGCTGTTGCTCATCGTCATCTGCCCATGGCAGTGCTCGCACAGAGGCACAGAGAATGGGGCTCCTTGCTTGTCTTGCCACCTCAAACTTCAAACGTATCCTGGGAAAGATGGTGTTCCTTCTAGGCTCCTTTCGCAGCCCTGCTCTTGAAATGCGAACGTCTGCAGATAGCTGGCAGGCAGAAGAGGCTAGCCTGGAAAGCTGTTGCTCAGCCTCATCTGCCCATGGCACTGTTCGCATAGAGGCACAGAGAATGGGGCTGCTTGCTTGTCTTGCCACCTCAAACTTCAAACGTAGCCTGGGAAAGTTGGTGTCCCAGCCAGGCTCCTTTCGCAGCCCTGCTCCGAAAGTGCGAACGTCTGCAGATAGCTGGCAGCCAGAAGGTGCTAGCCTGGAAAGCTGTTGCTCAGCCTCATCTGCCCATGGCAGTGCTCGCACAGAGGCACAGAGAATGGGGCTGCTTGCTTGTCTTGCCACCTCAAACTTCAAACGCATGCTGGGAATGGTGGTGTCCCAGCCAGGCTCCTTTCGCAGCCCTGCTCCGAAAGTGCGAACGTCTGCAGATAGCTGGCAGGCAGAAGGGGCTATCCTGGAAAGCTGTTGCTCAGCCTCATCTGCCCATGGAAGTGCTCGCACAGAGGCACAGAGAATGGGGCTGCTTGCTTATCTTGCCACTTGAAATTTCAGACGTAGCCTGGGAAAGTTGGTGTCCCTGCCAGGCTCCTATCACAGCCCTGCTCCGAAAGTGCGAACGTCTGCAGATAGCTGGCAGCCAGAAGGTGCTAGCCTGGAAAGCTGTTGCTCAGCCTCATCTGCCCATGGCACTGCTCGCACAGAGGCACAGAGAATGGGGCTCCTTGCTTGTCTTGCCACCTCAAACTTCAAACGTATCCTGGGAAAGATGGTGTTCCTTCTAGGCTCCTTTCGCAGCCCTGCTCTTGAAATGCGAACGTCTGAAGATAGCTGGCAGGCAGAAGAGGCTATCCTGGAAAGCTGTTGCTCAGCCTCATCTGCCCATGGCAGTGCTCGCACAGAGGCACAGAGAATGGGGCTGCTTGCTTGTCTTGCCACCTCAAACTTCAAACGTAGCCTGGGAAAGTTGGTGTCCCAGCCAGGCTCCTTTCGCAGCCCTGCTCCGAAAGTGCGAACGTCTGCAGATAGCTGGCAGCCAGAAGGTGCTAGCCTGGAAAGCTGTTGCTCAGCCTCATCTGCCCATGGCACTGTTCGCATAGAGGCACAGAGAATGGGGCTCCTTGCTTGTCTTGCCACCTCAAACTTCAAACGCATGCTGGGAATGGTGGTGTCCCTGCCAGGCTCCTATCACAGCCCTGCTCCGAAAGTGCGAACGTCTGCAGATAGCTGGCAGGCAGAAGGGGCTAGCCTGGACAGCTGTTGCTCAGCCTCATCTGCCCATGGCAGTGCTCGCACAGAGGCACAGAGAATGGGGCTGCTTGCTTGTCTTGCCACCTCAAACTTCAAACGTAGCCTGGGAAAGATGGTGTACCTGCTAGGCTCCTTTCGCAGCCCTGCTCTTGAAATGCGAACGTCTGCAGATAGCTGGCAGGCAGAAGGGGCTAGCCTGGAAAGCTGTTGCTCAGCCTCATCTGCCCATGGCACTGTTCGCATAGAGGCACAGAGAATGGGGCTGCTTGCTTATCTTGCCACTTGAAACTTCAAACGCATGCTGGGAATGGTGGTGTCCCTGCCAGGCTCCTATCCCAGCCCTGCTACGAAAGTGCGAACGTCTGCAGATAGCTGGCAGGCAGAAGGGGCTAGCCTGGAAAGCTGTTGCTCAGCCTCATCTGCCCATGGCAGTGCTCGCACAGAGGCACAGAGAATGGGGCTGCTTGCTTATCTTGCCACTTGAAATTTCAGACGTAGCCTGGGAAAGTTGGTGTACCTGCCAGGCTCCTTTCGCAGCCCTGCTCCGAAAGTGCGAACGTCTGCCGATAGCTGGCAGCCAGAAGGTGCTAGCTTGGAAAGCTGTTGCTCAGCCTCATCTGCCCATGGCACTGCTCGCACAGAGGCACAGAGAATGGGGCTCCTTGCTTGTCTTGCCACCTCAAACTTCAAACGTAGCCTGGGAAAGATGGTGTTCCTTCTAGGCTCCTTTCGCAGCCCTGCTCTTGAAATGCGAACGTCTGCAGATAGCTGGCAGGCAGAAGGGGCTAGCCTGGAAAGCTGTTGCTCAGCCTCATCTGCCCATGGCACTGTTCGCACAGAGGCACAGAGAATGGGGCTGCTTGCTTGTCTTGCCACCTCAAACTTCAAACGCATGCTGGGAATGGTGGTGTCCCTGCCAGGCTCCTATCACAGCCCTGCTCCGAAAGTGCGAACGTCTGCAGATAGCTGGCAGCCAGAAGGTGCTAGCCTGGACAGCTGTTGCTCAGCCTCATCTGCCCATGGCAGTGCTCGCACAGAGGCACAGAGAATGGGGCTGCTTGCTTGTCTTGCCACCTCAAACTTCAAACGTAGCCTGGGAAAGATGGTGTACCTGCTAGGCTCCTTTCGCAGCCCTGCTCTTGAAATGCGAACGTCTGCAGATAGCTGGCAGGCAGAAGGGGCTAGCCTGGAAAGCTGTTGCTCAGACTCATCTGCCCATGGCACTGTTCGCATAGAGGCACAGAGAATGGGGCTGCTTGCTTATCATGCCACTTGAAACTTCAAACGCATGCTGGGAATGGTGGTGTCCCTGCCAGGCTCCTATCACAGCCCTGCTCCGAAAGTGCGAACGTCTGCAGATAGCTGGCAGGCAGAAGGGGCTATCCTGGAAAGCTGTTGCTCAGCCTCATCTGCCCATGGCAGTGCTCGCACAGAGGCACAGAGAATGGGGCTGCTTGCTTATCTTGCCACTTGAAATTTCAGACGTAGCCTGGGAAAGTTGGTGTCCCTGCCAGGCTCCTATCCCAGCCCTGCTCCGAAAGTGCGAACGTCTGCAGATAGCTGGCAGGCAGAAGGTGCTAGCCTGGAAAGCTGTTGCTCATCGTCATCTGCCCATGGCACTGCTCGCACAGAGGCACAGAGAATGGGGATGCTTGCTTGTCTTGCCACCTCAAACTTCAAACGTAGCCTGGGAAAGATGGTGTACCTGCTAGGCTCCTTTCGCAGCCCTGCTCTTGAAATGCGAACGTCTGCAGATAGCTGGCAGGCACAAGGGGCTAGCCTGGAAAGCTGTTGCTCAGCCTCATCTGCCCATGGCACTGTTCGCATAGAGGCACAGAGAATGGGGCTGCTTGCTTATCATGCCACTTGAAACTTCAAACGCATGCTGGGAATGGTGGTGTCCCTGCCAGGCTCCTATCACAGCCCTGCTCCGAAAGTGCGAACGTCTGCAGATAGCTGGCAGGCAGAAGGGGCTAGCCTGGAAAGCTGTTGCTCAGCCTCATCTGCCCATGGCAGTGCTCGCACAGAGGCACAGAGAATGGGGCTGCTTGCTTGTCTTGCCACCTCAAACTTCAAACGTAGCCTGGGAAAGTTGGTGTCCCAGCCAGGCTCCTTTCGCAGCCCTGCTCCGAAAGTGCGAACATCTGCAGATAGCTGGCAGCCAGAAGGTGCTAGCCTGGAAAGCTGTTGCTCAGCCTCATCTGCCCATGGCACTGCTCGCACAGAGGCACAGAGAATGGGGCTCCTTGCTTGTCTTGCCACCTCAAACTTCAAACGTAGCCTGGGAAAGATGTTGTACCTGCTAGGCTCCGTTCACAGACCTGCTCTTGAAATGCGAACGTCTGCAGATAGCTGGCAGGCAGAAGAGGCTAGCCTGGAAAGCTGTTGCTCAGCCTCATCTGCCCATGGCACTGTTCGCATAGAGGCACAGAGAATGGGGCTGCTTGCTTATCTTGCCACCTGAAACTTCAAACGCATGCTGGGAACGGTGGTGTCCCTGCCAGGCTCCTATCACAGCCCTGCTCCAAAAGTGCGAACGTCTGCAGATAGATGGCAGGCAGAAGGGGCTATCCTGGAAAGCTGTTGCTCAGGCTCATCTGCCCATGGCAGTGCTCGCACAGAGGCACAGAAAATGGGGCTGCTTGCTTGTCTTGCCATCTTAAACTTCAAACGTAGCCTGGGAAAGTTGGTGTCCCAGCCAGGCTCCTTTCGCAGCCCTGCTCCGAAAGTGCGAACGTCTGCAGATAGCTGGCAGGCAGAAGGGGCTATCCTGGAAAGCTGTTGCTCAGCCTCATCTGCCCATGGCAGTGCTCGCACAGAGGCACAGAGAATGGGGCTCCTTGCTTGTCTTGCCACCTCAAACTTCAAACGTAGCCTGGGAAAGATGGTGTACCTGCTAGGCTCCTTTCGCAGTCCTGCTCTTGTAATGCGAACGTCTGCAGATAGCTGGCAGGCAGAAGGGGCTAGCCTGGAAAGCTGTTGCTCAACCTCATCTGCCCATGGCACTGTTCGCATAGAGGCACAGAGAATGGGGCTGCTTGCTTCTCTTGCCACTTGAAACTTCAAACGCATGCTGGGAATGGTGGTGTCCCTGCCAGGCTCCTATCACAGCCCTGCTCCGAAAGTGCGAACCTCTGCAGATAGCTGGCAGGCAGAAGGGGCTAGCCTGGAAAGCTGTTGCTCAGCCTCATCTGCCCATGGCAGTGCTCGCACAGAGGCACAGAGAATGGGGCTGCTTGCTTGTCTTGCCACCTCAAACTTCAAACGTAGCCTGGGAAAGTTGGTGTCCCAGCCAGGCTCCTTTCGCAGCCCTGCTCCGAAAGTGCGAACGTCTGCAGATAGCTGGCAGGCAGAAGGGGCTATCCTGGAAAGCTGTTGCTCAGCCTCATCTGCCCATGGCAGTGCTCGCACAGAGGCACAGAGAATGGGGCTGCTTGCTTATCTTGCCACTTGAAATTTCAGACGTAGCCTGGGAAAGTTGGTGTCCCTGCCAGGCTCCTATCACAGCCCTGCTCCGAAAGTGCGAACGTCTGCAGATAGCTGGCAGCCAGAAGGTGCTAGCCTGGAAAGCTGTTGCTCAGCCTCATCTGCCCATGGCAGTGCTCGCACAGAGGCACAGAGAATGGGGCTCCTTGCTTGTCTTGCCACCTCAAACTTCAAACGTATCCTGGGAAAGATGGTGTTCCTTCTAGGCTCCTTTCGCAGCCCTGCTCTTGAAATGCGAACGTCTGCAGATAGCTGGCAGGCAGAAGAGGCTAGCCTGGAAAGCTGTTGCTCAGCCTCATCTGCCCATGGCACTGTTCGCATAGAGGCACAGAGAATGGGGCTGCTTGCTTGTCTTGCCACCTCAAACTTCAAACGTAGCCTGGGAAAGTTGGTGTCCCAGCCAGGCTCCTTTCGCAGCCCTGCTCCGAAAGTGCGAACGTCTGCAGATAGCTGGCAGCCAGAAGGTGCTAGCCTGGAAAGCTGTTGCTCAGCCTCATCTGCCCATGGCAGTGCTCGCACAGAGGCACAGAGAATGGGGCTGCTTGCTTGTCTTGCCACCTCAAACTTCAAACGCATGCTGGGAATGGTGGTGTCCCAGCCAGGCTCCTTTCGCAGCCCTGCTCCGAAAGTGCGAACGTCTGCAGATAGCTGGCAGGCAGAAGGGGCTATCCTGGAAAGCTGTTGCTCAGCCTCATCTGCCCATGGCAGTGCTCGCACAGAGGCACAGAGAATGGGGCTGCTTGCTTATCTTGCCACTTGAAATTTCAGACGTAGCCTGGGAAAGTTGGTGTCCCTGCCAGGCTCCTATCACAGCCCTGCTCCGAAAGTGCGAACGTCTGCAGATAGCTGGCAGCCAGAAGGTGCTAGCCTGGAAAGCTGTTGCTCAGCCTCATCTGCCCATGGCACTGCTCGCACAGAGGCACAGAGAATGGGGCTCCTTGCTTGTCTTGCCACCTCAAACTTCAAACGTATCCTGGGAAAGATGGTGTTCCTTCTAGGCTCCTTTCGCAGCCCTGCTCTTGAAATGCGAACGTCTGAAGATAGCTGGCAGGCAGAAGAGGCTAGCCTGGAAAGCTGTTGCTCAGCCTCATCTGCCCATGGCACTGTTCGCATAGAGGCACAGAGAATGGGGCTGCTTGCTTGTCTTGCCACCTCAAACTTCAAACGTAGCCTGGGAAAGTTGGTGTCCCAGCCAGGCTCCTTTCGCAGCCCTGCTCCGAAAGTGCGAACGTCTGCAGATAGCTGGCAGCCAGAAGGTGCTAGCCTGGAAAGCTGTTGCTCAGCCTCATCTGCCCATGGCACTGTTCGCATAGAGGCACAGAGAATGGGGCTCCTTGCTTGTCTTGCCACCTCAAACTTCAAACGCATGCTGGGAATGGTGGTGTCCCTGCCAGGCTCCTATCACAGCCCTGCTCCGAAAGTGCGAACGTCTGCAGATAGCTGGCAGGCAGAAGGGGCTAGCCTGGACAGCTGTTGCTCAGCCTCATCTGCCCATGGCAGTGCTCGCACAGAGGCACAGAGAATGGGGCTGCTTGCTTGTCTTGCCACCTCAAACTTCAAACGTAGCCTGGGAAAGATGGTGTACCTGCTAGGCTCCTTTCGCAGCCCTGCTCTTGAAATGCGAACGTCTGCAGATAGCTGGCAGGCAGAAGGGGCTAGCCTGGAAAGCTGTTGCTCAGCCTCATCTGCCCATGGCACTGTTCGCATAGAGGCACAGAGAATGGGGCTGCTTGCTTATCTTGCCACTTGAAACTTCAAACGCATGCTGGGAATGGTGGTGTCCCTGCCAGGCTCCTATCCCAGCCCTGCTACGAAAGTGCGAACGTCTGCAGATAGCTGGCAGGCAGAAGGGGCTAGCCTGGAAAGCTGTTGCTCAGCCTCATCTGCCCATGGCAGTGCTCGCACAGAGGCACAGAGAATGGGGCTGCTTGCTTATCTTGCCACTTGAAATTTCAGACGTAGCCTGGGAAAGTTGGTGTACCTGCCAGGCTCCTTTCGCAGCCCTGCTCCGAAAGTGCGAACGTCTGCCGATAGCTGGCAACCAGAAGGTGCTAGCTTGGAAAGCTGTTGCTCAGCCTCATCTGCCCATGGCACTGCTCGCACAGAGGCACAGAGAATGGGGCTCCTTGCTTGTCTTGCCACCTCAAACTTCAAACGTAGCCTGGGAAAGATGGTGTACCTGCTAGGCTCCTTTCACAGCTCTGCTCTTGAAATGCGAACGTCTGTAGATAGCTGGCAGGCAGAAGGGGCTAGCCTGGAAAGCTGTTGCTCAGCCTCATCTGCCCATGGCACTGTTCGCATAGAGGCACAGAGAATGGGGCTGCTTGCTTATCTTGCCACCTGAAACTTCAAACGCATGCTGGGAACGGTGGTGTCCCAGCCAGGCTCCTTTCGCAGGCCTGCTCCGAAAGTGCGAACGTCTGCAGATAGCTGGCAGCCAGAAGGGGCTAGCCTGGAAAGCTGTCGCTCAGCCTCATCTGCCCATGGCACTGTTCGCATAGAGGCACAGAGAATGGGGCTGCTTGCTTCTCTTGCCACTTGAAACTTCAAACGCATGCTGGGAATGGTGGTGTCCCTGCTAGGCTCCTATCCCAGCCCTGCTCCGAAAGTGCGAACGTCTGCAGATAGCTGGCAGGCAGAGGGGGCTAGCCTGGAAAGCTGTTGCTCAGCCTCATCTGCCCATGGCAGTGCTCGCACAGAGGCACAGAGAATGGGGCTGCTTGCTTGTCTTGCCACCTCAAACTTCAAACGTAGCCTGGGAAAGTTGGTGTCCCAGCCAGGCTCCTTTCGCAGCCCTGCTCCGAAAGTGCGAACGTCTGCAGATAGCTGGCAGGCAGAAGGGGCTATCCTGGAAAGCTGTTGCTCAGCCTCATCTGCCCATGGCAGTGCTCGCACAGAGGCACAGAGAATGGGGCTGCTTGCTTATCTTGCCACTTGAAATTTCAGACGTAGCCTGGGAAAGTTGGTGTCCCTGCCAGGCTCCTATCACAGCCCTGCTCCGAAAGTGCGAACGTCTGCAGATAGCTGGCAGACAGAAGGGGCTAGCCTGGAAAGCTGTTGCTCAGCCTCATCTGCCCATGGCACTGCTCGCACAGAGGCACAGAGAATGGGGCTCCTTGCTTGTCTTGCCACCTCAAACTTCAAACGTATCCTGGGAAAGATGGTGTTCCTTCTAGGCTCCTTTCGCAGCCCTGCTCTTGAAATGCGAACGTCTGCAGATAGCTGGCAGGCAGAAGAGGCTAGCCTGGAAAGCTGTTGCTCAGCCTCATCTGCCCATGGCACTGTTCGCATAGAGGCACAGAGAATGGGGCTGCTTGCTTGTCTTGCCACCTCAAACTTCAAACGTAGCCTGGGAAAGTTGGTGTCCCAGCCAGGCTCCTTTCGCAGCCCTGCTCCGAAAGTGCGAACGTCTGCAGATAGCTGGCAGCCAGAAGGTGCTAGCCTGGAAAGCTGTTGCTCAGCCTCATCTGCCCATGGCACTGTTCGCATAGAGGCACAGAGAATGGGGCTCCTTGCTTGTCTTGCCACCTGAAACTTCAAACGCATGCTGGGAATGGTGGTGTCCCTGCCAGGCTCCTATCACAGCCCTGCTCCGAAAGTGCGAACGTCTGCAGATAGCTGGCAGCCAGAAGGTGCTAGCCTGGACAGCTGTTGCTCAGCCTCATCTGCCCATGGCAGTGCTCGCACAGAGGCACAGAGAATGGGGCTGCTTGCTTGTCTTGCCACCTCAAACTTCAAACGTAGCCTGGGAAAGATGGTGTACCTGCTAGGCTCCTTTCGCAGCCCTGCTCTTGAAATGCGAACGTCTGCAGATAGCTGGCAGGCAGAAGGGGCTAGCCTGGAAAGCTGTTGCTCAGCCTCATCTGCCCATGGCACTGTTCGCATAGAGGCACAGAGAATGGGGCTGCTTGCTTATCTTGCCACTTGAAACTTCAAACGCATGCTGGGAATGGTGGTGTCCCTGCCAGGCTCCTATCCCAGCCCTGCTCCGAAAGTGCGAACGTCTGCAGATAGCTGGCAGGCAGAAGGGGCTAGCCTGGAAAGCTGTTGCTCAGCCTCATCTGCCCATGGCAGTGCTCGCACAGAGGCACAGAGAATGGGGCTGCTTGCTTATCTTGCCACTTGAAATTTCAGACGTAGCCTGGGAAAGTTGGTGTACCTGCCAGGCTCCTTTCGCAGCCCTGCTCCGAAAGTGCGAACGTCTGCCGATAGCTGGCAGCCAGAAGGTGCTAGCTTGGAAAGCTGTTGCTCAGCCTCATCTGCCCATGGCACTGCTCGCACAGAGGCACAGAGAATGGGGCTCCTTGCTTGTCTTGCCACCTCAAACTTCAAACGTAGCCTGGGAAAGATGGTGTACCTGCTAGGCTCCTTTCACAGCTCTGCTCTTGAAATGCGAACGTCTGTAGATAGCTGGCAGGCAGAAGGGGCTAGCCTGGAAAGCTGTTGCTCAGCCTCATCTGCCCATGGCACTGTTCGCATAGAGGCACAGAGAATGGGGCTGCTTGCTTATCTTGCCACCTGAAACTTCAAACGCATGCTGGGAACGGTGGTGTCCCAGCCAGGCTCCTTTCGCAGCCCTGCTCCAAAAGTGCGAACGTCTGCAGATAGCTGGCAGAAAGAAGGTGCTAGCCTGGAAAGCTGTTGCTCAGCCTCATCTGCCCATGGCAGTGCTCGCACAGAGGCACAGACAATGGGGCTGCTTGCTTGTCTTGCCACCTCAAACTTCAAACGTAGCCTGGGAAAGATGGTGTACCTGCTAGGCTCCTTTCGCAGCCCTGCTCTTGAAATGCGAACGTCTGCAGATAGCTGGCAGCCAGAAGGGGCTAGCCTTGAAAGCTGTTGCTCAGCCTCATCTGCCCATGGCACTGTTCGCATAGAGGCACAGAGAATGGGGCTGCTTGCTTCTCTTGCCACTTGAAACTTCAAACGCATGCTGGGAATGGTGGTGTCCCTGCCAGGCTCCTATCCCAGCCCTGCTCCGAAAGTGCGAACGTCTGCAGATAGCTGGCAGGCAGAAGGGGCTATCCTGGAAAGCTGTTGCTCAGCCTCATCTGCCCATGGCAGTGCTCGCACAGAGGCACAGAGAATGGGGCTGCTTGCTTGTCTTGCCACCTCAAACTTCAAACGTAGCCTGGGAAAGTTGGTGTCCCAGCCAGGCTCCTTTCGCAGCCCTGCTCCGAAAGTGCGAACGTCTGCCGATAGCTGGCAGCCAGAAGGTGCTAGCCTGGAAAGCTGTTGCTCAGCCTCATCTGCCCATGGCACTGCTCGCACAGAGGCACAGAGAATGGGGCTGCTTGCTTGTCTTGCCACCTCAAACTTCAAACGTAACCTGGGAAAGATGGTGTACCTGCTAGGCTCCTTTCGCAGCCCTGCTCTTGAAATGCGAACGTCTGCAGATAGCTGGCAGGCAGAAGGGGCTAGCCTGGAAAGCTGTTGCTCAGCCTCATCTGCCCATGGCAGTGCTCGCACAGAGGCACAGAGATTGGGGCTGCTTGCTTGTCTTGCCACTTCAAACATCAAACGTAGCCTGGGAAATTTGGTGTCCCAGCCAGGCTCCTTTCGCAGCCCTGCTCCGAAAGTGCGAACGTCTGCCGATAGCTGGCAGGCAGAAGGTGCTAGCCTGGAAAGCTGTTGCTCAGCCTCATCTGCCCATGGCACTGCTCGCACAGAGGCACAGAGAATGGGGCTCCTTGCTTGTCTTGCCACCTCAAACTTCAAACGTAGCCTGGGAAAGATGGTGTACCTTCTAGGCTCCTTTCGCAGCCCTGCTCTTGAAATGCGAACGTCTGCAGATAGCTGGCAGCCAGAAGGGGCTATCCTGGAAAGCTGTTGCTCAGCCTCATCTGCCCATGGCACTGTTCGCATAGAGGCACAGAGAATGGGGCTGCTTGCTTATCTTGCCACCTGAAACTTCAAACGCATGCTGGGAACGGTGGTGTCCCTGCCAGGCTCCTTTTGCAGCCCTGCTCCGAAAGTGCGAACGTCTGCAGATAGCTGGCAGGCAGCAGGGGCTAGCCTGGAAAGCTGTTGCTCAGCCTCATCTGCCCATGGCAGTGCTCGCACAGAGGCACAGAGAATGGGGCTGCTTGCTTATCTTGCCACTTGAAATTTCAGACGTAGCCTGGGAAAGTTGGTGTACCTGCCAGGCTCCTTTCGCAGCCCTGCTCCGAATGTGCGAACGTCTGCCGATAGCTGGCAGCCAGAAGGTGCTAGCCTGGAAAGCTGTTGCTCAGCCTCATCTGCCCATGGCACTGCTCGCACAGAGGCACAGAGAATGGGGCTCCTTGCTTGTCTTGCCACTTCAAACTTCAAACGTAGCCTGGGAAAGATGGTGTACCTGCTAGGCTCCTTTCACAGCTCTGCTCTTGAAATGCGAACGTCTGCAGATAGCTGGCAGGCAGAAGAGGCTAGCCTGGAAAGCTGTTGCTCAGCCTCATCTGCCCATGGCACTGTTCGCATAGAGGCACAGAGAATGGGGCTGCTTGCTTATCTTGCCACCTGAAACTTCAAACGCATGCTGGGAACGGTGGTGTCCCTGCCAGGCTCCTTTCGCAGCCCTGCTCCGAAAGTGCGAACGTCTGCAGATAGCTGGCAGCCAGAAGGTGCTAGCCTGGAAAGCTGTCGCTCAGCCTCATCTGCCCATGGCACTGCTCGCACAGAGGCACAGAGAATGGGGCTCCTTGCTTGTCTTGCCACCTCAAACTTCAAACGTAGCCTGGGAAAGTTGGTGTCCCAGCCAGGCTCCTTTCGCAGCCCTGCTCCGAAAGTGCGAACGTCTGCATATAGCTGGCAGAAAGAAGGTGCTAGCCTGGAAAGCTGTTGCTCAGCCTCATCTGCCCATGGCAGTGCTTGCATCGAGGCACAGAGAATGGGGCTGCTTGCTTGTCTTGCCACCTCAAACTTCAAACGTATCCTGGGAAAGATGGTGTTCCTTCTAGGCTCCTTTCGCAGCCCTGCTCTTGAAATGCGAACGTCTGCAGATAGCTGGCAGCCTGAAGGGGCTAGCCTGGAAAGCTGTTGCTCAGCCTCATCTGCCCATGGCACTGTTCGCATAGAGGCACAGAGAATGGGGCTGCTTGCTTATCATGCCACTTGAAACTTCAAAACGCATGCTGAGAATGGTGGTGTCCCTGCCAGGCTCCTATCACAGCCCTGCTCCGAAAGTGCGAACGTCTGCAGATAGCTGGCAGCCAGAAGGTGCTAGCCTGGAAAGCTGTTGCTCAGCCTCATCTGCCCATGGCAGTGCTCGCACAGAGGCACAGAGAATGGGGCTGCTTGCTTGTCTTGCCACCTCAAACTTCAAACGTAGCCTGGGAAAGTTGGTGTCCCAGCCAGGCTCCTTTCGCAGCCCTGCTCCGAAAGTGCGAACGTCTGCCGATAGCTGGCAGCCAGAAGGTGCTAGCCTGGAAAGCTGTTGCTCAGCCTCATCTGCCCATGGCACTGCTCGCACAGAGGCACAGAGAATGGGGCTGCTTGCTTGTCTTGCCACCTCAAACTTCAAACGCATGCTGGGAATGGTGGTGTCCCTGCTAGGCTCCTTTCGCAGCCCTGCTCTTGAAATGCGAACGTCTGCAGATAGCTGGCAGGCAGAAGGGGCTAGCCTGGAAAGCTGTTGCTCAGCCTCATCTGCCCATGGCAGTGCTCGCACAGAGGCACAGAGATTGGGGCTGCTTGCTTGTCTTGCCACTTCAAACATCAAACGTAGCCTGGGAAATTTGGTGTCCCAGCCAGGCTCCTTTCGCAGCCCTGCTCCGAAAGTGCGAACGTCTGCCGATAGCTGGCAGGCAGAAGGTGCTAGCCTGGAAAGCTGTTGCTCAGCCTCATCTGCCCATGGCACTGCTCGCACAGAGGCACAGAGAATGGGGCTCCTTGCTTATCTTGCCACCTCAAACTTCAAACGTAGCCTGGGAAAGATGGTGTACCTGCTAGGCTCCTTTCGCAGTCCTGCTCTTGTAATGCGAACGTCTGCAGATAGCTGGCAGGCAGAAGGGGCTAGCCTGGAAAGCTGTTGCTCAGCCTCATCTGCCCATGGCACTGTTCGCATAGAGGCACAGAGAATGGGGCTGCTTGCTTATCATGCCACTTGAAACTTCAAACGCATGCTGAGAATGGTGGTGTCCCTGCCAGGCTCCTATCACAGCCCTGCTCCGAAAGTGCGAACGTCTGCAGATAGCTGGCAGCCAGAAGGTGCTAGCCTGGAAAGCTGTTGCTCAGCCTCATCTGCCCATGGCAGTGCTCGCACAGAGGCACAGAGAATGGGGCTGCTTGCTTGTCTTGCCACCTCAAACTTCAAACGTAGCCTGGGAAAGTTGGTGTCCCAGCCAGGCTCCTTTCGCAGCCCTGCTCCGAAAGTGCGAACGTCTGCCGATAGCTGGCAGCCAGAAGGTGCTAGCCTGGAAAGCTGTTGCTCAGCCTCATCTGCCCATGGCAGTGCTCGCACAGAGGCACAGAGAATGGGGCTGCTTGCTTGTCTTGCCACCTCAAACTTCAAACGCATGCTGGGAATGGTGGTGTCCCTGCTAGGCTCCTTTCGCAGCCCTGCTCTTGAAATGCGAACGTCTGCAGATAGCTGGCAGGCAGAAGGGGCTAGCCTGGAAAGCTGTTGCTCAGCCTCATCTGCCCATGGCAGTGCTCGCACAGAGGCACAGAGATTGGGGCTGCTTGCTTGTCTTGCCACTTCAAACATCAAACGTAGCCTGGGAAATTTGGTGTCCCAGCCAGGCTCCTTTCGCAGCCCTGCTCCGAAAGTGCGAACGTCTGCCGATAGCTGGCAGGCAGAAGGTGCTAGCCTGGAAAGCTGTTGCTCAGCCTCATCTGCCCATGGCAGTGCTCGCACAGAGGCACAGAGAATGGGGCTCCTTGCTTATCTTGCCACCTCAAACTTCAAACGTAGCCTGGGAAAGATGGTGTACCTGCTAGGCTCCTTTCGCAGTCCTGCTCTTGTAATGCGAACGTCTGCAGATAGCTGGCAGGCAGAAGGGGCTAGCCTGGAAAGCTGTTGCTCAACCTCATCTGCCCATGGCACTGTTCGCATAGAGGCACAGAGAATGGGGCTGCTTGCTTCTCTTGCCACTTGAAACTTCAAACGCATGCTGGGAATGGTGGTGTCCCTGCCAGGCTCCTATCCCAGCCCTGCTCCGAAAGTGCGAACGTCTGCAGATAGCTGGCAGGCAGAAGGGGCTAGCCTGGAAAGCTGTTGCTCAGCCTCATCTGCCCATGGCAGTGCTCGCACAGAGGCACAGAGAATGGGGCTGCTTGCTTGTCTTGCCACCTCAAACTTCAAACGTAGCCTGGGAAAGTTGGTGTCCCAGCCAGGCTCCTTTCGCAGCCCTGCTCCGAAAGTGCGAACGTCTGCAGATAGCTGGCAGGCAGAAGGGGCTATCCTGGAAAGCTGTTGCTCAGCCTCATCTGCCCATGGCAGTGCTCGCACAGAGGCACAGAGAATGGGGCTGCTTGCTTATCTTGCCACTTGAAATTTCAGACGTAGCCTGGGAAAGTTGGTGTCCCTGCCAGGCTCCTATCACAGCCCTGCTCCGAAAGTGCGAACGTCTGCAGATAGCTGGCAGCCAGAAGGTGCTAGCCTGGAAAGCTGTTGCTCAGCCTCATCTGCCCATGGCACTGCTCGCACAGAGGCACAGAGAATGGGGCTCCTTGCTTGTCTTGCCACCTCAAACTTCAAACGTAGCCTGGGAAAGATGGTGTACCTGCTAGGCTCCTTTCGCAGCCCTGCTCTTGAAATGCGAACGTCTGCAGATAGCTGGCAGGCAGAAGGGGCTAGCCTGGAAAGCTGTTGCTCAGCCTCATCTGCCCATGGCACTGTTCGCATAGAGGCACAGAGAATGGGGCTGCTTGCTTATCTTGCCACTTGAAACTTCAAACGCATGCTGGGAATGGTGGTGTCCCTGCCAGGCTCCTTTCCCAGCCCTGCTCCGAAAGTGCGAACGTCTGCAGATAGCTGGCAGGCAGCAGGGGCTATCCTGGAAAGCTGTTGCTCAGCCTCATCTGCCCATGGCAGTGCTCGCACAGAGGCACAGAGAATGGGGCTGCTTGCTTATCTTGCCACTTGAAATTTCAGACGTAGCCTGGGAAAGTTGGTGTACCTGCCAGGCTCCTTTCGCAGCCCTGCTCCGAAAGTGCGAACGTGTGCCGATAGCTGGCAGCCAGAAGGTGCTAGCTTGGAAAGCTGTTGCTCAGCCTCATCTGCCCATGGCACTGCTCGCACAGAGGCACAGAGAATGGGGCTCCTTGCTTGTCTTGCCACCTCAAACTTCAAACGTAGCCTGGGAAAGATGGTGTACCTGCCAGGCTCCTTTCACAGCTCTGCTCTTGAAATGCGAACGTCTGCAGATAGCTGGCAGGCAGAAGGGGCTAGCCTGGAAAGCTGTTGCTCAGCCTCATCTGCCCATGGCACTGTTCGCATAGAGGCACAGAGAATGGGGCTGCTTGCTTATCTTGCCACCTGAAATTTCAAACGCATGCTGGGAACGGTGGTGTCCCAGCCAGGCTCCTTTCGCAGCCCTGCTCCGAAAGTGCGAACGTCTGCAGATAGCTGGCAGCCAGAAGGGGCTAGCCTGGAAAGCTGTCGCTCAGCCTCATCTGCCCATGGCACTGCTCGCACAGAGGCACAGAGAATGGGGCTCCTTGCTTGTCTTGCCACCTCAAACTTCAAACGTAGCCTGGGAAAGATGGTGTACCTGCTAGGCTCCTTTCGCAGCACCGCTCTTGAAATGCGAACGTCTGCAGATAGCTGGCAGGCAGAAGTGGCTAGCCTGGAAAGCTGTTGCTCAGCCTCATCTGCCCATGGGAGTGCTCACACAGAGGCGCAGAGAATGGGGCTGCTTGCTTGTCTTGCCACCTCAAACTTCAAACGTAGCCTGGGAAATTTGGTGTTCCAGCCAGGCTCCTTTCGCAGCCCTGCTCCGAAAGTGCGAACGTCTGCAGATAGCTGGCAGAAAGAAGGTGCTAGCCTGGAAAGCTGTTGCTCAGCCTCATCTGCCCATGGCACTGCTCGCACAGAGGCACAGAGAATGGGGCTGCTTGCTTATCATGCCACTTGAAACTTCAAACGCATGCTGGGAATGGTGGTGTCCCTGCCAGGCTCCTATCACAGCCCTGCTCCGAAAGTGCGAACGTCTGCAGATAGCTGGCAGCCAGAAGGTGCTAGCCTGGAAAGCTGTTGCTCAGCCTCATCTGCCCATGGCAGTGCTCGCACAGAGGCACAGACAATGGGGCTGCTTGCTTGTCTTGCCACCTCAAACTTCAAACGTAGCCTGGGAAAGATGGTGTACCTGCTAGGCTCCTTTCGCAGCCCTGCTCTTGAAATGCGAACGTCTGCAGATAGCTGGCAGCCAGAAGGGGCTAGCCTGGAAAGCTGTTGCTCAGCCTCATCTGCCCATGGCACTGTTCGCATAGAGGCACAGAGAATGGGGCTGCTTGCTTATCTTGCCACTTGAAACTTCAAACGCATGCTGGGAATGGTGGTGTCCCTGCCAGGCTCCTTTCGCAGCCCTGCTCCGAAAGTGCGAACGTCTGCAGATAGCTGGCAGGCAGCAGGGGCTAGCCTGGAAAGCTGTTGCTCAGCCTCATCTGCCCATGGCAGTGCTCGCACAGAGGCACAGAGAATGGGGCTGCTTGCTTATCTTGCCACTTGAAATTTCAGACGTAGCCTGGGAAAGTTGGTGTACCTGCCAGGCTCCTTTCGCAGCCCTGCTCCGCAAGTGCGAACGTGTGCCGATAGCTGGCAGCCAGAAGGTGCTAGCTTGGAAAGCTGTTGCTCAGCCTCATCTGCCCATGGCACTGCTCGCACAGAGGCACAGAGAATGGGGCTCCTTGCTTGTCTTGCCACCTCAAACTTCAAACGTAGCCTGGGAAAGATGGTGTTCCTGCCAGGCTCCTTTCACAGCTCTGCTCTTGAAATGCGAACGTCTGCAGATAGCTGGCAGGCAGAAGGGGCTAGCCTGGAAAGCTGTTGCTCAGCCTCATCTGCCCATGGCACTGTTCGCATAGAGGCACAGAGAATGGGGCTGCTTGCTTATCTTGCCACCTGAAATTTCAAACGCATGCTGGGAACGGTGGTGTCCCAGCCAGGCTCCTTTCGCAGCCCTGCTCCGAAAGTGCGAACGTCTGCAGATAGCTGGCAGCCAGAAGGGGCTAGCCTGGAAAGCTGTCGCTCAGCCTCATCTGCCCATGGCACTGCTCGCACAGAGGCACAGAGAATGGGGCTCCTTGCTTGTCTTGCCACCTCAAACTTCAAACGTAGCCTGGGAAAGATGGTGTACCTGCTAGGCTCCTTTCGCAGCCCTGCTCTTGAAATGCGAACGTCTGCAGATAGCTGGCAGGCAGAAGGGGCTAGCCTGGAAAGCTGTTGCTCAGCCTCATCTGCCCATGGCAGTGCTCACACAGAGACGCAGAGAATGGGGCTGCTTGCTTGTCTTGCCACCTCAAACTTCAAACGTAGCCTGGGAAATTTGGTGTCCCAGCCAGGCTCCTTTCGCAGCCCTGCTCCGAAAGTGCGAACGTCTGCAGATAGCTGGCAGAAAGAAGGTGCTAGCCTGGAAAGCTGTTGCTCAGCCTCATCTGCCCATGGCACTGCTCGCACAGAGGCACAGAGAATGGGGCTGCTTGCTTATCATGCCACTTGAAACTTCAAACGCATGCTGGGAATGGTGGTGTCCCTGCCAGGCTCCTATCACAGCCCTGCTCCGAAAGTGCGAACGTCTGCAGATAGCTGGCAGCCAGAAGGTGCTAGCCTGGAAAGCTGTTGCTCAGCCTCATCTGCCCATGGCACTGCTCGCACAGAGGCACAGACAATGGGGCTGCTTGCTTGTCTTGCCACCTCAAACTTCAAACGTAGGTTGGGAAAGATGGTGTACCTGCTAGGCTCCTTTCGCAGCCCTGCTCTTGAAATGCGAACGTCTGCAGATAGCTGGCAGCCAGAAGGGGCTAGCCTGGAAAGCTGTTGCTCAGCCTCATCTGCCCATGGCAGTGCTCGCACAGAGGCACAGAGAATGGGGCTGCTTGCTTATCTTGCCACTTGAAATTTCAGACGTAGCCTGGGAAAGTTGGTGTCCCAGCCAGGCTCCTTTCGCAGCCCTGCTCCGAAAGTGCGAACTTCTGCCGATAGCTGGCAGCCAGAAGGTGCTAGCCTGGAAAGCTGTTGCTCAGCCTCATCTGCCCATGGCACTGCTCGCACAGAGGCACAGAGAATGGGGCTCCTTGCTTGTCTTGCCACCTCAAACTTCAAACGTAGCCTGGGAAAGATGGTGTTCCTGCCAGGCTCCTTTAACAGCTCTGCTCTTGAAATGCGAACGTCTGCAGATAGCTGGCAGGCAGAAGGGGCTAGCCTGGAAAGCTGTTGCTCAGCCTCATCTGCCCATGGCACTGTTCGCATAGAGGCACAGAGAATGGGGCTGCTTGCTTATCTTGCCACCTGAAATTTCAAACGCATGCTGGGAACGGTGGTGTCCCAGCCAGGCTCCTTTCGCAGCCCTGCTCCGAAAGTGCGAACGTCTGCAGATAGCTGGCAGCCAGAAGGGGCTAGCCTGGAAAGCTGTCGCTCAGCCTCATCTGCCCATGGCACTGCTCGCACAGAGGCACAGAGAATGGGGCTCCTTGCTTGTCTTGCCACCTCAAACTTCAAACGTAGCCTGGGAAAGATGGTGTACCTGCTAGGCTCCTTTCGCAGCCCTGCTCTTGAAATGCGAACGTCTGCAGATAGCTGGCAGGCAGAAGTGGCTAGCCTGGAAAGCTGTTGCTCAGCCTCATCTGCCCATGGCAGTGCTCACACAGAGGCGCAGAGAATGGGGCTGCTTGCTTGTCTTGCCACCTCAAACTTCAAACGTAGCCTGGGAAATTTGGTGTCCCAGCCAGGCTCCTTTCGCAGCCCTGCTCCGAAAGTGCGAACGTCTGCAGATAGCTGGCAGAAAGAAGGTGCTAGCCTGGAAAGCTGTTGCTCAGCCTCATCTGCCCATGGCACTGCTCGCACAGAGGCACAGAGAATGGGGCTGCTTGCTTATCATGCCACTTGAAACTTCAAACGCATGCTGGGAATGGTGGTGTCCCTGCCAGGCTCCTATCACAGCCCTGCTCCGAAAGTGCGAACGTCTGCAGATAGCTGGCAGCCAGAAGGGGCTAGCCTGGAAAGCTGTTGCTCAGCCTCATCTGCCCATGGCAGT
The DNA here is from genome assembly GCF_030867145.1 of Opisthocomus hoazin. Taxonomy (NCBI): domain Eukaryota; kingdom Metazoa; phylum Chordata; class Aves; order Opisthocomiformes; family Opisthocomidae; genus Opisthocomus; species Opisthocomus hoazin. The sequence goes on along the minus strand of NC_134438.1, from coordinate 1,712,541 downwards.
GCTCGCACAGAGGCACAGACAATGGGGCTGCTTGCTTGTCTTGCCACCTCAAACTTCAAACGTAGCCTGGGAAAGATGGTGTACCTGCTAGGCTCCTTTCGCAGCCCTGGTCTTGAAATGCGAACGTCTGCAGATAGCTGGCAGCCAGAAGGGGCTAGCCTGGAAAGCTGTTGCTCAGCCTCATCTGCCCATGGCACTGTTCGCATAGAGGCACAGAGAATGGGGCTGCTTGCTTATCTTGCCACTTGAAACTTCAAACGCATGCTGGGAATGGTGGTGTCCCTGCCAGGCTCCTTTCGCAGCCCTGCTCCGAAAGTGCGAACGTCTGCAGATAGCTGGCAGGCAGCAGGGGCTAGCCTGGAAAGCTGTTGCTCAGCCTCATCTGCCCATGGCAGTGCTCGCACAGAGGCACAGAGAATGGGGCTGCTTGCTTATCTTGCCACTTGAAATTTCAGACGTAGCCTGGGAAAGTTGGTGTACCTGCCAGGCTCCTTTCGCAGCCCTGCTCCGAAAGTGCGAACGTCTGCCGATAGCTGGCAGCCAGAAGGTGCTAGCCTGGAAAGCTGTTGCTCAGCCTCATCTGCCCATGGCACTGCTCGCACAGAGGCACAGAGAATGGGGCTCCTTGCTTGTCTTGCCACCTCAAACTTCAAACGTAGCCTGGGAAAGATGGTGTACCTGCTAGGCTCCTTTCACAGCTCTGCTCTTGAAATGCGAACGTCTGCAGATAGCTGGCAGGCAGAAGAGGCTAGCCTGGAAAGCTGTTGCTCAGCCTCATCTGCCCATGGCACTGTTCGCATAGAGGCACAGAGAATGGGGCTGCTTGCTTATCTTGCCACCTGAAACTTCAAACGCATGCTGGGAACGGTGGTGTCCCTGCCAGGCTCCTTTCGCAGCCCTGCTCCGAAAGTGCGAACGTCTGCAGATAGCTGGCAGCCAGAAGGGGCTAGCCTGGAAAGCTGTTGCTCAGCCTCATCTGCCCATGGCACTGCTCGCACAGAGGCACAGAGAATGGGGCTCCTTGCTTGTCTTGCCACCTCAAACTTCAAACGTAGCCTGGGAAAGTTGGTGTCCCAGCCAGGCTCCTTTCGCAGCCCTGCTCCGAAAGTGCGAACGTCTGCAGATAGCTGGCAGAAAGAAGGTGCTAGCCTGGAAAGCTGTTGCTCAGCCTCATCTGCCCATGGCAGTGCTCGCATAGAGGCACAGAGAATGGGGCTGCTTGCTTGTCTTGCCACCTCAAACTTCAAACGTATCCTGGGAAAGATGGTGTTCCTTCTAGGCTCCTTTCGCAGCCCTGCTCTTGAAATGCGAACGTCTGCAGATAGCTGGCAGCCTGAAGGGGCTAGCCTGGAAAGCTGTTGCTCAGCCTCATCTGCCCATGGTACTGTTCGCATAGAGGCACAGAGAATGGGGCTGCTTGCTTATCATGCCACTTGAAACTTCAAACGCATGCTGGGAATGGTGGTGTCCCTGCCAGGCTCCTATCACAGCCCTGCTCCGAAAGTGCGAACGTCTGCAGATAGCTGGCAGGCAGAAGGGGCTAGCCTGGAAAGCTGTTGCTCAGCCTCATCTGCCCATGGCAGTGCTCGCACAGAGGCACAGAGAATGGGGCTGCTTGCTTGTCTTGCCACCTCAAACTTCAAACGTAGCCTGGGAAAGTTGGTGTCCCAGCCAGGCTCCTTTCGCAGCCCTGCTCCGAAAGTGCGAACGTCTGCAGATAGCTGGCAGGCAGAAGGGGCTAGCCTGGAAAGCTGTTGCTCAGCCTCATCTGCCCATGGCACTGTTCGCACAGAGGCACAGAGAATGGGGCTCCTTGCTTGTCTTGCCACCTCAAACTTCAAACGTAGCCTGGGAAAGATGGTGTACCTGCTAGGCTCCTTTCGCAGCCCTGCTCTTGAAATGCGAACGTCTGCAGATAGCTGGCAGCCAGAAGGGGCTAGCCTGGAAAGCTGTTGCTCAACCTTATCTGCCCATGGCACTGTTCGCATAGAGGCACAGAGAATGGGGCTGCTTGCTTCTCTTGCCACTTGAAACTTCAAACGCATGCTGGGAAATATGGTGTACCTGCCAGGCTCCTATCCCAGCCCTGCTCCGAAAGTGCGAACGTCTGCAGATAGCTGGCAGCCAGAAGGGGCTATCCTGGAAAGCTGTTGCTCAGCCTCATCTGCCCATGGCAGTGCTCGCACAGAGGCACAGAGAATGGGGCTGCTTGCTTGTCTTGCCACCTCAAACTTCAAACGTAGCCTGGGAAAGTTGGTGTCCCAGCCAGGCTTCTTTCGCAGCCCTGCTCCGAAAGTGCGAACGTCTGCAGATAGCTGGCAGGCAGAAGGTGCTAGCCTGGAAAGCTGTTGCTCAGCCTCATCTGCCCATGGCACGGCTCGCACAGAGGCACAGAGAATGGGGCTGCTTGCTTGTCTTGCCACCTCAAACTTCAAACGTAGCCTGGGAAAGATGGTGTACCTGCTAGGCTCCTTTCGCAGCCCTGCTCTTGAAATGCGAACGTCTGCAGATAGCTGGCAGGCAGAAGTGGCTAGCCTGGAAAGCTGTTGCTCAGCCTCATCTGCCCATGGCACTGTTCGCATAGAGGCACAGAGAATGGGGCTGCTTGCTTATCTTGCCACTTGAAACTTCAAACGCATGCTGGGAATGGTGGTGTCCCTGCCAGGCTCCTATCACAGCCCTGCTCCGAAAGTGCGAACGTCTGCAGATAGCTGGCAGAAAGAAGGTGCTAGCCTGGAAAGCTGTTGCTCAGCCTCATCTGCCCATGGCACTGCTCGCACAGAGGCACAGAGAATGGGGCTGCTTGCTTATCATGCCACTTGAAACTTCAAACGCATGCTGGGAAAGTTGGTGTCCCTGCCAGGCTCCTTTCGCAGCTCTGCTCCGAAAGTGCGAACGTCTGCAGATAGCTGGCAGCCAGAAGGTGCTAGCCTGGAAAGCTGTTGCTCAGCCTCATCTGCCCATGGCAGTGCTCGCACAGAGGCACAGACAATGGGGCTGCTTGCTTGTCTTGCCACCTCAAACTTCAAACGTAGGTTGGGAAAGATGGTGTACCTGCTAGGCTCCTTTCGCAGCCCTGCTCTTGAAATGCGAACGTCTGCAGATAGCTGGCAGCCAGAAGGGGCTAGCCTGGAAAGCTGTTGCTCAGCCTCATCTGCCCATGGCACTGTTCGCATAGAGGCACAGAGAATGGGGCTGCTTGCTTATCTTGCCACTTGAAACTTCAAACGCATGCTGGGAATGGTGGTGTCCCTGCCAGGCTCCTATCCCAGCCCTGCTCCGAAAGTGCGAACGTCTGCAAATAGCTGGCAGGCAGAAGGGGCTATCCTGGAAAGCTGTTGCTCAGCCTCATCTGCCCATGGCAGTGCTCGCACAGAGGCACAGAGAATGGGGCTGCTTGCTTGTCTTGCCACCTCAAACTTCAAACGTAGCCTGGGAAAGTTGGTGTACCTGCCAGGCTCCTTTCGCAGCCCTGCTCCGAAAGTGCGAACGTCTGCCGATAGCTGGCAGGCAGAAGGTGCTAGCCTGGAAAGCTGTTGCTCAGCCTCATCTGCCCATGGCACTGCTCGCACAGAGGCACAGAGAATGGGGCTCCTTGCTTGTCTTGCCACCTCAAACTTCAAACGTAGCCTGGGAAAGATGGTGTACCTGCTAGGCTCCTTTCACAGCTCTGCTCTTGAAATGCGAACGTCTGCAGATAGCTGGCAGGCAGAAGAGGCTAGCCTGGAAAGCTGTTGCTCAGCCTCATCTGCCCATGGCACTGTTCGCATAGAGGCACAGAGAATGGGGCTGCTTGCTTATCTTGCCACCTGAAACTTCAAACGCATGCTGGGAACGGTGGTGTCCCTGCCAGGCTCCTTTCGCAGCCCTGCTCCGAAAGTGCGAACGTCTGCAGATAGCTGGCAGCCAGAAGGGGCTAGCCTGGAAAGCTGTTGCTCAGCCTCATCTGCCCATGGCACTGCTCGCACAGAGGCACAGAGAATGGGGCTCCTTGCTTGTCTTGCCACCTCAAACTTCAAACGTAGCCTGGGAAAGTTGGTGTCCCAGCCAGGCTCCTTTCGCAGCCCTGCTCCGAAAGTGCGAACGTCTGCAGATAGCTGGCAGAAAGAAGGTGCTAGCCTGGAAAGCTGTTGCTCAGCCTCATCTGCCCATGGCAGTGCTCGCATAGAGGCACAGAGAATGGGGCTGCTTGCTTGTCTTGCCACCTCAAACTTCAAACGTATCCTGGGAAAGATGGTGTTCCTTCTAGGCTCCTTTCGCAGCCCTGCTCTTGAAATGCGAACGTCTGCAGATAGCTGGCAGCCTGAAGGGGCTAGCCTGGAAAGCTGTTGCTCAGCCTCATCTGCCCATGGTACTGTTCGCATAGAGGCACAGAGAATGGGGCTGCTTGCTTATCATGCCACTTGAAACTTCAAACGCATGCTGGGAATGGTGGTGTCCCTGCCAGGCTCCTATCACAGCCCTGCTCCGAAAGTGCGAACGTCTGCAGATAGCTGGCAGGCAGAAGGGGCTAGCCTGGAAAGCTGTTGCTCAGCCTCATCTGCCCATGGCAGTGCTCGCACAGAGGCACAGAGAATGGGGCTGCTTGCTTGTCTTGCCACCTCAAACTTCAAACGTAGCCTGGGAAAGTTGGTGTCCCAGCCAGGCTCCTTTCGCAGCCCTGCTCCGAAAGTGCGAACGTCTGCAGATAGCTGGCAGGCAGAAGGGGCTAGCCTGGAAATCTGTTGCTCAGCCTCATCTGCCCATGGCACTGCTCGCACAGAGGCACAGAGAATGGGGCTCCTTGCTTGTCTTGCCACCTCAAACTTCAAACGTAGCCTGGGAAAGATGGTGTACCTGCTAGGCTCCTTTCGCAGCCCTGCTCTTGAAATGCGAACGTCTGCAGATAGCTGGCAGCCAGAAGGGGCTAGCCTGGAAAGCTGTTGCTCAACCTTATCTGCCCATGGCACTGTTCGCATAGAGGCACAGAGAATGGGGCTGCTTGCTTCTCTTGCCACTTGAAACTTCAAACGCATGCTGGGAAATATGGTGTACCTGCCAGGCTCCTATCCCAGCCCTGCTCCGAAAGTGCGAACGTCTGCAGATAGCTGGCAGCCAGAAGGGGCTAGCCTGGAAAGCTGTTGCTCAGCCTCATCTGCCCATGGCAGTGCTCGCACAGAGGCACAGAGAATGGGGCTGCTTGCTTGTCTTGCCACCTCAAACTTCAAACGTAGCCTGGGAAAGTTGGTGTCCCAGCCAGGCTTCTTTCGCAGCCCTGCTCCGAAAGTGCGAACGTCTGCAGATAGCTGGCAGCCAGAAGGTGCTAGCCTGGAAAGCTGTTGCTCAGCCTCATCTGCCCATGGCACGGCTCGCACAGAGGCACAGAGAATGGGGCTGCTTGCTTGTCTTGCCACCTCAAACTTCAAACGTAGCCTGGGAAAGATGGTGTACCTGCTAGGCTCCTTTCGCAGCCCTGCTCTTGAAATGCGAACGTCTGCAGATAGCTGGCAGGCAGAAGGGGCTAGCCTGGAAAGCTGTTGCTCAGCCTCATCTGCCCATGGCACTGTTCGCATAGAGGCACAGAGAATGGGGCTGCTTGCTTATCTTGCCACTTGAAACTTCAAACGCATGCTGGGAATGGTGGTGTCCCTGCCAGGCTCCTATCACAGCCCTGCTCCGAAAGTGCGAACGTCTGCAGATAGCTGGCAGGCAGCAGGGGCTATCCTGGAAAGCTGTTGCTCAGCCTCATCTGCCCATGGCAGTGCTCGCACAGAGGCACAGAGAATGGGGCTGCTTGCTTATCTTGCCACTTGAAATTTCAGACGTAGCCTGGGAAAGTTGGTGTCCCAGCCAGGCTCCTTTCGCAGCCCTGCTCCGAAAGTGCGAACGTGTGCCGATAGCTGGCAGCCAGAAGGTGCTAGCTTGGAAAGCTGTTGCTCAGCCTCATCTGCCCATGGCACTGCTCGCACAGAGGCACAGAGAATGGGGCTCCTTGCTTGTCTTGCCACCTCAAACTTCAAACGTAGCCTGGGAAAGATGGTGTACCTGCTAGGCTCCTTTCACAGCTCTGCTCTTGAAATGCGAACGTCTGCAGATAGCTGGCAGGCAGAAGGGGCTAGCCTGGAAAGCTGTTGCTCAGCCTCATCTGCCCATGGCACTGTTCGCATAGAGGCACAGAGAATGGGGCTGCTTGCTTATCTTGCCACCTGAAACTTCAAACGCATGCTGGGAACGGTGGTGTCCCAGCCAGGCTCCTTTCGCAGCCCTGCTCCGAAAGTGCGAACGTCTGCAGATAGCTGGCAGCCAGAAGGGGCTAGCCTGGAAAGCTGTCGCTCAGCCTCATCTGCCCATGGCACTGCTCGCACAGAGGCACAGAGAATGGGGCTCCTTGCTTGTCTTGCCACCTCAAACTTCAAACGTAGCCTGGGAAAGATGGTGTACCTGCTAGGCTCCTTTCGCAGCCCTGCTCTTGATATGCGAACGTCTGCAGATAGCTGGGAGGCAGAAGGGGCTATCCTGGAAAGCTGTTGCTCAGCCTCATCTGCCCATGGCAGTGCTCGCACAGAGGCACAGAGAATGGGGCTGCTTGCTTGTTTTGCCACCTCAAACTTCAAACGTAGCCTGGGAAAGTTGGTGTCCCAGCCAGGCTCCTTTCGCAGCCCTGCTCCGAAAGTGCGAACGTCTGCAGATAGCTGGCAGCCAGAAGGTGCTAGCCTGGAAAGCTGTTGCTCAGCCTCATCTGCCCATGGCAGTGCTCGCACAGAGGCACAGAGAATGGGGCTGCTTGCTTGTCTTGCCACCTCAAACTTCAAACGTAGCCTGGGAAAGTTGGTGTACCTGCTAGGCTCCTTTCGCAGCCCTGCTCTTGAAATGCGAACGTCTGCAGATAGCTGGCAGGCAGAAGGTGCTAGCCTGGAAAGCTGTTGCGCAGCCTCATCTGCCCATGGCAGTGCCCACACAGAGGCGCAGAGAATGGGGCTGCTTGCTTATCATGCCACTTGAAACTTCAAACGCATGCTGGGAATGGTGGTGTCCCTGCCAGGCTCCTATCACAGCCCTGCTCCGAAAGTGCGAACGTCTGCAGATAGCTGGCAGCCAGAAGGTGCTAGCCTGGAAAGCTGTTGCTCAGCCTCATCTGCCCATGGCAGTGCTCGCACAGAGGCACAGACAATGGGGCTGCTTGCTTGTCTTGCCACCTCAAACTTCAAACGTAGCCTGGGAAAGATGGTGTACCTGCTAGGCTCCTTTCGCAGCCCTGCTCTTGAAATGCGAACGTCTGCAGATAGCTGGCAGCCAGAAGGGGCTAGCCTGGAAAGCTGTTGCTCAGCCTCATCTGCCCATGGCACTGTTCGCATAGAGGCACAGAGAATGGGGCTGCTTGCTTATCTTGCCACTTGAAACTTCAAACGCATGCTGGGAATGGTGGTGTCCCTGCCAGGCTCCTATCCCAGCCCTGCTCCGAAAGTGCGAACGTCTGCAGATAGCTGGCAGCCAGAAGGGGCTATCCTGGAAAGCTGTTGCTCAGCCTCATCTGCCCATGGCAGTGCTCGCACAGAGGCACAGAGAATGGGGCTGCTTGCTTGTCTTGCCACCTCAAACTTCAAACGTAGCCTGGGAAAGTTGGTGTCCCAGCCAGGCTCCTTTCGCAGCCCTGCTCCGAAAGTGCGAACGTCTGCCGATAGCTGGCAGCCAGAAGGTGCTAGCCTGGAAAGCTGTTGCTCAGCCTCATCTGCCCATGGCACTGCTCGCACAGAGGCACAGAGAATGGGGCTGCTTGCTTGTCTTGCCACCTCAAACTTGAAACGTAACCTGGGAAAGATGGTGTACCTGCTAGGCTCCTTTCGCAGCCCTGCTCTTGAAATGCGAACGTCTGCAGATAGCTGGCAGGCAGAAGGGGCTAGCCTGGAAAGCTGTTGTTCAGCCTCATCTGCCCATGGCAGTGCTCGCACAGAGGCACAGAGATTGGGGCTGCTTGCTTGTCTTGCCACTTCAAACATCAAACGTAGCCTGGGAAATTTGGTGTCCCAGCCAGGCTCCTTTCGCAGCCCTGCTCCGAAAGTGCGAACGTCTGCCGATAGCTGGCAGCCAGAAGGTGCTAGCCTGGAAAGCTGTTGCTCAGCCTCATCTGCCCATGGCACTGCTCGCACAGAGGCACAGAGAATGGGGCTCCTTGCTTGTCTTGCCACCTCAAACTTCAAACGTAGCCTGGGAAAGATGGTGTACCTTCTAGGCTCCTTTCGCAGCCCTGCTCTTGAAATGCGAACGTCTGCAGATAGCTGGCAGCCAGAAGGGGCTAGCCTGGAAAGCTGTTGCTCAGCCTCATCTGCCCATGGCACTGTTCGCATAGAGGCACAGAGAATGGGGCTGCTTGCTTATCTTGCCACCTGAAACTTCAAACGCATGCTGGGAACGGTGGTGTCCCTGCCAGGCTCCTTTCGCAGCCCTGCTCCGAAAGTGCGAACGTCTGCAGATAGCTGGCAGGCAGCATGGGCTAGCCTGGAAAGCTGTTGCTCAGCCTCATCTGCCCATGGCAGTGCTCGCACAGAGGCACAGAGAATGGGGCTGCTTGCTTATCTTGCCACTTGAAATTTCAGACGTAGCCTGGGAAAGTTGGTGTACCTGCCAGGCTCCTTTCGCAGCCCTGCTCCGAAAGTGCGAACGTCTGCCGATAGCTGGCAGCCAGAAGGTGCTAGCCTGGAAAGCTGTTGCTCAGCCTCATCTGCCCATGGCACTGCTCGCACAGAGGCACAGAGAATGGGGCTCCTTGCTTGTCTTGCCACCTCAAACTTCAAACGTAGCCTGGGAAAGATGGTGTACCTGCTAGGCTCCTTTCACAGCTCTGCTCTTGAAATGCGAACGTCTGCAGATAGCTGGCAGGCAGAAGAGGCTAGCCTGGAAAGCTGTTGCTCAGCCTCATCTGCCCATGGCACTGTTCGCATAGAGGCACAGAGAATGGGGCTGCTTGCTTATCTTGCCACCTGAAACTTCAAACGCATGCTGGGAACGGTGGTGTCCCTGCCAGGCTCCTTTCGCAGCCCTGCTCCGAAAGTGCGAACGTCTGCAGATAGCTGGCAGCCAGAAGGGGCTAGCCTGGAAAGCTGTTGCTCAGCCTCATCTGCCCATGGCACTGCTCGCACAGAGGCACAGAGAATGGGGCTCCTTGCTTGTCTTGCCACCTCAAACTTCAAACGTAGCCTGGGAAAGTTGGTGTCCCAGCCAGGCTCCTTTCGCAGCCCTGCTCCGAAAGTGCGAACGTCTGCAGATAGCTGGCAGAAAGAAGGTGCTAGCCTGGAAAGCTGTTGCTCAGCCTCATCTGCCCATGGCAGTGCTCGCATAGAGGCACAGAGAATGGGGCTGCTTGCTTGTCTTGCCACCTCAAACTTCAAACGTATCCTGGGAAAGATGGTGTTCCTTCTAGGCTCCTTTCGCAGCCCTGCTCTTGAAATGCGAACGTCTGCAGATAGCTGGCAGCCTGAAGGGGCTAGCCTGGAAAGCTGTTGCTCAGCCTCATCTGCCCATGGTACTGTTCGCATAGAGGCACAGAGAATGGGGCTGCTTGCTTATCATGCCACTTGAAACTTCAAACGCATGCTGGGAATGGTGGTGTCCCTGCCAGGCTCCTATCACAGCCCTGCTCCGAAAGTGCGAACGTCTGCAGATAGCTTGCAGGCAGAAGGGGCTAGCCTGGAAAGCTGTTGCTCAGCCTCATCTGCCCATGGCAGTGCTCACACAGAGGCACAGAGAATGGGGCTGCTTGCTTGTCTTGCCACCTCAAACTTCAAACGTAGCCTGGGAAAGTTGGTGTCCCAGCCAGGCTCCTTTCGCAGCCCTGCTCCGAAAGTGCGAACGTCTGCAGATAGCTGGCAGGCAGAAGGGGCTAGCCTGGAAAGCTGTTGCTCAGCCTCATCTGCCCATGGCACTGCTCGCACAGAGGCACAGAGAATGGGGCTCCTTGCTTGTCTTGCCACCTCAAACTTCAAACGTAGCCTGGGAAAGATGGTGTACCTGCTAGGCTCCTTTCGCAGCCCTGCTCTTGAAATGCGAACGTCTGCAGATAGCTGGCAGCCAGAAGGGGCTAGCCTGGAAAGCTGTTGCTCAACCTTATCTGCCCATGGCACTGTTCGCATAGAGGCACAGAGAATGGGGCTGCTTGCTTCTCTTGCCACTTGAAACTTCAAACGCATGCTGGGAAATATGGTGTACCTGCCAGGCTCCTATCCCAGCCCTGCTCCGAAAGTGCGAACGTCTGCAGATAGCTGGCAGGCAGAAGGGGCTATCCTGGAAAGCTGTTGCTCAGCCTCATCTGCCCATGGCAGTGCTCGCACAGAGGCACAGAGAATGGGGCTGCTTGCTTGTCTTGCCACCTCAAACTTCAAACGTAGCCTGGGAAAGTTGGTGTCCCAGCCAGGCTTCTTTCGCAGCCCTGCTCCGAAAGTGCGAACGTCTGCAGATAGCTGGCAGCCAGAAGGTGCTAGCCTGGACAGCTGTTGCTCAGCCTCATCTGCCCATGGCACGGCTCGCACAGAGGCACAGAGAATGGGGCTGCTTGCTTGTCTTGCCACCTCAAACTTCAAACGTAGCCTGGGAAAGATGGTGTACCTGCTAGGCTCCTTTCGCAGCCCTGCTCTTGAAATGCGAACGTCTGCAGATAGCTGGCAGGCAGAAGGGGCTAGCCTGGAAAGCTGTTGCTCAGCCTCATCTGCCCATGGCACTGTTCGCATAGAGGCACAGAGAATGGGGCTGCTTGCTTATCTTGCCACTTGAAACTTCAAACGCATGCTGGGAATGGTGGTGTCCCTGCCAGGCTCCTATCACAGCCCTGCTCCGAAAGTGCGAACGTCTGCAGATAGCTGGCAGGCAGCAGGGGCTATCCTGGAAAGCTGTTGCTCAGCCTCATCTGCCCATGGCAGTGCTCGCACAGAGGCACAGAGAATGGGGCTGCTTGCTTATCTTGCCACTTGAAATTTCAGACGTAACCTGGGAAAGTTGGTGTACCTGCCAGGCTCCTTTCGCAGCCCTGCTCCGAAAGTGCGAACGTGTGCCGATAGCTGGCAGCCAGAAGGTGCTAGCTTGGAAAGCTGTTGCTCAGCCTCATCTGCCCATGGCACTGCTCGCACAGAGGCACAGAGAATGGGGCTCCTTGCTTGTCTTGCCACCTCAAACTTCAAACGTAGCCTGGGAAAGATGGTGTACCTGCTAGGCTCCTTTCACAGCTCTGCTCTTGAAATGCGAACGTCTGCAGATAGCTGGCAGGCAGAAGGGGCTAGCCTGGAAAGCTGTTGCTCAGCCTCATCTGCCCATGGCACTGTTCGCATAGAGGCACAGAGAATGGGGCTGCTTGCTTATCTTGCCACCTGAAACTTCAAACGCATGCTGGGAACGGTGGTGTCCCAGCCAGGCTCCTTTCGCAGCCCTGCTCCGAAAGTGCGAACGTCTGCAGATAGCTGGCAGGCAGCAGGGGCTAGCCTGGAAAGCTGTCGCTCAGCCTCATCTGCCCATGGCACTGCTCGCACAGAGGCACAGAGAATGGGGCTGCTTGCTTGTCTTGCCACCTCAAACTTCAAACGTAGCCTGGGAAAGATGGTGTACCTGCTAGGCTCCTTTCGCAGCCCTGCTCTTGATATGCGAACGTCTGCAGATAGCTGGGAGGCAGAAGGGGCTAGCCTGGAAACCTGTTGCTCAGCCTCATCTGCCCATGGCAGTGCTCGCACAGAGGCACAGAGAATGGGGCTGCTTGCTTGTTTTGCCACCTCAAACTTCAAACGTAGCCTGGGAAAGTTGGTGTCCCAGCCAGGCTCCTTTCGCAGCCCTGCTCCGAAAGTGCGAACGTCTGCAGATAGCTGGCAGCCAGAAGGTGCTAGCCTGGAAAGCTGTTGCTCAGCCTCATCTGCCCATGGCAGTGCTCGCACAGAGGCACAGAGAATGGGGCTGCTTGCTTGTCTTGCCACCTCAAACTTCAAACGTAGCCTGGGAAAGTTGGTGTACCTGCTAGGCTCCTTTCGCAGCCCTGCTCTTGAAATGCGAACGTCTGCAGATAGCTGGCAGGCAGAAGTGGCTAGCCTGGAAAGCTGTTGCTCAGCCTCATCTGCCCATGGCAGTGCTCACACAGAGGCGCAGAGAATGGGGCTGCTTGCTTGTCTTGCCACCTCAAACTTCAAACGTAGCCTGGGAAATTTGGTGTCCCAGCCAGGCTCCTTTCGCAGCCCTGCTCCGAAAGTGCGAACGTCTGCAGATAGCTGGCAGAAAGAAGGTGCTAGCCTGGAAAGCTGTTGCTCAGCCTCATCTGCCCATGGCACTGCTCGCACAGAGGCACAGAGAATGGGGCTGCTTGCTTATCATGCCACTTGAAACTTCAAACGCATGCTGGGAATGGTGGTGTCCCTGCCAGGCTCCTATCACAGCCCTGCTCCGAAAGTGCGAACGTCTGCAGATAGCTGGCAGCCAGAAGGTGCTAGCCTGGAAAGCTGTTGCTCAGCCTCATCTGCCCATGGCAGTGCTCGCACAGAGGCACAGACAATGGGGCTGCTTGCTTGTCTTGCCACCTCAAACTTCAAACGTAGCCTGGGAAAGATGGTGTACCTGCTAGGCTCCTTTCGCAGCCCTGCTCTTGAAATGCGAACGTCTGCAGATAGCTGGCAGGCAGAAGGGGCTAGCCTGGAAAGCTGTTGCTCAGCCTCATCTGCCCATGGCACTGTTCGCATAGAGGCACAGAGAATGGGGCTGCTTGCTTATCTTGCCACTTGAAACTTCAAACGCATGCTGGGAATGGTGGTGTCCCTGCCAGGCTCTTATCCCAGCCCTGCTCCGAAAGTGCGAACGTCTGCAGATAGCTGGCAGCCAGAAGGGGCTATCCTGGAAAGCTGTTGCTCAGCCTCATCTGCCCATGGCAGTGCTCGCACAGAGGCACAGAGAATGGGGCTGCTTGCTTGTCTTGCCACCTCAAACTTCAAACGTAGCCTGGGAAAGTTGGTGTCCCAGCCAGGCTCCTTTCGCAGCCCTGCTCCGAAAGTGCGAACGTCTGCCGATAGCTGGCAGCCAGAAGGTGCTAGCCTGGAAAGCTGTTGCTCAGCCTCATCTGCCCATGGCACTGCTCGCACAGAGGCACAGAGAATGGGGCTGCTTGCTTGTCTTGCCACCTCAAACTTGAAACGTAACCTGGGAAAGATGGTGTACCTGCTAGGCTCCTTTCGCAGCCCTGCTCTTGAAATGCGAACGTCTGCAGATAGCTGGCAGGCAGAAGGGGCTAGCCTGGAAAGCTGTTGCTCAGCCTCATCTGCCCATGGCAGTGCTCGCACAGAGGCACAGAGATTGGGGCTGCTTGCTTGTCTTGCCACTTCAAACATCAAACGTAGCCTGGGAAATTTGGTGTCCCAGCCAGGCTCCTTTCGCAGCCCTGCTCCGAAAGTGCGAACGTCTGCCGATAGCTGGCAGGCAGAAGGTGCTAGCCTGGAAAGCTGTTGCTCAGCCTCATCTGCCCATGGCAGTGCTCGCACAGAGGCACAGAGAATGGGGCTCCTTGCTTGTCTTGCCACCTCAAACTTCAAACGTAGCCTGGGAAAGATGGTGCACCTTCTAGGCTCCTTTCGCAGCCCTGCTCTTGAAATGCGAACGTCTGCAGATAGCTGGCAGCCAGAAGGGGCTAGCCTGGAAAGCTGTTGCTCAGCCTCATCTGCCCATGGCACTGTTCGCATAGAGGCACAGAGAATGGGGCTGCTTGCTTCTCTTGCCACCTGAAACTTCAAACGCATGCTGGGAACGGTGGTGTCCCTGCCAGGCTCCTTTCGCAGCCCTGCTCCGAAAGTGCGAACGTCTGCAGATAGCTGGCAGGCAGCAGGGGCTAGCCTGGAAAGCTGTTGCTCAGCCTCATCTGCCCATGGCAGTGCTCGCACAGAGGCATAGAGAATGGGGCTGCTTGCTTATCTTGCCACTTGAAATTTCAGACGTAGCCTGGGAAAGTTGGTGTACCTGCCAGGCTCCTTTCGCAGCCCTGCTCCGAAACTGCGAACGTCTGCCAATAGCTGGCAGCCAGAAGGTGCTAGCCTGGAAAGCTGTTGCTCAGCCTCATCTGCCCATGGCACTGCTCGCACAGAGGCACAGAGAATGGGGCTCCTTGCTTGTCTTGCCACCTCAAACTTCAAACGTAGCCTGGGAAAGATGGTGTACCTGCAAGGCTCCTTTCACAGCTCTGCTCTTGAAATGCGAACGTCTGCAGATAGCTGGCAGGCAGAAGAGGCTAGCCTGGAAAGCTGTTGCTCAGCCTCATCTGCCCATGGCACTGTTCGCATAGAGGCACAGAGAATGGGGCTGCTTGCTTATCTTGCCACCTGAAACTTCAAACGCATGCTGGGAACGGTGGTGTCCCTGCCAGGCTCCTTTCGCAGCCCTGCTCCGAAAGTGCGAACGTCTGCAGATAGCTGGCAGCCAGAAGGGGCTAGCCTGGAAAGCTGTCGCTCAGCCTCATCTGCCCATGGCACTGCTCGCACAGAGGCACAGAGAATGGGGCTCCTTGCTTGTCTTGCCACCTCAAACTTCAAACGTAGCCTGGGAAAGTTGGTGTCCCAGCCAGGCTCCTTTCGCAGCCCTGCTCCGAAAGTGCGAACGTCTGCAGATAGCTGGCAGAAAGAAGGTGCTAGCCTGGAAAGCTGTTGCTCAGCCTCATCTGCCCATGGCAGTGCTTGCATAGAGGCACAGAGAATGGGGCTCCTTGCTTGTCTTGCCACCTCAAACTTCAAACGTAGCCTGGGAAAGTTGGTGTCCCAGCCAGAATCCTTTCGCAGCACTGCTCCAAAAGTGCGAACGTCTGCAGATAGCTGGCAGACAGAAGGGGCTAGCCTGGAAAGCTGTTGCTCAGCCTCATCTGCCCATGGTACTGTTCACATAGAGGCACAGAGAATGGGGCTGCTTGCTTATCATGCCACTTGAAACTTCAAACGCATGCTGGGAATGGTGGTGTCCCTGCCAGGCTCCTATCACAGCCCTGCTCCGAAAGTGCGAACGTCTGCAGATAGCTGGTAGTCAGAAGGGGCTAGCCTGGAAAGCTGTTGCTCAGCCTCATCTGCCCATGGCAGTGCTCGCACAGAGGCACAGAGAATGGGGCTGCTTGCTTGTCTTGCCACCTCAAACTTCAAACGTAGCCTGGGAAAGTTGGTGTCCCAGCCAGGCTCCTTTCGCAGCCCTGCTCCGAAAGTGCGAACGTCTGCAGATAGCTGGCAGCCAGAAGGGGCTAGCCTGGAAAGCTGTTGCTCAGCCTCATCTGCCCATGGCACTGCTCGCACAGAGGCACAGAGAATGGGGCTCCTTGCTTGTCTTGCCACCTCAAACTTCAAACGTAGCCTGGGAAAGATGGTGTACCTGCTAGGCTCCTTTCGCAGCCCTGCTCTTGAAATGCGAACGTCTGCAGATAGCTGGCAGCCAGAAGGGGCTAGCCTGGAAAGCTGTTGCTCAACCTTATCTGCCCATGGCACTGTTCGCATAGAGGCACAGAGAATGGGGCTGCTTGCTTCTCTTGCCACTTGAAACTTCAAACGCATGCTGGGAAATATGGTGTACCTGCCAGGCTGCTATCCCAGGTCTGCTCCGAAAGTGCGAACGTCTGCAGATAGCTGGCAGCCAGAAGGGGCTATCCTGGAAAGCTGTTGCTCAGCCTCATCTGCCCATGGCAGTGCTCGCACAGAGGCACAGAGAATGGGGCTGCTTGCTTGTCTTGCCACTTCAAACATCAAACGTAGCCTGGGAAATTTGGTGTCCCAGCCAGGCTCCTTTCGCAGCCCTGCTCCGAAAGTGCGAACGTCTGCCGATAGCTGGCAGGGAGAAGGTGCTAGCCTGGAAAGCTGTTGCTCAGCCTCATCTGCCCATGGTACTGTTCGCATAGAGGCACAGAGAATGGGGCTGCTTGCTTATCATGCCACTTGAAACTTCAAACGCATGCTGGGAATGGTGGTGTCCCTGCCAGGCTCCTATCACAGCCCTGCTCCGAAAGTGCGAACGTCTGCAGATAGCTGGCAGGCAGAAGGGGCTAGCCTGGAAAGCTGTTGCTCAGCCTCATCTGCCCATGGCAGTGCTCGCACAGAGGCACAGAGAATGGGGCTGCTTGCTTGTCTTGCCACCTCAAACTTCAAACGTAGCCTGGGAAAGTTGGTGTCCCAGCCAGGCTCCTTTCGCAGCCCTGCTCCGAAAGTGCGAACGTCTGCAGATAGCTGGCAGGCAGAAGGGGCTAGCCTGGAAAGCTGTTGCTCAGCCTCATCTGCCCATGGCACTGCTCGCACAGAGGCACAGAGAATGGGGCTCCTTGCTTGTCTTGCCACCTCAAACTTCAAACGTAGCCTGGGAAAGATGGTGTACCTGCTAGGCTCCTTTCGCAGCCCTGCTCTTGAAATGCGAACGTCTGCAGATAGCTGGCAGCCAGAAGGGGCTAGCCTGGAAAGCTGTTGCTCAACCTTATCTGCCCATGGCACTGTTCGCATAGAGGCACAGAGAATGGGGCTGCTTGCTTCTCTTGCCACTTGAAACTTCAAACGCATGCTGGGAAATATGGTGTACCTGCCAGGCTCCTATCCCAGCCCTGCTCCGAAAGTGCGAACGTCTGCAGATAGCTGGCAGCCAGAAGGGGCTAGCCTGGAAAGCTGTTGCTCAGCCTCATCTGCCCATGGCAGTGCTCGCACAGAGGCACAGAGAATGGGGCTGCTTGCTTGTCTTGCCACCTCAAACTTCAAACGTAGCCTGGGAAAGTTGGTGTCCCAGCCAGGCTTCTTTCGCAGCCCTGCTCCGAAAGTGCGAACGTCTGCAGATAGCTGGCAGCCAGAAGGTGCTAGCCTGGAAAGCTGTTGCTCAGCCTCATCTGCCCATGGCACGGCTCGCACAGAGGCACAGAGAATGGGGCTGCTTGCTTGTCTTGCCACCTCAAACTTCAAACGTATCCTGGGAAAGATGGTGTACCTGCTAGGCTCCTTTCGCAGCCCTGCTCTTGAAATGCGAACGTCTGCAGATAGCTGGCAGCCAGAAGGGGCTAGCCTGGAAAGCTGTTGCTCAGCCTCATCTGCCCATGGCACTGTTCGCACAGAGGCACAGAGAATGGGGCTGCTTGCTTATCTTGCCACTTGAAACTTCAAACGCATGCTGGGAATGGTTGTGTCCCTGCCAGGCTCCTATCCCAGCCCTGCTCCGAAAGTGCGAACGTCTGCAGATAGCTGGCAGGCAGAAGGGGCTATCCTGGAAAGCTGTTGCTCAGCTTCATCTGCCCATGGCAGTGCTCGCACAGAGGCACAGAGAATGGGGCTGCTTGCTTGTCTTGCCACCTCAAACTTCAAACGTAGCCTGGGAAAGTTGGTGTCCCAGCCAGGCTCCTTTCGCAGCCCTGCTCCGAAAGTGCGAACGTCTGCCGATAGCTGGCAGGCAGAAGGTGCTAGCCTGGAAAGCTGTTGCTCAGCCTCATCTGCCCATGGCACTGCTCGCACAGAGGCACAGAGAATGGGGCTCCTTGCTTGTCTTGCCACCTCAAACTTCAAACGTAGCCTGGGAAAGATGTTGCACCTGCTAGGCTTCTTTCGCAGCCCTTCTCTTGAAATGCGAACGTCTGCAGATAGCTGGCAGGCAGAAGGGGCTAGCCTGGAAAGCTGTTGCTCAGCCTCATCTGCCCATGGCAGTGCTCGCACAGAGGCACAGAGAATGGGGCTGCTTGCTTGTCTTGCCACTTCAAACATCAAACGTAGCCTGGGAAATTTGGTGTCCCAGCCTGGCTCCTTTCGCAGCCCTGCTCCGAAAGTGCGAACGTCTGCCGATAGCTGGCAGGCAGAAGGTGCTAGCCTGGAAAGCTGTTGCTCAGCCTCATCTGCCCATGGTACTGTTCGCATAGAGGCACAGAGAATGGGGCTGCTTGCTTATCATGCCACTTGAAACTTCAAACGCATGCTGGGAATGGTGGTATCCCTGCCAGGCTCCTATCACAGCCCTGCTCCGAAAGTGCGAACGTCTGCAGATAGCTGGCAGGCAGAAGGGGCTAGCCTGGAAAGCTGTTGCTCAGCCTCATCTGCCCATGGCAGTGCTCGCACAGAGGCACAGAGAATGGGGCTGCTTGCTTGTCTTGCCACCTCAAACTTCAAACGTAGCCTGGGAAAGTTGGTGTCCCAGCCATGCTCCTTTCGCAGCCCTGCTCCGAAAGTGCGAACGTCTGCAGATAGCTGGCAGGCAGAAGGGGCTAGCCTGGAAAGCTGTTGCTCAGCCTCATCTGCCCATGGCAGTGCTCGCACAGAGGCACAGAGAATGGGGCTGCTTGCTTGTCTTGCCACTTCAAACATCAAACGTAGCCTGGGAAATTTGGTGTCCCAGCCAGGCTCCTTTCGCAGCCCTGCTCCGAAAGTGCGAACGTCTGCCGATAGCTGGCAGGCAGAAGGTGCTAGCCTGGAAAGCTGTTGCTCAGCCTCATCTGCCCATGGCAGTGCTCGCATAGAGGCACAGAGAATGGGGCTGCTTGCTTATCATGCCACTTGAAACTTCAAACGCCTGCTGGGAATGGTGGTATCCCTGCCAGGCTCCTATCACAGCCCTGCTCCGAAAGTGCGAACGTCTGCAGATAGCTGGCAGGCAGAAGGGGCTAGCCTGGAAAGCTGTTGCTCAGCCTCATCTGCCCATGGCAGTGCTCGCACAGAGGCACAGAGAATGGGGCTGCTTGCTTGTCTTGCCACCTCAAACTTCAAACGTAGCCTGGGAAAGTTGGTGTCCCAGCCAGGCTCCTTTCGCAGCCCTGCTCCGAAAGTGCGAACGTCTGCAGATAGCTGGCAGGCAGAAGGGGCTAGCCTGGAAAGCTGTTGCTCAGCCTCATCTGCCCATGGCACTGCTCGCACAGAGGCACAGAGAATGGGGCTCCTTGCTTGTCTTGCCACCTCAAACTTCAAACGTAGCCTGGGAAAGATGGTGTACCTGCTAGGCTCCTTTCGCAGCCCTGCTCTTGAAATGCGAACGTCTGCAGATAGCTGGCAGGCAGAAGGGGCTAGCCTGGAAAGCTGTTGCTCAACCTCATCTGCCCATGGCACTGTTCGCATAGAGGCACAGAGAATGGGGCTGCTTGCTTCTCTTGCCACTTGAAACTTCAAACGCATGCTGGGAATGGTGGTGTCCCTGCCAGGCTCGTATCCCAGCCCTGCTCCGAAAGTGCGAACGTCTGCAGATACCTGGCAGCCAGAAGGGGCTATCCTGGAAAGCTGTTGCTCAGCCTCATCTGCCCATGGCAGTGCTCGCACAGAGGCACAGAGAGTGGGGCTACTTGCTTGTCTTGCCACCTCAAACTTCAAACGTAGCCTGGGAAAGTTGGTGTCCCAGCCAGGCTCCTTTCGCAGCCCTGCTCCGAAAGTGCGAACGTCTGCAGATAGCTGGCAGCCAGAAGGTGCTAGCCTGGAAAGATGTTGCTCAGCCTCATCTGCCCATGGCACGGCTCGCACAGAGGCACAGAGAATGGGGCTGCTTGCTTGTCTTGCCACTTCAAACATCAAACGTAGCCTGGGAAATTTGGTGTCCCAGCCAGGCTCCTTTCGCAGCCCTGCTCTTGAAATGCGAACGTCTGCAGATAGCTGGCAGGCAGAAGGGGCTAGCCTGGAAAGCTGTTGCTCAGCCTCATCTGCCCATGGCACTGTTCGCATAGAGGCACAGAGAATGGGACTGCTTGCTTATCTTACCACTTGAAACTTCAAACGCATGCTGGGAATGGTTGTGTCCCTGCCAGGCTCCTATCACAGCCCTGCTCCGAAAGTGCGAACGTCTGCAGATAGCTGGCAGGCAGAAGGGGCTATCCTGGAAAGCTGTTGCTCAGCTTCATCTGCCCATGGCAGTGCTCGCACAGAGGCACAGAGAATGGGGCTGCTTGCTTGTCTTGCCACCTCAAACTTCAAACGTAGCCTGGGAAAGTTGGTGTCCCAGCCAGGCTCCTTTCGCAGCCCTGCTCCGAAAGTGCGAACGTCTGCCGATAGCTGGCAGGCAGAAGGTGCTAGCCTGGAAAGCTGTTGCTCAGCCTCATCTGCCCATGGCACTGCTCGCACAGAGGCACAGAGAATGGGGCTCCTTGCTTGTCTTGCCACCTCAAACTTCAAACGTAGCCTGGGAAAGATGGTGCACCTGCTAGGCTTCTTTCGCAGCCCTTCTCTTGAAATGCGAACGTCTGCAGATAGCTGGCAGGCAGAAGGGGCTAGACTGGAAAGCTGTTGCTCAGCCTCATCTGCCCATGGCAGT
Source organism: Opisthocomus hoazin (assembly GCF_030867145.1). Lineage (NCBI taxonomy): Eukaryota > Metazoa > Chordata > Aves > Opisthocomiformes > Opisthocomidae > Opisthocomus > Opisthocomus hoazin. The sequence continues at coordinate 1,692,345 of NC_134438.1, read as the reverse complement.
GCTCGCACAGAGGCACAGAGAATGGGGCTGCTTGCTTGTCTTGCCACTTCAAACTTCAAACGTAGCCTGGGAAAGTTGGTGTCCCAGCCAGGCTCCTTTCGCAGCCCTGCTCCGAAAGTGCGAACGTCTGCAGATAGCTGGCAGGCAGAAGGGGCTAGCCTGGAAAGCTGTTGCTCAGCCTCATCTGCCCATGGCACTGCTCGCACAGAGGCACAGAGAATGGGGCTCCTTGCTTGTCTTGCCACCTCAAACTTCAAACGTAGCCTGGGAAAGATGGTGTACCTGCTAGGCTCCTTTCGCAGCCCTGCTCTTGAAATGCGAACGTCTGCAGATAGCTGGCAGCCAGAAGGGGCTAGCCTGGAAAGCTGTTGCTCAACCTCATCTGCCCATGGCACTGTTCGCATAGAGGCACAGAGAATGGGGCTGCTTGCTTCTCTTGCCACTTGAAACTTCAAACGCATGCTGGGAATGGTGGTGTCCCTGCCAGGCTCCTATCCCAGCCCTGCTCCGAAAGTGCGAACATCTGCAGATACCTGGCAGCCAGAAGGGGCTATCCTGGAAAGCTGTTGCTCAGCCTCATCTGCCCATGGCAGTGCTCGCACAGAGGCACAGAGAGTGGGGCTACTTGCTTGTCTTGCCACCTCAAACTTCAAACGTAGCCTGGGAAAGTTGGTGTCCCAGCCAGGCTCCTTTCGCAGCCCTGCTCCGAAAGTGCGAACGTCTGCAGATAGCTGGCAGCCAGAAGGTGCTAGCCTGGAAAGATGTTGCTCAGCCTCATCTGCCCATGGCACGGCTCGCACAGAGGCACAGAGAATGGGGCTGCTTGCTTGTCTTGCCACCTCAAACTTCAAACGTAGCCTGGGAAAGATGGTGTACCTGCTAGGCTCCTTTCGCAGCCCTGCTCTTGAAATGCGAACGTCTGCAGATAGCTGGCAGCCAGAAGGGGCTAGCCTGGAAAGCTGTTGCTCAGCCTCATCTGCCCATGGCACTGTTCGCATAGAGGCACAGAGAATGGGGCTGCTTGCTTATCTGACCGCTTGAAACTTCAAACGCATACTGGGAATGGTGGTGTCCCTGCCAGGCTCCTATCCCAGCCCTGCTCCGAAAGTGCGAACGTCTGCAGATAGCTGGCAGCCAGAAGGTGCTAGCCTGGAAAGCTGTTGCTCAGCCTCATCTGCCCATGGCACGGCTCGCACAGAGGCACAGAGAATGGGGCTGCTTGCTTGTCTTGCCACCTCAAACTTCAAACGTAGCCTGGGAAAGTTGGTGTCCCAGCCAGGCTCCTTTCGCAGCCCTGCTCCGAAAGTGCGAACGTCTGCCGATAGCTGGCAGCCAGAAGGTGCTAGCCTGGAAAGCTGTTGCTCAGCCTCATCTGCCCATGGCACGGCTCGCACAGAGGCACAGAGAATGGGGCTGCTTGCTTGTCTTGCCACCTCAAACTTCAAACGTAGCCTGGGAAAGATGGTGTACCTGCTAGGCTCCTTTCGCAGCCCTGCTCTTGAAATGCGAACGTCTGCAGATAGCTGGCAGCCAGAAGGGGCTAGCCTGGAAAGCTGTTGCTCAGCCTCATCTGCCCATGGCACTGTTCGCATAGAGGCACAGAGAATGGGGCTGCTTGCTTGTCTTGCCACCTCAAACTTCAAACGTAGCCTGGGAAAGATGGTGTACCTGCTAGGCTCCTTTCGCAGCCCTGCTCTTGAAATGCGAACGTCTGCAGATAGCTGGCAGGCAGAAGGGGCTAGCCTGGAAAGCTGTTGCTCAGCCTCATCTGCCCATGGCACTGTTCGCATAGAGGCACAGAGAATGGGGCTGCTTGCTTATCTTACCACTTGAAACTTCAAACGCATGCTGGGAATGGTGGTGTCCCTGCCAGGCTCCTATCCCAGCCCTGCTCCGAAAGTGCGAACGTCTGCAGATAGCTGGCAGCCAGAAGGGGCTATCCTGGAAAGCTGTTGCTCAGCTTCATCTGCCCATGGCAGTGCTCGCACAGAGGCACAGAGAATGGGGCTGCTTGCTTGTCTTGCCACCTCAAACTTCAAACGTAGCCTGGGAAAGTTGGTGTCCCAGCCAGGCTCCTTTCGCAGCCCTGCTCCGAAAGTGCGAACGTCTGCAGATAGCTGGCAGGCAGAAGGTGCTAGCCTGGAAAGCTGTTGCTCAGCCTCATCTGCCCATGGCACTGCTCGCACAGAGGCACAGAGAATGGGGCTCCTTGCTTGTCTTGCCACCTCAAACTTCAAACGTAGCCTGGGAAAGATGGTGCACCTGCTAGGCTTCTTTCGCAGCCCTTCTCTTGAAATGCGAACGTCTGCAGATAGCTGGCAGGCAGAAGGGGCTAGCCTGGAAAGCTGTTGCTCAGCCTCATCTGCCCATGGCAGTGCTCGCACAGAGGCACAGAGAATGGGGCTGCTTGCTTGTCTTGCCACTTCAAACATCAAACGTAGCCTGGGAAATTTGGTGTCCCAGCCAGGCTCCTTTCGCAGCCCTGCTCCGAAAGTGCGAACGTCTGCCGATAGCTGGCAGGCAGAAGGTGCTAGCCTGGAAAGCTGTTGCTCAGCCTCATCTGCCCATGGTACTGTTCGCATAGAGGCACAGAGAATGGGGCTGCTTGCTTATCATGCCACTTGAAACTTCAAACGCATGCTGGGAATGGTGGTATCCCTGCCAGGCTCCTATCACAGCCCTGCTCCGAAAGTGCGAACGTCTGCAGATAGCTGGCAGGCAGAAGGGGCTAGCCTGGAAAGCTGTTGCTCAGCCTCATCTGCCCATGGCAGTGCTCGCACAGAGGCACAGAGAATGGGGCTGCTTGCTTGTCTTGCCACCTCAAACTTCAAACGTAGCCTGGGAAAGTTGGTGTCCCAGCCAGGCTCCTTTCGCAGCCCTGCTCCGAAAGTGCGAACGTCTGCAGATAGCTGGCAGGCAGAAGGGGCTAGCCTGGAAAGCTGTTGCTCAGCCTCATCTGCCCATGGCACTGCTCGCACAGAGGCACAGAGAATGGGGCTCCTTGCTTGTCTTGCCACCTCAAACTTCAAACGTAGCCTGGGAAAGATGGTGTACCTGCTAGGCTCCTTTCGCAGCCCTGCTCTTGAAATGCGAACGTCTGCAGATAGCTGGCAGCCAGAAGGGGCTAGCCTGGAAAGCTGTTGCTCAACCTCATCTGCCCATGGCACTGTTCGCATAGAGGTACAGAGAATGGGGCTGCTTGCTTCTCTTGCCACTTGAAACTTCAAACGCATGCTGGGAAATATGGTGTACCTGCCAGGCTCCTATCCCAGCCCTGCTCCGAAAGTGCGAACGTCTGCAGATAGCTGGCAGGCAGAAGGGGCTATCCTGGAAAGCTGTTGCTCAGCCTCATCTGCCCATGGCAGTGCTCGCACAGAGGCACAGAGAATGGGGCTGCTTGCTTGTCTTGCCACCTCAAACTTCAAACGTAGCCTGGGAAAGTTGGTGTCCCAGCCAGGCTCCTTTCGCAGCCCTGCTCCGAAAGTGCGAACGTCTGCAGATAGCTGGCAGCCAGAAGGTGCTAGCCTGGAAAGCTGTTGCTCAGCCTCATCTGCCCATGGCACGGCTCGCACAGAGGCACAGAGAATGGGGCTGCTTGCTTGTCTTGCCACCTCAAACTTCAAACGTAGCCTGGGAAAGATGGTGTACCTGCTAGGCTCCTTTCGCAGCCCTGCTCTTGAAATGCGAACGTCTGCAGATAGCTGGCAGCCAGAAGGGGCTAGCCTGGAAAGCTGTTGCTCAGCCTCATCTGCCCATGGCACTGTTCGCACAGAGGCACAGAGAATGGGGCTGCTTGCTTATCTTGCCACTTGAAACTTCAAACGCATGCTGGGAATGGTGGTGTCCCTGCCAGGCTCCTATCACAGCCCTGCTCCGAAAGTGCGAACGTCTGCAGATAGCTGGCAGGCAGAAGGGGCTAGCCTGGAAAGCTGTTGCTCAGCTTCATCTGCCCATGGCAGTGCTCGCACAGAGGCACAGAGAATGGGGCTGCTTGCTTGTCTTGCCACCTCAAACTTTAAACGTAGCCTGGGAAAGTTGGTGTCCCAGCCAGGCTCCTTTCGCAGCCCTGCTCCGAAAGTGGAACGTCTGCCGATAGCTGGCAGCCAGACGGTGCTAGCCTGGAAAGCTGTTGCTCAGCCTCATCTGCGCATGGCACTGCTCGCACAGAGGCACAGAGAATGGGGCTCCTTGCTTGTCTTGCCACCTCAAACTTCAAACGTAGCCTGGGAAAGATGGTGCACCTGCTAGGCTTCTTTCGCAGCCCTGCTCTTGAAATGCGAACGTCTGCAGATAGCTGGCAGGCAGAAGGGGCTAGCCTGGAAAGCTGTTGCTCAGCCTCATCTGCCCATGGCAGTGCTCGCACAGAGGCACAGAGAATGGGGCTGCTTGCTTGTCTTGCCACTTCAAACATCAAACGTAGCCTGGGAAATTTGGTGTCCCTGCCAGGCTCCTATCCCAGCCCTGCTCCGAAAGTGCGAACGTCTGCAGATAGCTGGCAGCCAGAAGGGGCTATCCTGGAAAGCTGTTGCTCAGCTTCATCTGCCCATGGCAGTGCTCGCACAGAGGCACAGAGAATGGGGCTGCTTGCTTGTCTTGCCACCTCAAACTTCAAACGTAGCCTGGGAAAGTTGGTGTCCCAGCCAGGCTCCTTTCGCAGCCCTGCTCCGAAAGTGCGAACGTCTGCAGATAGCTGGCAGGCAGAAGGTGCTAGCCTGGAAAGCTGTTGCTCAGCCTCATCTGCCCATGGCACTGCTCGCACAGAGGCACAGAGAATGGGGCTCCTTGCTTGTCTTGCCACCTCAAACTTCAAACGTAGCCTGGGAAAGATGGTGCACCTGCTAGGCTTCTTTCGCAGCCCTTCTCTTAAAATGCGAACGTCTGCAGATAGCTGGCAGGCAGAAGGGGCTAGCCTGGAAAGCTGTTGCTCAGCCTCATCTGCCCATGGCAGTGCTCGCACAGAGGCACAGAGAATGGGGCTGCTTGCTTGTCTTGCCACTTCAAACATCAAACGTAGCCTGGGAAATTTGGTGTCCCAGTCTGGCTCCTTTCGCAGCCCTGCTCCGAAAGTGCGAACGTCTGCCGATAGCTGGCAGGCAGAAGGTGCTAGCCTGGAAAGCTGTTGCTCAGCCTCATCTGCCCATGGTACTGTTCGCATAGAGGCACAGAGAATGGGGCTGCTTGCTTATCATGCCACTTGAAACTTTAAACGCATGCTGGGAATGGTGGTATCCCTGCCAGGCTCCTATCACAGCCCTGCTCCGAAAGTGCGAACGTCTGCAGATAGCTGGCAGGCAGAAGGGGCTAGCCTGGAAAGCTGTTGCTCAGCCTCATCTGCCCATGGCAGTGCTCGCACAGAGGCACAGAGAATGGGGCTGCTTGCTTGTCTTGCCACCTCAAACTTCAAACGTAGCCTGGGAAAGTTGGTGTCCCAGCCAGGCTCCTTTCGCAGCCCTGCTCCGAAAGTGCGAACGTCTGCAGATAGCTGGCAGGCAGAAGGGGCTAGCCTGGAAAGCTGTTGCTCAGCCTCATCTGCCCATGGCACTGCTCGCACAGAGGCACAGAGAATGGGGCTCCTTGCTTGTCTTGCCACCTCAAACTTCAAACGTAGCCTGGGAAAGATGGTGTACCTGCTAGGCTCCTTTCGCAGCCCTGCTCTTGAAATGCGAACGTCTGCAGATAGCTGGCAGCCAGAAGGGGCTAGCCTGGAAAGCTGTTGCTCAGCCTCATCTGCCCATGGCACTGTTCGCATAGAGGTACAGAGAATGGGGCTGCTTGCTTCTCTTGCCACTTGAAACTTCAAACGCATGCTGGGAAATATGGTGTACCTGCCAGGCTCCTATCCCAGCCCTGCTCCGAAAGTGCGAACGTCTGCAGATAGCTGGCAGCCAGAAGGGGCTATCCTGGAAAGCTGTTGCTCAGCCTCATCTGCCCATGGCAGTGCTCGCACAGAGGCACAGAGAATGGGGCTGCTTGCTTGTCTTGCCACCTCAAACTTCAAACGTAGCCTGGGAAAGTTGGTGTCCCAGCCAGGCTTCTTTCACAGCCCTGCTCCGAAAGTGCGAACGTCTGCAGATAGCTGGCAGCCAGAAGGTGCTAGCCTGGAAAGCTGTTGCTCAGCCTCATCTGCCCATGGCACGGCTCGCACAGAGGCACAGAGAATGGGGCTGCTTGCTTGTCTTGCCACCTCAAACTTCAAACGTAGCCTGGGAAAGATGGTGTACCTGCTAGGCTCCTTTCGCAGCCCTGCTCTTGAAATGCGAACGTCTGCAGATAGCTGGCAGCCAGAAGGGGCTAGCCTGGAAAGCTGTTGCTCAGCCTCATCTGCCCATGGCACTGTTCGCACAGAGGCACAGAGAATGGGGCTGCTTGCTTATCTTGCCACTTGAAACTTCAAACGCATGCTGGGAATGGTGGTGTCCCTGCCAGGCTCCTATCACAGCCCTGCTCCGAAAGTGCGAACGTCTGCAGATAGCTGGCAGGCAGAAGGGGCTATCCTGGAAAGCTGTTGCTCAGCTTCATCTGCCCATGGCAGTGCTCGCACAGAGGCACAGAGAATGGGGCTGCTTGCTTGTCTTTCCACCTCAAACTTTAAACGTAGCCTGGGAAAGTTGGTGTCCCAGCCAGGCTCCTTTCGCAGCCCTGCTCCGAAAGTGGAACGTCTGCCGATAGCTGGCAGCCAGAAGGTGCTAGCCTGGAAAGCTGTTGCTCAGCCTCATCTGCGCATGGCACTGCTCGCACAGAGGCACAGAGAATGGGGCTGCTTGCTTGTCTTGCCACTTCAAACATCAAACGTAGCCTGGGAAATTTGGTGTCCCAGCCAGGCTCCTTTCGCAGCCCTGCTCCGAATGTGCGAACGTCTGCCGATAGCTGGCAGGCAGAAGGGGCTAGCCTGGAAAGCTGTTGCTCAGCCTCATCTGCCCATGGCACTGCTCGCACAGAGGCACAGAGAATGGGGCTGCTTGCTTGTCTTGCCACCTCAAACTTCAAACGTAGCCTGGGAAAGATGGTGTACCTGCTAGGCTCCTTTCGCAGCCCTGCTCTTGAAATGCGAACGTCTGCAGATAGCTGGCAGCCAGAAGGGGCTAGCCTGGAAAGCTGTTGCTCAACCTCATCTGCCCATGGCACTGTTCGCATAGAGGCACAGAGAATGGGGCTGCTTGCTTCTCTTGCCACTTGAAACTTCAAACGCATGCTGGGAATGGTGGTGTCCCTGCCAGGCTCCTATCCCAGCCCTGCTCCGAAAGTGCGAACGTCTGCAGATACCTGGCAGCCAGAAGGGGCTATCCTGGAAAGCTGTTGCTCAGCCTCATCTGCCCATGGCAGTGCTCGCACAGAGGCACAGAGAGTGGGGCTACTTGCTTGTCTTGCCACCTCAAACTTCAAACGTAGCCTGGGAAAGATGGTGTCCCAGCCAGGCTCCTTTCGCAGCCCTGCTCCGAAAGTGCGAACGTCTGCAGATAGCTGGCAGCCAGAAGGTGCTAGCCTGGAAAGATGTTGCTCAGCCTCATCTGCCCATGGCACGGCTCGCACAGAGGCACAGAGAATGGGGCTGCTTGCTTGTCTTGCCACCTCAAACTTCAAACGTAGCCTGGGAAAGATGGTGTACCTGCTAGGCTCCTTTCGCAGCCCTGCTCTTGAAATGCGAACGTCTGCAGATAGCTGGCAGCCAGAAGGGGCTAGCCTGGAAAGCTGTTGCTCAGCCTCATCTGCCCATGGCACTGTTCGCATAGAGGCACAGAGAATGGGGCTGCTTGCTTATCTTACCACTTGAAACTTCAAACGCATGCTGGGAATGGTGGTGTCCCTGCCAGGCTCCTATCACAGCCCTGCTCCGAAAGTGCGAACGTCTGCAGATAGCTGGCAGGCAGAAGGGGCTATCCTGGAAAGCTGTTGCTCAGCCTCATCTGCCCATGGCAGTGCTCGCACAGAGGCACAGAGAATGGGGCTGCTTGCTTGTCTTGCCACCTCAAACTTCAAACGTAGCCTGGGAAAGTTTGTGTCCCAGCCAGGCTCCTTTCGCAGCCCTGCTCCGAAAGTGCGAACGTCTGCCGATAGCTGGCAGCCAGAAGGTGCTAGCCTGGAAAGCTGTTGCTCAGCCTCATCTGCCCATGGCACTGCTCGCACAGAGGCACAGAGAATGGGGCTCCTTGCTTGTCTTGCCACCTCAAACTTCAAACGTAGCCTGGGAAAGATGGTGCACCTGCTAGGCTTCTTTCGCAGCCCTTCTCTTGAAATGCGAACGTCTGCAGATAGCTGGGAGGCAGAAGGGGCTAGCCTGGAAAGCTGTTGCTCAGCCTCATCTGCCCATGGCAGTGCTCGCACAGAGGCACAGAGAATGGGGCTGCTTGCTTATCTTGCCACTTGAAACATCAAACGTAGCCTGGGAAATTTGGTGTCCCAGCCAGGCTCCTTTCGCAGCCCTGCTCCGAAAGTGCGAACGTCTGCCGATAGCTGGCAGCCAGAAGGTGCTAGCCTGGAAAGCTGTTGCTCAGCCTCATCTGCCCATGGCACTGCTCGCACAGAGGCACAGAGAATGGGGCTGCTTGCTTGTCTTGCCACCTCAAACTTCAAACGTAGCCTGGGAAAGATGGTGTACCTGCTAGGCTCCTTTCGCAGCCCTGCTCTTGAAATGCGAACGTCTGCCGATAGCTGGCAGCCAGAAGGGGCTAGCCTGGAAAGCTGTTGCTCAACCTCATCTGCCCATGGCACTGTTCGCATAGAGGCACAGAGAATGGGGCTGCTTGCTTCTCTTGCCACTTGAAACTTCAAACGCATGCTGGGAATGGTGTTGTCCCTGCCAGGCTCCTATCCCAGCCCTGCTCCGAAAGTGCGAATGTCTGCAGATAGCTGGCAGCAGAAGGTGCTAGCCTGGAAAAATGTTGCTCAGCCTCATCTGCCCATGGCACGGCTCGCACAGAGGCACAGAGAATGGGGCTGCTTGCTTGTCTTGCCACCTCAAACTTCAAACGTAGCCTGGGAAAGATGGTGTACCTGCTAGGCTCCTTTCGCAGCCCTGCTCCGAAAGTGCGAACGTCTGCAGATAGCTGGCAGGCAGAAGGGGCTAGCCTGGAAAGCTGTTGCTCAGCCTCATCTGCCCATGGCACTGTTCGCATAGAGGCACAGAGAATGGGGCTGCTTGCTTATCTTACCACTTGAAACTTCAAACGCATGCTGGGAATGGTGGTGTCCCTGCCAGGCTCCTATGCCAGCCCTGCTCCGAAAGTGCAAACGTCTGCAGATAGCTGGCAGGCAGAAGGGGCTATCCTGGAAAGCTGTTGCTCAGCCTCATCTGCCCATGGCACGGCTCGCACAGAGGCACAGAGAATGGGGCTGCTTGCTTGTCTTGCCACCTCAAACTTCAAACGTAGCCTGGGAAAGTTGGTGTCCCAGCCAGGCTCCTTTCTCAGCCCTGCTCCGAAAGTGCGAACGTCTGCCGATAGCTGGCAGCCAGAAGGTGCTAGCCTGGAAAGCTGTTGCTCAGCCTCATCTGCCCATGGCACTGCTCGCACAGAGGCACAGAGAATGGGGCTCCTTGCTTGTCTTGCCACCTCAAACTTCAAACGTAGCCTGGGAAAGATGGTGTACCTGCTAGGCTCCTTTCGCAGCCCTGCTCTTGAAATGCGAACGTCTGCAGATAGCTGGCAGCCAGAAGGGGCTAGCCTGGAAAGCTGTTGCTCAGCCTCATCTGCCCATGGCACTGTTCGCATAGAGGCACAGAGAATGGGGCTGCTTGCTTCTCTTGCCACTTGAAACTTCAAACGCATGCTGGGAATGGTGGTGTCCCTGCCAGGCTCCTATCCCAGCCCTGCTCCGAAAGTGCGAACGTCTGCAGATAGCTGGCAGGCAGAAGGGGCTAGCCTGGAAAGCTGTTGCTCAGCCTCATCTGCCCATGGCAGTGCTCGCACAGAGGCACAGAGAATGGGGCTGCTTGCTTGTCTTGCCACTTCAAACATCAAACGTAGCCTGGGAAATTTGGTGTCCCAGCCAGGCTCCTTTCGCAGCCCTGCTCCGAAAGTGCGAACGTCTGCCGATAGCTGGCAGCCAGAAGGTGCTAGCCTGGAAAGCTGTTGCTCAGCCTCATCTGCCCATGGCACTGCTCGCACAGAGGCACAGAGAATGGGGCTCCTTGCTTGTCTTGCCACCTCAAACTTCAAACGTAGCCTGGGAAAGATGGTGTACCTGCTAGGCTCCTTTCGCAGCCCTGCTCTTGAAATGCGAACGTCTGCAGATAGCTGGCAGGCAGAAGGGGCTAGCCTGGAAAGCTGTTGCTCAGCCTCATCTGCTTATGGCAGTGCTCGCACAGAGGCACAGAGAATGGGGTCCTTGCTTGTCTTGCCACTTCAAACATCAAACGTAGCCTGGGAAAGTTGGTGTCCCAGCCAGGCTCCTTTCGCAGCCCTGCTCCGAAAGTGCGAACGTCTGCCGATAGCTGGCAGCCAGAAGGGGCTATCCTGGAAAGCTGTTGCTCAGCCTCATCTGCCCATGGCACTGCTCGCACAGAGGCACAGAGAATGGGGCTCCTTGCTTGTCTTGCCACCTCAAACTTCAAACGTAGCCTGGGAAAGATGGTGTACCTGCTAGGCTCCTTTCGCAGCCCTGCTCTTGAAATGCGAACGTCTGCTAGATAGCTGGCAGGCAGAAGGGGCTAGCCTGGAAAGCTGTTGCTCAGCCTCATCTGCCCATGGCACTGTTCGCATAGAGGCACAGAGAATGGGACTGCTTGCTTCTCTTGCCACTTGAAACTTCAAACGCATGCTGGGAATGGTGGTGTCCCTGCCAGGCTCCTATCCCAGCCCTGCTCCGAAAGTGCGAACGTCTGCAGATAGCTGGCAGGCAGAAGGGGCTATCCTGGAAAGCTGTTGCTCAGCCTCATCTGCCCATGGCAGTGCTCGCACAGAGGCACAGAGAATGGGGCTGCTTGCTTGTCTTGCCACTTGAAACATCAAACGTAGCCTGGGAAATTTGGTGTCCCAGCCAGGCTCCTTTCGCAGCCCTGCTCCGAAAGTGCGAACGTCTGCCGATAGCTGGCAGCCAGAAGGTGCTAGCCTGGAAAGCTGTTGCTCAGCCTCATCTGCCCATGGCACTGCTCGCACAGAGGCACAGAGAATGGGGCTCCTTGCTTGTCTTGCCACCTCAAACTTCAAACGTAACCTGGGAAAGATGGTGTACCTGCTAGGCTCCTTTCGCAGCCCTGCTCTTGAAATGCGAACGTCTGCAGATAGCTGGCAGCCAGAAGGGGCTAGCCTGGAAAGCTGTTGCTCAGCCTCATCTGCCCATGGCACTGTTCGCATAGAGGCACAGAGAATGGGGCTGCTTGCTTCTCTTGCCACTTGAAACTTCAAACGCATGCTGGGAATGGTGGTGTCCCTGCCAGGCTCCTATCGCAGCCCTGCTCCGAAAGTGCGAACGTCTGCAGATAGCTGGCAGCCAGAAGGGGCTATCCTGGAAAGCTGTTGCTCAGCCTCATCTGCCCATGGCACTGTTCGCATAGAGGCACAGAGAATGGGGCTGCTTGCTTCTCTTGCCACTTGAAACTTCAAACGTAGCCTGGGAAAGATGGTGTACCTGCTAGGCTCCTTTCGCAGCCCTGCTCTTGAAATGCGAACGTCTGCAGATAGCTGGCAGGCAGAAGGGGCTAGCCTGGAAAGCTGTTGCTCAGCCTCATCTGCCCATGGCAGTGCTCGCACAGAGGCACAGAGAATGGGGCTGCTTGCTTGTCTTGCCACTTCAAACATCAAACGTAGCCTGGGAAATTTGGTGTCCCAGCCAGGCTCCTTTCGCAGCCCTGCTCCGAAAGTGCGAACGTCTGCCGATAGCTGGCAGCCAGAAGGTGCTAGCCTGGAAAGCTGTTGCTCAGCCTCATCTGCCCATGGCACTGCTCGCACAGAGGCACAGAGAATGGGGCTCCTTGCTTGTCTTGCCACCTCAAACTTCAAACGTAGTCTGGGAAAGATGGTGTACCTGCTAGGCTCCTTTCGCAGCCCTGCTCTTGAAATGCGAACGTCTGCAGATAGCTGGCAGGCAGAAGGGGCTAGCCTGGAAAGCTGTTGCTCAGCCTCATCTGCTTATGGCAGTGCTCGCACAGAGGCACAGAGAATGGGGTCCTTGCTTGTCTTGCCACTTCAAACATCAAACGTAACCTGGGAAAGTTGGTGTCCCAGCCAGGCTCCTTTCGCAGCCCTGCTCCGAAAGTGCGAACGTCTGCCGATAGCTGGCAGCCAGAAGGGGCTATCCTGGAAAGCTGTTGCTCAGCCTCATCTGCCCATGGCACTGCTCGCACAGAGGCACAGAGAATGGGGCTCCTTGCTTGTCTTGCCACCTCAAACTTCAAACGTAGCCTGGGAAAGATGGTGTACCTGCTAGGCTCCTTTCGCAGCCCTGCTCTTGAAATGCGAACGTCTGCTAGATAGCTGGCAGGCAGAAGGGGCTAGCCTGGAAAGCTGTTGCTCAGCCTCATCTGCCCATGGCACTGTTCGCATAGAGGCACAGAGAATGGGACTGCTTGCTTCTCTTGCCACTTGAAACTTCAAACGCATGCTGGGAATGGTGGTGTCCCTGCCAGGCTCCTATCCCAGCCCTGCTCCGAAAGTGCGAACGTCTGCAGATAGCTGGCAGGCAGAAGGGGCTATCCTGGAAAGCTGTTGCTCAGCTTCATCTGCCCATGGCAGTGCTCGCACAGAGGCACAGAGAATGGGGCTACTTGCTTGTCTTGCCACTTCAAACTTCAAACGTAGCCTGGGAAAGTTGGTGTCCCAGCCAGGCTCCTTTCGCAGCCCTGCTCCGAAAGTGCGAACGTCTGCCGATAGCTGGCAGCCAGAAGGTGCTAGCATGGAAAGCTGTTGCTCAGCCTCATCTGCCCATGGCACTGCTCGCACAGAGGCACAGAGAATGGGGCTGCTTGCTTGTCTTGCCACCTCAAACTTCAAACGTAGCCTGGGAAAGATGGTGTACCTGCTAGGCTCCTTTCGCAGCCCTGCTCTTGAAATGCGAACGTCTGCAGATAGCTGGCAGGCAGAAGGGGCTAGCCTGGAAAGCTGTTGCTCAGCCTCATCTGCCCATGGCAGTGCTCGCACAGAGGCACAGAGAATGGGGCTGCTTGCTTGTCTTGCCACTTCAAACATCAAACGTAGCCTGGGAAATTTGGTGTCCCAGCCAGGCTCCTTTCGCAGCCCTGCTCCGAAAGTGCGAACGTCTGCCGATAGCTGGCAGCCAGAAGGTGCTAGCCTGGAAAGCTGTTGCTCAGCCTCATCTGCCCATGGCACTGCTCGCACAGAGGCACAGAGAATGGGGCTCCTTGCTTGTCTTGCCACCTCAAACTTCAAACGTAGCCTGGGAAAGATGGTGTACCTGCTAGGCTCCTTTCGCAGCCCTGCTCTTGAAATGCGAACGTCTGCAGATAGCTGGCAGGCAGAAGAGGCTAGCCTGGAAAGCTGTTGCTCAGCCTCATCTGCCCATGGCACTGTTCGCATAGAGTCACAGAGAATGGGGCTGCTTGCTTATCTTGCCACTTGAAACTTCAAACGCATGCTGGGAATGGTGGTGTCCCTGCCAGGCTCCTATCACAGCCCTGCTCCGAAAGTGCGAACGTCTGCAGATAGCTGGCAGGCAGAAGGGGTTATCCTGGAAAGCTGTTGCTCAGCCTCATCTGCCCATGGCAGTGCTCGCACAGAGGCACAGAGAATGGGGCTGCTTGCTTGTCTTGCCACCTCAAACTTCAAACGTAGCCTGGGAAAGTTGGTGTCCCAACCAGGCTCCTTTCGCAGCCCTGCTCCGAAAGTGCGAACGTCTGCAGATAGCTGGCAGCCAGAAGGTGCTAGCCTGGAAAGCTGTTGCTCAGCCTCATCTGCCCATGGCACGGCTCGCACAGAGGCACAGAGAATGGGGCTCCTTGCTTGTCTTGCCACCTCAAACTTCAAACGTAGCCTGGGAAAGATGGTGTACCTGCTAGGCTCCTTTCGCAGCCCTGCTCTTGAAATGCGAACGTCTGCAGATAGCTGGCAGCCAGAAGGGGCTAGCCTGGAAAGCTGTTGCTCAGCCTCATCTGCCCATGGCAGTGCTCGCACAGAGGCACAGAGAATGGGGTCCTTGCTTGTCTTGCCACTTCAAACATCAAACGTAGCCTGGGAAAGTTGGTGTCCCAGCCAGGCTCCTTTCGCAGCCCTGCTCCGAAAGTGCGAACGTCTGCCGATAGCTGGCAGCCAGAAGGGGCTATCCTGGAAAGCTGTTGCTCAGCCTCATCTGCCCATGGCACTGCTCGCACAGAGGCACAGAGAATGGGGCTCCTTGCTTGTCTTGCCACCTCAAACTTCAAACGTAGCCTGGGAAAGATGGTGTACCTGCTAGGCTCCTTTCGCAGCCCTGCTCTTGAAATGCGAACGTCTGCAGATAGCTGGCAGGCAGAAGGGGCTAGCCTGGAAAGCTGTTGCTCAGCCTCATCTGCCCATGGCACTGTTCGCATAGAGGCACAGAGAATGGGACTGCTTGCTTCTCTTGCCACTTGAAACTTCAAACGCATGCTGGGAATGGTGGTGTCCCTGCCAGGCTCCTATCCCAGCCCTGCTCCGAAAGTGCGAACGTCTGCAGATAGCTGGCAGGCAGAAGGGGCTATCCTGGAAAGCTGTTGCTCAGCTTCATCTGCCCATGGCAGTGCTCGCACAGAGGCACAGAGAATGGGGCTGCTTGCTTGTCTTGCCACTTCAAACTTCAAACGTAGCCTGGGAAAGTTGGTGTCCCAGCCAGGCTCCTTTCGCAGCCCTGCTCCGAAAGTGCGAACGTCTGCCGATAGCTGGCAGCCAGAAGGTGCTAGCCTGGAAAGCTGTTGCTCAGCCTCATCTGCCCATGGCACTGCTCGCACAGAGGCACAGAGAATGGGGCTCCTTGCTTGTCTTGCCACCTCAAACTTCAAACGTAGCCTGGGAAAGATGGTGTACCTTCTAGGCTCCTTTCGCAGCCCTGCTCTTGAAATGCGAACGTCTGCAGATAGCTGGCAGGCAGAAGGGGCTAGCCTGGAAAGCTGTTGCTCAGCCTCATCTGCCCATGGCACTGTTCGCATAGAGGCACAGAGAATGGGGCTGCTTGCTTATCTTGCCACTTGAAACTTCAAACGCATGCTGGGAATGGTGGTGTCCCTGCCAGGCTCCTATCACAGCCCTGCTCCGAAAGTGCGAACGTCTGCAGATAGCTGGCAGGCAGAAGGGGTTATCCTGGAAAGCTGTTGCTCAGCCTCATCTGCCCATGGCAGTGCTCGCACAGAGGCACAGAGAATGGGGCTGCTTGCTTGTCTTGCCACCTCAAACTTCAAACGTAGCCTGGGAAAGTTGGTGTCCCAACCAGGCTCCTTTCGCAGCCCTGCTCCGAAAGTGCGAACGTCTGCAGATAGCTGGCAGAAAGGAGGTGCTAGCCTGGAAAGCTGTTGCTCAGCCTCATCTGCCCATGGCACGGCTCGCACAGAGGCACAGAGAATGGGGCTCCTTGCTTGTCTTGCCACCTCAAACTTCAAACGTAACCTGGGAAAGATGGTGTACCTGCTAGGCTCCTTTCGCAGCCCTGCTCTTGAAATGCGAACGTCTGCAGATAGCTGGCAGCCAGAAGGGGCTAGCCTGGAAAGCTGTTGCTCAGCCTCATCTGCCCATGGCAGTGCTCGCACAGAGGCACAGAGAATGGGGTCCTTGCTTGTCTTGCCACTTCAAACATCAAACGTAGCCTGGGAAAGTTGGTGTCCCAGTCAGGCTCCTTTCGCAGCCCTGCTCCGAAAGTGCGAACGTCTGCCGATAGCTGGCAGCCAGAAGGGGCTATCCTGGAAAGCTGTTGCTCAGCCTCATCTGCCCATGGCACTGCTCGCACAGAGGCACAGAGAATGGGGCTCCTTGCTTGTCTTGCCACCTCAAACTTCAAACGTAGCCTGGGAAAGATGGTGTACCTGCTAGGCTCCTTTCGCAGCCCTGCTCTTGAAATGCGAACGTCTGCAGATAGCTGGCAGGCAGAAGGGGCTAGCCTGGAAAGCTGTTGCTCAGCCTCATCTGCCCATGGCACTGTTCGCACAGAGGCACAGAGAATGGGACTGCTTGCTTCTCTTGCCACTTGAAACTTCAAACGCATGCTGGGAATGGTGGTGTCCCTGCCAGGCTCCTATCCCAGCCCTGCTCCGAAAGTGCGAACGTCTGCAGATAGCTGGCAGGCAGAAGGGGCTATCCTGGAAAGCTGTTGCTCAGCTTCGTCTGCCCATGGCAGTGCTCGCACAGAGGCACAGAGAATGGGGCTGCTTGCTTGTCTTGCCACTTCAAACTTCAAACGTAGCCTGGGAAAGTTGGTGTCCCAGCCAGGCTCCTTTCGCAGCCCTGCTCCGAAAGTGCGAACTTCTGCAGATAGCTGGCAGCCAGAAGGTGCTAGCCTGGAAAGCTGTTGCTCAGCCTCATCTGCCCATGGCAGTGCTCGCACAGAGGCACAGAGAATGGGGCTCCTTGCTTGTCTTGCCACCTCAAACTTCAAACGTAGCCTGGGAAAGATGGTGTACCTGCTAGGCTCCTTTCGCAGCCCTGCTCTTGAAATGCGAACGTCTGCAGATAGCTGGCAGGCAGAAAGGGCTAGCCTGGAAAGCTGTTGCTCAGCCTCATCTGCCCATGGCAGTGCTCGCACAGAGGCACAGAGAATGGGGCTCCTTGCTTGTCTTGCCACTTCAAACATCAAACGTAGCCTGAGAAATTTGGTGTCCCAGCCAGGCTCCTTTCGCAGCCCTGCTCCGAAAGTGCGAACGTCTGCCGATAGCTGGCAGCCAGAAGGTGCTAGCCTGGAAAGCTGTTGCTCAGCCTCATCTGCCCATGGCACTGTTCGCATAGAGGCACAGAGAATGGGGCTGCTTGCTTATCTTGCCACTTGAAACTTCAAACGCATGCTGGGAATGGTGGTGACCCTGCCAGGCTCCTATCCCAGCCCTGCTCCGAAAGTGCGAACGTCTGCAGATAGCTGGCAGCCAGAAGGGGCTATCCTGGAAAGCTGTTGCTCAGCCTCATCTGCCCATGGCACTGCTCGCACAGAGGCACAGAGAATGGGGCTGCTTGCTTGTCTTGCCACCTCAAACTTCAAACGTATCCTGGGAAAGTTGGTGTCCCAGCCAGGCTCCTTTCGCAGCCCTGCTCCGAAAGTGCGAACGTCTGCAGATAGCTGGCAGCCAGAAGGTGCTAGCCTGGAAAGCTGTTGCTCAGCCTCATCTGCCCATGGCACGGCTCGCACAGAGGCACAGAGAATGGGGCTGCTTGCTTGTCTTGCCACCTCAAACTTCAAACGTAGCCTGGGAAAGATGGTGTACCTGCTAGGCTCCTTTCGCAGCCCTGCTCTTGAAATGCGAACGTCTGCAGATAGCTGGCAGGCAGAAGGGGCTAGCCTGGGAAGCTGTTGCTCAGCCTCATCTGCCCATGGCACTGTTCGCATAGAGGCACAGAGAATGGGACTGCTTGCTTCTCTTGCCACTTGAAACTTCAAACGCATGCTGGGAATGGTGGTGTCCCTGCCAGGCTCCTATCCCAGCCCTGCTCCGAAAGTGCGAACGTCTGCAGATAGCTGGCAGGCAGAAGGGGTATCCTGGAAAGCTGTTGCTCAGCTTCATCTGCCCATGGCAGTGCTCGCACAGAGGCACAGAGAATGGGGCTGCTTGCTTGTCTTGCCACTTCAAACTTCAAACATAGCCTGGGAAAGTTGGTGTCCCAGCCAGGCTCCTTTCGCAGCCCTGCTCCGAAAGTGCGAACGTCTGCCGATAGCTGGCAGCCAGAAGGTGCTAGCCTGGAAAGCTGTTGGTCAGCCTCATCTGCCCATGGCAGTGCTCGCACAGAGGCACAGAGAATGGGGCTCCTTGCTTGTATTGCCACCTCAAACTTCAAACGTAGCCTGGGAAAGATGGTGTACCTGCTAGGCTCCTTTCGCAGCCCTGCTCTTGAAATGCGAACGTCTGCAGATAGCTGGCAGGCAGAATGTGCTAGCCTGGAAAGCTGTTGCTCAGCCTCATCTGCCCATGGCAGTGCTCGCACAGAGGCACAGAGAATGGGGCTGCTTGCTTGTCTTGCCACTTCAAACATCAAACGTAGCCTGGGAAATTTGGTGTCCCAGCCAGGCTCCTTTCGCAGCCCTGCTCCGAAAGTGCGAACGTCTGCCGATAGCTGGCAGCCAGAAGGTGCTAGCCTGGAAAGCTGTTGCTCAGCCTCATCTGCCCATGGCACTGCTCGCACAGAGGCACAGAGAATGGGGCTCCTTGCTTGTCTTGCCACCTCAAACTTCAAACGTAGCCTGGGAAAGATGGTGTACCTGCTAGGCTCCTTTCGCAGCCCTGCTCTTGAAATGCGAACGTCTGCAGATAGCTGGCAGGCAGAAGAGGCTAGCCTGGAAAGCTGTTGCTCAGCCTCATCTGTCCATGGCACTGTTCGCATAGAGTCACAGAGAATGGGGCTGCTTGCTTATCTTGCCACTTGAAACTTCAAACGCATGCTGGGAATGGTGGTGTCCCTGCCAGGCTCCTATCACAGCCCTGCTCCGAAAGTGCGAACGTCTGCAGATAGCTGGCAGGCAGAAGGGGTTATCCTGGAAAGCTGTTGCTCAGCCTCATCTGCCCATGGCACTGCTCGCACAGAGGCACAGAGAATGGGGCTGCTTGCTTGTCTTGCCACCTCAAACTTCAAACGTAGCCTGGGAAAGTTGGTGTCCCAGCCAGGCTCCTTTCGCAGCCCTGCTCCGAAAGTGCGAACGTCTGCAGATAGCTGGCAGGCAGAAGGGGCTAGCCTGGAAAGCTGTTGCTCAGCCTCATCTGCCCATGGCACGGCTCGCACAGAGGCACAGAGAATGGGGCTCCTTGCTTGTCTTGCCACCTCAAACTTCAAACGTAGCCTGGGAAAGATGGTGTACCTGCTAGGCTCCTTTCGCAGCCCTGCTCTTGAAATGCGAACGTCTGCAGATAGCTGGCAGGCAGAAGGGGCTAGCCTGGAAAGCTGTTGCTCAGCCTCATCTGCTTATGGCAGTGCTCGCACAGAGGCACAGAGAATGGGGTCCTTGCTTGTCTTGCCACTTCAAACATCAAACATAGCCTGGGAAAGTTGGTGTCCCAGCCAGGCTCCTTTCGCAGCCCTGCTCCGAAAGTGCGAACGTCTGCCGATAGCTGGCAGCCAGAAGGGGCTATCCTGGAAAGCTGTTGCTCAGCCTCATCTGCCCATGGCACTGCTCGCACAGAGGCACAGAGAATGGGGCTCCTTGCTTGTCTTGCCACCTCAAACTTCAAACGTAGCCTGGGAAAGATGGTGTACCTGCTAGGCTCCTTTCGCAGCCCTGCTCTTGAAATGCGAACGTCTGCAGATAGCTGGCAGGCAGAAGGGGCTAGCCTGGAAAGCTGTTGCTCAGCCTCATCTGCCCATGGCACTGTTCGCATAGAGGCACAGAGAATGGGACTGCTTGCTTCTCTTGCCACTTGAAACTTCAAACGCATGCTGGGAATGGTGGTGTCCCTACCAGGCTCCTATCCCAGCCCTGCTCCGAAAGTGCGAACGTCTGCAGATAGCTGGCAGGCAGAAGGGGCTATCCTGGAAAGCTGTTGCTCAGCTTCATCTGCCCATGGCAGTGCTCGCACAGAGGCACAGAGAATGGGGCTGCTTGCTTGTCTTGCCACTTCAAACTTCAAACGTAGCCTGGGAAAGTTGGTGTCCCAGCCAGGCTCCTTTCGCAGCCCTGCTCCGAAAGTGCGAACGTCTGCCGATAGCTGGCAGCCAGAAGGTGCTAGCCTGGAAAGCTGTTGCTCAGCCTCATCTGCCCATGGCACTGCTCGCACAGAGGCACAGAGAATGGGGCTCCTTGCTTGTATTGCCACCTCAAACTTCAAACGTAGCCTGGGAAAGATGGTGTACCTGCTAGGCTCCTTTCGCAGCCCTGCTCCGAAAGTGCGAACGTCTGCCGATAGCTGGCAGCCAGAAGGTGCTAGCCTGGAAAGCTGTTGCTCAGCCTCATCTGCCCATGGCACTGCTCGCACAGAGGCACAGAGAATGGGGCTCCTTGCTTGTCTTGCCACCTCAAACTTCAAACGTAGCCTGGGAAAGATGGTGTACCTGCTAGGCTCCTTTCGCAGCCCTGCTCTTGAAATGCGAACGTCTGCAGATAGCTGGCAGGCAGAAGAGGCTAGCCTGGAAAGCTGTTGCTCAGCCTCATCTGCCCATGGCACTGTTCGCATAGAGTCACAGAGAATGGGGCTGCTTGCTTATCTTGCCACTTGAAACTTCAAACGCATGCTCGGAATGGTGGTGTCCCTGCCAGGCTCCTATCACAGCCCTGCTCCGAAAGTGCGAACGTCTGCAGATAGCTGGCAGGCAGAAGGGGTTATCCTGGAAAGCTGTTGCTCAGCCTCATCTGCCCATGGCAGTGCTCGCACAGAGGCACAGAGAATGGGGCTGCTTGCTTGTCTTGCCACCTCAAACTTCAAACGTAGCCTGGGAAAGATGGTGTACCTGCTAGGCTCCTTTCGCAGCCCTGCTCTTGAAATGCGAACGTCTGCAGATAGCTGGCAGGCAGAAGGGGCTAGCCTGGGAAGCTGTTGCTCAGCCTCATCTGCCCATGGCACTGTTCGCATAGAGGCACAGAGAATGGGACTGCTTGCTTCTCTTGCCACTTGAAACTTCAAACGCATGCTGGGAATGGTGGTGTCCCTGCCAGGCTCCTATCCCAGCCCTGCTCCGAAAGTGCGAACGTCTGCAGATAGCTGGCAGGCAGAAGGGGCTATCCTGGAAAGCTGTTGCTCAGCTTCATCTGCCCATGGCAGTGCTCGCACAGAGGCACAGAGAATGGGGCTGCTTGCTTGTCTTGCCACTTCAAACTTCAAACATAGCCTGGGAAAGTTGGTGTCCCAGCCAGGCTCCTTTCGCAGCCCTGCTCCGAAAGTGCGAACGTCTGCCGATAGCTGGCAGCCAGAAGGTGCTAGCCTGGAAAGCTGTTGGTCAGCCTCATCTGCCCATGGCAGTGCTCGCACAGAGGCACAGAGAATGGGGCTCCTTGCTTGTATTGCCACCTCAAACTTCAAACGTAGCCTGGGAAAGATGGTGTACCTGCTAGGCTCCTTTCGCAGCCCTGCTCTTGAAATGCGAACGTCTGCAGATAGCTGGCAGGCAGAATGTGCTAGCCTGGAAAGCTGTTGCTCAGCCTCATCTGCGCATGGCAGTGCTCGCACAGAGGCACAGAGAATGGGGCTGCTTGCTTGTCTTGCCACTTCAAACATCAAACGTAGCCTGGGAAATTTGGTGTCCCAGCCAGGCTCCTTTCGCAGCCCTGCTCCGAAAGTGCGAACGTCTGCCGATAGCTGGCAGCCAGAAGGTGCTAGCCTGGAAAGCTGTTGCTCAGCCTCATCTGCCCATGGCACTGCTCGCACAGAGGCACAGAGAATGGGGCTCCTTGCTTGTCTTGCCACCTCAAACTTCAAACGTAGCCTGGGAAAGATGGTGTACCTGCTAGGCTCCTTTCGCAGCCCTGCTCTTGAAATGCGAACGTCTGCAGATAGCTGGCAGGCAGAAGGGGCTAGCCTGGAAAGCTGTTGCTCAGCCTCATCTGCCCATGGCACTGTTCGCATAGAGTCACAGAGAATGGGGCTGCTTGCTTATCTTGCCACTTGAAACTTCAAACGCATGCTCGGAATGGTGGTGTCCCTGCCAGGCTCCTATCACAGCCCTGCTCCGAAAGTGCGAACGTCTGCAGATAGCTGGCAGGCAGAAGGGGTTATCCTGGAAAGCTGTTGCTCAGCCTCATCTGCCCATGGCAGTGCTCGCACAGAGGCACAGAGAATGGGGCTGCTTGCTTGTCTTGCCACCTCAAACTTCAAACGTAGCCTGGGAAAGTTGGTGTCCCAGCCAGGCTCCTTTCGCAGCCCTGCTCCGAAAGTGCGAACGTCTGCAGATAGCTGGCAGGCAGAAGGGGCTAGCCTGGAAAGCTGTTGCTCAGCCTCATCTGCCCATGGCACGGCTCGCACAGAGGCACAGAGAATGGGGCTCCTTGCTTGTCTTGCCACCTCAAACTTCAAACGTAGCCTGGGAAAGATGGTGTACCTGCTAGGCTCCTTTCGCAGCCCTGCTCTTGAAATGCGAATGTCTGCAGATAGCTGGCAGGCAGAAGGGGCTAGCCTGGAAAGCTGTTGCTCAGCCTCATCTGCTTATGGCAGTGCTCGCACAGAGGCACAGAGAATGGGGTCCTTGCTTGTCTTGCCACTTCAAACATCAAACGTAGCCTGGGAAAGTTGGTGTCCCAGCCAGGCTCCTTTCGCAGCCCTGCTCCGAAAGTGCGAACGTCTGCCGATAGCTGGCAGCCAGAAGGGGCTATCCTGGAAAGCTGTTGCTCAGCCTCATCTGCCCATGGCACTGCTCGCACAGAGGCACAGAGAATGGGGCTCCTTGCTTGTCTTGCCACCTCAAACTTCAAACGTAGCCTGGGAAAGATGGTGTACCTGCTAGGCTCCTTTCGCAGCCCTGCTCTTGAAATGCGAACGTCTGCAGATAGCTGGCAGGCAGAAGAGGCTAGCCTGGAAAGCTGTTGCTCAGCCTCATCTGCCCATGGCACTGTTCGCATAGAGTCACAGAGAATGGGGCTGCTTGCTTATCTTGCCACTTGAAACTTCAAACGCATGCTGGGAATGGTGGTGTCCCTGCCAGGCTCCTATCACAGCCCTGCTCCGAAAGTGCGAACGTCTGCAGATAGCTGGCAGGCAGAAGGGGTTATCCTGGAAAGCTGTTGCTCAGCCTCATCTGCCCATGGCAGTGCTCGCACAGAGGCACAGAGAATGGGGCTGCTTGCTTGTCTTGCCACCTCAAACTTCAAACGTAGCCTGGGAAAGTTGGTGTCCCAGCCAGGCTCCTTTCGCAGCCCTGCTCCGAAAGTGCGAACGTCTGCAGATAGCTGGCAGCCAGAAGGTGCTAGCCTGGAAAGCTGTTGCTCAGCCTCATCTGCCCATGGCACGGCTCGCACAGAGGCACAGAGAATGGGGCTCCTTGCTTGTCTTGCCACCTCAAACTTCAAACGTAGCCTGGGAAAGATGGTGTACCTGCTAGGCTCCTTTCGCAGCCCTGCTCTTGAAATGCGAACGTCTGCAGATAGCTGGCAGGCAGAAGGGGCTAGCCTGGAAAGCTGTTGCTCAGCCTCATCTGCCCATGGCAGTGCTCGCACAGAGGCACAGAGAATGGGGCTGCTTGCTTGTCTTGCCACCTCAAACTTGAAACGTAGCCTGGGAAAGTTGGTGTCCCAGCCAGGCTCCTTTCGCAGCCCTGCTCCGAAAGTGCGAACGTCTGCCGATAGCTGGCAGAAAGAAGGTGCTAGCCTGGAAAGCTGTTGCTCAGCCTCATCTGCCCATGGCACTGCTCGCACAGAGGCACAGAGAATGGGACTCCTTGCTTGTCTTGCCACCTCAAACTTCAAACGTATCCTGGGAAAGATGGTGTTCCTTCTAGGCTCCTTTCGCAGCCTTGCTCTTGAAATGCGAACGTCTGCAGATAGCTGGCAGCCTGAAGGGGCTAGCCTGGAAAGCTGTTGCTCAGCCTCATCTGCCCATGGCACTGTTCGCATAGAGGCACAGAGAATGGGGCTGCTTGCTTATCATGCCACTTGAAACTTCAACGCATGCTGGGAATGGTGGTGTCCCTGCCAGGCTGCTATCACAGCACTGCTCCGAAAGTGCGAACGTCTGCAGATAGCTGGCAGCCAGAAGGGGCTAGCCTGGAAAGCTGTTGCTCATCCTCATCTGCCCATGGCTCTGCTCGCACAGAGGCACAGAAAATGGGGCTGCTTGCTTGTCTTACCACCTCAAACTTCAAACGTAGCCTGGGAAAGATGGTGTACCTGCTAGGCTCCTTTCGCAGCCCTGCTCCGAAAGTGCGAACGTCTGCCGATAGCTGGCAGCCAGAAGGTGCTAGCCTGGAAAGCTGTTGCTCAGCCTCATCTGCCCATGGCACTGCTCGCACAGAGGCACAGAGAATGGGGCTCCTTGCTTGTCTTGCCACCTCAAACTTCAAACGTAGCCTGGGTAAGTTGGTGTCCCAGCCAGGCTCCTTTCGCAGCCCTGCTCCGAAAGTGCGAACGTCTGCAGATAGCTGGCAGGCAGAAGGGGCTAGCCTGGAAAGCTGTTGCTCAGCCCCATCTGCCCATGGCACTGCTCGCACAGAGGCACAGAGAATGGGGCTCCTTGCTTGTCTTGCCACCTCAAACTTCAAACGTAGCCTGGGAAAGATGGTGTACCTGCTAGGCTCCTTTCGCAGCCCTGCTCTTGAAATGCGAACGTCTGCAGATAGCTGGCAGGCAGAAGGGGCTAGCCTGGAAAGATGTTGCTCAACCTCATCTGTCCATGACACTGTTCGCATAGAGGCACAGAGAATGGGGCTGCTTGCTTATCTTGCCACTTGAAACTTCAAACGCATGCTGGGAATGGTTGTGTCCCTGCCAGGCTCCTATCCCAGCCCTGCTCCGAAAGGGCGAACGTCTGCAGATAGCTGGCAGACAGAAGGGGCTATCCTGGAAAGCTGTTGCTCATCGTCATCTGCCCATGGCAGTGTTCGCACAGAGGCACAGAGAATGGGGCTGCTTGCTTGTCTTGCCACTTGAAATTTCAGACGTAGCCTGGGAAATTTGGTGTACCTGCCAGGCTCCTTTCGCAGCTATGCTCCGAAAGTGCGAACGTCTGCCGATAGCTGGCAGCCAAAAGGTGCTAGCCTGGAAAGCTGTTGCTCAGCCTCATCTGCCCATGGCAGTGCTCGCACAGAGGCACAGAGAATGGGGCTGCTTGCTTGTCTTGCCACCTCAAACTTCACACGTAGCCTGGGAAAGATGGTGTACCTGCTAGGCTCCTTTCGCAGCCCTGCTCTTGAAATGCGAACGTCTGCAGATAGCTGGCAGGCAGAAGAGGCCAGCCTGGAAAGCTGTTGCTCAGCCTCATCTGCCCATGGCACTGTTCGCATAGAGGCACAGAGAATGGGGCTGCTTGCTTATCTTGCCACCTGAAACTTCAAACGCATGCTGGGAACCGTGGTGTCCCTGCCAGGCTCCTTTCGCAGCCCTGCTCCGAAAGTGCGAACGTCTGCAGATAGCTGGCAGGCAGAAGGGGCTATCCAGGAAAGCTGTTGCTCAGCCTCATCTGCCCATGGCACTGTTCGCATAGAGGCACAGAGAATGGGGCTGCTTGTTTATCTTGCCACTTGAAACTTCAAACGCATGCTGGGAAAGATGGTGTCCCTGCCAGGCTCCTATCACAGCCCTGCTCCGTAAGTGCGAACGTCTGCCGATAGCTGGCAGCCAGAAGGTGCTAGCCTGGAAAGCTATTGCTCAGCCTCATCTGCCCATGGCACTGCTCGCACAGAGGCACAGAGAATGGGGCTCCTTGCTTGTCTTGCCACCTCAAACTTCAAACGTAGTCTGGGAAAGTTGGTGTACCTGTTAGGCTCCTTTCGCAGCCCTGCTCTTGAAAGTGCGAACGTCTGCAGATAGCTGGCAGCCAGAAGGGGCTAGCCTGGAAAGCTGTTGCTCAGCCTCATCTGCCCATGGCACTGTTCGCATAGAGGCACAGAGAATGGGGCTGCTTGTTTATCTTGCCACTTGAAACTTCAAACGCATGCTGGGAAATATGGTGTCCCTGCCAGGCTCCTATCACAGCCCTGCTCCTTAAGTGCGAACGTCTGCCGATAGCTGGCAGCCAGAAGGTGCTAGCCTGGAAAGCTATTGCTCAGCCTCATCTGCCCATGGCACTGCTCGCACAGAGGCACAGAGAATGGGGCTCCTTGCTTGTCTTGCCACCTCAAACTTCAAACGTAGCCTGGGAAAGATGGTGTACCTGTTAGGCTCCTTTCGCAGCCCTGCTCTTGAAATGCGAACTTCTGCAGATAGCTGGCAGCCAGAAGGGGCTAGCCTGGAAAGCTGTCGCTCAGCCTCATCTGCCCATGGCACTGCTCACACAGAGGCACAGAGAATGGGGCTGCTTGCTTGTCTTGCCACCTCAAACTTCAAACGTAGCCTGGGAAAGATGGTGTACCTGCTAGGCTCCTTTCGCAGCCCTGCTCTTGAAATGCGAACGTCTGCAGATAGCTGGCAGCCAGAAGGGGCTAGCCTGGAAAGCTGTTGCTCAGCCTCATCTGCCCATGGCAGTGCTCGCACAGAGGCACAGAGAATGGGGTCCTTGCTTGTCTTGCCACTTCAAACATCAAACGTAGCCTGGGAAAGTTGGTGTCCCAGCCAGGCTCCTTTCGCAGCCCTGCTCCGAAAGTGCGAACGTCTGCCGATAGCTGGCAGGCAGAAGGTGCTAGCCTGGAAAGCTGTTGCTCAGCCTCATCTGCCCATGGCACTGCTCGCACAGAGGCACAGAGAATGGGGCTCCTTGCTTATCTTGCCACCTCAAACTTCAAACGTAGCCTGGGAAAGATGGTGTACCTGCTAGGCTCCTTTCGCAGCCCTGCTCTTGAAATGCGAACGTCTGCAGATAGCTGGCAGGCAGAAGGGGCTAGCCTGGAAAGCTGTTGCTCAGCCTCATCTGCCCATGGCACTGTTCGCATAGAGGCACAGAGAATGGGACTGCTTGCTTCTCTTGCCACTTGAAACTTCAAACGCATGCTGGGAATGGTGGTGTCCCTGCCAGGCTCCTATCCCAGCCCTGCTCCGAAAGTGCGAACGTCTGCAGATAGATGGCAGGCAGAAGGGGCTATCCTGGAAAGCTGTTGCTCAGCTTCATCTGCCCATGGCAGTGCTCGCACAGAGGCACAGAGAATGGGGCTGCTTGCTTGTCTTGCCACTTCAAACTTCAAACGTAGCCTGGGAAAGTTGGTGTCCCAGCCAGGCTCCTTTCGCAGCCCTGCTCCGAAAGTGCGAACGTCTGCCGATAGCTGGCAGCCAGAAGGTGCTAGCCTGGAAAGCTTTTGCTCAGCCTCATCTGCCCATGGCACTGCTCGCACAGAGGCACAGAGAATGGGGCTCCTTGCTTGTATTGCCACCTCAAACTTCAAACGTAGCCTGGGAAAGATGGTGTACCTGCTAGGCTCCTTTCGCAGCCCTGCTCTTGAAATGCGAACGTCTGCAGATAGCTGGCAGGCAGAAGGGGCTAGCCTGGAAAGCTGTTGCTCAGCCTCATCTGCCCATGGCAGTGCTCGCACAGAGGCACAGAGAATGGGGCTGCTTGCTTGTCTTGCCACTTCAAACATCAAACGTAGCCTGGGAAATTTGGTGTCCCAGCCAGGCTCCTTTCGCAGCCCTGCTCCGAAAGTGCGAACGTCTGCCGATAGCTGGCAGCCAGAAGGTGCTAGCCTGGAAAGCTGTTGCTCAGCCTCATCTGCCCATGGCACTGCTCGCACAGAGGCACAGAGAATGGGGCTCCTTGCTTGTCTTGCCACCTCAAACTTCAAACGTAGCCTGGGAAAGATGGTGTACCTGCTAGGCTCCTTTCGCAGCCCTGCTCTTGAAATGCGAACGTCTGCAGATAGCTGGCAGGCAGAAGAGGCTAGCCTGGAAAGCTGTTGCTCAGCCTCATCTGCCCATGGCACTGTTCGCATAGAGTCACAGAGAATGGGGCTGCTTGCTTATCTTGCCACTTGAAACTTCAAACGCATGCTGGGAATGGTGGTGTCCCTGCCAGGCTCCTATCACAGCCCTGCTCCGAAAGTGCGAACGTCTGCAGATAGCTGGCAGGCAGAAGGGGTTATCCTGGAAAGCTGTTGCTCAGCCTCATCTGCCCATGGCAGTGCTCGCACAGAGGCACAGAGAATGGGGCTGCTTGCTTGTCTTGCCACCTCAAACTTCAAACGTAGCCTGGGAAAGTTGGTGTCCCAGCCAGGCTCCTTTCGCAGCCCTGCTCCGAAAGTGCGAACGTCTGCAGATAGCTGGCAGCCAGAAGGTGCTAGCCTGGAAAGCTGTTGCTCAGCCTCATCTGCCCATGGCACGGCTCGCACAGAGGCACAGAGAATGGGGCTCCTTGCTTGTCTTGCCACCTCAAACTTCAAACGTAGCCTGGGAAAGATGGTGTACCTGCTAGGCTCCTTTCGCAGCCCTGCTCTTGAAATGCGAACGTCTGCAGATAGCTGGCAGCCAGAAGGGGCTAGCCTGGAAAGCTGTTGCTCAGCCTCATCTGCCCATGGCAGTGCTCGCACAGAGGCACAGAGAATGGGGCTGCTTGCTTGTCTTGCCACCTCAAACTTCAAACGTAGCCTGGGAAAGTTGGTGTCCCAGCCAGGCTCCTTTCGCAGCCCTGCTCCGAAAGTGCGAACGTCTGCAGATAGCTGGCAGCCAGAAGGTGCTAGCCTGGAAAGCTGTTGCTCAGCCTCATCTGCCCATGGCACGGCTCGCACAGAGGCACAGAGAATGGGGCTCCTTGCTTGTCTTGCCACCTCAAACTTCAAACGTAGCCTGGGAAAGATGGTGTACCTGCTAGGCTCCTTTCGCAGCCCTGCTCTTGAAATGCGAACGTCTGCAGATAGCTGGCAGGCAGAAGGGGCTAGCCTGGAAAGCTGTTGCTCAGCCTCATCTGCCCATGGCACTGTTCGCATAGAGGCACAGAGAATGGGACTGCTTGCTTCTCTTGCCACTTGAAACTTCAAACGCATGCTGGGAATGGTGGTGTCCCTGCCAGGCTCCTATCCCAGCCCTGCTCCGAAAGTGCGAACGTCTGCAGATAGCTGGCAGGCAGAAGGGGCTATCCTGGAAAGCTGTTGCTCAGCTTCGTCTGCCCATGGCAGTGCTCGCACAGAGGCACAGAGAATGGGGCTGCTTGCTTGTCTTGCCACTTCAAACTTGAAACGTAGCCTGGGAAAGTTGGTGTCCCAGCCAGGCTCCTTTCGCAGCCCTGCTCCGAAAGTGCGAACGTCTGCCGATAGCTGGCAGCCAGAAGGTGCTAGCCTGGAAAGCTGTTGCTCAGCCTCATCTGCCCATGGCAGTGCTCGCACAGAGGCACAGAGAATGGGGCTCCTTGCTTGTCTTGCCACCTCAAACTTCAAACGTAGCCTGGGAAAGATGGTGTACCTGCTAGGCTCCTTTCGCAGCCCTGCTCTTGAAATGCGAACGTCTGCAGATAGCTGGCAGGCAGAAGGGGCTAGCCTGGAAAGCTGTTGCTCAGCCTCATCTGCCCATGGCAGTGCTCGCACAGAGGCACAGAGAATGGGGCTGCTTGCTTGTCTTGCCACCTCAAACTTCAAACGTAGCCTGGGAAAGTTGGTGTCCCAGCCAGGCTCCTTTCGCAGCCCTGCTCCGAAAGTGCGAACGTCTGCCGATAGCTGGCAGAAAGAAGGTGCTAGCCTGGAAAGCTGTTGCTCAGCCTCATCTGCCCATGGCACTGCTCGCACAGAGGCACAGAGAATGGGACTCCTTGCTTGTCTTGCCACCTCAAACTTCAAACGTATCCTGGGAAAGATGGTGTTCCTTCTAGGCTCCTTTCGCAGCCTTGCTCTTGAAATGCGAACGTCTGCAGATAGCTGGCAGCCTGAAGGGGCTAGCCTGGAAAGCTGTTGCTCAGCCTCATCTGCCCATGGCACTGTTCGCATAGAGGCACAGAGAATGGGGCTGCTTGCTTATCATGCCACTTGAAACTTCAACGCATGCTGGGAATGGTGGTGTCCCTGCCAGGCTGCTATCACAGCACTGCTCCGAAAGTGCGAACGTCTGCAGATAGCTGGCAGCCAGAAGGGGCTAGCCTGGAAAGCTGTTGCTCAGCCTCATCTGCCCATGGCACTGCTCGCACAGAGGCACAGAAAATGGGGCTGCTTGCTTGTCTTACCACCTCAAACTTCAAACGTAGCCTGGGAAAGATGGTGTACCTGCTAGGCTCCTTTCGCAGCCCTGCTCCGAAAGTGCGAACGTCTGCCGATAGCTGGCAGCCAGAAGGTGCTAGCCTGGAAAGCTGTTGCTCAGCCTCATCTGCCCATGGCACTGCTCGCACAGAGGCACAGAGAATGGGGCTCCTTGCTTGTCTTGCCACCTCAAACTTCAAACGTAGCCTGGGTAAGTTGGTGTCCCAGCCAGGCTCCTTTCGCAGCCCTGCTCCGAAAGTGCGAACGTCTGCAGATAGCTGGCAGGCAGAAGGGGCTAGCCTGGAAAGCTGTTGCTCAGCCCCATCTGCCCATGGCACTGCTCGCACAGAGGCACAGAGAATGGGGCTCCTTGCTTGTCTTGCCACCTCAAACTTCAAACGTAGCCTGGGAAAGATGGTGTACCTGCTAGGCTCCTTTCGCAGCCCTGCTCTTGAAATGCGAACGTCTGCAGATAGCTGGCAGGCAGAAGGGGCTAGCCTGGAAAGATGTTGCTCAACCTCATCTGTCCATGACACTGTTCGCATAGAGGCACAGAGAATGGGGCTGCTTGCTTATCTTGCCACTTGAAACTTCAAACGCATGCTGGGAATGGTTGTGTCCCTGCCAGGCTCCTATCCCAGCCCTGCTCCGAAAGGGCGAACGTCTGCAGATAGCTGGCAGACAGAAGGGGCTATCCTGGAAAGCTGTTGCTCATCGTCATCTGCCCATGGCAGTGCTCGCACAGAGGCACAGAGAATGGGGCTGCTTGCTTGTCTTGCCACTTGAAATTTCAGACGTAGCCTGGGAAATTTGGTGTACCTGCCAGGCTCCTTTCGCAGCTATGCTCCGAAAGTGCGAACGTCTGCCGATAGCTGGCAGCCAAAAGGTGCTAGCCTGGAAAGCTGTTGCTCAGCCTCATCTGCCCATGGCAGTGCTCGCACAGAGGCACAGAGAATGGGGCTGCTTGCTTGTCTTGCCACCTCAAACTTCACACGTAGCCTGGGAAAGATGGTGTACCTGCTAGGCTCCTTTCGCAGCCCTGCTCTTGAAATGCGAACGTCTGCAGATAGCTGGCAGGCAGAAGAGGCCAGCCTGGAAAGCTGTTGCTCAGCCTCATCTGCCCATGGCACTGTTCGCATAGAGGCACAGAGAATGGGGCTGCTTGCTTATCTTGCCACCTGAAACTTCAAACGCATGCTGGGAACCGTGGTGTCCCTGCCAGGCTCCTTTCGCAGCCCTGCTCCGAAAGTGCGAACGTCTGCAGATAGCTGGCAGGCAGAAGGGGCTATCCAGGAAAGCTGTTGCTCAGCCTCATCTGCCCATGGCACTGTTCGCATAGAGGCACAGAGAATGGGGCTGCTTGTTTATCTTGCCACTTGAAACTTCAAACGCATGCTGGGAAAGATGGTGTCCCTGCCAGGCTCCTATCACAGCCCTGCTCCGTAAGTGCGAACGTCTGCCGATAGCTGGCAGCCAGAAGGTGCTAGCCTGGAAAGCTATTGCTCAGCCTCATCTGCCCATGGCACTGCTCGCACAGAGGCACAGAGAATGGGGCTCCTTGCTTGTCTTGCCACCTCAAACTTCAAACGTAGTCTGGGAAAGATGGTGTACCTGTTAGGCTCCTTTCGCAGCCCTGCTCTTGAAAGTGCGAACGTCTGCAGATAGCTGGCAGCCAGAAGGGGCTAGCCTGGAAAGCTGTTGCTCAGCCTCATCTGCCCATGGCACTGTTCGCATAGAGGCACAGAGAATGGGGCTGCTTGTTTATCTTGCCACTTGAAACTTCAAACGCATGCTGGGAAATATGGTGTCCCTGCCAGGCTCCTATCACAGCCCTGCTCCTTAAGTGCGAACGTCTGCCGATAGCTGGCAGCCAGAAGGTGCTAGCCTGGAAAGCTATTGCTCAGCCTCATCTGCCCATGGCACTGCTCGCACAGAGGCACAGAGAATGGGGCTCCTTGCTTGTCTTGCCACCTCAAACTTCAAACGTAGCCTGGGAAAGATGGTGTACCTGTTAGGCTCCTTTCGCAGCCCTGCTCTTGAAATGCGAACTTCTGCAGATAGCTGGCAGCCAGAAGGTGGTAGCCTGGAAAGCTGTCGCTCAGCCTCATCTGCCCATGGCACTGCTCACACAGAGGCACAGAGAATGGGGCTGCTTGCTTGTCTTGCCACCTCAAACTTCAAACGTAGCCTGGGAAAGATGGTGTACCTGCTAGGCTCCTTTCGCAGCCCTGCTCTTGAAATGCGAACGTCTGCAGATAGCTGGCAGCCAGAAGGGGCTAGCCTGGAAAGCTGTTGCTCAGCCTCATCTGCCCATGGCAGTGCTCGCACAGAGGCACAGAGAATGGGGTCCTTGCTTGTCTTGCCACTTCAAACATCAAACGTAGCCTGGGAAAGTTGGTGTCCCAGCCAGGCTCCTTTCGCAGCCCTGCTCCGAAAGTGCGAACGTCTGCAGATAGCTGGCAGCCAGAAGGGGCTATCCTGGAAAGCTGTTGCTCAGCTTCATCTGCCCATGGCACTGCTCGCACAGAGGCACAGAGAATGGGGCTCCTTGCTTGTCTTGCCACCTCAAACTTCAAACGTAGCCTGGGAAAGATGGTGTACCTGCTAGGCTCCTTTCGCAGCCCTGCTCTTGAAATGCGAACGTCTGCAGATAGCTGGCAGGCAGAAGGGGCTAGCCTGGAAAGCTGTTGCTCAGCCTCATCTGCCCATGGCACTGTTCGCATAGAGTCACAGAGAATGGGGCTGCTTGCTTATCTTGCCACTTGAAACTTCAAACGCATGCTGGGAATGGTGGTGTCCCTGCCAGGCTCCTATCACAGCCCTGCTCCGAAAGTGCGAACGTCTGCAGATAGCTGGCAGGCAGAAGGGGTTATCCTGGAAAGCTGTTGCTCAGCCTCATCTGCCCATGGCAGTGCTCGCACAGAGGCACAGAGAATGGGGCTGCTTGCTTGTCTTGCCACCTCAAACTTCAAACGTAGCCTGGGAAAGTTGGTGTCCCAACCAGGCTCCTTTCGCAGCCCTGCTCCGAAAGTGCGAACGTCTGCAGATAGCTGGCAGCCAGAAGGTGCTAGCCTGGAAAGCTGTTGCTCAGCCTCATCTGCCCATGGCAGTGCTCGCACAGAGGCACAGAGAATGGGGCTCCTTGCTTGTCTTGCCACCTCAAACTTCAAACGTAGCCTGGGAAAGATGGTGTACCTGCTAGGCTCCTTTCGCAGCCCTGCTCTTGAAATGCGAACGTCTGCAGATAGCTGGCAGGCAGAAGGGGCTAGCCTGGAAAGCTGTTGCTCAGCCTCATCTGCCCATGGCAGTGCTCGCACAGAGGCACAGAGAATGGGGCTGCTTGCTTGTCTTGCCACTTCAAACATCAAACGCATCCTGGGAAATTTGGTGTCCCAGCCAGGCTCCTTTCGCAGCCCTGCTCCGAAAGTGCGAACGTCTGCCGATAGCTGGCAGCCAGAAGGTGCTAGCCTGGAAAGCTGTTGCTCAGCCTCATCTGCCCATGGCACTGCTCGCACAGAGGCACAGAGAATGGGGCTCCTTGCTTGTCTTGCCACCTCAAACTTCAAACGTAGCCTGGGAAAGATGGTGTACCTGCTAGGCTCCTTTCGCAGCCCTGCTCTTGAAATGCGAACGTCTGCAGATAGCTGGCAGGCAGAAGAGGCTAGCCTGGAAAGCTGTTGCTCAGCCTCATCTGCCCATGGCACTGTTCGCATAGAGTCACAGAGAATGGGGCTGCTTGCTTATCTTGCCACTTGAAACTTCAAACGCATGCTGGGAATGGTGGTGTCCCTGCCAGGCTCCTATCACAGCCCTGCTCCGAAAGTGCGAACGTCTGCAGATAGCTGGCAGGCAGAAGGGGTTATCCTGGAAAGCTGTTGCTCAGCCTCATCTGCCCATGGCAGTGCTCGCACAGAGGCACAGAGAATGGGGCTGCTTGCTTGTCTTGCCACCTCAAACTTCAAACGTAGCCTGGGAAAGTTGGTGTCCCAGCCAGGCTCCTTTCGCAGCCCTGCTCCGAAAGTGCGAACGTCTGCAGATAGCTGGCAGCCAGAAGGTGCTAGCCTGGAAAGCTGTTGCTCAGCCTCATCTGCCCATGGCACGGCTCGCACAGAGGCACAGAGAATGGGGCTCCTTGCTTGTCTTGCCACCTCAAACTTCAAACGTAGCCTGGGAAAGATGGTGTACCTGCTAGGCTCCTTTCGCAGCCCTGCTCTTGAAATGCGAACGTCTGCAGATAGCTGGCAGCCAGAAGGGGCTAGCCTGGAAAGCTGTTGCTCAGCCTCATCTGCCCATGGCAGTGCTCGCACAGAGGCACAGAGAATGGGGTCCTTGCTTGTCTTGCCACTTCAAACATCAAACGTAGCCTGGGAAAGTTGGTGTCCCAGCCAGGCTCCTTTCGCAGCCCTGCTCCGAAAGTGCGAACGTCTGCCGATAGCTGGCAGCCAGAAGGGGCTATCCTGGAAAGCTGTTGCTCAGCCTCATCTGCCCATGGCACTGCTCGCACAGAGGCACAGAGAATGGGGCTCCTTGCTTGTCTTGCCACCTCAAACTTCAAACGTAGCCTGGGAAAGATGGTGTACCTTCTAGGCTCCTTTCGCAGCCCTGCTCTTGAAATGCGAACGTCTGTAGATAGCTGGCAGGCAGAAGTGGCTAGCCTGGAAAGCTGTTGCTCAGCCTCATCTGCCCATGGCAGTGCTCGCACAGAGGCACAGAGAATGGGGCTGCTTGCTTGTCTTGCCACCTCAAACTTCAAACGTAGCCTGGGAAAGTTGGTGTCCCAGCCAGGCTCCTTTCGCAGCCCTGCTCCGAAAGTGCGAACGTCTGCCGATAGCTGGCAGAAAGAAGGTGCTAGCCTGGAAAGCTGTTGCTCAGCCTCATCTGACCATGGCACTGCTCGCACAGAGGCACAGAGAATGGGACTCCTTGCTTGTCTTGCCACCTCAAACTTCAAACGTATCCTGGGAAAGATGGTGTTCCTTCTAGGCTCCTTTCGCAGCCTTGCTCTTGAAATGCGAACGTCTGCAGATAGCTGGCAGCCTGAAGGGGCTAGCCTGGAAAGCTGTTGCTCAGCCTCATCTGCCCATGGCACTGTTCGCATAGAGGCACAGAGAATGGGGCTGCTTGCTTATCATGCCACTTGAAACTTCAACGCATGCTGGGAATGGTGGTGTCCCTGCCAGGCTCCTATCACAGCACTGCTCCGAAAGTGCGAACGTCTGCCGATAGCTGGCAGCCAGAAGGGGCTAGCCTGGAAAGC
The DNA here is from genome assembly GCF_030867145.1 of Opisthocomus hoazin. Lineage (NCBI taxonomy): Eukaryota > Metazoa > Chordata > Aves > Opisthocomiformes > Opisthocomidae > Opisthocomus > Opisthocomus hoazin. The sequence continues at coordinate 1,657,341 of NC_134438.1, read as the reverse complement.
TGTTGCTCAGCCTCATCTGCCCATGGCACTGCTCGCACAGAGGCACAGAAAATGGGGCTGCTTGCTTGTCTTACCACCTCAAACTTCAAACGTAGCCTGGGAAAGATGGTGTACCTGCTAGGCTCCTTTCGCAGCCCTGCTCCGAAAGTGCGAACGTCTGCCGATAGCTGGCAGCCAGAAGGTGCTAGCCTGGAAAGCTGTTGCTCAGCCTCATCTGCCCATGGCAGTGCTCGCACAGAGGCACAGAGAATGGGGCTGCTTGCTTGTCTTGCCACCTCAAACTTCAAACGTAGCCTGGGAAAGTTGGTGTCCCAACCAGGCTCCTTTCGCAGCCCTGCTCCGAAAGTGCGAACGTCTGCAGATAGCTGGCAGCCAGAAGGTGCTAGCCTGGAAAGCTGTTGCTCAGCCTCATCTGCCCATGGCACGGCTCGCACAGAGGCACAGAGAATGGGGCTCCTTGCTTGTCTTGCCACCTCAAACTTCAAACGTAGCCTGGGAAAGATGGTGTACCTGCTAGGCTCATTTCGCAGCCCTGCTCTTGAAATGCGAACGTCTGCAGATAGCTGGCAGGCAGAAGGGGCTAGCCTGGAAAGCTGTTGCTCAGCCTCATCTGCCCATGGCACTGTTCGCATAGAGGCACAGAGAATGGGGCTGCTTGCTTCTCTTGCCACTTGAAACTTCAAACGCATGCTGGGAATGGTGGTGTCCCTGCCAGGCTCCTATCCCAGCCCTGCTCCGAAAGTGCGAACGTCTGCAGATAGCTGGCAGGCAGAAGGGGCTATCCTGGAAAGCTGTTGCTCAGCTTCGTCTGCCCATGGCAGTGCTCGCACAGAGGCACAGAGAATGGGGCTGCTTGCTTGTCTTGCCACTTCAAACTTCAAACGTAGCCTGGGAAAGTTGGTGTCCCAGCCAGGCTCCTTTCGCAGCCCTGCTCCGAAAGTGCGAACGTCTGCCGATAGCTGGCAGCCAGAAGGTGCTAGCCTGGAAAGCTGTTGCTCAGCCTCATCTGCCCATGGCAGTGCTCGCACAGAGGCACAGAGAATGGGGCTCCTTGCTTGTCTTGCCACCTCAAACTTCAAACGTAGCCTGGGAAAGATGGTGTACCTGCTAGGCTCCTTTCGCAGCCCTGCTCTTGAAATGCGAACGTCTGCAGATAGCTGGCAGGCAGAAGGGGCTAGCCTGGAAAGCTGTTGCTCAGCCTCATCTGCCCATGGCAGTGCTCGCACAGAGGCACAGAGAATGGGGCTGCTTGCTTGTCTTGCCACTTCAAACATCAAACGTAGCCTGGGAAATTTGGTGTCCCAGCCAGGCTCCTTTCGCAGCCCTGCTCCGAAAGTGCGAACGTCTGCCGATAGCTGGCAGCCAGAAGGTGCTAGCCTGGAAAGCTGTTGCTCAGCCTCATCTGCCCATGGCACTGCTCGCACAGAGGCACAGAGAATGGGGCTCCTTGCTTGTCTTGCCACCTCAAACTTCAAACGTAGCCTGGGAAAGATGGTGTACCTGCTAGGCTCCTTTCGCAGCCCTGCTCTTGAAATGCGAACGTCTGCAGATAGCTGGCAGGCAGAAGAGGCTAGCCTGGAAAGCTGTTGCTCAGCCTCATCTGCCCATGGCACTGTTCGCATAGAGTCACAGAGAATGGGGCTGCTTGCTTATCTTGCCACTTGAAACTTCAAACGCATGCTGGGAATGGTGGTGTCCCTGCCAGGCTCCTATCACAGCCCTGCTCCGAAAGTGCGAACGTCTGCAGATAGCTGGCAGGCAGAAGGGGTTATCCTGGAAAGCTGTTGCTCAGCCTCATCTGCCCATGGCAGTGCTCGCACAGAGGCACAGAGAATGGGGCTGCTTGCTTGTCTTGCCACCTCAAACTTCAAACGTAGCCTGGGAAAGTTGGTGTCCCAGCCAGGCTCCTTTCGCAGCCCTGCTCCGAAAGTGCGAACGTCTGCAGATAGCTGGCAGCCAGAAGGTGCTAGCCTGGAAAGCTGTTGCTCAGCCTCATCTGCCCATGGCACGGCTCGCACAGAGGCACAGAGAATGGGGCTCCTTGCTTGTCTTGCCACCTCAAACTTCAAACGTAGCCTGGGAAAGATGGTGTACCTGCTAGGCTCCTTTCGCAGCCCTGCTCTTGAAATGCGAACGTCTGCAGATAGCTGGCAGCCAGAAGGGACTAGCCTGGAAAGCTGTTGCTCAGCCTCATCTGCCCATGGCAGTGCTCGCACAGAGGCACAGAGAATGGGGTCCTTGCTTGTCTTGCCACTTCAAACATCAAACGTAGCCTGGGAAAGTTGGTGTCCCAGCCAGGCTCCTTTCGCAGCCCTGCTCCGAAAGTGCGAACGTCTGCCGATAGCTGGCAGGCAGAAGGGGCTATCCTGGAAAGCTGTTGCTCAGCCTCATCTGCCCATGGCACTGCTCGCACAGAGGCACAGAGAATGGGGCTCCTTGCTTGTCTTGCCACCTCAAACTTCAAACGTAGCCTGGGAAAGATGGTGTACCTTCTAGGCTCCTTTCGCAGCCCTGCTCTTGAAATGCGAACGTCTGTAGATAGCTGGCAGGCAGAAGTGGCTAGCCTGGAAAGCTGTTGCTCAGCCTCATCTGCCCATGGCAGTGCTCGCACAGAGGCACAGAGAATGGGGCTGCTTGCTTGTCTTGCCACCTCAAACTTCAAACGTAGCCTGGGAAAGTTGGTGTCCCAGCCAGGCTCCTTTCGCAGCCCTGCTCCGAAAGTGCGAACGTCTGCCGATAGCTGGCAGAAAGAAGGTGCTAGCCTGGAAAGCTGTTGCTCAGCCTCATCTGACCATGGCACTGCTCGCACAGAGGCACAGAGAATGGGACTCCTTGCTTGTCTTGCCACCTCAAACTTCAAACGTATCCTGGGAAAGATGGTGTTCCTTCTAGGCTCCTTTCGCAGCCTTGCTCTTGAAATGCGAACGTCTGCAGATAGCTGGCAGCCTGAAGGGGCTAGCCTGGAAAGCTGTTGCTCAGCCTCATCTGCCCATGGCACTGTTCGCATAGAGGCACAGAGAATGGGGCTGCTTGCTTATCATGCCACTTGAAACTTCAACGCATGCTGGGAATGGTGGTGTCCCTGCCAGGCTCCTATCACAGCACTGCTCCGAAAGTGCGAACGTCTGCAGATAGCTGGCAGCCAGAAGGGGCTAGCCTGGAAAGCTGTTGCTCAGCCTCATCTGCCCATGGCACTGCTCGCACAGAGGCACAGAAAATGGGGCTGCTTGCTTGTCTTACCACCTCAAACTTCAAACGTAGCCTGGGAAAGATGGTGTACCTGCTAGGCTCCTTTCGCAGCCCTGCTCCGAAAGTGCGAACGTCTGCCGATAGCTGGCAGCCAGAAGGTGCTAGCCTGGAAAGCTGTTGCTCAGCCTCATCTGCCCATGGCACTGCTCGCACAGAGGCACAGAGAATGGGGCTCCTTGCTTGTCTTGCCACCTCAAACTTCAAACGTAGCCTGGGTAAGTTGGTGTCCCAGCCAGGCTCCTTTCGCAGCCCTGCTCCGAAAGTGCGAACGTCTGCAGATAGCTGGCAGGCAGAAGGGGCTATCCTGGAAAGCTGTTGCTCAGCCCCATCTGCCCATGGCACTGCTCGCACAGAGGCACAGAGAATGGGGCTCCTTGCTTGTCTTGCCACCTCAAACTTCAAACGTAGCGTGGGAAAGATGGTGTACCTGCTAGGCTCCTTTCGCAGCCCTGCTCTTGAAATGCGAACGTCTGCAGATAGCTGGCAGCCAGAAGGGGCTAGCCTGGAAAGATGTTGCTCAACCTCATCTGTCCATGACACTGTTCGCATAGAGGCACAGAGAATGGGGCTGCTTGCTTATCTTGCCACTTGAAACTTCAAACGCATGCTGGGAATGGTTGTGTCCCTGCCAGGCTCCTATCCCAGCCCTGCTCCGAAAGGGCGAACGTCTGCAGATAGCTGGCAGACAGAAGGGGCTATCCTGGAAAGCTGTTGCTCATCGTCATCTGCCCATGGCAGTGCTCGCACAGAGGCACAGAGAATGGGGCTGCTTGCTTGTCTTGCCACTTGAAATTTCAGACGTAGCCTGGGAAATTTGGTGTACCTGCCAGGCTCCTTTCGCAGCTATGCTCCGAAAGTGCGAACGTCTGCCGATAGCTGGCAGCCAAAAGGTGCTAGCCTGGAAAGCTGTTGCTCAGCCTCATCTGCCCATGGCAGTGCTCGCACAGAGGCACAGAGAATGGGGCTGCTTGCTTGTCTTGCCACCTCAAACTTCACACGTAGCCTGGGAAAGATGGTGTACCTGCTAGGCTCCTTTCGCAGCCCTGCTCTTGAAATGCGAACGTCTGCAGATAGCTGGCAGGCAGAAGAGGCCAGCCTGGAAAGCTGTTGCTCAGCCTCATCTGCCCATGGCACTGTTCGCATAGAGGCACAGAGAATGGGGCTGCTTGCTTATCTTGCCACCTGAAACTTCAAACGCATGCTGGGAACCGTGGTGTCCCTGCCAGGCTCCTTTCGCAGCCCTGCTCCGAAAGTGCGAACGTCTGCAGATAGCTGGCAGGCAGAAGGGGCTATCCAGGAAAGCTGTTGCTCAGCCTCATCTGCCCATGGCACTGTTCGCATAGAGGCACAGAGAATGGGGCTGCTTGTTTATCTTGCCACTTGAAACTTCAAACGCATGCTGGGAAAGATGGTGTCCCTGCCAGGCTCCTATCACAGCCCTGCTCCGTAAGTGCGAACGTCTGCCGATAGCTGGCAGCCAGAAGGTGCTAGCCTGGAAAGCTATTGCTCAGCCTCATCTGCCCATGGCACTGCTCGCACAGAGGCACAGAGAATGGGGCTCCTTGCTTGTCTTGCCACCTCAAACTTCAAACGTAGTCTGGGAAAGATGGTGTACCTGTTAGGCTCCTTTCGCAGCCCTGCTCTTGAAAGTGCGAACGTCTGCAGATAGCTGGCAGCCAGAAGGGGCTAGCCTGGAAAGCTGTTGCTCAGCCTCATCTGCCCATGGCACTGTTCGCATAGAGGCACAGAGAATGGGGCTGCTTGTTTATCTTGCCACTTGAAACTTCAAACGCATGCTGGGAAATATGGTGTCCCTGCCAGGCTCCTATCACAGCCCTGCTCCTTAAGTGCGAACGTCTGCCGATAGCTGGCAGCCAGAAGGTGCTAGCCTGGAAAGCTATTGCTCAGCCTCATCTGCCCATGGCAGTGCTCGCACAGAGGCACAGAGAATGGGGCTCCTTGCTTGTCTTGCCACCTCAAACTTCAAACGTAGCCTGGGAAAGTTGGTGTACCTGTTAGGCTCCTTTCGCAGCCCTGCTCTTGAAATGCGAACGTCTGCAGATAGCTGGCAGCCAGAAGGGGCTAGCCTGGAAAGCTGTCGCTCAGCCTCATCTGCCCATGGCACTGCTCACACAGAGGCACAGAGAATGGGGCTGCTTGCTTGTCTTGCCACCTCAAACTTCAAACGTAGCCTGGGAAAGATGGTGTACCTGCTAGGCTCCTTTCGCAGCCCTGCTCTTGAAATGCGAACGTCTGCAGATAGCTGGCAGGCAGAAGTGGCTAGCCTGGAAAGCTGTTGCTCAGCCTCATCTGCCCATGGTAGTGCTCGCACAGAGGCACAGAGAATGGGGCTGCTTGCTTGTCATGCCACCTCAAACTTCAAACGTAGCCTGGGAAAGTTGGTGTCCCAGCCAGGCTCCTATCCCAGCCCTGCTTCGAAAGTGCGAACGTCTGCAGATAGCTGGCAGAAAGAAGGTGCTAGCCTGGAAAGCTGTTGCTCAGCCTCATCTGCCCATGGCACTGCTCGCACAGAGGCACAGAGAATGGGACTCCTTGCTTGTCTTGCCACCTCAAACTTCAAACGTATCCTGGGAAAGATGGTGTTCCTTCTAGGCTCCTTTCGCAGCCCTGCTCTTGAAATGCGAACGTCTGCAGATAGCTGGCAGGCAGAAGGGGCTAGCCTGGAAAGCTGTTGCTCAGCCTCATCTGCCCATGGCACTGTTCGCATAGAGGCACAGAGAATGGGGCTGCTTGCTTATCTTGCCACTTGAAACTTCGAACGCATGCTGGGAATGGTGGTGTCCCTGCCAGGCTCCTATCCCAGCCCTACTCCGAAAGTGCGAACGTCTGCAGATAGGTGGCAGGCAGAAGGGGCTAGCCTGGAAAGCTGTTGCTCAGCCTCATCTGCCCATGGCAGTGCTCGCATAGAGGCACAGAGAATGGGGCTGCTTGCTTGTCTTGCCACCTCAAACTTCAAACGTAGCCTGGGAAAGTTGGTGTCCCAGCCAGGCTCCTTTCGCAGCCCTGCTCCGAAAGTGCGAACGTCTGCCGATAGCTGGCAGGCAGAAGGTGCTAGCCTGGAAAGCTGTTGCTCAGCCTCATCTGCCCATGGCACTGCTCGCACAGAGGCACAGAGAATGGGGCTCCTTGCTTGTCTTGCCACCTCAAACTTCAAACGTAGCCTGGGAAAGATGGTGTCCCAGCCAGGCTCCTTTCGCAGCCCTGCTCTTGAAATGCGAACGTCTGCAGATAGCTGGCAGGCAGAAGGGGCTAGCCTGGAAAGCTGTTGCTCAGCCTCATCTGCTTATGGCAGTGCTCGCACAGAGGCACAGAGAATGGGGTCCTTGCTTGTCTTGCCACTTGAAACATCAAACGTAGCGTAGGAAATTTGGTGTCCCAGCCAGGCTCCTTTCGCAGCCCTGCTCCGAAAGTGCGAACGTCTGCCGATAGCTGGCAGCCAGAAGGTGCTAGCCTGGAAAGCTGTTGCTCAGCCTCATCTGCCTATGGCACTGTTCGCACAGAGGCACAGAGAATGGGGCTCCTTGCTTGTCTTGCCACCTCAAACTTCAAACGTAGCCTGGGAAAGATGGTGTTCCTGCTAGGCTCCTTTCGCAGCCCTGCTCTTGAAATGCGAACGTCTGCAGATAGCTGGCAAGCAGAAGGGGCTAGCCTGGAAAGCTGTTGCTCAGCCTCATCTGCCCATGGCACTGTTCGCATAGAGGCACAGAGAATGGGGCTGCTTGCTTATCTTGCCACTTGAAACTTCAAGCGCATGCTGGGAATGGTGGTGTCCCTGCCAGGCTCGTATCACAGCCCTGCTCCGAAAGTGCGAACGTCTGCATATAGCTGGCAGGCAGAAGGGGCTATCCTGGAAAGCTGTTGCTCAGCCTCATCTGCCCATGGCAGTGCTCGCACAGAGGCACAGAGAATGGGGCTGCTTGCTTGTCTTGCCACCTCAAACTTTAAAAGTAGCCTGGGAAAGTTGGTGTCCCAGCCAGGCTCCTTTCGCAGCCCTGCTCCGAAAGTGCGAACGTCTGCAGATAGCTGGCAGGCAGAAGGGGCTAGCCTGGAAAGCTGTTGCTCAGCCTCATCTGCCCATGGCACTGTTCGCATAGAGGCACAGAGAATGGGGCTGCTTGCTTATCTTGCCACTTGAAACTTCAAACGCATGCTGGGAATGGTGGTGTCCCTACCAGGCTCCTATCACAGCCCTGCTCCGAAAGTGCGAACGTCTGCAGATAGCTGGCAGGCAGAAGGGGCTAGCCTGGAAAGCTGTTGCTCAGTCTCATCTGCCCATGGCAGTGCTCGCATAGAGGCACAGAGAATGGGGCTGCTTGCTTGTCTTGCCACCTCAAACTTCAAACGTAGCCTGGGAAAGTTGGTGTCCCAGCCAGGCTCCTTTCGCAGCCCTGCTCCGAAAGTGCGAACTTCTGCCGATAGCTGGCAGCCAGAAGGTGCTAGCCTGGAAAGCTGTTGCTCAGCCTCATCTGCCCATGGCACTGTTCGTACAGAGGCACAGAGAATGGGGCTGCTTGCTTGTCTTGCCACCTCAAACTTCAAACGTAGCCTGGGAAAGATGGTGTACCTGCTAGGATCCTTTCGCAGCCCTGCTCTTGAAATGCGAACGTCTGCAGATAGCTGGCAGGCAGAAGAGGCTAGCCTGGAAAGCTGTTGCTCAGCCTCATCTGCCCATGGCACTGTTCGCATAGAGTCACAGAGAATGGGGCTGCTTGCTTATCTTGCCACTTTAAACTTCAAACGCATGCTGGGAATGGTGGTGTCCCTGCCAGGCTCCTATCACAGCCCTGCTCCGAAAGTGCGAACGTCTGCAGATAGCTGGCAGGCAGAAGGGGCTATCCTGGAAAGCTGTTGCTCAGCCTCATCTGCCCATGGCAGTGCTCGCACAGAGGCACAGAGAATGGGGCTGCTTGCTTGTCTTGCCACCTCAAACTTTAAAAGTAGCCTGGGAAAGTTGGTGTCCCAGCCAGGCTCCTATCACAGCCCTGCTCCGAAAGTGCGAACGTCTGCAGATAGCTGGCAGGCAGAAGGGGCTAGCCTGGAAAGCTGTTGCTCAGCCTCATCTGCCCATGGCACTGTTCGCATAGAGGCACAGAGAATGGGGCTGCTTGCTTATCTTGCCACTTGAAACTTCAAACGCATGCTGGGAATGGTGGTGTCCCTGCCAGGCTCCTATCACAGCCCTGCTCCGAAAGTGCGAACGTCTGCAGATAGCTGGCAGGCAGAAGGGGCTAGCCTGGAAAGCTGTTGCTCAGTCTCATCTGCCCATGGCAGTGCTCGCATAGAGGCACAGAGAATGGGGCTGCTTGCTTGTCTTGCCACCTCAAACTTCAAACGTAGCCTGGGAAAGTTGGTGTCCCAGCCAGGCTCCTTTCGCAGCCCTGCTCCGAAAGTGCGAACGTCTGCAGATAGCTGGCAGGCAGAAGGGGCTAGCCTGGAAAGCTGTTGCTCAGCCTCATCTGCCCATGGCAGTGCTCGCACAGAGGCACAGAGAATGGGGCTGCTTGCTTGTCTTGCCACCTCAAACTTCAAACGTAGCCTGGGAAAGTTGGTGTCCCAGCCAGGCTCCTTTCGCAGCCCTGCTCCGAAAGTGCGAACGTCTGCAGATCGCTGGCAGGCAAAAGGGGCTAGCCTGGAAAGCTGTTGCTCAGCCTCATCTGCCCATGGCAGTGCTCGCACAGAGGCACAGAGAATGGGGCTCCTTGCTTGCCTTGCCACCTCAAACTTCAAACGTAGCCTGGGAAAGATGGTGTACCTGCTAGGCTCCTTTCGCAGCCCTGCTCTTGAAATGCGAACGTCTGCAGATAGCTGGCAAGCAGAAGGGGCTAGCCTGGAAAGCTGTTGCTCAGCCTCATCTGCCCATGGCACTGTTCGCATAGAGGCACAGAGAATGGGGCTGCTTGCTTATCTTGCCACTTGAAACTTCGAACGCATGCTGGGAAAGATGGTGTACCAGCTAGGCTCCTTTCGCAGCCCTGCTCTTGAAATGCGAACGTCTGCAGATAGCTGGCAGGCAGAAGGGGCTAGCCTGGAAAGCTGTTGCTCAACCTCATCTGCCCATGGCACTGTTCGCATAGAGGCACAGAGAATGGGGCTGCTTGCTTATCTTGCCACCTGAAACTTCAAAAGCATGCTGGGAACGGTGGTGTCCCAGCCAGGCTCCTTTCGCAGCCCTGCTCCGAAAGTGCGAACGTCTGCAGATAGCTGGCAGCCAGAAGGGGCTAGCCTGGAAAGCTGTCGCTCAGCCTCATCTGCCCATGGCACTGCTCACACAGAGGCACAGAGAATGGGGCTGCTTGCTTGTCTTGCCACCTCAAACTTCAAACGTAGCCTGGGAAAGATGGTGTACCTGCTAGGCTCCTTTCGCAGCCCTGCTCTTGAAATGCGAACGTCTGCAGATAGCTGGCAGGCAGAAGTGGCTAGCCTGGAAAGCTGTTGCTCAGCCTCATCTGCCCATGGCAGTGCTCGCACAGAGGCACAGAGAATGGGGCTGCTTGCTTGTCATGCCACCTCAAACTTCAAACGTAGCCTGGGAAAGTTGGTGTCCCAGCCAGGCTCCTTTCGCAGCCCTGCTCCGAAAGTGCGAACGTCTGCAGATAGCTTTCAGAAAGAAGGTGCTAGCCTGGAAAGCTGTTGCTCAGCCTCATCTGCCCATGGCACTGCTCGCACAGAGGCACAGAGAATGGGGCTCCTTGCTTGTCTTGCCACCTCAAACTTCAAACGTAGCCTGGGAAAGATGGTGTTCCTGCTAGGCTCCTTTCGCAGCCCTGCTCTTGAAATGCGAACGTCTGCAGATAGCTGGCAAGCAGAAGGGGCTAGCCTGGAAAGCTGTTGCTCAGCCTCATCTGCCCATGGCACTGTTCGCATAGAGGCACAGAGAATGGGGCTGCTTGCTTATCTTGCCACTTGAAACTTCAAGCGCATGCTGGGAATGGTGGTGTCCCTGCCAGGCTCGTATCACAGCCCTGCTCCGAAAGTGCGAACGTCTGCATATAGCTGGCAGGCAGAAGGGGCTATCCTGGAAAGCTGTTGCTCAGCCTCATCTGCCCATGGCAGTGCTCGCACAGAGGCACAGAGAATGGGGCTGCTTGCTTGTCTTGCCACCTCAAACTTTAAAAGTAGCCTGGGAAAGTTGGTGTCCCAGCCAGGCTCCTTTCGCAGCCCTGCTCCGAAAGTGCGAACGTCTGCAGATAGCTGGCAGGCAGAAGGGCCTAGCCTGGAAAGCTGTTGCTCAGCCTCATCTGCCCATGGCACTGTTCGCATAGAGGCACAGAGAATGGGGCTGCTTGCTTATCTTGCCACTTGAAACTTCAAACGCATGCTGGGAATGGTGGTGTCCCTACCAGGCTCCTATCACAGCCCTGCTCCGAAAGTGCGAACGTCTGCAGATAGCTGGCAGGCAGAAGGTGCTAGCCTGGAAAGCTGTTGCTCAGTCTCATCTGCCCATGGCAGTGCTCGCATAGAGGCACAGAGAATGGGGCTGCTTGCTTGTCTTGCCACCTCAAACTTCAAACGTAGCCTGGGAAAGTTGGTGTCCCAGCCAGGCTCCTTTCGCAGCCCTGCTCTTGAAATGCGAACGTCTGCAGAGAGCTGGCAGCCAGAAGGGGCTAGCCTGGAAAGCTGTTGCTCAGCCTCATCTGCTTATGGCAGTGCTCGCACAGAGGCACAGAGAATGGGGTCCTTGCTTGTCTTGCCACTTCAAACATCAAACGTAGCGTAGGAAATTTGGTGTCCCAGCCAGGCTCCTTTCGCAGCCCTGCTCCGAAAGTGCGAACGTCTGCCGATAGCTGGCAGCCAGAAGGTGCTAGCCTGGAAAGCTGTTGCTCAGCCTCATCTGCCCATGGCACTGTTCGCACAGAGGCACAGAGAATGGGGCTCCTTGCTTGTCTTGCCACCTCAAACTTCAAACGTAGCCTGGGAAAGATGGTGTACCTGCTAGGCTCCTTTCGCAGCCCTGCTCTTGAAATGCGAACGTCTGCAGATAGCTGGCAAGCAGAAGGGGCTAGCCTGGAAAGCTGTTGCTCAGCCTCATCTGCCCATGGCACTGTTCGCATAGAGGCACAGAGAATGGGGCTGCTTGCTTATCTTGCCACTTGAAACTTCAAGCGCATGCTGGGAATGGTGGTGTCCCTGCCAGGCTCGTATCACAGCCCTGCTCCGAAAGTGCGAACGTCTGCATATAGCTGGCAGGCAGAAGGGGCTATCCTGGAAAGCTGTTGCTCAGCCTCATCTGCCCATGGCAGTGCTCGCACAGAGGCACAGAGAATGGGGCTGCTTGCTTGTCTTGCCACCTCAAACTTTAAAAGTAGCCTGGGAAAGTTGGTGTCCCAGCCAGGCTCCTATCACAGCCCTGCTCCGAAAGTGCGAACGTCTGCAGATAGCTGGCAGGCAGAAGGGGCTAGCCTGGAAAGCTGTTGCTCAGCCTCATCTGCCCATGGCACTGTTCGCATAGAGGCACAGAGAATGGGGCTGCTTGCTTATCTTGCCACTTGAAACTTCGAACGCATGCTGGGAAAGATGGTGTACCTGCTAGGCTCCTTTCGCAGCCCTGCTCTTGAAATGCGAACGTCTGCAGATAGCTGGCAGGCAGAAGGGGCTAGCCTGGAAAGCTGTTGCTCAACCTCATCTGCCCATGGCACTGTTCGCATAGAGGCACAGAGAATGGGGCTGCTTGCTTATCTTGCCACCTGAAACTTCAAAAGCATGCTGGGAACGGTGGTGTCCCAGCCAGGCTCCTTTCGCAGCCCTGCTCCGAAAGTGCGAACGTCTGCAGATAGCTGGCAGCCAGAAGGGGCTAGCCTGGAAAGCTGTCGCTCAGCCTCATCTGCCCATGGCACTGCTCACACAGAGGCACAGAGAATGGGGCTGCTTGCTTGTCTTGCCACCTCAAACTTCAAACGTAGCCTGGGAAAGATGGTGTACCTGCTAGGCTCCTTTCGCAGCCCTGCTCTTGAAATGCGAACGTCTGCAGATAGCTGGCAGGCAGAAGTGGCTAGCCTGGAAAGCTGTTGCTCAGCCTCATCTGCCCATGGCAGTGCTCGCACAGAGGCACAGAGAATGGGGCTGCTTGCTTGTCATGCCACCTCAAACTTCAAACGTAGCCTGGGAAAGTTGGTGTCCCAGCCAGGCTCCTTTCGCAGCCCTGCTCCGAAAGTGCGAACGTCTGCAGATAGCTTTCAGAAAGAAGGTGCTAGCCTGGAAAGCTGTTGCTCAGCCTCATCTGCCCATGGCACTGCTCGCACAGAGGCACAGAGAATGGGGCTCCTTGCTTGTCTTGCCACCTCAAACTTCAAACGTAGCCTGGGAAAGATGGTGTTCCTGCTAGGCTCCTTTCGCAGCCCTGCTCTTGAAATGCGAACGTCTGCAGATAGCTGGCAAGCAGAAGGGGCTAGCCTGGAAAGCTGTTGCTCAGCCTCATCTGCCCATGGCACTGTTCGCATAGAGGCACAGAGAATGGGGCTGCTTGCTTATCTTGCCACTTGAAACTTCAAGCGCATGCTGGGAATGGTGGTGTCCCTGCCAGGCTCGTATCACAGCCCTGCTCCGAAAGTGCGAACGTCTGCATATAGCTGGCAGGCAGAAGGGGCTATCCTGGAAAGCTGTTGCTCAGCCTCATCTGCCCATGGCAGTGCTCGCACAGAGGCACAGAGAATGGGGCTGCTTGCTTGTCTTGCCACCTCAAACTTTAAAAGTAGCCTGGGAAAGTTGGTGTCCCAGCCAGGCTCCTTTCGCAGCCCTGCTTCGAAAGTGCGAACGTCTGCAGATAGCTGGCAGGCAGAAGGGGCTAGCCTGGAAAGCTGTTGCTCAGCCTCATCTGCCCATGGCACTGTTCGCATAGAGGCACAGAGAATGGGGCTGCTTGCTTATCTTGCCACTTGAAACTTCAAACGCATGCTGGGAATGGTGGTGTCCCTACCAGGCTCCTATCACAGCCCTGCTCCGAAAGTGCGAACGTCTGCAGATAGCTGGCAGGCAGAAGGGGCTAGCCTGGAAAGCTGTTGCTCAGTCTCATCTGCCCATGGCAGTGCTCGCATAGAGGCACAGAGAATGGGGCTGCTTGCTTGTCTTGCCACCTCAAACTTCAAACGTAGCCTGGGAAAGTTGGTGTCCCAGCCAGGCTCCTTTCGCAGCCCTGCTCCGAAAGTGCGAACTTCTGCCGATAGCTGGCAGCCAGAAGGTGCTAGCCTGGAAAGCTGTTGCTCAGCCTCATCTGCCCATGGCACTGTTCGTACAGAGGCACAGAGAATGGGGCTGCTTGCTTGTCTTGCCACCTCAAACTTCAAACGTAGCCTGGGAAAGATGGTGTACCTGCTAGGATCCTTTCGCAGCCCTGCTCTTGAAATGCGAACGTCTGCAGATAGCTGGCAGGCAGAAGAGGCTAGCCTGGAAAGCTGTTGCTCAGCCTCATCTGCCCATGGCACTGTTCGCATAGAGTCACAGAGAATGGGGCTGCTTGCTTATCTTGCCACTTTAAACTTCAAACGCATGCTGGGAATGGTGGTGTCCCTGCCAGGCTCCTATCACAGCCCTGCTCCGAAAGTGCGAACGTCTGCAGATAGCTGGCAGGCAGAAGGGGCTATCCTGGAAAGCTGTTGCTCAGCCTCATCTGCCCATGGCAGTGCTCACACAGAGGCACAGAGAATGGGGCTGCTTGCTTGTCTTGCCACCTCAAACTTCAAACGTAGCCTGGGAAAGTTGGTGTCCCAGCCAGGCTCCTTTCGCAGCCCTGCTCCGAAAGTGCGAACGTCTGCAGATAGCTGGCAGGCAGAAGGGGCTAGCCTGGAAAGCTGTTGCTCAGCCTCATCTGCCCATGGCACTGTTCGCATAGAGGCACAGAGAATGGGGCTGCTTGCTTATCTTGCCACTTGAAACTTCAAACGCATGCTGGGAATGGTGGTGTCCCTACCAGGCTCCTATCACAGCCCTGCTCCGAAAGTGCGAACGTCTGCAGATAGCTGGCAGGCAGAAGGGGCTAGCCTGGAAAGCTGTTGCTCAGTCTCATCTGCCCATGGCAGTGCTCGCATAGAGGCACAGAGAATGGGGCTGCTTGCTTGTCTTGCCACCTCAAACTTCAAACGTAGCCTGGGAAAGTTGGTGTCCCAGCCAGGCTCCTTTCGCAGCCCTGCTCCGAAAGTGCGAACGTCTGCAGATAGCTGGCAGGCAGAAGGGGCTAGCCTGGAAAGCTGTTGCTCAGCCTCATCTGCCCATGGCAGTGCTCGCACAGAGGCACAGAGAATGGGGCTGCTTGCTTGTCTTGCCACCTCAAACTTCAAACGTAGCCTGGGAAAGTTGGTGTTCCAGCCAGGCTCCTTTCGCAGCCCTGCTCCGAAAGTGCGAACGTCTGCAGATCGCTGGCAGGCAAAAGGGGCTAGCCTGGAAAGCTGTTGCTCAGCCTCATCTGCCCATGGCAGTGCTCGCACAGAGGCACAGAGAATGGGGCTCCTTGCTTGCCTTGCCACCTCAAACTTCAAACGTAGCCTGGGAAAGATGGTGTACCTGCTAGGCTCCTTTCGCAGCCCTGCTCTTGAAATGCGAACGTCTGCAGATAGCTGGCAAGCAGAAGGGGCTAGCCTGGAAAGCTGTTGCTCAGCCTCATCTGCCCATGGCACTGTTCGCATAGAGGCACAGAGAATGGGGCTGCTTGCTTATCTTGCCACTTGAAACTTCGAACGCATGCTGGGAAAGATGGTGTACCTGCTAGGCTCCTTTCGCAGCCCTGCTCTTGAAATGCGAACGTCTGCAGATAGCTGGCAGGCAGAAGAGGCTAGCCTGGAAAGCTGTTGCTCAACCTCATCTGCCCATGGCACTGTTCGCATAGAGGCACAGAGAATGGGGCTGCTTGCTTATCTTGCCACCTGAAACTTCAAAAGCATGCTGGGAACGGTGGTGTCCCAGCCAGGCTCCTTTCGCAGCCCTGCTCCGAAAGTGCGAACGTCTGCAGATAGCTGGCAGCCAGAAGGGGCTAGCCTGGAAAGCTGTCGCTCAGCCTCATCTGCCCATGGCACTGCTCACACAGAGGCACAGAGAATGGGGCTGCTTGCTTGTCTTGCCACCTCAAACTTCAAACGTAGCCTGGGAAAGATGGTGTACCTGCTAGGCTCCTTTCGCAGCCCTGCTCTTGAAATGCGAACGTCTGCAGATAGCTGGCAGGCAGAAGTGGCTAGCCTGGAAAGCTGTTGCTCAGCCTCATCTGCCCATGGCAGTGCTCGCACAGAGGCACAGAGAATGGGGCTGCTTGCTTGTCATGCCACCTCAAACTTCAAACGTAGCCTGGGAAAGTTGGTGTCCCAGCCAGGCTCCTTTCGCAGCCCTGCTCCGAAAGTGCGAACGTCTGCAGATAGCTTTCAGAAAGAAGGTGCTAGCCTGGAAAGCTGTTGCTCAGCCTCATCTGCCCATGGCACTGCTCGCACAGAGGCACAGAGAATGGGACTCCTTGCTTGTCTTGCCACCTCAAACTTCAAACGTATCCTGGGAAAGATGGTGTTCCTTCTAGGCTCCTTTCGCAGCCCTGCTCTTGAAATGCGAACGTCTGCAGATAGCTGGCAGCCTGAAGGGGCTAGCCTGGAAAGCTGTTGCTCAGCCTCATCTGCCCATGGCACTGTTCGCATAGAGGCACAGAGAATGGGGCTGCTTGCTTATCTTGCCACTTGAAACTTCAAACGCATGCTGGGAATGGTGGTGTCCCTGCCAGGCTCCTATCACAGCCCTGCTCCGAAAGTGCGAACGTCTGCAGATAGCTGGCAGGCAGAAGGGGCTAGCTTGGAAAGCTGTTGCTCAGCCTCATCTGCCCATGGCAGTGCTCGCATAGAGGCACAGAGAATGGGGCTGCTTGCTTGTCTTGCCACCTCAAACTTCAAACGTAGCCTGGGAAAGTTGGTGTCCCAGCCAGGCTCCTTTCGCAGCCCTGCTCCGAAAGTGCGAACGTCTGCCGATAGCTGGCAGGCAGAAGGTGCTAGCCTGGAAAGCTGTTGCTCAGCCTCATCTGCCCATGACACTGCTCGCACAGAGGCACAGAGAATGGGGCTCCTTGCTTGTCTTGCCACCTCAAACTTCAAAAGTAGCCTGGGAAAGATGGTGTACCCGCTAGGCTCCTTTCGCAGCCCTGCTCCGAAAGTGCGAACGTCTGCAGATAGCTGGCAGCCAGAAGGGGCTAGCCTGGAAAGCTGTTGCTCAGCCTCATCTGCCCATGGCAGTGCTCGCACAGAGGCACAGAGAATGGGGCTCCTTGCTTGTCTTGCCACTTCAAACATCAAACGTAGCCTGGGAAAGTTGGTGTCCCAGCCAGGCTCCTTTCGCAGCCCAGCTCCGAAAGTGCGAACGTCTGCAGATAGCTGGCAGGCAGAAGGTGCTAGCCTGGAAAGCTGTTGCTCAGCCTCATCTGCCCATGGCACGGCTCGCACAGAGGCACAGAGAATGGGGCTCCTTGCTTGTCTTGCCACCTCAAACTTCAAACGTAGCCTGGGAAAGATGGTGTACCTGCTAGGCTCCTTTCGCAGCCCTGCTCTTGAAATGCGAACGTCTGCAGATAGCTGGCAGGCAGAAGGGGCTAGCCTGGAAAGCTGTTGCTCAGCCTCATCTGCTTATGGCAGTGCTCGCACAGAGGCACAGAGAATGGGGTCCTTGCTTGTCTTGCCACTTCAAACATCAAACGTAGCATGGGAAATTTGGTGTCCCAGCCAGGCTCCTTTCGCAGCCCTGCTCCGAAAGTGCGAACGTCTGCCGATAGCTGGCAGCCAGAAGGTGCTAGCCTGGAAAGCTGTTACTCAGCCTCATCTGCCCATGGCACTGCTCGCACAGAGGCACAGAGAATGGGGCTCCTTGCTTGTCTTGCCACCTCAAACTTCAAAGCTAGCCTGGGAAAGATGGTGTACCTGCTAGGCTCCTTTCGCAGCCCTGCTCTTGAAATGCGAACGTCTGCAGATAGCTGGCAGGCAGAAGAGGCTAGCCTGGAAAGCTGTTGCTCAGCCTCATCTGCCCATGGCACTGTTCGCATAGAGGCACAGAGAATGGGGCTGCTTGCTTATCTTGCCACTTGAAACTTCGAACGCATGCTGGGAATGGTGGTGTCCCTGCCAGGCTCCTATCACAGCCCTGCTCCGAAAGTGCGAACGTCTGCAGATAGCTGGCAGGCAGAAGGGGCTAGCCTGGAAAGCTGTTCCTCAGCCTCATCTGCCCATGGCACTGCTCGCATAGAGGCACAGAGAATGGGGCTCCTTGCTTGTCTTGCCACCTCAAACTTCAAACGTAGCCTGGGAAAGTTGGTGTCCCAGCCAGGCTCCTTTCGCAGCCCTGCTCCGAAAGTGCGGACGTCTGCAGATAGCTGGCAGCCAGAAGGTGCTAGCCTGGAAAGCTGTTGCTCAGCCTCATCTGCCCATGGCACTGCTCGCACAGAGGCACAGAGAATGGGGCTGCTTGCTTGTCTTGCCACCTCAAACTTCAAACGTAGCCTGGGAAAGATGCTGTACCTGCTAGGCTCCTTTCGCAGCCCTGCTCTTGAAATGCGAACGTCTGCAGATAGCTGGCAGGCAGAAGTGGCTAGCCTGGAAAGCTGTTGCTCAGCCTCATCTGCCCATGGCAGTGCTCGCACAGAGGCACAGAGAATGGGGCTGCTTGCTTGTCTTGCCACCTCAAACTTCAAACGTAGCCTGGGAAAGTTGGTGTCCCAGCCAGGCTCCTTTCGCAGCCCTGCTCCGAAAGTGCGAACGTCTGCCGATAGCTGGCAGGCAGAAGGTGCTAGCCTGGAAAGCTGTTGCTCAGCCTCATCTGCCCATGGCACTGCTCGTACAGAGGCACAGAGAATGGGGCTGCTTGCTTGTCTTGCCACCTCAAACTTCAAACGTAGCCTGGGAAAGATGGTGTACCTGCTAGGATCCTTTCGCAGCCCTGCTCTTGAAATGCGAACGTCTGCAGATAGCTGGCAGGCAGAAGAGGCTAGCCTTGAAAGCTGTTGCTCAGCCTCATCTGCCCATGGCACTGTTCGCATAGAGTCACAGAGAATGGGGCTGCTTGCTTATCTTGCCACTTGAAACTTCAAACGCATGCTGGGAATGGTGGTGTCCCTGCCAGGCTCCTATCACAGCCCTGCTCCGAAAGTGCGAACGTCTGCAGATAGCTGGCAGGCAGAAGGGGCTATCCTGGAAAGCTGTTGCTCAGCCTCATCTGCCCATGGCACTGCTCACACAGAGGCACAGAGAATGGGGCTGCTTGCTTGTCTTGCCACCTCAAACTTCAAACGTAGCCTGGGAAAGTTGGTGTCCCAGCCAGGCTCCTTTCGCAGCCCTGCTCCGAAAGTGCGAACGTCTGCAGATAGCTGGCAGGCAGAAGGTGTTAGCCTGGAAAGCTGTTGCTCAGCCTCATCTGCCCATGGCACGGCTCGCACAGAGGCACAGAGAATGGGGCTCCTTGCTTGTCTTGCCACCTCAAACTTCAAACGTAGCCTGGGAAAGATGGTGTACCTGCTAGGCTCCTTTCGCAGCCCTGCTCTTGAAATGCGAACGTCTGCAGATAGCTGGCAGGCAGAAGGGGCTATCCTGGAAAGCTGTTGCTCAGCCTCATCTGCCCATGGCAGTGCTCGCACAGAGGCACAGAGAATGGGGTCCTTGCTTGTCTTGCCACTTCAAACATCAAACGTAGCGTGGGAAATTTGGTGTCCCAGCCAGGCTCCTTTCGCAGCCCTGCTCCGAAAGTGCGAACGTCTGCAGATCGCTGGCAGGCAAAAGGGGCTAGCCTGGAAAGCTGTTGCTCAGCCTCATCTGCCCATGGCACTGCTCGCACAGAGGCACAGAGAATGGGGCTCCTTGCTTGTCTTGCCACCTCTAAATTCAAACGTAGCCTGGGAAAGATGGTGTACCTGCTAGGCTCCTTTCGCAGCCCTGCTCCTGAAATGCGAACGTCTGCAGATAGCTGGCAGGCAGAAGGGGCTAGCCTGGAAAGCTGTTGCTCAGCCTCATCTGCCCATGGCACTGTTCGCATAGAGGCACAGAGAATGGGGCTGCTTGCTTATCTTGCCACTTGAAACTTCGAACGCATGCTGGGAATGGTGGTGTCCCTGCCAGGCTCGTATCACAGCCCTGCTCCGAAAGTGCGAACTTCTACATATAGCTGGCAGGCAGAAGGGGCTATCCTGGAAAGCTGTTGCTCAGCCTCATCTGCCCATGGCAGTGCTCGCACAGAGGCACAGAGAATGGGGCTGCTTGCTTGTCTTGCCACCTCAAACTTTAAAAGTAGCCTGGGAAAGTTGGTGTCCCAGCCAGGCTCCTTTCGCAGCCCTGCTCCGAAAGTGCGAACGTCTGCAGATAGCTGGCAGGCAGAAGGGGCTAGCCTGGAAAGCTGTTGCTCAGCCTCATCTGCCCATGGCACTGTTCGCATAGAGGCACAGAGAATGGGGCTGCTTGCTTATCTTGCCACTTCAAACTTCAAACGCATGCTGGGAATGGTGGTGTCCCTACCAGGCTCCTATTACAGCCCTGCTCCGAAAGTGCGAACGTCTGCAGATAGCTGGCAGGCAGAAGGGGCTAGCCTGGAAAGCTGTTGCTCAGTCTCATCTGCCCATGGCAGTGCTCGCACAGAGGCACAGAGAATGGGGCTCCTTGCTTGTCTTGCCACCTCTAAATTCAAACGTAGCCTGGGAAAGATGGTGTACCTGCTAGGCTCCTTTCGCAGCCCTGCTCCTGAAATGCGAACGTCTGCAGATAGCTGGCAGGCAGAAGGGGCTAGCCTGGAAAGCTGTTGCTCAGCCTCATCTGCCCATGGCACTGTTCGCATAGAGGCACAGAGAATGGGGCTGCTTGCTTATCTTGCCACTTGAAACTTCAAACGCATGCTGGGAATTGTGGTGTCCCAGCCAGGCTCCTTTCGCAGCCCTGCTCCGAAAGTGCGAACGTCTGCAGATAGCTGGCAGGCAGAAGGGGCTATCCTGGAAAGCTGTTGCTCAGCCTCATCTGCCCATGGCAGTGCTCGCACAGAGGCACAGAGAATGGGGCTGCTTGCTTGTCTTGCCACCTCAAACTTCAAACGTAGCCTGGGAATGTTGGTGTCCCAGCCAGGCTCCTTTCGCAGCCCTGCTCCGAAAGTGCGAACGTCTGCCGATAGCTGGCAGCCAGAAGCTGCTAGCCTGGAAAGCTGTTGCTCAGCCTCATCTGCCCATGGCACTGCTCGTACAGAGGCACAGAGAATGGGGCTCCTTGCTTGTCTTGCCACCTCAAACTTCAAACATAGCCTGGGAAAGATGGTGTACCTGCTAGGCTCCTTTCGCAGCCCTGCTCTTGAAATGCGAACGTCTGCAGATAGCTGGCAGGCAGAAGGGGCTATCCTGGAAAGCTGTTGCTCAGCCTCATCTGCTTATGGCAGTGCTCGCACAGAGGCACAGAGAATGGGGTCCTTGCTTGTCTTGCCACTTCAAACATCAAACGTAGCGTGGGAAATTTGGTGTCCCAGCCAGGCTCCTTTCGCAGCCCTGCTCCGAAAGTGCGAACGTCTGCAGATAGCTGGCAGCCAGAAGGGGCTAGCCTAGAAAGCTGTTGCTCAGCCTCATCTGCCCATGGCACGGATCGCACAGAGGCACAGAGAATGGGGCTCCTTGCTTGTCTTGCCACTTGAAACTTCAAAAGTAGCCTGGGAAAGATGGTGTACCTGCTAGGCTCCTTTCGCAGCCCTGCTCTTGAAATGCGAACGTCTGCAGATAGCTGGCAGGCAGAAGAGGCTAGCCTGGAAAGCTGTTGCTCAGCCTCATCTGCCCATGGCACTGTTCGCATAGAGTCACAGAGAATGGGGCTGCTTGCTTATCTTGCCACTTGAAACTTCAAACGCATGCTGGGAATGGTGGTGTCCCTGCCAGGCTCCTATCACAGCCCTGCTCCGAAAGTGCGAACGTCTGCAGATAGCTGGCAGGCAGAAGGGGCTATCCTGGAAAGCTGTTGCTCAGCCTCATCTGCCCATGGCACTGCTCGCACAGAGGCACAGAGAATGGGGCTGCTTGCTTGTCTTGCCACCTCAAACTTCAAACGTAGCCTGGGAAAGTTGGTGTCCCTGCCAGGCTCCTATCACTGCCCTGCTCCGAAAGTGCGAACGTCTGCCGATAGCTGGCAGGCAGAAGGTGCTAGCCTGGAAAGCTGTTGCTCAGCCTCATCTGTCCATGGCACTGCTCGCACAGAGGCACAGAGAATGGGGCTGCTTGCTTATCTTGCCACTTGAAACTTCAAACGCATGCTGGGAATGGTGGTGTCCCTGCCAGGCTCCTATTACAGCCCTGCTCCGAAAGTGCGAACGTCTGCAGATAGCTGGCAGGCAGAAGGGGCTAGCCTGGAAAGCTGTTGCTCAGTCTCATCTGCCCATGGCAGTGCTCGCACAGAGGCACAGAGAATGGGGCTGCTTGCTTGTCTTGCCACCTCAAACTTCAAACGTAGCCTGGGAAAGTTGGTGTCCCAGCCAGGCTCCTTTCGCAGCCCTGCTCCGAAAGTGCGAACGTCTGCAGATAGCTGGCAGGCAGAAGGGGCTAGCCTGGAAAGCTGTTGCTCAGCCTCATCTGCCCATGGCACTGTTCGCATAGAGGCACAGAGAATGGGGCTGCTTGCTTATCTTGCCACTTCAAACTTCAAACGCATGCTGGGAATGGTGGTGTCCCTACCAGGCTCCTATTACAGCCCTGCTCCGAAAGTGCGAACGTCTGCAGATAGCTGGCAGGCAGAAGGGGCTAGCCTGGAAAGCTGTTGCTCAGTCTCATCTGCCCATGGCAGTGCTCGCACAGAGGCACAGAGAATGGGGCTGCTTGCTTGTCTTGCCACCTCAAACTTCAAACGTAGCCTGGGAAAGTTGGTGTCCCAGCCAGGCTCCTTTCGCAGCCCTGCTCCGAAAGTGCGAACGTCTGCAGATAGCTGGCAGGCAGAAGGGGCTAGCCTGGAAAGCTGTTGCTCAGCCTCATCTGCCCATGGCAGTGCTCGCACAGAGGCACAGAGAATGGGGCTGCTTGCTTGTCTTGCCACCTCAAACTTCAAACGTAGCCTGGGAAAGTTGGTGTCCCAGCCAGGCTCCTTTCGCAGCCCTGCTCCGAAAGTGCGAACGTCTGCAGATAGCTGGCAGCCAGAAGGGTCTATCATGGAAAGCTGTTGCTCAGCCTCATCTGCCCATGGCAGTGCTCGCACAGAGGCACAGAGAATGGGGCTGCTTGCTTGTCTTGCCACCTCAAACTTCAAACGTAGCCTGGGAAAGTTGGTGTCCCAGCCAGGCTCCTTTCGCAGCCCTGCTCTTGAAATGCGAACGTCTGCAGATACCTGGCAGCCAGAAGGGGCTAGCCTGGAAAGCTGTTGCTCAGCCTCATCTGCCCATGGCACTGTTCGCATAGAGGCACAGAGAATGGGGCTGCTTGCTTATCTTGCCACTTGAAACTTCAAACGCATGCTGGGAATGGTGGTGTCCCTGCCAGGCTCCTTTCGCAGCCCTGCTCCGAAAGTGCGAACGTCTGCAGATAGCTGGCAGGCAGAAGGGGCTATCCTGGAAAGCTGTTGCTCAGCCTCATCTGCCCATGGCAGTGCTCGCACAGAGGCACAGAGAATGGGGCTGCTTGCTTGTCTTGCCACCTCAAACTTCAAACGTAGCCTGGGAATGTTGGTGTCCCAGCCAGGCTCCTTTCGCAGCCCTGCTCCGAAAGTGCGAACGTCTGCAGATAGCTGGCAGCCAGAAGGTGCTAGCCTGGAAAGCTGTTGCTCAGCCTCATCTGCCCATGCCACTGCTCGCACAGAGGCACAGAGAATGGGGCTCCTTGCTTGTCTTGCCACCTCAAACTTCAAACGTAGCCTGGGAAAGATGGTGTACCTGCTAGGCTCCTTTCGCAGCCCTGCTCTTGAAATGCGAACGTCTGCAGATAGCTGGCAGGCAGAAGGGGCTATCCTGGAAAGCTGTTGCTCAGCCTCATCTGCTTATGGCAGTGCTCGCACAGAGGCACAGAGAATGGGGCTGCTTGCTTGTCTTGCCACCTCAAACATCAAACGTAGCCTGGGAAAGTTGGTGTCCCAGCCAGGCTCCTTTCGCAGCCCTGCTCCGAAAGTGCGAACGTCTGCCGATAGCTGGCATGCAGAAGGTGCTAGCCTGGAAAGCTGTTGCTCAGCCTCATCTGCCCATGGCACTGCTCGTACAGAGGCACAGAGAATGGGGCTCCTTGCTTGTCTTGCCACCTCAAACTTTAAACGTAGCCTGGGAAAGTTGGTGTCCCAGCCAGGCTCCTTTCGCAGCCCTGCTTCGAAAGTGCGAACGTCTGCAGATAGCTGGCAGGCAGAAGGGGCTAGCCTGGAAAGCTGTTGCTCAGCCTCATCTGCCCATGGCACTGTTCGCATAGAGGCACAGAGAATGGGGCTGCTTGCTTATCTTGCCACTTGAAACTTCAAACGCATGCCGGGAATTGTGGTGTCCCAGCCAGGCTCCTTTCGCAGCCCTGCTCCGAAAGTGCGAACGTCTGCAGATAGCTGGCATGCAGAAGGGGCTATCCTGGAAAGCTGTTGCTCAGCCTCATCTGCCCATGGCACTGCTCGCACAGAGGCACAGAGAATGGGGCTGCTTGCTTGTCTTGCCACCTCAAACTTCAAACGTAGCCTGGGAATGTTGGTGTCCCAGCCAGGCTCCTTTCGCAGCCCTGCTCCGAAAGTGCGAACGTCTGCCGATAGCTGGCAGGCAGAAGGTGTTAGCCTGGAAAGCTGTTGCTCAGCCTCATCTGCCCATGGCACTGCTCGTACAGAGGCACAGAGAATGGGGCTCCTTGCTTGTCTTGCCACCTCAAACTTCAAACGTAGCCTGGGAAAGATGGTGTACCTGCTAGGCTTCTTTCGCAGCCCTGCTCTTGAAATGCGAACGTCTGCAGATAGCTGGCAGGCAGAAGGGGCTAGCCTGGAAAGCTGTTGCTCAGCCTCATCTGCTTATGGCAGTGCTCGCACAGAGGCACAGAGAATGGGGTCCTTGCTTGTCTTGCCACTTCAAACATCAAACGTAGCGTGGGAAATTTGGTGTCCCAGCCAGGCTCCTTTCGCAGCCCTGCTCCGAAAGTGCGAACGTCTGCAGATAGCTGGCAGCCAGAAGGGGCTAGCCTAGAAAGCTGTTGCTCAGCCTCATCTGCCCATGGCACGGATCGCACAGAGGCACAGAGAATGGGGCTCCTTGCTTGTCTTGCCACTTGAAACTTCAAAAGTAGCCTGGGAAAGATGGTGTACCTGCTAGGCTCCTTTCGCAGCCCTGCTCTTGAAATGCGAACGTCTGCAGATAGCTGGCAGGCAGAAGAGGCTAGCCTGGAAAGCTGTTGCTCAGTCTCATCTGCCCATGGCACTGTTCGCATAGAGTCACAGAGAATGGGGCTGCTTGCTTATCTTGCCACTTGAAACTTCAAACGCATGCTGGGAATGGTGGTGTCCCTGCCAGGCTCCTATCACAGCCCTGCTCCGAAAGTGCGAACGTCTGCAGATAGCTGGCAGGCAGAAGGGGCTATCCTGGAAAGCTGTTGCTCAGCCTCATCTGCCCATGGCACTGCTCGCACAGAGGCACAGAGAATGGGCTGCTTGCTTGTCTTGCCACCTCAAACTTCAAACGTAGCCTGGGAAAGTTGGTGTCCCTGCCAGGCTCCTATCACAGCCCTGCTCCGAAAGTGCGAACGTCTGCAGATAGCTGGCAGCCAGAAGGTGCTAGCCTGGAAAGCTGTTGCTCAGCCTCATCTGTCCATGGCACTGCTCGCACAGAGGCACAGAGAATGGGGCTGCTTGCTTATCTTGCCACTTGAAACTTCAAACGCATGCTGGGAATGGTGGTGTCCCTGCCAGGCTCCTATTACAGCCCTGCTCCGAAAGTGCGAACGTCTGCAGATAGCTGGCAGGCAGAAGGGGCTAGCCTGGAAAGCTGTTGCTCAGTCTCATCTGCCCATGGCAGTGCTCGCACAGAGGCACAGAGAATGGGGCTGCTTGCTTGTCTTGCCACCTCAAACTTCAAACGTAGCCTGGGAAAGTTGGTGTCCCAGCCAGGCTCCTTTCGCAGCCCTGCTCCGAAAGTGCGAACGTCTGCAGATAGCTGGCAGGCAGAAGGGGCTAGCCTGGAAAGCTGTTGCTCAGCCTCATCTGCCCATGGCAGTGCTCGCACAGAGGCACAGAGAATGGGGCTGCTTGCTTGTCTTGCCACCTCAAACTTCAAACGCATGCTGGGAAAGTTGGTGTACCTGCCAGGCTCCTTTCACAGCCCTGCTCCGAAAGTGCGAACGTCTGCCGATAGCTGGCAGGCAGAAGGTGCTAGCCTGGAAAGCTGTTGCTCAGCCTCATCTGCCCATGGCACTGTTCGCATAGAGGCAGAGAGAATGAGGCTGCTTGCTTATCTTGCCACTTCAAACTTCAAACGCATGCTGGGAATGGTGGTGTAACTGCCAGGCTCCTATCACAGCCCTGCTCCGAAAGTGCGAACGTCTGCAGATAGCTGGCAGGCAGAAGGGGCTAGCCTGGAAAGCTGTTGCTCAGCCTCATCTGCCCATGGCAGTGCTCGCACAGAGGCACAGAGAATGGGGCTGCTTGCTTGTTTTGCCACCTCAAACTTCAAACGTAGCCTGGGAAAGTTGGTGTCCCAGCCAGGCTCCTTTCGCAGCCCTGCTCCGAAAGTGCGAACGTCTGCAGATAGCTGGCAGCCAGAAGGTGCTAGCCTGGAAAGCTGTTGCTCAGCCTCATCTGCCCATGGCAGTGCTCGCACAGAGGCACAGAGAATGGGGCTGCTTGCTTGTCTTGCCACCTCAAACTTCAAACGTAGCCTGGGAAAGTTGGTGTACCTGCTAGGCTCCTTTCGCAGCCCTGGTCTTGAAATGCGAACGTCTGCAGATAGTTGGCAGCCAGAAGGTGCTAGCCTGGAAAGCTGTTGCTCAGCCTCATCTGCCCATGGCACTGTTCGCATAGAGGCACAGAGAATGGGGCTGCTTGCTTATCTTGCAACTTGAAATTTCAAACGTAGCCTGGGAAAGTTGGTGTCCCAGCCAGGCTCCTTTCGCAGCCCTGCTCCGAAAGTGCGAACATCTGCAGATAGCTGGCAGAAAGAAGGTGCTAGCCTGGAAAGCTGTTGCTCAACCTCATCTGCCCATGGCACCGCTCGCACAAAGGCACAGAGAATGGGGCTCCTTGCTTGTCTTGCCACCTCAAACTTCAAACGTAGCCTGGGAAAGATGGTGTCCCAGCCAGGCTCCTTTCGCAGCCCTGCTCCGAAAGTGCGAACGTCTGCAGATAGCTGGCAGAAAGAAGGTGCTAGCCTGGAAAGCTGTTGCTCAACCTCATCTGCCCATGGCACCGCTCGCACAAAGGCACAGAGAATGGGGCTCCTTGCTTGTCTTGCCACCTCAAACTTCAAACGTAGCCTGGGAAAGATGGTGTACCTGCTAGGCTCCTTTCGCAGCCCTGCTCTTGATATGCGAACGTCTGCAGATAGCTGGCAGGCAGAAGGGGCTAGCCTGGAAAGCTGTTGCTCAGCCTCATCTGCCCATGGCACTGTTCGCATAGAGGCACAGAGAATGGGGCTGCTTGCTTATCTTGCCACTTGAAACTTCAAACGCATGCTCGGAATGGTGGTGTCCCTGCCAGGCTCCTATCACAGCCCTGCTCCGAAAGTGCGAACGTCTGCAGATGGCTGGCAGGCAGAAGGGGCTATCCTGGAAAGCTGTTGCTCAGCCTCATCTGCCCATGGCACTGCTCGCACAGAGGCACAGAGAATGGGGCTGCTTGCTTGTCTTGCCACCTCAAACTTCAAACGTAGCCTGGGAAAGTTGGTGTCCCAGCCAGGCTCCTTTCGCAGCCCTGCTCCGAAAGTGCGAACGTCTGCAGATAGCTGGCAGCCAGAAGGTGCTAGCCTGGAAAGCTGTTGCTCAGCCTCATCTGCCCATGGCACTGCTCGCACAGAGGCACAGAGAATGGGGCTCCTTGCTTGTCTTGCCACCTCAAACTTCAAACGTAGCCTGGGAAAGATGGTGTACCTGCTAGGCTCCTTTCGCAGCCCTGCTCTTGATATGCGAACGTCTGCAGATAGCTGGCAGGCAGAAGGGGCTAGCCTGGAAAGCTGTTGCTCAGCCTCATCTGCCCATGGCACTGTTCGCATAGAGGCACAGAGAATGGGGCTGCTTGCTTATCTTGCCACTTGAAATTTCAAACGTAGCCTGGGAAAGTTGGTGTCCCAGCCAGGCTCCTTTCGCAGCCCTGCTCCGAAAGTGCGAACGTCTGCAGATAGCTGGCAGGCAGAAGGGGCTAGCCTGGAAAGCTGTTGCTCAGCCTCATCTGCCCATGGCAGTGCTCGCACAGAGGCACAGAGAATGGGGCTGCTTGCTTGTCTTGCCACCTCAAACTTCAAAAGTAGCCTGGGAAAGTTGGTGTACCTGCTAGGCTCCTTTCGCAGCCCTGGTCTTGAAATGCGAACGTCTGCAGATAGCTGGCAGCCAGAAGGGGCTAGCCTGGAAAGCTGTTGCTCAGCCTCATCTGCCCATGGCACTGTTCGCATAGAGGCACAGAGAATGGGGCTGCTTGCTTATCTTGCCACTTGAAATTTCAAACGTAGCCTGGGAAAGTTGGTGTCCCAGCCAGGCTCCTTTCGCAGCCCTGCTCCAAAAGTGCGAACGTCTGCGGATAGCTGGCAGCCAGAACGTGCTAGTCTGGAAAGCTGTTGCTCAGCCTCATCTGCCCATGGCACTGCTCGCACAGAGGCACAGAGAATGGGGCTCCTTGCTTGTCTTGCCACCTCAAACTTCAAACGTAGCCTGGGAAAGATGGTGTACCTGCTAGGCTCCTTTCGCAGCCCTGCTCTTGAAATGCGAACGTCTGCAGAGAGCTGGCAGCCAGAAGGGGCTAGCCTGGAAAGCTGTTGCTCAGCCTCATCTGCCCATGGCACTGTTCGCATAGAGGCACAGAGAATGGGGCTGCTTGCTTATCTTGCCACTTGAAACTTCAAACGCATGCTGGGAATGGCGGTGTCCCTGCCAGGCTCCTATCACAGCCCTGCTCCGAAAGTGCGAACGTCTGCAGATAGCTGGCAGGCAGAAGGGGCTAGCCTGGAAAGCTGTTGCTCAGCCTCATCTGCCCATGGCAGTGCTCGCACAGAGGCACAGAGAATGGGGCTGCTTGCTTGTCTTGCCACCTCAAACTTCAAACGTAGCCTGGGAATATTGGTGTCCCAGCCAGGCTCCTTTCGCAGCCCTGCTCCAAAAGTGCGAACGTCTGCCGATAGCTGGCAGGCAGAAGGTGCTATCCTGGAAAGCTGTTGCTCAGCCTCATCTGCCCATGGCACTGCTCGCACAGAGGCACAGAGAATGGGGCTGCTTGCTTGTCTTGCCACCTGAAACTTCAAACGTAGCCTGGGAAAGTTGGTGTCCCAGCCAGGCTCCTTTCGCAGCCCTGCTCCGAAAGTGCGAACATCTGCAGATAGCTGGCAGGCAGAAGGGGCTAGCCTGGAAAGCTGTTGCTCAGCCTCATCTGCCCATGGCAGTGCTCGCACAGAGGCACAGAGAATGGGGCTGCTTGCTTGTCTTGCCACCTCAAACTTCAAACGTAGCCTGGGAAAGTTGGTGTCCCAGCCAGGCTCCTTTCGCAGCCCTGCTCCGAAAGTGCGAACGTCTGCCGATAGCTGGCAGCCAGAAGGTGCTAGCCTGGAAAGCTGTTGCTCAGCCTCATCTGCCCATGGCACTGCTCGCACAGAGGCACAGAGAATGGGGCTCCTTGCTTGTCTTGCCACCTCAAACTTCAAACGTAGCCTGGGAAAGTTGGTGTCCCAGCCAGGCTCCTTTCGCAGCCCTGCTCTTGATATGCGAACGTCTGCAGATAGCTGGCAGGCAGAAGGGGCTAGCCTGGAAAGCTGTTGCTCAGCCTCATCTGCCCATGGCACTGTTCGCATAGAGGCACAGAGAATGGGGCTGCTTGCTTATCTTGCCACTTGAAATTTCAAACGTAGCCTGGGAAAGTTGGTGTCCCAGCCAGGCTCCTTTCGCAGCCCTGCTCCGAAAGTGCGAACGTCTGCGGATAGCTGGCAGGCAGAAGGTGCTAGCCTGGAAAGCTGTTGCTCAGCCTCATCTGCCCATGGCACTGCTCGCACAGAGGCACAGAGAATGGGGCTGCTTGCTTGTCTTGCCACCTCAAACTTCAAACGTAGCCTGGGAAAGATGGTGTACCTGCTAGGCTCCTTTCGCAGCCCTGCTCTTGAAATGCGAACGTCTGAAGATAGCTGGCAGCCAGAAGGGGCTAGCCTGGAAAGCTGTTGCTCAGCCTCATCTGCCCATGGCACTGTTCGCATAGAGGCACAGAGAATGGGGCTGCTTGCTTATCTTGCCACTTGAAACTTCAAAGGCATGCTGGGAATGGTGGTGTCCCTGCCAGGCTCCTATCACAGCCCTGCTCCGAAAGTGCGAACGTCTGCAGATAGCTGGCAGGCAGAAGGGGCTATCCTGGAAAGCTGTTGCTCAGCCTCATCTGCCCATGGCAGTGCTCGCACAGAGGCACAGAGAATGGGGCTGCTTGCTTGTCTTGCCACCTCAAACTTCAAACGTAGCCTGGGAATGTTGGTGTCCCAGCCAGGCTCCTTTCGCAGCCCTGCTCCGAAAGTGCGAACGTCTGCCGATAGCTGGCAGGCAGAAGGGGCTAGCCTGGAAAGCTGTTGCTCAGCCTCATCTGCCCATGGCACTGCTCGCACAGAGGCACAGAGAATGGGGCTCCTTGCTTGTCTTGCCACCTCAAACTTCAAACGTAGCCTGGGAAAGTTGGTGTCCCAGCCAGGCTCCTTTCGCAGCCCTGCTCCGACAGTGCGAACGTCTGAAGATAGCTGGCAGCCAGAAGGTGCTAGCCTGGAAAGCTGTTGCTCAGCCTCATCTGCCCATGGCACTGCTCGCACAGAGGCACAGAGAATGGGGCTCCTTGCTTGTCTTGTCACCTCAAACTTCAAACGTAACCTGGGAAAGATGGTGTACCTGCTAGGCTCCTTTCGCAGCCCTGCTCTTGAAATGCGAACGTCTGCAGATAGCTGGCAGGCAGAAGAGGCTAGCCTGGAAAGCTGTTGCTCAGCCTCATCTGCCCATGGCAGTGCTCGCACAGAGGCACAGAGAATGGGGCTGCTTGCTTGTCTTGCCACCTCAAACTTCAAACGTAGCCTGGGAAAGTTGGTGTCCCAGCCAGGCTCCTTTCGCAGCCCTGCTCCGAAAGTGCGAACGTCTGCAGATAGCTGGCAGCCAGAAGGGGCTATCCTGGAAATCTGTTGCTCAGCCTCATCTGCCCATGGCAGTGCTCGCACAGAGGCACAGAGAATGGGGCTGCTTGCTTGTCTTGCCACCTCAAACTTCAAACGTAACCTGGGAAAGTTGGTGTCCCAGCCAGGCTCCTTTCGCAGCCCTGCTCCGAAAGTGCGAACGTCTGCAGATAGCTGGCAGCCAGAAGGGGCTAGCCTGGAAAGCTGTTGCTCAGCCTCATCTGCCCATGGCAGTGCTCGCACAGAGGCACAGAGAATGGGGCTGCTTGCTTGTCTTGCCACCTCAAACTTCAAACGTAGCCTGGGAAAGTTGGTGTACCTGCTAGGCTCCTTTCGCAGCCCTGGTCTTGAAATGCGAACGTCTGCAGATAGCTGGCAGCCAGAAGGGGCTAGCCTGGAAAGCTGTTGCTCAGCCTCATCTGCCCATGGCAGTGTTCGCATAGAGGCACAGAGAATGGGGCTGCTTGCTTATCTTGCCACTTGAAACTTCAAACGTAGCCTGGGAAAGTTGGTGTCCCAGCCAGGCTCCTTTCGCAGCCCTGCTCCGAAAGTGCGAACGTCTGCAGATAGCTGGCAGGCAGAAGGGGCTATCCTGGAAAGCTGTTGCTCAGCCTCATCTGCCCATGGCAGTGCTCGCACAGAGGCACAGAGAATGGGGCTGCTTGCTTGTCTTGCCACCTCAAACTTCAAACGTAGCCTGGGAAGGGTGGTGTCCCAGCCAGGCTCCTTTCGCAGCCCTGCTCCGACAGTGCGAACGTCTGCCGATAGATGGCAGCCAGAAGGTGCTAGCCTGGAAAGCTGTTGCTCAGCCTCATCTGCCCATGGCACTGCTCGCACAGAGGCACAGAGAATGAGGCTCCTTGCTTGTCTTGCCACCTCAAACTTCAAACGTAGCCTGGGAAAGATGGTGTACCTGCTAGGCTCCTTTCGCAGCCCTGCTCTTGAAATGCGAACGTCTGCAGATAGCTGGCAGGCAGAAGAGGCTAGCCTGGAAAGCTGTTGCTCAGCCTCATCTGCCCATGGCACTGTTCGCATAGAGGCACAGAGAATGGGGCTGCTTGCTTATCTTGCCACTTGAAACTTCAAACGCATGCTGGGAATGGTGGTGTCCCAGCCAGGCTCCTTTCGCAGCCCTGCTCCGAAAGTGCGAACGTCTGCAGATAGCTGGCAGCCAGAAGGTGCTAGCCTGGAAAGCTGTTGCTCAGCCTCATCTGCCCATGGCAGTGCTCGCACAGAGGCACAGAGAATGGGACTGCTTGCTTGTCTTGCCACCTCAAACTTCAAACGTAGCCTGGGAAAGATGGTGTACCTGCTAGGCTCCTTTCGCAGCCCTTGTCTTGAAATGCGAACGTCTGCAGATAGCTGGCAGCCACAAGGGGCTAGCCTGGAAAGCTGTTGCTCAGCCTCATCTGCCCATGGCACTGTTCGCATAGAGGCACAGAGAATGGGGCTGCTTGCTTATCTTGCCACTTGAAATTTCAAACGTAGCGTGGGAAAGTTGTTGTCGCAGCCAGGCTCCTTTCGCAGCCCTGCTCCGAAAGTGCGAACGTCTGCAGATAGCTGGCAGCCAGAAGGTGCTAGCCTGGAAAGCTGTTGCTCAGCCTCATCTGCCCATGGCACCGCTCGCACAGAGGCACAGAGAATGGGGCTCCTTGCTTGTCTTGCCACCTCAAACTTCAAACGTAGCCTGGGAAAGATGGTGTACCTGCTAGGCTCCTTTCGCAGCCCTGCTCTTGAAATGCGAACGTCTGCAGATAGCTGGCAGGCAGAAGGGGCTAGCCTGGAAAGCTGTTGCTCAGCCTCATCTGCCCATGGCACTGTTCGCATAGAGGCACAGAGAATGGGGCTGCTTGCTTATCTTGCCACTTGAAACTTCAAACGCATGCTGGGAATGGTGGTGTCCCTGCCAGGCTCCTATCACAGCCCTGCTCCGAAAGTGCGAACGTCTGCAGATAGCTGGCAGGCAGAAGGGGCTAGCCTGGAAAGCTGTTGCTCAGCCTCATCTGCCCATGGCACTGTTCGCATAGAGGCACAGAGAATGGGGCTGCTTGCTTATCTTGCCACTTGAAATTTCAAACGTAGCCTGGGAAAGTTGGTGTCCCAGCCAGGCTCCTTTCGCAGCCCTGCTCCGAAAGTGCGAACGTCTGCTGATAGCTGGCAGCCAGAAGGTGCTAGCCTGGAAAGCTGTTGCTCAGCCTCATCTGCCCATGGCAGTGCTCGCACAGAGGCACAGAGAATGGGGCTCCTTGCTTGTCTTGCCACCTCAAACTTCAAACGTAGCCTGGGAAAGATGGTGTACCTGCTAGGCTCCTTTCGCAGCCCTGCTCTTGAAATGCGAACGTCTGCAGATAGCTGGCAGGCAGAAGGGGCTAGCCTGGAAAGCTGTTGCTCAGCCTCATCTGCCCATGGCACTGTTCGCATAGAGGCACAGAGAATGGGGCTGCTTGCTTATCTTGCCACTTGAAACTTCAAACGCATGCTGGGAATGGTGGTGTCCCTGCCAGGCTCCTATCACAGCCGTGCTCCGAAAGTGCGAACGTCTGCAGATAGCTGGCAGGCAGAAGGGGCTAGCCTGGAAAGCTGTTGCTCAGCCTCATCTGCCCATGGCAGTGCTCGCACAGAGGCACAGAGAATGGGGCTGCTTGCTTGTCTTGCCACCTCAAACTTCAAACGTAGCCTGGGAAAGTTGGTGTCCCAGCCAGGCTCCTTTCGCAGCCCTGCTCCGAAAGTGCGAACGTCTGCTGATAGCTGGCAGCCAGAAGGTGCTAGCCTGGAAAGCTGTTGCTCAGCCTCATCTGCCCATGGCACTGCTCGCACAGAGGCACAGAGAATGGGGCTCCTTGCTTGTCTTGCCACCTCAAACTTCAAACGTAGCCTGGGAAAGATGGTGTACCTGCTAGGCTCCTTTCGCAGCCCTGCTCTTGAAATGCGAACGTCTGCAGATAGCTGGCAGGCAGAAGGGGCTAGCCTGGAAAGCTGTTGCTCAGCCTCATCTGCCCATGGCACTGTTCGCATAGAGGCACAGAGAATGGGGCTGCTTGCTTATCTTGCCACTTGAAACTTCAAACGTATGCTGGGAATGGTGGTGTCCCTGCCAGGCTCCTATCACAGCCGTGCTCCGAAAGTGCGAACGTCTGCAGATAGCTGGCAGGCAGAAGGTGCTATCCTGGAAAGCTGTTGCTCAGCCTCATCTGCCCATGGCAGTGCTCGCACAGAGGCACAGAGAATGGGGCTGCTTGCTTGTCTTGCCACCTCAAACTTCAAACGTAGCCTGGGAATGTTGGTGTCCCAGCCAGGCTCCTTTCGCAGCCCTGCTCCGAAAGTGCGAACGTCTGCCGATAGCTGGCAGCCAGAAGGTGCTAGCCTGGAAAGCTGTTGCTCAGCCTCATCTGCCCATGGCAGTGCTCGCACAGAGGCACAGAGAATGGGGCTCCTTGCTTGTCTTGCCACCTCAAACTTCAAACGTAACCTGGGAAAGATGGTGTACCTGCTAGGCTCCTTTCGCAGCCCTGCTCTTGAAATGCGAACGTCTGCAGATAGCTGGCAGGCAGAAGAGGCTAGCCTGGAAAGCTGTTGCTCAGCCTCATCTGCCCATGGCACTGTTCGCATAGAGGCACAGAGAATGGGGCTGCTTGCTAATCTTGCCACTTGAAACTTCAAACGCATGCTGGGAATGGTGGTGTCCCTGCCAGGCTCCTATCACAGCCCTGCTCCGAAAGTGCGAACGTCTGCAGATAGCTGGCAGGCAGAAGGGGCTATCCTGGAAAGCTGTTGCTCAGCCTCATCTGCCCATGGCAGTGCTCGCACAGAGGCACAGAGAATGGGGCTGCTTGCTTGTCTTGCCACCTCAAACTTCAAACGTAGCCTGGGAATGTTGGTGTCCCAGCCAGGCTCCTTTCGCAGCCCTGCTCCGAAAGTGCGAACGTCTGCCGATAGCTGGCAGCCAGAAGGTGCTAGCCTGGAAAGCTGTTGCTCAGACTCATCTGCCCATGGCAGTGCTCGCACAGAGGCACAGAGAATGGGGCTCCTTGCTTGTCTTGCCACCTCAAACTTCAAACGTAGCCTGGGAAAGTTGGTGTACCTGCTAGGCTCCTTTCGCAGCCCTGGTCTTGAAATGCGAACGTCTGCAGATAGCTGGCAGCCAGAAGGGGCTAGCCTGGAAAGCTGTTGCTCAGCCTCATCTGCCCATGGCACTGTTCGCATAGAGGCACAGAGAATGGGGCTGCTTGCTTATCTTGCCACTTGAAATTTCAAACGTAGCCTGGGAAAGTTGGTGTCCCAGCCAGGCTCCTTTCGCAGCCCTGCTCCGAAAGTGCGAACGTCTGCAGATAGCTGGCAGCCAGAAGGTGCTAGCCTGGAAAGCTGTTGCTCAGCCTCATCTGCCCATGGCACCGCTCGCACAGAGGCACAGAGAATGGGGCTCCTTGCTTGTCTTGCCACCTCAAACTTCAAACGTAACCTGGGAATGTTGGTGTCCCAGCCAGGCTCCTTTCGCAGCCCTGCTCCGAAAGTGCGAACGTCTGCCGATAGCTGGCAGCCAGAAGGTGCTAGCCTGGAAAGCTGTTGCTCAGCCTCATCTGCCCATGGCAGTGCTCGCACAGAGGCACAGAGAATGGGGCTCCTTGCTTGTCTTGCCACCTCAAACTTCAAACGTAACCTGGGAAAGATGGTGTACCTGCTAGGCTCCTTTCGCAGCCCTGCTCTTGAAATGCGAACGTCTGCAGATAGCTGGCAGGCAGAAGAGGCTAGCCTGGAAAGCTGTTGCTCAGCCTCATCTGCCCATGGCACTGTTCGCATAGAGGCACAGAGAATGGGGCTGCTTGCTAATCTTGCCACTTGAAACTTCAAACGCATGCTGGTAATGGTGGTGTCCCTGCCAGGCTCCTATCACAGCCCTGCTCCGAAAGTGCGAACATCTGCAGATAGCTGGCAGGCAGAAGAGGCTATCCTGGAAAGCTGTTGCTCAGCCTCATCTGCCCATGGCAGTGCTCGCACAGAGGCACAGAGAATGGGGCTGCTTGCTTGTCTTGCCACCTCAAACTTCAAACGTAGCCTGGGAAAGTTGGTGTACCTGCTAGGCTCCTTTCGCAGCCCTGCTCTTGAAATGCGAACGTCTGCAGATAGCTGGCAGCCAGAAGGGGCTAGCCTGGAAAGCTGTTGCTCAGCCTCATCTGCCCATGGCAGTGCTCGCACAGAGGCACAGAGAATGGGGCTGCTTGCTTGTCTTGCCACCTCAAACTTCAAACGTAGCCTGGGAATGTTGGTGTCCCAGCCAGGCTCCTTTCGCAGCCCTGCTCCGAAAGTGCGAACGTCTGCCGATAGCTGGCAGCCAGAAGGTGCTAGCCTGGAAAGCTGTTGCTCAGCCTCATCTGCCCATGGCACTGCTCGCACAGAGGCACAGAGAATGGGGCTCCTTGCTTGTCTTGCCACCTCAAACTTCAAACGTAACCTGGGAAAGATGGTGTACCTGCTAGGCTCCTTTCGCAGCCCTGCTCTTGAAATGCGAACGTCTGCAGATAGCTGGCAGGCAGAAGGGGCTAGCCTGGAAAGCTGTTGCTCAGCCTCATCTGCCCATGGCACTGTTCGCATAGAGGCACAGAGAATGGGGCTGCTTGCTTATCTTGCCACTTGAAACTTCAAACGCATGCTGGGAATGGTGGTGTCCCTGCCAGGCTCCTATCACAGCCCTGCTCCGAAAGTGCGAACGTCTGCAGATAGCTGGCAGGCAGAAGGGGCTAGCCTAGAAAGCTGTTGCTCAGCCTCATCTGCCCATGGCAGTGCTCGCACAGAGGCACAGAGAATGGGGCTGCTTGCTTGTCTTGCCACCTCAAACTTCAAACGTAGCCTGGGAAAGTTGGTGTCCCAGCCAGGCTCCTTTCGCAGCCCTGCTCCGAAAGTGCGAACGTCTGCCGATAGCTGGCAGCCAGAAGGTGCTAGCCTGGAAAGCTGTTGCTCAGCCTCATCTGCCCATGGCACCGCTCGCACAGAGGCACAGTGAATGGGGCTGCTTGCTTGTCTTGCCACATCAAACTTCAAACGTAGCCTGGGAAAGTTGGTGTACCTGCTAGGCTCCTTTCGCAGCCCTGGTCTTGAAATGCGAACGTCTGCAGATAGCTGGCAGCCAGAAGGGGCTAGCCTGGGAAGCTGTTGCTCAGCCTCATCTGCCCATGGCACTGTTCGCATAGAGGCACAGAGAATGGGGCTGCTTGCTTGTCTTGCCACCTCAAACTTCAAACGTAGCCTGGGAAAGTTGGTGTCCCAGCCAGGCTCCTTTCGCAGAACTGCTCCGAAAGTGCGAACGTCTGCCGATTGCTGGCAGCCAGAAGGTGCTAGCCTGGAAAGCTGTTGCTCAGCCTCATCTGCCCATGGCACCGCTCCCACAGAGGCACAGAGAATGGGGCTCCTTGCTTGTCTTGCCACCTCAAACTTCAAACGTAGCCTGGGAAAGATGGTGTACCTGCTAGGCTCCTTTCGCAGCCCTGCTCTTGAAATGCGAACGTCTGCAGATAGCTGGCAGGCAGAAGGGGCTAGCCTGGAAAGCTGTTGCTCAGCCTCATCTGCCCATGGCACTGTTCGCATAGAGGCACAGAGAATGGGGCTGCTTGCTTATCTTGCCACTTGAAACTTCAAACGCATGCTGGGAATGGTGGTGTCCCTGCCAGGCTCCTATCACAGCCCTGCTCCGAAAGTGCGAACGTCTGCAGATAGCTGGCAGGCAGAAGGGGCTAGCCTAGAAAGCTGTTGCTCAGCCTCATCTGCCCATGGCAGTGCTCGCACAGAGGCACAGAGAATGGGGCTGCTTGCTTGTCTTGCCACCTCAAACTTCAAACGTAGCCTGGGAAAGTTGGTGTCCCAGCCAGGCTCCTTTCGCAGCCCTGCTCCGAAAGTGCGAACGTCTGCTGATAGCTGGCAGCCAGAAGGTGCTAGCCTGGAAAGCTGTTGCTCAGCCTCATCTGCCCATGGCACTGCTCGCACAGAGGCACAGAGAATGGGGCTCCTTGCTTGTCTTGCCACCTCAAACTTCAAACGTAGCCTGGGAAAGATGGTGTACCTGCTAGGCTCCTTTCGCAGCCCTGCTCTTGAAATGCGAACGTCTGCAGATAGCTGGCAGCCAGAAGGGGCTAGCCTGGAAAGCTGTTGCTCAGCCTCATCTGCCCATGGCACTGTTTGCATAGAGGCACAGAGAATGGGGCTGCTTGCTTATCTTGCCACTTGAAACTTCAAACGCATGCTGGGAATGGTGGTGTCCCTGCCAGGCTCCTATCACAGCCGTGCTCCGAAAGTGCGAACGTCTGCAGATAGCTGGCAGGCAGAAGGTGCTATCCTGGAAAGCTGTTGCTCAGCCTCATCTGCCCATGGCAGTGCTCGCACAGAGGCACAGAGAATGGGGCTGCTTGCTTGTCTTGCCACCTCAAACTTCAAACGTAGCCTGGGAATGTTGGTGTCCCAGCCAGGCTCCTTTCGCAGCCCTGCTCCGAAAGTGCGAACGTCTGCCGATAGCTGGCAGCCAGAAGGTGCTAGCCTGGAAAGCTGTTGCTCAGCCTCATCTGCCCATGGCACTGCTCGCACAGAGGCACAGAGAATGGGGCTCCTTGCTTGTCTTGCCACCTCAAACTTCAAACGTAACCTGGGAAAGATGGTGTACCTGCTAGGCTCCTTTCGCAGCCCTGCTCTTGAAATGCGAACGTCTGCAGATAGCTGGCAGGCAGAAGAGGCTAGCCTGGAAAGCTGTTGCTCAGCCTCATCTGCCCATGGCACTGTTCGCATAGAGGCACAGAGAATGGGGCTGCTTGCTTATCTTGCCACTTGAAACTTCAAACGCATGCTGGGAATGGTGGTGTCCCTGCCAGGCTCCTATCACAGCCGTGCTCCGAAAGTGCGAACGTCTGCAGATAGCTGGCAGGCAGAAGGGGCTAGCCTGGAAAGCTGTTGCTCAGCCTCATCTGCCCATGGCAGTGCTCGCACAGAGGCACATAGAATGGGGCTCCTTGCTTGTCTTGCCACCTCAAACTTCAAACGTAACCTGGGAAAGATGGTGTACCTGCTAGGCTCCTTTCGCAGCCCTGCTCTTGAAATGCGAACGTCTGCACATAGCTGGCAGCCAGAGGGGGCTAGCCTGGAAAGCTGTTGCTCAGCCTCATCTGCCCATGGCACTGTTCGCATAGAGGCACAGAGAATGGGGCTGCTTGCTTATCTTGCCACTTGAAACTTCAAACGCATGCTGGGAATGGTGGTGTCCCTGCCAGGCTCCTATCACAGCCCTGCTCCGAAAGTGCGAACGTCTGCAGATAGCTGGCAGGCAGAAGGGGCTAGCCTGGAAAGCTGTTGCTCAGCCTCATCTGCCCATGGCAGTGCTCGCACAGAGGCACAGAGAATGGGGCTGCTTGCTTGTCTTGCCACCTCAAACTTCAAACGTAGCCTGGGAAAGTTGGTGTCCCAGCCAGGCTCCTTTCGCAGCCCTGCTCCGAAAGTGCGAACGTCTGCCGATAGCTGGCAGCCAGAAGGTGCTAGCCTGGAAAGCTGTTGCTCAGCCTCATCTGCCCATGGCAGTGCTCGCACAGAGGCACAGAGAATGGGGCTCCTTGCTTGTCTTGCCACCTCAAACTTCAAACGTAGCCTGGGAAAGATGGTGTACCTGCTAGGCTCCTTTCGCAGCCCTGGTCTTGAAATGCGAACGTCTGCAGAGAGCTAACAGCCAGAAGGGGCTAGCCTGGAAAGCTGTTGCTCAGCCTCATCTGCCCATGGCACTGTTCGCATAGAGGCACAGAGAATGGGGCTGCTTGCTTATCTTGCCACTTGAAATTTCAAACGTAGCCTGGGAAAGTTGGTGTCCCAGCCAGGCTCCTTTCGCAGCCCTGCTCCGAAAGTGCGAACGTCTGCAGATAGCTGGCAGAAAGAAGGTGCTAGCCTGGAAAGCTGTTGCTCAGCCTCATCTGCCCATGGCACCGCTCGCACAGAGGCACAGAGAATGGGGCTCCTTGCTTATCTTGCCACTTGAAACTTCAAACGCATGCTGGGAATGGTGGTGTCCCTGCCAGGCTCCTATCACAGCCGTGCTCCGAAAGTGCGAACGTCTGCAGATAGCTGGCAGACAGAAGGTGCTAGCCTGGAAAGCTGTTGCTCAGCCTCATCTGCCCATGGCAGTGCTCGCACAGAGGCACATAGAATGGGGCTCCTTGCTTGTCTTGCCACCTCAAACTTCAAACGTAACCTGGGAAAGATGGTGTACCTGCTAGGCTCCTTTCGCAGCCCTGCTCTTGAAATGCGAACGTCTGCACATAGCTGGCAGCCAGAGGGGGCTAGCCTGGAAAGCTGTTGCTCAGCCTCATCTGCCCATGGCACTGTTCGCATAGAGGCACAGAGAATGGGGCTGCTTGCTTATCTTGCCACTTGAAACTTCAAACGCATGCTGGGAATGGTGGTGTCCCTGCCAGGCTCCTATCACAGCCCTGCTCCGAAAGTGCGAACGTCTGCAGATAGCTGGCAGGCAGAAGGGGCTATCCTGGAAAGCTGTTGCTCAGCCTCATCTGCCCATGGCAGTGCTCGCACAGAGGCACAGAGAATGGGGCTGCTTGCTTGTCTTGCCACCTCAAACTTCAAACGTAGCCTGGGAAAGTTGGTGTCCCAGCCAGGCTCCTTTCGCAGCCCTGCTCCGAAAGTGCGAACGTCTGCAGATAGCTGGCAGCCAGAAGGTGCTAGCCTGGAAAGCTGTTGCTCAGCCTCATCTGCCCATGGCAGTGCTCGCACAGAGGCACAGAGAATGGGGCTGCTTGCTTGTCTTGCCACCTCAAACTTCAAACGTAGCCTGGGAAAGTTGGTGTACCTGCTAGGCTCCTTTCCCAGCCCTGGTCTTGAAATGCGAACGTCTGCAGATAGCTGGCAGACACAAGGGGCTAGCCTGGAAAGCTGTTGCTCAGCCTCATCTGCCCATGGCACTGTTCGCATAGAGGCACAGAGAATGGGGCTGCTTGCTTATCTTGCCACTTGAAATTTCAAACGTAGCCTGGGAAAGTTGGTGTCCCAGCCAGGCTCCTTTCGCAGCCCTGCTCCGAAAGTGCGAACGTCTGCAGATAGCTGGCAGGCAGAAGGGGCTAGCCTGGAAAGCTGTTGCTCAGCCTCATCTGCCCATGGCACCGCTCGCACAGAGGCACAGAGAATGGGGCTCCTTGCTTGTCTTGCCACCTCAAACTTCAAACGCATGCTGGGAAAGATGGTGTACCTGCTAGGCTCCTTTCGCAGCCCTGCTCTTGAAATGCAAACGTCTGCAGATAGCTGGCAGCCAGAAGGGGCTAGCCTGGAAAGCTGTTGCTCAGCCTCATCTGCCCATGGCACTGTTCGCATAGAGGCACAGAGAATGGGGCTGCTTGCTTATCTTGCCACTTGAAACTTCAAACGCATGCTGGGAATGGTGGTGTCCCTGCCAGGCTCCTATCACAGCCCTGATCCGAAAGTGCGAACGTCTGCAGATAGCTGGCAGCCAGAAGGGGCTAGCCTAGAAAGCTGTTGCTCAGCCTCATCTGCCCATGGCACTGCTCGCACAGAGGCACAGAGAATGGGGCTCCTTGCTTGTCTTGCCACCTCAAACTTCAAACGTAGCCTGGGAAAGATGGTGTACCTGCTAGGCTCCTTTCGCAGCCCTGCTCTTGAAATGCAAACGTCTGCAGATAGCTGGCAGGCAGAAGGGGCTAGCCTGGAAAGCTGTTGCTCAGCCTCATCTGCCCATGGCACTGTTCGCATAGAGGCAAGAGAATGGGGCTGCTTGCTTATCTTGCCACTTGAAACTTCAAACGCATGCTGGGAATGGTGGTGTCACTGCCAGGCTCCTATCACAGCCCTGCCCCGAAAGTGCGAACGTCTGCAGATAGCTGGCAGGCAGAAGGGGCTAGCCTAGAAAGCTGTTGCTCAGCCTCATCTGCCCATGGCAGTGCTCGCACAGAGGCACAGAGAATGGGGCTGCTTGCTTGTCTTGCCACCTCAAACTTCAAACGTAGCCTGGGAAAGTTGGTGTCCCAGCCAGGCTCCTTTCGCAGCCCTGCTCCGAAAGTGCGAACGTCTGCTGATAGCTGGCAGCCAGAAGGTGCTAGCCTGGAAAGCTGTTGCTCAGCCTCATCTGCCCATGGCAGTGCTCGCACAGAGGCACAGAGAATGGGGCTCCTTGCTTGTCTTGCCACCTCAAACTTCAAACGTAGCCTGGGAAAGATGGTGTACCTGCTAGGCTCCTTTCGCAGCCCTGCTCTTGAAATGCGAACGTCTGCAGATAGCTGGCAGCCAGAAGGGGCTAGCCTGGAAAGCTGTTGCTCAGCCTCATCTGCCCATGGCACTGTTCGCATAGAGGCACAGAGAATGGGGCTGCTTGCTTATCTTGCCACTTGAAACTTCAAACGCATGCTGGGAATGGTGGTGTCCCTGCCAGGCTCCTATCACAGCCCTGCTCCGAAAGTGCGAACGTCTGCAGATAGCTGGCAGGCAGAAGGGGCTAGCCTAGAAAGCTGTTGCTCAGCCTCATCTGCCCATGGCAGTGCTCGCACAGAGGCACAGAGAATGGGGCTGCTTGCTTGTCTTGCCACCTCAAACTTCAAACGTAGCCTGGGAAAGTTGGTGTCCCAGCCAGGCTCCTTTCGCAGCCCTGCTCCGAAAGTGCGAACGTCTGCTGATAGCTGGCAGCCAGAAGGTGCTAGCCTGGAAAGCTGTTGCTCAGCCTCATCTGCCCATGGCACTGCTCGCACAGAGGCACAGAGAATGGGGCTCCTTGCTTGTCTTGCCACCTCAAACTTCAAACGTAGCCTGGGAAAGATGGTGTACCTGCTAGGCTCCTTTCGCAGCCCTGCTCTTGAAATGCGAACGTCTGCAGATAGCTGGCAGGCAGAAGGGGCTAGCCTGGAAAGCTGTTGCTCAGCCTCATCTGCCCATGGCACTGTTCGCATAGAGGCACAGAGAATGGGGCTGCTTGCTTATCTTGCCACTTGAAACTTCAAACGCATGCTGGGAATGGTGGTGTCCCTGCCAGGCTCCTATCACAGCCGTGCTCCGAAAGTGCGAACGTCTGCAGATAGCTGGCAGGCAGAAGGTGCTATCCTGGAAAGCTGTTGCTCAGCCTCATCTGCCCATGGCAGTGCTCGCACAGAGGCACAGAGAATGGGGCTGCTTGCTTGTCTTGCCACCTCAAACTTCAAACGTAGCCTGGGAATGTTGGTGTCCCAGCCAGGCTCCTTTCGCAGCCCTGCTCCGAAAGTGCGAACGTCTGCCGATAGCTGGCAGCCAGAAGGTGCTAGCCTGGAAAGCTGTTGCTCAGCCTCATCTGCCCATGGCACTGCTCGCACAGAGGCACAGAGAATGGGGCTCCTTGCTTGTCTTGCCACCTCAAACTTCAAACGTAACCTGGGAAAGATGGTGTATCTGCTAGGCTCCTTTCGCAGCCCTGCTCTTGAAATGCGAACGTCTGCAGATAGCTGGCAGGCAGAAGAGGCTAGCCTGGAAAGCTGTTGCTCAGCCTCATCTGCCCATGGCACTGTTCGCATAGAGGCACAGAGAATGGGGCTGCTTGCTAATCTTGCCACTTGAAACTTCAAACGCATGCTGGGAATGGTGGTGTCCCTGCCAGGCTCCTATCACAGCCCTGCTCCGAAAGTGCGAACATCTGCAGATAGCTGGCAGGCAGAAGAGGCTATCCTGGAAAGCTGTTGCTCAGCCTCATCTGCCCATGGCAGTGCTCGCACAGAGGCACAGAGAATGGGGCTGCTTGCTTGTCTTGCCACCTCAAACTTCAAACGTAGCCTGGGAAAGTTGGTGTACCTGCTAGGCTCCTTTCGCAGCCCTGCTCTTGAAATGCGAACGTCTGCAGATAGCTGGCAGCCAGAAGGTGCTAGCCTGGAAAGCTGTTGCTCAGCCTCATCTGCCCATGGCAGTGCTCGCACAGAGGCACAGAGAATGGGGCTGCTTGCTTGTCTTGCCACCTCAAACTTCAAACGTAGCCTGGGAATGTTGGTGTCCCAGCCAGGCTCCTTTCGCAGCCCTGCTCCGAAAGTGCGAACGTCTGCCGATAGCTGGCAGCCAGAAGGTGCTAGCCTGGAAAGCTGTTGCTCAGCCTCATCTGCCCATGGCACTGCTCGCACAGAGGCACAGAGAATGGGGCTCCTTGCTTGTCTTGCCACCTCAAACTTCAAACGTAACCTGGGAAAGATGGTGTACCTGCTAGGCTCCTTTCGCAGCCCTGCTCTTGAAATGCGAACGTCTGCAGATAGCTGGCAGGCAGAAGAGGCTAGCCTGGAAAGCTGTTGCTCAGCCTCATCTGCCCATGGCACTGTTCGCATAGAGGCACAGAGAATGGGGCTGCTTGCTTATCTTGCCACTTGAAACTTCAAACGCATGCTGGGAATGGTGGTGTCCCTGCCAGGCTCCTATCACAGCCCTGCTCCGAAAGTGCGAACGTCTGCAGATAGCTGGCAGAAAGAAGGGGCTAGCCTGGAAAGCTGTTGCTCAGCCTCATCTGCCCATGGCAGTGCTCGCACAGAGGCACAGAGAATGGGGCTGCTTGCTTGTCTTGCCACCTCAAACTTCAAACGTAGCCTGGGAAAGTTGGTGTCCCAGCCAGGCTCCTTTCGCAGCCCTGCTCCGAAAGTGCGAACGTCTGCCGATAGCTGGCAGCCAGAAGGTGCTAGCCTGGAAAGCTGTTGCTCAGCCTCATGTGCCCATGGCACCGCTCGCACAGAGGCACAGAGAATGGGGCTGCTTGCTTGTCTTGCCACCTCAAACTTCAAACGTAGCCTGGGAAAGTTGGTGTACCTGCTAGGCTCCTTTCGCAGCCCTGGTCTTGAAATGCGAACGTCTGCAGATAGCTGGCAGCCAGAAGGGGCTAGCCTGGAAAGCTGTTGCTCAGCCTCATCTGCCCATGGCACTGTTCGCATAGAGGCACAGAGAATGGGGCTGCTTGCTTGTCTTGCCACCTCAAACTTCAAACGTAGCCTGGGAAAGTTGGTGTCCCAGCCAGGCTCCTTTCGCAGCCCTGCTCCGAAA
The DNA here is from genome assembly GCF_030867145.1 of Opisthocomus hoazin. NCBI lineage: Eukaryota > Metazoa > Chordata > Aves > Opisthocomiformes > Opisthocomidae > Opisthocomus > Opisthocomus hoazin. The sequence goes on along the minus strand of NC_134438.1, from coordinate 1,612,851 downwards.
GTGCGAACGTCTGCAGATAGCTGGCAGGCAGAAGGTGCTATCCTGGAAAGCTGTTGCTCAGCCTCATCTGCCCATGGCAGTGCTCGCACAGAGGCACAGAGAATGGGGCTGCTTGCTTGTCTTGCCACCTCAAACTTCAAACGTAGCCTGGGAATGTTGGTGTCCCAGCCAGGCTCCTTTCGCAGCCCTGCTCCGAAAGTGCGAACGTCTGCCGATAGCTGGCAGCCAGAAGGTGCTAGCCTGGAAAGCTGTTGCTCAGCCTCATCTGCCCATGGCACTGCTCGCACAGAGGCACAGAGAATGGGGCTCCTTGCTTGTCTTGCCACCTCAAACTTCAAACGTAACCTGGGAAAGATGGTGTACCTGCTAGGCTCCTTTCGCAGCCCTGCTCTTGAAATGCGAACGTCTGCAGATAGCTGGCAGGCAGAAGAGGCTAGCCTGGAAAGCTGTTGCTCAGCCTCATCTGCCCATGGCACTGTTCGCATAGAGGCACAGAGAATGGGGCTGCTTGCTTCTCTTGCCACTTGAAACTTCAAACGCATGCTGGGAATGGTGGTGTCCCTGCCAGGCTCCTATCACAGCCGTGCTCCGAAAGTGCGAACGTCTGCAGATAGCTGGCAGACAGAAGGTGCTAGCCTGGAAAGCTGTTGCTCAGCCTCATCTGCCCATGGCAGTGCTCGCACAGAGGCACATAGAATGGGGCTCCTTGCTTGTCTTGCCACCTCAAACTTCAAACGTAGCCTGGGAAAGATGGTGTATCTGCTAGGCTCCTTTCGCAGCCCTGCACTTGAAATGCGAACGTCTGCAGATAGCTGGCAGGCAGAAGAGGCTAGCCTGGAAAGCTGTTGCTCAGCCTCATCTGCCCATGGCACTGTTCGCATAGAGGCACAGAGAATGGGGCTGCTTGCTAATCTTGCCACTTGAAACTTCAAACGCATGCTGGGAATGGTGGTGTCCCTGCCAGGCTCCTATCACAGCCCTGCTCCGAAAGTGCGAACATCTGCAGATAGCTGGCAGGCAGAAGAGGCTATCCTGGAAAGCTGTTGCTCAGCCTCATCTGCCCATGGCAGTGCTCGCACAGAGGCACAGAGAATGGGGCTGCTTGCTTGTCTTGCCACCTCAAACTTCAAACGTAGCCTGGGAAAGTTGGTGTACCTGCTAGGCTCCTTTCGCAGCCCTGCTCTTGAAATGCGAACGTCTGCAGATAGCTGGCAGCCAGAAGGTGCTAGCCTGGAAAGCTGTTGCTCAGCCTCATCTGCCCATGGCAGTGCTCGCACAGAGGCACAGAGAATGGGGCTGCTTGCTTGTCTTGCCACCTCAAACTTCAAACGTAGCCTGGGAATGTTGGTGTCCCAGCCAGGCTCCTTTCGCAGCCCTGCTCCGAAAGTGCGAACGTCTGCCGATAGCTGGCAGCCAGAAGGTGCTAGCCTGGAAAGCTGTTGCTCAGCCTCATCTGCCCATGGCACTGCTCGCACAGAGGCACAGAGAATGGGGCTCCTTGCTTGTCTTGCCACCTCAAACTTCAAACGTAACCTGGGAAAGATGGTGTACCTGCTAGGCTCCTTTCGCAGCCCTGCTCTTGAAATGCGAACGTCTGCAGATAGCTGGCAGGCAGAAGAGGCTAGCCTGGAAAGCTGTTGCTCAGCCTCATCTGCCCATGGCACTGTTCGCATAGAGGCACAGAGAATGGGGCTGCTTGCTTATCTTGCCACTTGAAACTTCAAACGCATGCTGGGAATGGTGGTGTCCCTGCCAGGCTCCTATCACAGCCCTGCTCCGAAAGTGCGAACGTCTGCAGATAGCTGGCAGGCAGAAGGGGCTAGCCTGGAAAGCTGTTGCTCAGCCTCATCTGCCCATGGCAGTGCTCGCACAGAGGCACAGAGAATGGGGCTGCTTGCTTGTCTTGCCACCTCAAACTTCAAACGTAGCCTGGGAAAGTTGGTGTCCCAGCCAGGCTCCTTTCGCAGCCCTGCTCCGAAAGTGCGAACGTCTGCCGATAGCTGGCAGCCAGAAGGTGCTAGCCTGGAAAGCTGTTGCTCAGCCTCATGTGCCCATGGCACCGCTCGCACAGAGGCACAGAGAATGGGGCTGCTTGCTTGTCTTGCCACCTCAAACTTCAAACGTAGCCTGGGAAAGTTGGTGTACCTGCTAGGCTCCTTTCGCAGCCCTGGTCTTGAAATGCGAACGTCTGCAGATAGCTGGCAGCCAGAAGGGGCTAGCCTGGAAAGCTGTTGCTCAGCCTCATCTGCCCATGGCACTGTTCGCATAGAGGCACAGAGAATGGGGCTGCTTGCTTGTCTTGCCACCTCAAACTTCAAACGTAGCCTGGGAAAGTTGGTGTCCCAGCCAGGCTCCTTTCGCAGCCCTGCTCCGAAAGTGCGAACGTCTGCAGATAGCTGGCAGGCAGAAGGTGCTATCCTGGAAAGCTGTTGCTCAGCCTCATCTGCCCATGGCAGTGCTCGCACAGAGGCACAGAGAATGGGGCTGCTTGCTTGTCTTGCCACCTCAAACTTCAAACGTAGCCTGGGAATGTTGGTGTCCCAGCCAGGCTCCTTTCGCAGCCCTGCTCCGAAAGTGCGAACGTCTGCCGATAGCTGGCAGCCAGAAGGTGCTAGCCTGGAAAGCTGTTGCTCAGCCTCATCTGCCCATGGCACTGCTCGCACAGAGGCACAGAGAATGGGGCTCCTTGCTTGTCTTGCCACCTCAAACTTCAAACGTAACCTGGGAAAGATGGTGTACCTGCTAGGCTCCTTTCGCAGCCCTGCTCTTGAAATGCGAACGTCTGCAGATAGCTGGCAGGCAGAAGAGGCTAGCCTGGAAAGCTGTTGCTCAGCCTCATCTGCCCATGGCACTGTTCGCATAGAGGCACAGAGAATGGGGCTGCTTGCTTCTCTTGCCACTTGAAACTTCAAACGCATGCTGGGAATGGTGGTGTCCCTGCCAGGCTCCTATCACAGCCGTGCTCCGAAAGTGCGAACGTCTGCAGATAGCTGGCAGCCAGAAGGTGCTAGCCTGGAAAGCTGTTGCTCAGCCTCATCTGCCCATGGCAGTGCTCGCACAGAGGCACATAGAATGGGGCTCCTTGCTTGTCTTGCCACCTCAAACTTCAAACGTAGCCTGGGAAAGATGGTGTATCTGCTAGGCTCCTTTCGCAGCCCTGCACTTGAAATGCGAACGTCTGCAGATAGCTGGCAGGCAGAAGAGGCTAGCCTGGAAAGCTGTTGCTCAGCCTCATCTGCCCATGGCACTGTTCGCATAGAGGCACAGAGAATGGGGCTGCTTGCTAATCTTGCCACTTGAAACTTCAAACGCATGCTGGGAATGGTGGTGTCCCTGCCAGGCTCCTATCACAGCCCTGCTCCGAAAGTGCGAACATCTGCAGATAGCTGGCAGGCAGAAGAGGCTATCCTGGAAAGCTGTTGCTCAGCCTCATCTGCCCATGGCAGTGCTCGCACAGAGGCACAGAGAATGGGGCTGCTTGCTTGTCTTGCCACCTCAAACTTCAAACGTAGCCTGGGAAAGTTGGTGTACCTGCTAGGCTCCTTTCGCAGCCCTGCTCTTGAAATGCGAACGTCTGCAGATAGCTGGCAGCCAGAAGGTGCTAGCCTGGAAAGCTGTTGCTCAGCCTCATCTGCCCATGGCAGTGCTCGCACAGAGGCACAGAGAATGGGGCTGCTTGCTTGTCTTGCCACCTCAAACTTCAAACGTAGCCTGGGAATGTTGGTGTCCCAGCCAGGCTCCTTTCGCAGCCCTGCTCCGAAAGTGCGAACGTCTGCCGATAGCTGGCAGCCAGAAGGTGCTAGCCTGGAAAGCTGTTGCTCAGCCTCATCTGCCCATGGCACTGCTCGCACAGAGGCACAGAGAATGGGGCTCCTTGCTTGTCTTGCCACCTCAAACTTCAAACGTAACCTGGGAAAGATGGTGTACCTGCTAGGCTCCTTTCGCAGCCCTGCTCTTGAAATGCGAACGTCTGCAGATAGCTGGCAGGCAGAAGAGGCTAGCCTGGAAAGCTGTTGCTCAGCCTCATCTGCCCATGGCACTGTTCGCATAGAGGCACAGAGAATGGGGCTGCTTGCTTATCTTGCCACTTGAAACTTCAAACGCATGCTGGGAATGGTGGTGTCCCTGCCAGGCTCCTATCACAGCCCTGCTCCGAAAGTGCGAACGTCTGCAGATAGCTGGCAGGCAGAAGGGGCTAGCCTAGAAAGCTGTTGCTCAGCCTCATCTGCCCATGGCAGTGCTCGCACAGAGGCACAGAGAATGGGGCTGCTTGCTTGTCTTGCCACCTCAAACTTCAAACGTAGCCTGGGAAAGTTGGTGTCCCAGCCAGGCTCCTTTCGCAGCCCTGCTCCGAAAGTGCGAACGTCTGCCGATAGCTGGCAGCCAGAAGGTGCTAGCCTGGAAAGCTGTTGCTCAGCCTCATGTGCCCATGGCACCGCTCGCACAGAGGCACAGAGAATGGGGCTGCTTGCTTGTCTTGCCACCTCAAACTTCAAACGTAGCCTGGGAAAGTTGGTGTACCTGCTAGGCTCCTTTCGCAGCCCTGGTCTTGAAATGCGAACGTCTGCAGATAGCTGGCAGCCAGAAGGGGCTAGCCTGGAAAGCTGTTGCTCAGCCTCATCTGCCCATGGCACTGTTCGCATAGAGGCACAGAGAATGGGGCTGCTTGCTTGTCTTGCCACCTCAAACTTCAAACGTAGCCTGGGAAAGTTGGTGTCCCAGCCAGGCTCCTTTCGCAGCCCTGCTCCGAAAGTGCGAACGTCTGCAGATAGCTGGCAGGCAGAAGGTGCTATCCTGGAAAGCTGTTGCTCAGCCTCATCTGCCCATGGCAGTGCTCGCACAGAGGCACAGAGAATGGGGCTGCTTGCTTGTCTTGCCACCTCAAACTTCAAACGTAGCCTGGGAATGTTGGTGTCCCAGCCAGGCTCCTTTCGCAGCCCTGCTCCGAAAGTGCGAACGTCTGCCGATAGCTGGCAGCCAGAAGGTGCTAGCCTGGAAAGCTGTTGCTCAGCCTCATCTGCCCATGGCACTGCTCGCACAGAGGCACAGAGAATGGGGCTCCTTGCTTGTCTTGCCACCTCAAACTTCAAACGTAACCTGGGAAAGATGGTGTACCTGCTAGGCTCCTTTCGCAGCCCTGCTCTTGAAATGCGAACGTCTGCAGATAGCTGGCAGGCAGAAGAGGCTAGCCTGGAAAGCTGTTGCTCAGCCTCATCTGCCCATGGCACTGTTCGCATAGAGGCACAGAGAATGGGGCTGCTTGCTTCTCTTGCCACTTGAAACTTCAAACGCATGCTGGGAATGGTGGTGTCCCTGCCAGGCTCCTATCACAGCCGTGCTCCGAAAGTGCGAACGTCTGCAGATAGCTGGCAGACAGAAGGTGCTAGCCTGGAAAGCTGTTGCTCAGCCTCATCTGCCCATGGCAGTGCTCGCACAGAGGCACATAGAATGGGGCTCCTTGCTTGTCTTGCCACCTCAAACTTCAAACGTAGCCTGGGAAAGTTGGTGTCCCAGCCAGGCTTCTTTCGCAGCCCTGCTCCGAAAGTGCGAACGTCTGCAGATAGCTGGCAGCCAGAAGGTGCTAGCCTGGAAAGCTGTTGCTCAGCCTCATCTGCCCATGGCAGTGCTCGCACAGAGGCACAGAGAATGGGGCTGCTTGCTTGTCTTGCCACCTCAAACTTCAAACGTAGCCTGGGAAAGTTGGTGTACCTGCTAGGCTCCTTTCCCAGCCCTGCTCTTGAAATGCGAACGTCTGCAGATAGCTGGCAGACACAAGGGGCTAGCCTGGAAAGCTGTTGCTCAGCCTCATCTGCCCATGGCACTGTTCGCATAGAGCCACAGAGAATGGGGCTGCTTGCTTATCTTGCCACTTGAAATTTAAAACGTAGCCTGGGAAAGTTGGTGTCCCAGCCAGGCTCCTTTCGCAGCCCTGCTCCGAAAGTGCGAACGTCTGCAGATAACTGGCAGCCAGAAGGTGCTATCCTGGAAAGCTGTTGCTCAGCCTCATCTGCCCATGGCACCGCTCGCACAGAGGCACAGAGAATGGGGCTCCTTGCTTGTCTTGCCACCTCAAACTTCAAACGTAGCCTGGGAAAGATGGTGTACCTGCTAGGCTCCTTTCGCAGCCCTGCTCTTGAAATGCGAACGTCTGCAGATAGCTGGCAGCCAGAAGGGGCTAGCCTGGAAAGCTGTTGCTCAGCCTCATCTGCCCATGGCACTGTTCGCATAGAGGCACAGAGAATGGGGCTGCTTGCTTATCTTGCCACTTGAAACTTCAAACGCATGCTGGGAATGGTGGTGTCCCTGCCAGGCTCCTATCACAGCCCTGCTCCGAAAGTGCGAACGTCTGCAGATAGCTGGCAGCCAGAAGGGGCTAGCCTAGAAAGCTGTTGCTCAGCCTCATCTGCCCATGGCACTGCTCGCACAGAGGCACAGAGAATGGGGCTCCTTGCTTGTCTTGCCACCTCAAACTTCAAACGTAGCCTGGGAAAGATGGTGTACCTGCTAGGCTCCTTTCGCAGCCCTGCTCTTGAAATGCGAACGTCTGCAGATAGCTGGCAGGCAGAAGGGGCTAGCCTGGAAAGCTGTTGCTCAGCCTCATCTGCCCATGGCACTGTTCGCATAGAGGCAAGAGAATGGGGCTGCTTGCTTATCTTGCCACTTGAAACTTCAAACGCATGCTGGGAATGGTGGTGTCACTGCCAGGCTCCTATCACAGCCCTGCTCCGAAAGTGCGAACGTCTGCAGATAGCTGGCAGGCAGAAGGGGCTAGCCTAGAAAGCTGTTGCTCAGCCTCATCTGCCCATGGCAGTGCTCGCACAGAGGCACAGAGAATGGGGCTGCTTGCTTGTCTTGCCACCTCAAACTTCAAACGTAGCCTGGGAAAGTTGGTGTCCCAGCCAGGCTCCTATCACAGCCCTGCTCCGAAAGTGCGAACGTCTGCAGATAGCTGGCAGGCAGAAGGGGCTATCCTGGAAAGCTGTTGCTCAGCCTCATCTGCCCATGGCAGTGCTCGCACAGAGGCACAGAGAATGGGGCTGCTTGCTTGTCTTGCCACCTCAAACTTCAAACGTAGCCTGGGAATGTTGGTGTCCCAGCCAGGCTCCTTTCGCAGCCCTGCTCCGAAAGTGCGAACGTCTGCCGATAGCTGGCAGCCAGAAGGTGCTAGCCTGGAAAGCTGTTGCTCAGCCTCATCTGCCCATGGCACTGCTCGCACAGAGGCACAGAGAATGGGGCTCCTTGCTTGTCTTGCCACCTCAAACTTCAAACGTAACCTGGGAAAGATGGTGTACCTGCTAGGCTCCTTTCGCAGCCCTGCTCTTGAAATGCGAACGTCTGCAGATAGCTGGCAGGCAGAAGAGGCTAGCCTGGAAAGCTGTTGCTCAGCCTCATCTGCCCATGGCACTGTTCGCATAGAGGCACAGAGAATGGGGCTGCTTGCTTATCTTGCCACTTGAAACTTCAAACGCATGCTGGGAATGGTGGTGTCCCTGCCAGGCTCCTATCACAGCCCTGCTCCGAAAGTGCGAACGTCTGCAGATAGCTGGCAGGCAGAAGGGGCTAGCCTAGAAAGCTGTTGCTCAGCCTCATCTGCCCATGGCAGTGCTCGCACAGAGTCACAGAGAATGGGGCTGCTTGCTTGTCTTGCCACCTCAAACTTCAAACGTAGCCTGGGAAAGTTGGTGTCCCAGCCAGGCTCCTTTCGCAGCCCTGCTCCGAAAGTGCGAACGTCTGCCGATAGCTGGCAGCCAGAAGGTGCTAGCCTGGAAAGCTGTTGCTCAGCCTCATCTGCCCATGGCACTGCTCGCACAGAGGCACAGAGAATGGGGCTGCTTGCTTGTCTTGCCACCTCAAACTTCAAACGTAGCCTGGGAATGTTGGTGTCCCAGCCAGGCTCCTTTCGCAGCCCTGCTCCGAAAGTGCGAACGTCTGCCGATAGCTGGCAGCCAGAAGGTGCTAGCCTGGAAAGCTGTTGCTCAGCCTCATCTGCCCATGGCACTGCTCGCACAGAGGCACAGAGAATGGGGCTCCTTGCTTGTCTTGCCACCTCAAACTTCAAACGTAACCTGGGAAAGATGGTGTACCTGCTAGGCTCCTTTCGCAGCCCTGCTCTTGAAATGCGAACGTCTGCAGATAGCTGGCAGGCAGAAGAGGCTAGCCTGGAAAGCTGTTGCTCAGCCTCATCTGCCCATGGCACTGTTCGCATAGAGGCACAGAGAATGGGGCTGCTTGCTTATCTTGCCACTTGAAACTTCAAACGCATGCTGGGAATGGTGGTGTCCCTGCCAGGCTCCTATCACAGCCCTGCTCCGAAAGTGCGAACGTCTGCAGATAGCTGGCAGGCAGAAGGGGCTAGCCTAGAAAGCTGTTGCTCAGCCTCATCTGCCCATGGCAGTGCTCGCACAGAGTCACAGAGAATGGGGCTGCTTGCTTGTCTTGCCACCTCAAACTTCAAACGTAGCCTGGGAAAGTTGGTGTCCCAGCCAGGCTCCTTTCGCAGCCCTGCTCCGAAAGTGCGAACGTCTGCCGATAGCTGGCAGCCAGAAGGTGCTAGCCTGGAAAGCTGTTGCTCAGCCTCATCTGCCCATGGCACTGCTCGCACAGAGGCACAGAGAATGGGGCTGCTTGCTTGTCTTGCCACCTCAAACTTCAAACGTAGCCTGGGAAAGTTGTTGTACCTGCTAGGCTCCTTTCGCAGCCCTGGTCTTGAAATGCGAACGTCTGCAGATAGCTGGCAGCCAGAAGGGGCTAGCCTGGAAAGCTGTTGCTCAGCCTCATCTGCCCATGGCACTGTTCGCATAGAGGCACAGAGAATGGGGCTGCTTGCTTATCTTGGCACTTGAAACTTCAAACGTAGCCTGGGAATGTTGGTGTCCGAGCCAGGCTCCTTTCGCAGCCCTGCTCCGAAAGTGCGAACGTCTGCAGATAGCTGGCAGCCAGAAGGTGCTAGCCTGGAAAGCTGTTGCTCAGCCTCATCTGCCCATGGCACCGCTCGCACAGAGGCACAGAGAATGGGGCTCCTTGCTTGTCTTGCCACCTCAAACTTCAAACGTAGCCTGGGAAAGATGGTGTACCTGCTAGGCTCCTTTCGCAGCCCTGCTCTTGAAATGCGAACGTCTGCAGATAGCTGGCAGCCAGAAGGGGCTAGCCTGGAAAGCTGTTGCTCAGCCTCATCTGCCCATGGCACTGTTCGCATAGAGGCACAGAGAATGGGGCTGCTTGCTTATCTTGCCACTTGAAACTTCAAACGCATGCTGGGAATGGTGGTGTCCCTGCCAGGCTCCTATCACAGCCCTGCTCCGAAAGTGCGAACGTCTGCAGATAGCTGGCAGGCAGAAGGGGCTAGCCTGGAAAGCTGTTGCTCAGCCTCATCTGCCCATGGCAGTGCTCGCACAGAGGCACAGAGAATGGGGCTGCTTGCTTGTCTTGCCACCTCAAACTTCAAACGTAGCCTAGGAAAGTTGGTGTCCCAGCCAGGCTCCTTTCGCAGCCCTGCTCCGAAAGTGCGAACGTCTGCTGATAGCTGGCAGCCAGAAGGTGCTAGCCTGGAAAGCTGTTGCTCAGCCTCATCTGCCCATGGCAGTGCTCGCACAGAGGCACAGAGAATGGGGCTCCTTGCTTGTCTTGCCACCTCAAACTTCAAACGTAGCCTGGGAAAGATGGTGTACCTGCTAGGCTCCTTTCGCAGCCCTGCTCTTGAAATGCGAACGTCTGCAGATAGCTGGCAGGCAGAAGGGGCTAGCCTGGAAAGCTGTTGCTCAGCCTCATCTGCCCATGGCACTGTTCGCATAGAGGCACAGAGAATGGGGCTGCTTGCTTATCTTGCCACTTGAAACTTCAAAGGCATGCTGGGAATGGTGGTGTCCCTGCCAGGCTCCTATCACAGCCCTGCTCCGAAAGTGCGAACGTCTGCAGATAGCTGGCAGGCAGAAGGGGCTATCCTGGAAAGCTGTTGCTCAGCCTCATCTGCCCATGGCAGTGCTCGCACAGAGGCACAGAGAATGGGGCTGCTTGCTTGTCTTGCCACCTCAAACTTCAAACGTAGCCTGGGAATGTTGGTGTCCCAGCCAGGCTCCTTTCGCAGCCCTGCTCCGAAAGTGCGAACGTCTGCCGATAGCTGGCAGCCAGAAGGTGCTAGCCTGGAAAGCTGTTGCTCAGCCTCATCTGCCCATGGCACTGCTCGCACAGAGGCACAGAGAATGGGGCTGCTTGCTTGTCTTGCCACCTCAAACTTCAAACGTAACCTGGGAAAGATGGTGTACCTGCTAGGCTCCTTTCGCAGCCCTGCTCTTGAAATGCGAACGTCTGCAGATAGCTGGCAGGCAGAAGAGGCTAGCCTGGAAAGCTGTTGCTCAGCCTCATCTGCCCATGGCACTGTTCGCATAGAGGCACAGAGAATGGGGCTGCTTGCTTATCTTTCCACTTGAAACTTCAAACGCATGCTGGGAATGGTGGTGTCCCTGCCAGGCTCCTATCACAGCCCTGCTCCGAAAGTGCGAACGTCTGCAGATAGCTGGCAGGCAGAAGGGGCTAGCCTAGAAAGCTGTTGCTCAGCCTCATCTGCCCATGGCAGTGCTCGCACAGAGGCACAGAGAATGGGGCTGCTTGCTTGTCTTGCCACCTCAAACTTCAAACGTAGCCTGGGAAAGTTGGTGTCCCAGCCAGGCTCCTTTCGCAGCCCTGCTCCGAAAGTGCGAACGTCTGCCGATAGCTGGCAGGCAGAAGGTGCTAGCCTGGAAAGCTGTTGCTCAGCCTCATCTGCCCATGGCACTGCTCGCACAGAGGCACAGAGAATGGGGCTGCTTGCTTGTCTTGCCACCTCAAACTTCAAACGTAGCCTGGGAAAGTTGGTGTACCTGCTAGGCTCCTTTCGCAGCCCTGGTCTTGAAATGCGAACGTCTGCAGATAGCTGGCAGCCAGAAGGGGCTAGCCTGGAAAGCTGTTGCTCAGCCTCATCTGCCCATGGCACTGTTCGCATAGAGGCACAGAGAATGGGGCTGCTTGCTTATCTTGCCACTTGAAACTTCAAACGTAGCCTGGGAAAGTTGGTGTCCCAGCCAGGCTCCTTTCGCAGCCCTGCTCCGAAAGTGCGAACGTCTGCAGATAGCTGGCAGCCAGAAGGTGCTAGCCTGGAAAGCTGTTGCTCAGCCTCATCTGCCCATGGCACCGCTCGCACAGAGGCACAGAGAATGGGGCTCCTTGCTTGTCTTGCCACCTCAAACTTCAAACGTAGCCTGGGAAAGATGGTGTACCTGCTAGGCTCCTTTCGCAGCCCTGCTCTTGAAATGCGAACGTCTGCAGATAGCTGGCAGCCAGAAGGGGCTAGCCTGGAAAGCTGTTGCTCAGGCTCATCTGCCCATGGCACTGTTCGCATAGAGGCACAGAGAATGGGGCTGCTTGCTTATCTTGCCACTTGAAACTTCAAACGCATGCTGGGAATGGTGGTGTCCCTGCCAGGCTCCTATCACAGCCCTGCTCCGAAAGTGCGAACGTCTGCAGATAGCTGGCAGGCAGAAGGGGCTAGCCTGGAAAGCTGTTGCTCAGCCTCATCTGCCCATGGCAGTGCTCGCACAGAGGCACAGAGAATGGGGCTGCTTGCTTGTCTTGCCACCTCAAACTTCAAACGTAGCCTAGGAAAGTTGGTGTCCCAGCCAGGCTCCTTTCGCAGCCCTGCTCCGAAAGTGCGAACGTCTGCAGATAGCTGGCAGCCAGAAGGTGCTAGCCTGGAAAGCTGTTGCTCAGCCTCATCTGCCCATGCCACTGCTCGCACAGAGGCACAGAGAATGGGGCTCCTTGCTTGTCTTGCCACCTCAAACTTCAAACGTAGCCTGGGAAAGATGGTGTACCTGCTAGGCTCCTTTCGCAGCCCTGCTCTTGAAATGCAAACGTCTGCAGATAGCTGGCAGGCAGAAGGGGCTAGCCTGGAAAGCTGTTGCTCAGCCTCATCTGCCCATGGCACTGTTCGCATAGAGGCACAGAGAATGGGGCTGCTTGCTTATCTTGCCACTTGAAACTTCAAACGCATGCTGGGAATGGTGGTGTCCCTGCCAGGCTCCTATCACAGCCGTGCTCCGAAAGTGCGAACGTCTGCAGATAGCTGGCAGGCAGAAGGGGCTATCCTGGAAAGCTGTTGCTCAGCCTCATCTGCCCATGGCAGTGCTCGCACAGAGGCACAGAGAATGGGGCTGCTTGCTTGTCTTGCCACCTCAAACTTCAAACGTAACCTGGGAATGTTGGTGTCCCAGCCAGGCTCCTTTCGCAGCCCTGCTCCGGAAGTGCGAAAGTCTGCCGATAGCTGGCAGCCAGAAGGTGCTAGCCTGGAAAGCTGTTGCTCAGCCTCATCTGCCCATGGCACTGCTCGCACAGAGGCACAGAGAATGGGGCTCCTTGCTTGTCTTGCCACCTCAAACTTCAAACGTAACCTGGGAAAGATGGTGTACCTGCTAGGCTCCTTTCGCAGCCCTGCTCTTGAAATGCGAACGTCTGCAGATAGCTGGCAGGCAGAAGAGGCTAGCCTGGAAAGCTGTTGCTCAGCCTCATCTGCCCATGGCACTGTTCGCATAGAGGCACAGAGAATGGGGCTGCTTGCTTATCTTGCCACTTGAAACTTCAAAGGCATGCTGGGAATGGTGGTGTCCCTGCCAGGCTCATTTCGCAGCCCTGCTCCGAAAGTGCGAACATCTGCAGATAGCTGGCAGGCAGAAGGGGCTAGCCTGGAAAGCTGTTGCTCAGCCTCATCTGCCCATGGCAGTGCTCGCAGAGAGGCACAGAGAATGGGGCTGCTTGCTTGTCTTGCCGCCTCAAACTTCAAACGTAGCCTGGGAAAGTTGGTGTCCCAGCCAGGCTCCTTTCGCAGCCCTGCTCCGAAAGTGCGAACGTCTGCAGATAGCTGGCAGCCAGAAGGTGCTAGCCTGGAAAGCTGTTGCTCAGCCTCATCTGCCCATGGCAGTGCTCGCACAGAGGCACAGAGAATGGGGCTGCTTGCTTGTCTTGCCACCTCAAACTTCAAACGTAGCCTGGGAAAGTTGGTGTACCTGCTAGGCTCCTTTCGCAGCCCTGCTCTTGAAATGCGAACGTCTGCAGATAGCTGGCAGGCAGAAGGGGCTAGCCTGGAAAGCTGTTGCTCAGCCTCATCTGCCCATGGCACTGTTCGCATAGAGGCACAGAGAATGGGGCTGCTTGCTTATCTTGCCACTTGAAATTTCAAACGTAGCCTGGGAAAGATGGTGTACCTGCTAGGCTCCTTTCGCAGCCCTGCTCTTGAAATGCGAACGTCTGCAGATAGCTGGCAGGCAGAAGGTGCTATCCTGGAAAGCAGTTGCTCAGCCTCATCTGCCCATGGCACTGTTCGCATAGAGGCACAGAGAATGGGGCTGCTTGCTTATCTTGCCACTTGAAACTTCAAACGCATGCTGGGAATGGTGGTGTCCCTGCCAGGCTCCTATCACAGCCGTGCTCCGAAAGTGCGAACGTCTGCAGATAGCTGGCAGGCAGAAGGGGCTATCCTGGAAAGCTGTTGCTCAGCCTCATCTGCCCATGGCAGTGCTCGCACAGAGGCACAGAGAATGGGGCTGCTTGCTTGTCTTGCCACCTCAAACTTCAAACGTAGCCTGGGAATGTTGGTGTCCCAGCCAGGCTCCTTTCGCAGCCCTGCTCCGAAAGTGCGAACGTCTGCCGATAGCTGGCAGCCAGAAGGTGGTAGCCTGGAAAGCTGTTGCTCAGCCTCATCTGCCCATGGCACTGCTCGCACAGAGGCACAGAGAATGGGGCTCCTTGCTTGTCTTGCCACCTCAAACTTCAAACGTAACCTGGGAAAGATGGTGTACCTGCTAGGCTCCTTTCGCAGCCCTGCTCTTGAAATGCGAACGTCTGCAGATAGCTGGCAGGCAGAAGAGGCTAGCCTGGAAAGCTGTTGCTCAGCCTCATCTGCCCATGGCACTGTTCGCATAGAGGCACAGAGAATGGGGCTGCTTGCTTATCTTGCCACTTGAAACTTCAAACGCATGCTGGGAATGGTGGTGTCCCTGCCAGGCTCCTATCACAGCCCTGCTCCGAAAGTGCGAACGTCTGCAGATAGCTGGCAGGCAGAAGGGGCTAGCCTAGAAAGCTGTTGCTCAGCCTCATCTGCCCATGGCAGTGCTCGCACAGAGGCACAGAGAATGGGGCTGCTTGCTTGTCTTGCCACCTCAAACTTCAAACGTAGCCTGGGAAAGTTGGTGTCCCAGCCAGGCTCCTTTCGCAGCCCTGCTCCGAAAGTGCGAACGTCTGCCGATAGCTGGCAGCCAGAAGGTGCTAGCCTGGAAAGCTGTTGCTCAGCCTCATCTGCCCATGGCACTGCTCGCACAGAGGCACAGAGAATGGGGCTCCTTGCTTGTCTTGCCACCTCAAACTTCAAACGTAGCCTGGGAAAGATGGTGTACCTGCTAGGCTCCTTTCGCAGCCCTGCTCTTGAAATGCGAACGTCTGCAGATAGCTGGCAGCCAGAAGGGGCTAGCCTGGAAAGCTGTTGCTCAGCCTCATCTGCCCATGGCACTGTTCGCATAGAGGCACAGAGAATGGGGCTGCTTGCTTATCTTGCCACTTGAAACTTCAAACGCATGCTGGGAATGGTGGTGTCCCTGCCAGGCTCCTATCACAGCCGTGCTCCGAAAGTGCGAACGTCTGCAGATAGCTGGCAGGCAGAAGGGGCTATCCTGGAAAGCTGTTGCTCAGCCTCATCTGCCCATGGCAGTGCTCGCACAGAGGCACAGAGAATGGGGCTGCTTGCTTGTCTTGCCACCTCAAACTTCAAACGTAGCCTGGGAATGTTGGTGTCCCAGCCAGGCTCCTTTCGCAGCCCTGCTCCGGAAGTGCGAACGTCTGCAGATAGCTGGCAGCCAGAAGGTGCTAGCCTGGAAAGCTGTTGCTCAGCCTCATCTGCCCATGGCACTGCTCGCACAGAGGCACAGAGAATGGGGCTCCTTGCTTGTCTTGCCACCTCAAACTTCAAACGTAACCTGGGAAAGATGGTGTACCTGCTAGGCTCCTTTCGCAGCCCTGCTCTTGAAATGCGAACGTCTGCAGATAGCTGGCAGGCAGAAGAGGCTAGCCTGGAAAGCTGTTGCTCAGCCTCATCTGCCCATGGCACTGTTCGCATAGAGGCACAGAGAATGGGGCTGCTTGCTTATCTTGCCACTTGAAACTTCAAAGGCATGCTGGGAATGGTGGTGTCCCTGCCAGGCTCATTTCGCAGCCCTGCTCCGAAAGTGCGAACATCTGCAGGTAGCTGGCAGGCAGAAGGGGCTAGCCTGGAAAGCTGTTGCTCAGCCTCATCTGCCCATGGCAGTGCTCGCAGAGAGGCACAGAGAATGGGGCTGCTTGCTTGTCTTGCCGCCTCAAACTTCAAACGTAGCCTGGGAAAGTTGGTGTCCCAGCCAGGCTCCTTTCGCAGCCCTGCTCCGAAAGTGCGAACGTCTGCAGATAGCTGGCAGCCAGAAGGTGCTAGCCTGGAAAGCTGTTGCTCAGCCTCATCTGCCCATGGCAGTGCTCGCACAGAGGCACAGAGAATGGGGCTGCTTGCTTGTCTTGCCACCTCAAACTTCAAACGTAGCCTGGGAAAGTTGGTGTACCTGCTAGGCTCCTTTCGCAGCCCTGCTCTTGAAATGCGAACGTCTGCAGATAGCTGGCAGGCAGAAGGGGCTAGCCTGGAAAGCTGTTGCTCAGCCTCATCTGCCCATGGCACTGTTCGCATAGAGGCACAGAGAATGGGGCTGCTTGCTTATCTTGCCACTTGAAATTTCAAACGTAGCCTGGGAAAGATGGTGTACCTGCTAGGCTCCTTTCGCAGCCCTGCTCTTGAAATGCGAACATCTGCAGATAGCTGGCAGGCAGAAGGTGCTATCCTGCAAAGCAGTTGCTCAGCCTCATCTGCCCATGGCACTGTTCGCATAGAGGCACAGAGAATGGGGCTGCTTGCTTATCTTGCCACTTGAAACTTCAAACGCATGCTGGAAATGGTGGTGTCCCTGCCAGGCTCCTATCACAGCCGTGCTCCGAAAGTGCGAACGTCTGCAGATAGCTGGCAGGCAGAAGGGGCTATCCTGGAAAGCTGTTGCTCAGCCTCATCTGCTTATGGCAGTGCTCGCACAGAGGCACAGAGAATGGGGCTGCTTGCTTGTCTTGCCACCTCAAACTTCAAACGTAGCCTGGGAATGTTGGTGTCCCAGCCAGGCTCCTTTCGCAGCCCTGCTCCGAAAGTGCGAACGTCTGCCGATAGCTGGCAGCCAGAAGGTGGTAGCCTGGAAAGCTGTTGCTCAGCCTCATCTGCCCATGGCACTGCTCGCACAGAGGCACAGAGAATGGGGCTCCTTGCTTGTCTTGCCACCTCAAACTTCAAACGTAACCTGGGAAAGATGGTGTACCTGCTAGGCTCCTTTCGCAGCCCTGCTCTTGAAATGCGAACGTCTGCAGATAGCTGGCAGGCAGAAGAGGCTAGCCTGGAAAGCTGTTGCTCAGCCTCATCTGCCCATGGCACTGTTCGCATAGAGGCACAGAGAATGGGGCTGCTTGCTTATCTTGCCACTTGAAACTTCAAACGCATGCTGGGAATGGTGGTGTCCCTGCCAGGCTCCTATCACAGCCCTGCTCCGAAAGTGCGAACATCTGCAGATAGCTGGCAGGCAGAAGGGGCTATCCTGGAAAGCTGTTGCTCAGCCTCATCTGCCCATGGCAGTGCTCGCACAGAGGCACAGAGAATGGGGCTGCTTGCTTGTCTTGCCACCTCAAACTTAAAACGTAGCCTGGGAAAGTTGGTGTCCCAGCCAGGCTCCTTTCGCAGCCCTGCTCCGAAAGTGCGAACGTCTGCAGATAGCTGGCAGCCAGAAGGTGCTAGCCTGGAAAGCTGTTGCTCAGCCTCATCTGCCCATGGCAGTGCTCGCACAGAGGCACAGAGAATGGGGCTGCTTGCTTGTCTTGCCACCTCAAACTTCAAACGTAGCCTGGGAAAGTTGGTGTACCTGCTAGGCTCCTTTCGCAGCCCTGGTCTTGAAATGCGAACGTCTGCAGATAGCTGGCAGCCAGAAGGGGCTAGCCTGGAAAGCTGTTGCTCAGCCTCATCTGCCCATGGCACTGTTCGCATAGAGGCACAGAGAATGGGGCTGCTTGCTTATCTTGCCACTTGAAACTTCAAACGTAGCCTGGGAAAGTTGGTGTCCCAGCCAGGCTCCTTTCGCAGCCCTGCTCCGAAAGTGCGAACGTCTGCCGATAGCTGGCAGCCAGAAGGTGCTAGCCTGGAAAGCTGTTGCTCAGCCTCATCTGCCCATGGCACCGCTCGCACAGAGGCACAGACAATGGGGCTCCTTGCTTGTCTTGCCACCTCAAACTTCAAACGTAGCCTGGGAAAGATGGTGTACCTGCTAGGCTCCTTTCGCAGCCCTGCTCTTGAAATGCGAACGTCTGCAGATAGCTGGCAGCCAGAAGGGGCTAGCCTGGAAAGCTGTTGCTCAGCCTCATCTGCCCATGGCACTGTTCGCATAGAGGCACAGAGAATGGGGCTGCTTGCTTATCTTGCCACTTGAAACTTCAAACGCATGCTGGGAATGGTGGTGTCCCTGCCAGGCTCCTATCACAGCCGTGCTCCTAAAGTGCGAACGTCTGCAGATAGCTGGCAGGCAGAAGGGGCTAGCCTAGAAAGCTGTTGCTCAGCCTCATCTGCCCATGGCAGTGCTCGCACAGAGGCACAGAGAATGGGGCTGCTTGCTTGTCTTGCCACCTCAAACTTCAAACGTAGCCTGGGAAAGTTGGTGTCCCAGCCAGGCTCCTTTCGCAGCCCTGCTCCGAAAGTGCGAACGTCTGCCGATAGCTGGCAGCCAGAAGGTGCTAGCCTGGAAAGCTGTTGCTCAGCCTCATCTGCCCATGGCACTGCTCGCACAGAGGCACAGAGAATGGGGCTCCTTGCTTGTCTTGCCACCTCAAACTTCAAACGTAGCCTGGGAAAGATGGTGTACCTGCTAGGCTCCTTTCGCAGCCCTGCTCTTGAAATGCGAACGTCTGCAGATAGCTGGCAGGCAGAAGGGGCTAGCCTGGAAAGCTGTTGCTCAGCCTCATCTGCCCATGGCACTGTTCGCATAGAGGCACAGAGAATGGGGCTGCTTGCTTATCTTGCCACTTGAAACTTCAAACGCATGCTGGGAATGGTGGTGTCCCTGCTAGGCTCATTTCGCAGCCCTGCTCCGAAAGTGCGAACATCTGCAGATAGCTGGCAGGCAGAAGGGGCTATCCTGGAAAGCTGTTGCTCAGCCTCATCTGCCCATGGCAGTGCTCGCACAGAGGCACAGAGAATGGGGCTGCTTGCTTGTCTTGCCGCCTCAAACTTCAAACGTAGCCTGGGAAAGTTGGTGTCCCAGCCAGGCTCCTTTCGCAGCCCTGCTCCGAAAGTGCGAACGTCTGCAGATAGCTGGCAGCCAGAAGGTGCTAGCCTGGAAAGCTGTTGCTCAGCCTCATCTGCCCATGGCAGTGCTCGCACAGAGGCACAGAGAATGGGGCTGCTTGCTTGTCTTGCCACCTCAAACTTCAAACGTAGCCTGGGAAAGTTGGTGTACCTGCTAGGCTCCTTTCGCAGCCCTGCTCTTGAAATGCGAACGTCTGCAGATAGCTGGCAGCCAGAAGGGGCTAGCCTGGAAAGCTGTTGCTCAGCCTCATCTGCCCATGGCACTGTTCGCATAGAGGCACAGAGAATGGGGCTGCTTGCTTATCTTGCCACTTGAAATTTGAAACGTAGCCTGGGAAAGATGGTGTACCTGCTAGGCTCCTTTCGCAGCCCTGCTCTTGAAATGCGAACGTCTGCAGATAGCTGGCAGGCAGAAGGTGCTATCCTGGAAAGCAGTTGCTCAGCCTCATCTGCCCATGGCACTGTTCGCATAGAGGCACAGAGAATGGGGCTGCTTGCTTATCTTGCCACTTGAAATTTCAAACGCATGCTGGGAATGGTGGTGTCCCTGCCAGGCTCCTATCACAGCCGTGCTCCGAAAGTGCGAACGTCTGCAGATAGCTGGCAGGCAGAAGGGGCTAGCCTGGAAAGCTTTTGCTCAGCCTCATCTGCCCATGGCAGTGCTCGCACAGAGGCACAGAGAATGGGTCTGCTTGCTTGTCTTGCCATCTCAAACTTCAAACGTAGCCTGGGAATGTTGGTGTCCCAGCCAGGCTCCTTTCGCAGCCCTGCTCCGAAAGTGCGAACGTCTGCCGATAGCTGGCAGCCAGAAGGTGCTAGCCTGGAAAGCTGTTGCTCAGCCTCATCTGCCCATGGCACTGTTCGCATAGAGGCACAGAGAATGGGGCTCCTTGCTTGTCTTGCCACTTGAAATTTCAAACGTAGCCTGGGAAAGTTGGTGTCCCCGCCAGGCTCCTTTCGCAGCCCTGCTCCGACAGTGCAAACGTCTGCAGATAGCTGGCAGCCAGAAGGTGCTAGCCTGGAAAGCTGTTGCTCAGCCTCATCTGCCAATGGCACCGCTCGCACAGAGGCACAGAGAATGGGGCTCCTTGCTTGTCTTGCCACCTCAAACTTCAAACGTAGCCTGGGAAAGATGGTGTACCTGCTAGGCTCCTTTCGCAGCCCTGCTCTTGAAATGCGAACGTCTGCAGATAGCTGGCAGGCAGAAGGGGCTAGCCTGGAAAGCTGTTGCTCAGCCTCATCTGCCCATGGCACTGTTCGCATAGAGGCACAGAGAATGGGGCTGCTTGCTTATCTTGCCACTTGAAACTTCAAACGCATGCTGGGAATGGTGGTGTCCCTGCCAGGCTCCTATCACAGCCCTGCTCCGAAAGTGCGAACGTCTGCAGATAGCTGGCAGGCAGAAGGGGCTAGCCTAGAAAGCTGTTGCTCAGCCTCATCTGCCCATGGCACTGCTCGCACAGAGGCACAGAGAATGGGGCTCCTTGCTTGTCTTGCCACCTCAAACTTCAAATGTAACCTGGGAAAGATGGTGTACCTGCTAGGCTCCTTTCGCAGCCCTGCTCTTGAAATGCGAACGTCTGCAGATAGCTGGCAGGCAGAAGAGGCTAGCCTGGAAAGCTGTTGCTCAGCCTCATCTGCCCATGGCACTGTTCGCATAGAGGCACAGAGAATGGGGCTGCTTGCTTATCTTGCCACTTGAAATTTCAAACGTAGCCTGGGAAAGTTGGTGTCCCAGCCAGGCTCCTTTCGCAGCCCTGCTCCGAAAGTGCGAACGTCTGCAGATAGCTGGCAGCCAGAAGGTGCTAGCCTGGAAAGCTGTTGCTCAGCCTCATCTGCCCATGGCAGTGCTCGCACAGAGGCACAGAGAATGGGGCTCCTTGCTTGTCTTGCCACCTCAAACTTCAAACGTAGCCTGGGAAAGATGGTGTACCTGCTAGGCTCCTTTCGCAGCCCTGCTCTTGAAATGCGAACATCTGCAGATAGCTGGCAGGCAGAAGGTGCTATCCTGGAAAGCTGTTGCTCAGCCTCATCTGCCCATGGCACTGTTCGCATAGAGGCACAGAGAATGGGGCTGCTTGCTTATCTTGCCACTTGAAACTTCAAACGCATGCTGGGAATGGTGGTGTCCCTGCCAGGCTCCTTTCGCAGCCCTGCTCCGAAAGTGCGAACGTCTGCAGATAGCTGGCAGCCAGAAGGTGCTAGCCTGGAAAGCTGTTGCTCAGCCTCATCTGCCCATGGCACTGCTCGCACAGAGGCACAGAGAATGGGGCTCCTTGCTTGTCTTGCCACCTCAAACTTCAAACGTAGCCTGGGAAAGATGGTGTACCTGGTAGGCTCCTTTCGCAGCCCTGCTCTTGAAATGCAAACGTCTGCAGATAGCTGGCAGCCAGAAGGGGCTAGCCTGGAAAGCTGTTGCTCAGCCTCATCTGCCCATGGCAGTGCTCGCACAGAGGCACAGAGAATGGGGCTGCTTGCTTGTCTTGCCACTTCAAACATCAAACGTAGCCTGGGAAAGTTGGTGTCCCAGCCAGGCTCCTTTCGCAGCCCTGCTCCGACAGTGCGAACGTCTGCCGATAGCTGGCAGCCAGAAGGTGGTAGCCTGGAAAGCTGTTGCTCAGCCTCATCTGCCCATGGCACTGCTCGCACAGAGGCACAGAGAATGGGGCTCCTTGCTTGTCTTGCCACCTCAAACTTCAAACGTAGCCTGGGAAAAAATGGTGTACCTGCTAGGCTCCTTTCGCAGCCCTGCTCTTGAAATGCGAACGTCTGCAGATAGCTGGCAGCCAGAAGGGGCTAGCCTGGAAAGCTGTTGCTCAGCCTCATCTGCCCATGGCACTGTTCGCATAGAGGCACAGAGAATGGGGCTGCTTGCTTATCTTGCCACTTGAAACTTCAAACGCATGCTGGGAATGGTGGTGTCCCTGCCAGGCTCCTATCACAGCCGTGCTCCGAAAGTGCGAACGTCTGCAGATAGCTGGCAGGCAGAAGGGACTATCCTGGAAAGCTGTTGCTCAGCCTCATCTGCCCATGGCAGTGCTCGCACAGAGGCACAGAGAATGGGGCTGCTTGCTTGTCTTGCCACCTCAAACTTCAAACGTAGCCTGGGAATGTTGGTGTCCCAGCCAGGCTCCTTTCGCAGCCCTGCTCCGAAAGTGCGAACGTCTGCCGATAGCTGGCAGGCAGAAGGGGCTAGCCTGGAAAGCTGTTGCTCAGCCTCATCTGCCCATGGCACTGCTCGCACAGAGGCACAGAGAATGGGGCTCCTTGCTTGTCTTGCCACCTGAAACTTCAAACGTAGCCTGGGAAAGATGGTGTACCTGCTAGGCTCCTTTCGCAGCCCTGCTCTTGAAATGCGAACGTCTGCAGATAGCTGGCAGGCAGAAGAGGCTAGCCTGGAAAGCTGTTGCTCAGCCTCATCTGCCCATGGCAGTGCTCGCACAGAGGCACAGAGAATGGGGCTGCTTGCTTGTCTTGCCACCTCAAACTTCAAACGTAGCCTGGGAAAGTTGGTGTCCCAGCCAGGCTCCTTTCGCAGCCCTGCTCCGACAGTGCGAACGTCTGACGATAGCTGGCAGCCAGAAGGGGCTAGCCTGGAAAGCTGTTGCTCAGCCTCATCTGCCCATGGCACTGCTCGCACAGAGGCACAGAGAATGAGGATCCTTGCTTGTCTTGCCACCTCAAACTTCAAACGTAGCCTGGGAAAGTTGGTGTACCTGCTAGGCTCCTTTCGCAGCCCTGCTCTTGAAATGCGAACGTCTGCAGATAGCTGGCAGGCAGAAGAGGCTAGCCTGGAAAGCTGTTGCTCAGCCTCATCTGCCCATGGCACTGTTCGCATAGAGGCACAGAGAATGGGGCTGCTTGCTTATCTTGCCACTTGAAACTTCAAATGCATGCTGGGAATGGTGGTGTCCCTGCCAGGCTCCTATCACAGCCCTGCTCCGAAAGTACGAACGTCTGCAGATAGCTGGCAGGCAGAAGGGGCTATCCTGGAAAGCTGTTGCTCAGCCTCATCTGCCCATGGCAGTGCTCGCACAGAGGCACAGAGAATGGGGCTGCTTGCTTGTCTTGCCACCTCAAACTTCAAACGTAGCCTGGGAAAGTTGGTGTCCCAGCCAGGCTCCTTTCGCAGCCCTGCTCCGAAAGTGCGAACGTCTGCAGATAGCTGGCAGGCAGAAGGGGCTATCCTGGAAAGCTGTTGCTCAGCCTCATCTGCCCATGGCAGTGCTCGCACAGAGGCACAGAGAATGGGGCTGCTTGCTTGTCTTGCCACCTCAAACTTCAAACGTAGCCTGGGAAAGTTGGTGTACCTGCTAGGCTCCTTTCGCAGCCCTGGTCTTGAAATGCGAACGTCTGCAGATAGCTGGCAGCCAGAAGGGGCTAGCCTGGAAAGCTGTTGCTCAGCCTCATCTGCCCATGGCACTGTTCGCATAGAGGCACAGAGAATGGGGCTGCTTGCTTATCTTGCCACTTGAAATTTCAAACGTAGCCTGGGAAAGTTGGTGTCCCAGCCAGGCTCCTTTCGCAGCCCTGCTCCGAAAGTGCGAACGTCTGCAGATAGCTGGCAGCCAGAAGGAGCTAGCCTGGAAAGCTGTTGCTCAGCCTCATCTGCCCATGGCACCGCTCGCACAGAGGCACAGAGAATGGGGCTCCTTGCTTGTCTTGCCACCTCAAACTTCAAACGTAGCCTGGGAAAGATGGTGTACCTGCTAGGCTCCTTTCGCAGCCCTGCTCTTGAAATGCGAACGTCTGCAGATAGCTGGCAGCCAGAAGGGGCTAGCCTGGAAAGCTGTTGCTCAGCCTCATCTGCCCATGGCACTGTTCGCATAGAGGCACAGAGAATGGGGCTGCTTGCTTATCTTGCCACTTGAAACTTCAAACGCATGCTGGGAATGGTGGTGTCCCTGCCAGGCTCCTATCACAGCCCTGCTCCGAAAGTGCGAACGTCTGCAGATAGCTGGCAGGCAGAAGGGGCTAGCCTAGAAAGCTGTTGCTCAGCCTCATCTGCCCATGGCAGTGCTCGCACAGAGGCACAGAGAATGGGGCTGCTTGCTTGTCTTGACACCTCAAACTTCAAAGGTAGCCTGGGAAAGTTTGTGTCCCAGCCAGGCTCCTTTCGCAGCCCTGCTCCGAAAGTGCGAACGTCTGCAGATAGCTGGCAGCCAGAAGGTGCTAGCCTGGAAAGCTGTTGCTCAGCCTCATCTGCCCATGGCACTGCTCGCACAGAGGCACAGAGAATGGGGCTCCTTGCTTGTCTTGCCACCTCAAACTTCAAACGTAGCCTGGGAAAGATGGTGTACCTGCTAGGCTCCTTTCGCAGCCCTGCTCTTGAAATGCGAACGTCTGCAGATAGCTGGCAGGCAGAAGGGGCTAGCCTGGAAAGCTGTTGCTCAGCCTCATCTGCCCATGGCACTGTTCGCATAGAGGCACAGAGAATGGGGCTGCTTGCTTATCTTGCCACTTGAAACTTCAAACGCATGCTGGGAATGGTGGTGTCCCTGCCAGGCTCCTATCACAGCCGTGCTCCGAAAGTGCGAACGTCTGCAGATAGCTGGCAGGCAGAAGGGGCTATCCTGGAAAGCTGTTGCTCAGCCTCATCTGCCCATGGCAGTGCTCGCACAGAGGCACAGAGAATGGGGCTGCTTGCTTGTCTTGCCACCTCAAACTTCAAACGTAGCCTGGGAATGTTGGTGTCCCAGCCATGCTCCTTTCGCAGGCCTGCTCCGAAAGTGCAAACGTCTGCAGATAGCTGGCAGCCAGAAGGGGCTAGCCTGGAAAGCTGTTGCTCAGCCTCATCTGCCCATGGCAGTGCTCGCACAGAGGCACAGAGAATGGGGCTGCTTGCTTGTCTTGCCACCTCAAACTTCAAACGTAGCCTGGGAAAGATGGTGCACCTGCTAGGCTCCTTTCGCAGCCCTGCTCTTGATAGGCGAACGTCTGCAGATAGCTGGCAGGCAGAAGGGGCTAGCCTGGAAAGCTGTTGCTCAGCCTCATCTGCCCATGGCAGTGCTCGCACAGAGGCACAGAGAATGGGGCTGCTTGCTTGTCTTGCCACTTCAAACATCAAACGTAGCCTGGGAAAGTTGGTGCCCCAGCCAGGCTCCTTTCGCAGCCCTGCTCCGAAAGTGCAAACGTCTGCCGATAGCTGGCAGCCAGAAGGTGCTAGCCTGGAAAGCTGTTGCTCAGCCTCATCTGCCCATGGCACTGCTCGCACAGAGGCACAGGGAATGAGGCTCCTTGCTTGTCTTGCCACCTCAAACTTCAAACGTATCCTGGGAAAGATGGTGTACCTGCTAGGCTCCTTTCGCAGCCCTGCTCTTGAAATGCGAACGTCTGCAGATAGCTGGCAGCCAGAAGGGGCTAGCCTGGAAAGCTGTTGCTCAGCCTCATCTGCCCATGGCACTGTTTGCATAGAGGCACAGAGAATGGGGCTGCTTGCTTATCTTGCCACTTGAAACTTCAAACGCATGCTGGGAATGGTGGTGTCCCTGCCAGGCTCCTATCACAGCCCTGCTCCGAAAGTGCGAACGTCTGCAGATAGCTGGCAGGCAGAAGGGGCTAGCCTGGAAAGCTGTTGCTCAGCCTCATCTGCCCATGGCAGTGCTCGCACAGAGGCACAGAGAATGGGGCTGCTTGCTTGTCTTGCCACTTCAAACATCAAACGTAGCCTGGGAAAGTTGGTGTCCCAGCCAGGCTCCTTTCGCAGCCCTGCTCTGACAGTGCGAACGTCTGCCGATAGCTGGCAGCCAGAAGGTGCTAGCCTGGAAAGCTGTTGCTCAGCCTCATCTGCCCATGGCACTGCTCGCACAGAGGCACAGAGAATGAGGCTCCTTGCTTGTCTTGCCACCTCAAACTTCAAACGTAGCCTGGGAAAGTTGGTGTACCTGCTAGGCTCCTTTCGCAGCCCTGCTCTTGAAATGCGAACGTCTGCAGATAGCTGGCAGGCAGAAGAGGCTAGCCTGGAAAGCTGTTGCTCAGCCTCATCTGCCCATGGCACTGTTCGCATAGAGGCACAGAGAATGGGGCTGCTTGCTTATCTTGCCACTTGAAACTTCAAACGCATGCTGGGAATGGTGGTGTCCCTGCCAGGCTCCTATCACAGCCCTGCTCCGAAAGTGCGAACGTCTGCAGATAGCTGGCAGGCAGAAGGGGCTATCCTGGAAAGCTGTTGCTCAGCCTCATCTGCCCATGGCAGTGCTCGCACAGAGGCACAGAGAATGGGGCTGCTTGCTTGTCTTGCCACCTCAAACTTCAAACGTAGCCTGGGAAAGTTGGTGTCCCAGCCAGGCTCCTTTCGCAGCCCTGCTCCGAAAGTGCGAACGTCTGCAGATAGCTGGCAGGCAGAAGGGGCTAGCCTGGAAAGCTGTTGCTCAGCCTCATCTGCCCATGGCAGTGCTCGCACAGAGGCACAGAGAATGGGGCTGCTTGCTTGTCTTGCCACCTCAAACTTCAAACGTAGCCTGGGAAAGTTGGTGTACCTGCTAGGCTCCTTTCGCAGCCCTGGTCTTGAAATGCAAACGTCTGCAGATAGCTGGCAGCCAGAAGGGGCTAGCCTGGAAAGCTGTTGCTCAGCCTCATCTGCCCATGGCACTGTTCGCATAGAGGCACAGAGAATGGGGCTGCTTGCTTATCTTGCCACTTGAAATTTCAAACGTAGCCTGGGAAAGTTGGTGTCCCAGCCAGGCTCCTTTCGCAGCCCTGCTCCGAAAGTGCGAACGTCTGCAGATAGCTGGCAGCCAGAAGGAGCTAGCCTGGAAAGCTGTTGCTCAGCCTCATCTGCCCATGGCACCGCTCGCACAGATGCACAGAGAATGGGGCTGCTTGCTTGTCTTGCCACCTCAAACTTCAAACGTAGCCTGGGAAAGATGGTGTACCTGCTAGGCTCCTTTCGCAGCCCTGCTCTTGAAATGCGAACGTCTGCAGATAGCTGGCAGGCAGAAGGGGCTAGCCTGGAAAGCTGTTGCTCAGCCTCATCTGCCCATGGCACTGTTCGCATAGAGGCACAGAGAATGGGGCTGCTTGCTTATCTTGCCACTTGAAACTTCAAACGCATGCTGGGAATGGTGGTGTCCCTGCCAGGCTCCTATCACAGCCCTGCTCCGAAAGTGCGAACGTCTGCAGATAGCTGGCAGGCAGAAGGGGCTATCCTGGAAAGCTGTTGCTCAGCCTCATCTGCCCATGGCAGTGCTCGCACAGAGGCACAGAGAATGGGGCTGCTTGCTTGTCTTGCCACCTCAAACTTCAAAGGTAGCCTGGGAAAGTTTGTGTCCCAGCCAGGCTCCTTTCGCAGCCCTGCTCCGAAAGTGCGAACGTCTGCAGATAGCTGGCAGCCAGAAGGTGCTAGCCTGGAAAGCTGTTGCTCAGCCTCATCTGCCCATGGCACTGCTCGCACAGAGGCACAGAGAATGGGGCTCCTTGCTTGTCTTGCCACCTCAAACTTCAAACGTAGCCTGGGAAAGATGGTGTACCTGCTAGGCTCCTTTCGCAGCCCTGCTCTTGAAATGCGAACGTCTGCAGATAGCTGGCAGGCAGAAGGGGCTAGCCTGGAAAGCTGTTGCTCAGCCTCATCTGCCCATGGCACTGTTCGCATAGAGGCACAGAGAATGGGGCTGCTTGCTTATCTTGCCACTTGAAACTTCAAACGCATGCTGGGAATGGTGGTGTCCCTGCCAGGCTCCTATCACAGCCGTGCTCCGAAAGTGCGAACGTCTGCAGATAGCTGGCAGGCAGAAGGGGCTATCCTGGAAAGCTGTTGCTCAGCCTCATCTGCCCATGGCAGTGCTCGCACAGAGGCACAGAGAATGGGGCTGCTTGCTTGTCTTGCCACCTCAAACTTCAAACGTAGCCTGGGAATGTTGGTGTCCCAGCCATGCTCCTTTCGCAGGCCTGCTCCGAAAGTGCAAACGTCTGCCGATAGCTGGCAGCCAGAAGGTGCTAGCCTGGAAAGCTGTTGCTCAGCCTCATCTGCCCATGGCACTGCTCACACAGAGGCACAGAGAATGGGGCTCCTTGCTTGTCTTGCCACCTCAAACTTCAAACGTAGCCTGGGAAAGATGGTGCACCTGCTAGGCTCCTTTCGCAGCCCTGCTCTTGATAGGCGAACGTCTGCAGATAGCTGGCAGGCAGAAGGGGCTAGCCTGGAAAGCTGTTGCTCAGCCTCATCTGCCCATGGCAGTGCTCGCACAGAGGCACAGAGAATGGGGCTGCTTGCTTGTCTTGCCACTTCAAACATCAAACGTAGCCTGGGAAAGTTGGTGCCCCAGCCAGGCTCCTTTCGCAGCCCTGCTCCGAAAGTGCAAACGTCTCCCGATAGCTGGCAGCCAGAAGGTGCTAGCCTGGAAAGCTGTTGCTCAGCCTCATCTGCCCATGGCACTGCTCGCACAGAGGCACAGGGAATGAGGCTCCTTGCTTGTCTTGCCACCTCAAACTTCAAACGTAGCCTGGGAAAGATGGTGTACCTGCTAGGCTCCTTTCGCAGCCCTGCTCTTGAAATGCGAACGTCTGCAGATAGCTGGCAGCCAGAAGTGGCTAGCCTGGAAAGCTGTTGCTCAGCCTCATCTGCCCATGGCACTGTTTGCATAGAGGCACAGAGAATGGGGCTGCTTGCTTATCTTGCCACTTGAAACTTCAAACGCATGCTGGGAATGGTGGTGTCCCTGCCAGGCTCCTATCACAGCCCTGCTCCGAAAGTGCGAACGTCTGCAGATAGCTGGCAGGCAGAAGGGGCTAGCCTGGAAAGCTGTTGCTCAGCCTCATCTGCCCATGGCAGTGCTCGCACAGAGGCACAGAGAATGGGGCTGCTTGCTTGTCTTGCCACCTCAAACTTCAAACGTAGCCTGGGAAAGTTGGTGTCCCAGCCAGACTCCTTTCGCAGCCCTGCTCCGAAAGTGCGAACGTCTGCCGATAGCTGGCAGCCAGAAGGGGCTAGCCTGGAAAGCTGTTGCTCAGCCTCATCTGCCCATGGCACGGCTCGCACAGAGGCACAGAGAATGGGGCTCCTTGCTTGTCTTGCCACCTCAAACTTCAAACGTAGCCTGGGAAAGATGGTGTACCTGCTAGGCTCCTTTCGCAGCCCTGCTCTTGATAGGCGAACGTCTGCAGATAGCTGGCAGGCAGAAGGGGCTAGCCTGGAAAGCTGTTGCTCAGCCTCATCTGCCCATGGCAGTGCTCGCACAGAGGCACAGAGAATGGGGCTGCTTGCTTGTCTTGCCACTTCAAACATCAAACGTAGCCTGGGAAAGTTGGTGTCCCAGCCAGGCTCCTTTCGCAGCCCTACTCCGACAGTGCGAACGTCTGCCGATAGCTGGCAGGCAGAAGAGGCTAGCCTGGAAAGCTGTTGCTCAGCCTCATCTGCCCATGGCACTGTTCGCATAGAGGCACAGAGAATGGGGCTGCTTGCTTATCTTGCCACTTGAAACTTCAAACGCATGCTGGGAATGGTGGTGTCCCTGCCAGGCTCCTATCACAGCCCTGCTCCGAAAGTGCGAACGTCTGCAGATAGCTGGCAGCCAGAAGGTGCTAGCCTGGAAAGCTGTTGCTCAGCCTCATCTGCCCATGGCAGTGCTCGCACAGAGGCACAGAGAATGGGGCTGCTTACTTGTCTTGCCACCTCAAACTTCAAACGTAGCCTGGGAAAGTTGGTGTACCTGCTAGGCTCCTTTCGCAGCCCTGGTCTTGAAATGCGAACGTCTGCAGATAGCTGGCAGGCAGAAGGGGCTAGCCTGGAAAGCTGTTGCTCAGCCTCATCTGCCCATGGCACTGTTCGCATAGAGGCACAGAGAATGGGGCTGCTTGCTTGTCTTGCCACTTCAAACATCAAACGTAGCCTGGGAAAGTTGGTGCCCCAGCCAGGCTCCTTTCGCAGCCCTGCTCCGAAAGTGCAAACGTCTGCCGATAGCTGGCAGCCAGAAGGTGCTAGCCTGGAAAGCTGTTGCTCAGCCTCATCTGCCCATGGCACTGCTCGCACAGAGGCACAGAGAATGAGGCTCCTTGCTTGTCTTGCCACCTCAAACTTCAAACGTAGCCTGGGAAAGTTGGTGTACCTGCTAGGCTCCTTTCGCAGCCCTGCTCTTGAAATGCGAACGTCTGCAGATAGCTGGCAGCCAGAAGGGGCTAGCCTGGAAAGCTGTTGCTCAGCCTCATCTGCCCATGGCACTGTTCGCATAGAGGCACAGAGAATGGGGCTGCTTGCTTATCTTGCCACTTGAAACTTCAAACGCATGCTCGGAATGGTGGTGTCCCTGCCAGGCTCCTATCACAGCCCTGCTCCGAAAGTGAGAACGTCTGCAGATAGCTGGCAGGCAGAAGGGACTAGCCTGGAAAGCTGTTGCTCAGCCTCATCTGCCCATGGCAGTGCTCGCACAGAGGCACAGAGAATGGGGCTGCTTGCTTGTCTTGCCACCTCAAACTTCAAACGTAGCCTGGGAAAGTTGGTGTCCCAGCCAGACTCCTTTCGCAGCCCTGCTCCGAAAGTGCGAACGTCTGCCGATAGCTGGCAGCCAGAAGGGGCTAGCCTGGAAAGCTGTTGCTCAGCCTCATCTGCCCATGGCACGGCTCGCACAGAGGCACAGAGAATGGGGCTGCTTGCTTGTCTTGCCACCTCAAACTTGAAACGTAGCCTGGGAAAGATGGTGTACCTGCTAGGCTCCTTTCGCAGCCCTGCTCTTGATAGGCGAACGTCTGCAGATAGCTGGCAGGCAGAAGGGGCTAGCCTGGAAAGCTGTTGCTCAGCCTCATCTGCCCATGGCAGTGCTCGCACAGAGGCACAGAGACTGGGGCTGCTTGCTTGTCTTGCCACTTCAAACATCAAACGTAGCCTGGGAAAGTTGGTGTCCCAGCCAGGCTCCTTTCGCAGCCCTACTCCGACAGTGCGAACGTCTGCCGATAGCTGGCAGGCAGAAGGTGCTAGCCTGGAAAGCTGTTGCTCAGCCTCATCTGCCCATGGCACTGCTCGCACAGAGGCACAGAGAATGGGGCTGCTTGCTTGTCTTGCCACCTCAAACTTCAAACGTAGCCTGGGAAAGATGGTGTACCTGCTAGGCTCCTTTCGCAGCCCTGCTCCGAAATGCGAACGTCTGCCGATAGCTGGCAGCCAGAAGAGGCTAGCCTGGAAAGCTGTTGCTCAGCCTCATCTGCCCATGGCACTGTTCGTATAGAGGCACAGAGAATGGGGCTGCTTGCTTATCTTGCCACTTGAAACTTCAAAGGCATGCTGGGAATGGTGGTGTCCCTGCCAGGCTCCTATCACAGCCCTGCTCCGAAAGTGCGAACGTCTGCAGATAGCTGGCAGGCAGAAGGGGCTATCCTGGAAAGCTGTTGCTCAGCCTCATCTGCCCATGGCAGTGCTCGCACAGAGGCACAGAGAATGGGGCTGCTTGCTTGTCTTGCCACCTCAAACTTCAAACGTAGCCTGGGAAAGTTTGTGTCCCAGCCAGGCTCCTTTCGCAGCCCTGCTCCGAAAGTGCGAACGTCTGCAGATAGCTGGCAGCCAGAATGTGCTAGCCTGGAAAGCTGTTGCTCAGCCTCATCTGCCCATGGCAGTGCTCGCACAGAGGCACAGAGAATGGGGCTGCTTGCTTGTCTTGCCACCTCAAACTTCAAACGTAGCCTGGGAAAGTTGGTGTACCTGCTAGGCTCCTTTCGCAGCCCTGCTCTTGAAATGCGAACGTCTGCAGATAGCTGGCAGGCAGAAGGGGCTAGCCTGGAAAGCTGTTGCTCAGCCTCATCTGCCCATGGCACTGTTCGCATAGAGGCACAGAGAATGGGGCTGCTTGCTTATCTTGCCACTTGAAATTTCAAACGTAGCCTGGGAAAGTTGGTGTCCCAGCCAGGCTCCTTTCGCAGCCCTGCTCCGAAAGTGCGAACGTCTGCAGATAGCTGGCAGCCAGAAGGTGCTAGCCTGGAAAGCTGTTGCTCAGCCTCATCTGCCCATGGCACGGCTTGCACAGAGGCACAGAGAATGGGGCTCCTTGCTTGTCTTGCCACCTCAAACTTCAAACGTAGCCTGGGAAAGATGGTGTACCTGGTAGGCTCCTTTCGCAGCCCTGCTCTTGAAATGCGAACGTCTGCAGATAGCTGGCAGCCAGAAGGGGCTAGCCTGGAAAGCTGTTGCTCAGCCTCATCTGCCCATGGCACTGTTCGCATAGAGGCACAGAGAATGGGGCTGCTTGCTTATCTTGCCACTTGAAACTTCAAACGCATGCTGGGAATGGTGGTGTCCCTGCCAGGCTCCTTTCGCAGCCCTGCTCCAAAAGTGCGAACGTCTGCCGATAGCTGGCAGCCAGAAGGTGGTAGCCTGGAAAGCTGTTGCTCAGCCTCATCTGCCCATGGCACTGCTCGCACAGAGGCACAGAGAATGGGGCTCCTTGCTTGTCTTGCCACCTCAAACTTCAAACGTAGCCTGGGAAAGATGGTGTACCTGCTAGGCTCCTTTCGCAGCCCTGCTCTTGAAATGCGAACGTCTGCAGATAGCTGGCAGCCAGAAGGGGCTAGCCTGGAAAGCTGTTGCTCAGCCTCATCTGCCCATGGCACTGTTCGCATAGAGGCACAGAGAATGGGGCTGCTTGCTTATCTTGCCACTTGAAACTTCAAACGCATGCTGGGAATGGTGGTGTCCCTGCCAGGCTCCTATCACAGCCGTGCTCCGAAAGTGCGAACGTCTGCAGATAGCTGGCAGGCAGAAGGGGCTATCCTGGAAAGCTGTTGCTCAGCCTCATCTGCCCATGGCAGTGCTCGCACAGAGGCACAGAGAATGGGGCTGCTTGCTTGTCTTGCCACTTCAAACATCAAACGTAGCCTGGGAAAGTTGGTGCCCCAGCCAGGCTCCTTTCGCAGCCCTGCTCCGAAAGTGCAAACGTCTGCCGATAGCTGGCAGCCAGAAGGTGCTAGCCTGGAAAGCTGTTGCTCAGCCTCATCTGCCCATGGCACTGCTCACACAGAGGCACAGAGAATGAGGCTCCTTGCTTGTCTTGCCACCTCAAACTTCAAACGTAGCCTGGGAAAGTTGGTGTACCTGCTAGGCTCCTTTCGCAGCCCTGCTCTTGAAATGCGAACGTCTGCAGATAGCTGGCAGCCAGAAGGGGCTAGCCTGGAAAGCTGTTGCTCAGCCTCATCTGCCCATGGCACTGTTCGCATAGAGACACAGAGAATGGGGCTGCTTGCTTATCTTGCCACTTGAAACTTCAAACGCATGCTCGGAATGGTGGTGTCCCTGCCAGGCTCCTATCACAGCCCTGCTCCGAAAGTGAGAACGTCTGCAGATAGCTGGCAGGCAGAAGGGACTAGCCTGGAAAGCTGTTGCTCAGCCTCATCTGCCCATGGCAGTGCTCGCACAGAGGCACAGAGAATGGGGCTGCTTGCTTGTCTTGCCACCTCAAACTTCAAACGTAGCCTGGGAAAGTTGGTGTCCCAGCCAGACTCCTTTCGCAGCCCTGCTCCGAAAGTGCGAACGTCTGCCGATAGCTGGCAGCCAGAAGGGGCTAGCCTGGAAAGCTGTTGCTCAGCCTCATCTGCCCATGGCACGGCTCGCACAGAGGAACAGAGAATGGGGCTCCTTGCTTATCTTGCCACCTCAAACTTCAAACGTAGCCTGGGAAAGATGGTGTACCTGCTAGGCTCCTTTCGCAGCCCTGCTCTTGATAGGCGAACGTCTGCAGATAGCTGGCAGGCAGAAGGGGCTAGCCTGGAAAGCTGTTGCTCAGCCTCATCTGCCCATGGCACTGTTCGCATAGAGGCACAGAGAATGGGGCTGCTTGCTTATCTTGCCACTTGAAACTTCAAACGCATGCTGGGAATGGTGGTGTCCCTGCCAGGCTCCTATCACAGCCCTGCTTCGAAAGTGCGAACGTCTTCAGATAGCTGGCAGGCAGAAGGGGCTATCCTGGAAAGCTGTTGCTCAGCCTCATCTGCCCATGGCAGTGCTCGCACAGAGGCACAGAGAATGGGGCTGCTTGCTTGTCTTGCCACCTCAAACTTCAAACGTAGCCTGGGAAAGTTGGTGTACCTGCTAGGCTCCTTTCGCAGCCCTGGTCTTGAAATGCGAACGTCTGCAGATAGCTGGCAGCCAGAAGGGGCTAGCCTGGAAAGCTGTTGCTCAGCCTCATCTGCCCATGGCACTGTTCGCATAGAGGCACAGAGAATGGGTCTGCTTGCTTATCTTGCCACTTGAAACTTCAAACGCATGCTAAGAATGGTGGTGTCCCTGCCAGGCTCCTATCACAGCCCTGCTCCGAAAGTGCGAACGTCTGCAGATAGCTGGCAGGCAGAAGGGGCTATCCTGGAAAGCTGTTGCTCAGCCTCATCTGCCCATGGCAGTGCTCGCACAGAGGCACAGAGAATGGGGCTGCTTGCTTGTCTTGCCACCTCAAACTTCAAACGTAGCCTGGGAATGTTGGTGTCCCAGCCATGCTCCTTTCGCAGGCCTGCTCCGAAAGTGCAAACGTCTGCCGATAGCTGGCAGCCAGAAGGTGCTAGCCTGGAAAGCTGTTGCTCAGCCTCATCTGCCCATGGCACTGCTCGCACAGAGGCACAGAGAATGGGGCTCCTTGCTTGTCTTGCCACCTCAAACTTCAAACGTAGCCTGGGAAAGATGGTGTACCTGCCAGGCTCCTATCACAGCCCTGCTCTTGAAATGCAAACGTCTGCAGATAGCTGGCAGGCAGAAGGGGCTAGCCTGGAAAGCTGTTGCTCAGCCTCATCTGCCCATGGCAGTGCTCGCACAGAGGCACAGAGAATGGGGCTGCTTGCTTGTCTTGCCACTTCAAACATCAAACGTAGCCTGGGAAATTTGGTGTCCCAGCCAGGCTCCTTTCGCAGCCCTGCTCCGAAAGTGCAAACGTCTGCCGATAGCTGGCAGCCAGAAGGTGCTAGCCTGGAAAGCTGTTGCTCAGCCTCATCTGCCCATGGCACTGCTCGCACAGAGGCACAGAGAATGAGGCTCCTTGCTTGTCTTGCCACCTCAAACTTCAAACGTAGCCTGGGAAAGTTGGTGTACCTGCTAGGCTCCTTTCGCAGCCCTGCTCTTGAAATGCGAACGTCTGCAGATAGCTGGCAGCCAGAAGGGGCTAGCCTGGAAAGCTGTTGCTCAGCCTCATCTGCCCATGGCACTGTTCGCATAGAGGCACAGAGAATGGGGCTGCTTGCTTATCTTGCCACTTGAAACTTCAAACGCATGCTCGGAATGGTGGTGTCCCTGCCAGGCTCCTATCACAGCCCTGCTCCGAAAGTGAGAACGTCTGCAGATAGCTGGCAGGCAGAAGGGACTAGCCTGGAAAGCTGTTGCTCAGCCTCATCTGCCCATGGCAGTGCTCGCACAGAGGCACAGAGAATGGGGCTGCTTGCTTGTCTTGCCACCTCAAACTTCAAACGTAGCCTGGGAAAGTTGGTGTCCCAGCCAGACTCCTTTCGCAGCCCTGCTCCGAAAGTGCGAACGTCTGCCGATAGCTGGCAGCCAGAAGGGGCTAGCCTGGAAAGCTGTTGCTCAGCCTCATCTGCCCATGGCACGGCTCGCACAGAGGCACAGAGAATGGGGCTGCTTGCTTGTCTTGCCACCTCAAACTTGAAACGTAGCCTGGGAAAGATGGTGTACCTGCTAGGCTCCTTTCGCAGCCCTGCTCTTGATAGGCGAACGTCTGCAGATAGCTGGCAGGCAGAAGGGGCTAGCCTGGAAAGCTGTTGCTCAGCCTCATCTGCCCATGGCAGTGCTCGCACAGAGGCACAGAGACTGGGGCTGCTTGCTTGTCTTGCCACTTCAAACATCAAACGTAGCCTGGGAAAGTTGGTGTCCCAGCCAGGCTCCTTTCGCAGCCCTACTCCGACAGTGCGAACGTCTGCCGATAGCTGGCAGGCAGAAGGTGCTAGCCTGGAAAGCTGTTGCTCAGCCTCATCTGCCCATGGCACTGCTCGCACAGAGGCACAGAGAATGGGGCTGCTTGCTTGTCTTGCCACCTCAAACTTCAAACGTAGCCTGGGAAAGATGGTGTACCTGCTAGGCTCCTTTCGCAGCCCTGCTCCGAAATGCGAACGTCTGCCGATAGCTGGCAGCCAGAAGAGGCTAGCCTGGAAAGCTGTTGCTCAGCCTCATCTGCCCATGGCACTGTTCGTATAGAGGCACAGAGAATGGGGCTGCTTGCTTATCTTGCCACTTGAAACTTCAAAGGCATGCTGGGAATGGTGGTGTCCCTGCCAGGCTCCTATCACAGCCCTGCTCCGAAAGTGCGAACGTCTGCAGATAGCTGGCAGGCAGAAGGGGCTATCCTGGAAAGCTGTTGCTCAGCCTCATCTGCCCATGGCAGTGCTCGCACAGAGGCACAGAGAATGGGGCTGCTTGCTTGTCTTGCCACCTCAAACTTCAAACGTAGCCTGGGAAAGTTGGTGTCCCAGCCAGGCTCCTTTCGCAGCCCTGCTCCGAAAGTGCGAACGTCTGCAGATAGCTGGCAGCCAGAATGTGCTAGCCTGGAAAGCTGTTGCTCAGCCTCATCTGCCCATGGCAGTGCTCGCACAGAGGCACAGAGAATGGGGCTGCTTGCTTGTCTTGCCACCTCAAACTTCAAACGTAGCCTGGGAAAGTTGGTGTACCTGCTAGGCTCCTTTCGCAGCCCTGCTCTTGAAATGCGAACGTCTGCAGATAGCTGGCAGGCAGAAGGGGCTAGCCTGGAAAGCTGTTGCTCAGCCTCATCTGCCCATGGCACTGTTCGCATAGAGGCACAGAGAATGGGGCTGCTTGCTTATCTTGCCACTTGAAATTTCAAACGTAGCCTGGGAAAGTTGGTGTCCCAGCCAGGCTCCTTTCGCAGCCCTGCTCCGAAAGTGCGAACGTCTGCAGATAGCTGGCAGCCAGAAGGTGCTAGCCTGGAAAGCTGTTGCTCAGCCTCATCTGCCCATGGCACGGCTTGCACAGAGGCACAGAGAATGGGGCTCCTTGCTTATCTTGCCACCTCAAACTTCAAACGTAGCCTGGGAAAGATGGTGTACCTGCTAGGCTCCTTTCGCAGCCCTGCTCTTGAAATGCGAACGTCTGCAGATAGCTGGCAGCCAGAAGGGGCTAGCCTGGAAAGCTGTTGCTCAGCCTCATCTGCCCATGGCACTGTTCGCATAGAGGCACAGAGAATGGGGCTGCTTGCTTATCTTGCCACTTGAAACTTCAAACGCATGCTGGGAATGGTGGTGTCCCTGCCAGGCTCCTTTCGCAGCCCTGCTCCAAAAGTGCGAACGTCTGCCGATAGCTGGCAGCCAGAAGGTGGTAGCCTGGAAAGCTGTTGCTCAGCCTCATCTGCCCATGGCACTGCTCGCACAGAGGCACAGAGAATGGGGCTCCTTGCTTGTCTTGCCACCTCAAACTTCAAACGTAGCCTGGGAAAGATGGTGTACCTGCTAGGCTCCTTTCGCAGCCCTGCTCTTGAAATGCGAACGTCTGCAGATAGCTGGCAGCCAGAAGGGGCTAGCCTGGAAAGCTGTTGCTCAGCCTCATCTGCCCATGGCACTGTTCGCATAGAGGCACAGAGAATGGGGCTGCTTGCTTATCTTGCCACTTGAAACTTCAAACGCATGCTGGGAATGGTGGTGTCCCTGCCAGGCTCCTATCACAGCCGTGCTCCGAAAGTGCGAACGTCTGCAGATAGCTGGCAGGCAGAAGGGGCTATCCTGGAAAGCTGTTGCTCAGCCTCATCTGCCCATGGCAGTGCTCGCACAGAGGCACAGAGAATGGGGCTGCTTGCTTGTCTTGCCACTTCAAACATCAAACGTAGCCTGGGAAAGTTGGTGCCCCAGCCAGGCTCCTTTCGCAGCCCTGCTCCGAAAGTGCAAACGTCTGCCGATAGCTGGCAGCCAGAAGGTGCTAGCCTGGAAAGCTGTTGCTCAGCCTCATCTGCCCATGGCACTGCTCACACAGAGGCACAGAGAATGAGGCTCCTTGCTTGTCTTGCCACCTCAAACTTCAAACGTAGCCTGGGAAAGTTGGTGTACCTGCTAGGCTCCTTTCGCAGCCCTGCTCTTGAAATGCGAACGTCTGCAGATAGCTGGCAGGCAGAAGGGGCTAGCCTGGAAAGCTGTTGCTCAGCCTCATCTGCCCATGGCACTGTTCGCATAGAGGCACAGAGAATGGGGCTGCTTGCTTATCTTGCCACTTGAAACTTCAAACGCATGCTCGGAATGGTGGTGTCCCTGCCAGGCTCCTATCACAGCCCTGCTCCGAAAGTGAGAACGTCTGCAGATAGCTGGCAGGCAGAAGGGACTAGCCTGGAAAGCTGTTGCTCAGCCTCATCTGCCCATGGCAGTGCTCGCACAGAGGCACAGAGAATGGGGCTGCTTGCTTGTCTTGCCACCTCAAACTTCAAACGTAGCCTGGGAAAGTTGGTGTCCCAGCCAGACTCCTTTCGCAGCCCTGCTCCGAAAGTGCGAACGTCTGCCGATAGCTGGCAGCCAGAAGGGGCTAGCCTGGAAAGCTGTTGCTCAGCCTCATCTGCCCATGGCACGGCTCGCACAGAGGCACAGAGAATGGGGCTCCTTGCTTATCTTGCCACCTCAAACTTCAAACGTAGCCTGGGAAAGATGGTGTACCTGCTAGGCTCCTTTCGCAGCCCTGCTCTTGATAGGCGAACGTCTGCAGATAGCTGGCAGGCAGAAGGGGCTAGCCTGGAAAGCTGTTGCTCAGCCTCATCTGCCCATGGCACTGTTCGCATAGAGGCACAGAGAATGGGGCTGCTTGCTTATCTTGCCACTTGAAACTTCAAACGCATGCTGGGAATGGTGGTGTCCCTGCCAGGCTCCTATCACAGCCCTGCTCCGAAAGTGCGAACGTCTTCAGATAGCTGGCAGGCAGAAGGGGCTATCCTGGAAAGCTGTTGCTCAGCCTCATCTGCCCATGGCAGTGCTCGCACAGAGGCACAGAGAATGGGGCTGCTTGCTTGTCTTGCCACCTCAAACTTCAAACGTAGCCTGGGAATGTTGGTGTCCCAGCCAGGCTCCTTTCGCAGGCCTGCTCCGAAAGTGCGAACGTCTGCCGATAGCTGGCAGCCAGAAGGTGCTAGCCTGGAAAGCTGTTGCTCAGCCTCATCTGCCCATGGCACTGCTCGCACAGAGGCACAGAGAATGGGGCTCCTTGCTTGTCTTGCCACCTCAAACTTCAAACGTAGCCTGGGAAAGATGGTGTACCTGCTAGGCTCCTTTCGCAGCCCTGCTCTTGAAATGCAAACGTCTGCAGATAGCTGGCAGCCAGAAGGGGCTAGCCTGGAAAGCTGTTGCTCAGCCTCATCTGCCCATGGCAGTGCTCGAATAGAGGCACAGAGAATGAGGCTGCTTGCTTGTCTTGCCACTTCAAACATCAAACGTAGCCTGGGAAAGTTGGTGTCCCAGCCAGGCTCCTTTCGCAGCCCTGCTCCGACAGTGCAAACGTCTGCCGATAGCTGGCAGGCAGAAGGTGCTAGCCTGGAAAGCTGTTGCTCAGCCTCATCTGCCCATGGCACTGCTCGCACAGAGGCACAGAGAATGAGGCTCCTTGCTTGTCTTGCCACCTCAAACTTCAAACGTAGCCTGGGAAAGATGGTGTACCTGCTAGGCTCCTTTCGCAGCCCTGCTCTTGAAATGCGAACGTCTGCAGATAGCTGGCAGGCAGAAGAGGCTATCCTGGAAAGCTGTTGCTCAGCCTCATCTGCCCATGGCACTGTTCGCATAGAGGCACAGAGAATGGGGCTGCTTGCTTATCTTGCCACTTGAAACTTCAAACGCATGCTGGGAATGGTGGTGTCCCTGCCAGGCTCCTATCACAGCCCTGCTCCGAAAGTGCGAACGTCTGCAGATAGCTGGCAGGCAGAAGGGGCTATCCTGGAAAGCTGTTGCTCAGCCTCATCTGCCCATGGCACGGCTCGCACAGAGGCACAGAGAATGGGGCTCCTTGCTTGTCTTGCCACCTCAAACTTCAAACGTAGCCTGGGAAAGATGGTGTACCTGCTAGGCTCCTTTCGCAGCCCTGCTCTTGAAATGCAAACGTCTGCAGATAGCTGGCAGGCAGAAGGGGCTAGCCTGGAAAGCTGTTGCTCAGCCTCATCTGCCCATGGCAGTGCTCGCACAGAGGCACAGAGAATGGGGCTGCTTGCTTGTCTTGCCACTTCAAACATCAAACGTAGCCTGGGAAAGTTGGTGTCCCAGCCAGGCTCCTTTCGCAGCCCTGCTCCGACAGTGCGAACGTCTGCCGATAGCTGGCAGCCAGAAGGTGGTAGCCTGGAAAGCTGTTGCTCAGCCTCATCTGCCCATGGCACTGCTCGCACAGAGGCACAGAGAATGGGGCTCCTTGCTTGTCTTGCCACCTCAAACTTCAAACGTAGCCTGGGAAAGATGGTGTACCTGCTAGGCTCCTTTCGCAGCCCTGCTCTTGAAATGCGAACGTCTGCAAATAGCTGGCAGCCAGAAGGGGCTAGCCTGGAAAGCTGTTGCTCAGCCTCATCTGCCCATGGCACTGTTCGCATAGAGGCACAGAGAATGGGGCTGCTTGCTTATCTTGCCACTTGAAACTTCAAACGCATGCTGGGAATGGTGGTGTCCCTGCCAGGCTCCTATCATAGCCGTGCTCCGAAAGTGCGAACGTCTTCAGATAGCTGGCAGGCAGAAGGGGCTATCCTGGAAAGCTGTTGCTCAGCCTCATCTGCCCATGGCAGTGCTCGCACAGAGGCACAGAGAATGGGGCTGCTTGCTTGTCTTGCCACCTCAAACTTCAAACGTAGCCTGGGAATGTTGGTGTCCCTGCCAGGCTCCTTTCGCAGGCCTGCTCCGAAAGTGCGAACGTCTGCCGATAGCTGGCAGCCAGAAGGTGCTAGCCTGGAAAGCTGTTGCTCAGCCTCATCTGCCCATGGCACTGCTCGCACAGAGGCACAGAGAATGGGGCTCCTTGCTTGTCTTGCCACCTCAAACTTCAAACGTAGCCTGGGAAAGATGGTGTACCTGCTAGGCTCCTTTCGCAGCCCTGCTCTTGAAATGCAAACGTCTGCAGATAGCTGGCAGCCAGAAGGGGCTAGCCTGGAAAGCTGTTGCTCAGCCTCATCTGCCCATGGCAGTGCTCGCATAGAGGCACAGAGAATGAGGCTGCTTGCTTGTCTTGCCACTTCAAACATCAAACGTACCCTGGGAAAGTTGGTGTCCCAGCCAGGCTCCTTTCGCAGCCCTGCTCCGACAGTGCAAACGTCTGCGGATAGCTGGCAGCCAGAAGGTGCTAGCCTGGAAAGCTGTTGCTCAGCCTCATCTGCCCATGGCACTGCTCGCACAGAGGCACAGAGAATGAGGCTCCTTGCTTGTCTTGCCACCTCAAACTTCAAACGTAGCCTGGGAAAGATGGTGTACCTGCTAGGCTCCTTTCGCAGCCCTGCTCTTGAAATGCAAACGTCTGCAGATAGCTGGCAGGCAGAAGAGGCTTGCCTGGAAAGCTGTTGCTCAGCCTCATCTGCCCATGGCACTGTTCGCATAGAGGCACAGAGAATGGGGCTGCTTGCTTATCTTGCCACTTGAAACTTCAAACGCATGCTGGGAATGGTGGTGTCCCTGCCAGGCTCCTATCACAGCCCTGCTCCGAAAGTGCGAACGTCTGCAGATAGCTGGCAGGCAGAAGGGGCTAGCCTGGAAAGCTGTTGCTCAGCCTCATCTGCCCATGGCAGTGCTCGCACAGAGGCACAGAGAATGGGGCTGCTTGCTTGTCTTGCCACCTCAAACTTCAAACGTAGCCTGGGAAAGTTGGTGTCCCAGCCAGGCTCCTTTCGCAGCCCTGCTCCGAAAGTGCGAACGTCTGCAGATAGCTGGCAGGCAGAAGGGGCTAGCCTGGAAAGCTGTTGCTCAGCCTCATCTGCCCATGGCAGTGCTCGCACAGAGGCACAGAGAATGGGGCTGCTTGCTTGTCTTGCCACCTCAAACTTGAAACGTAGCCTGGGAAAGTTGGTGTACCTGCTAGGCTCCTTTCGCAGCCCTGGTCTTGAAATGCGAACGTCTGCAGATAGCTGGCAGCCAGAAGGGGCTATCCTGGAAAGCTGTTGCTCAGCCTCATCTGCCCATGGCAGTGCTCGCACAGAGGCACAGAGAATGGGGCTGCTTGCTTGTCTTGCCACCTCAAACTTCAAACGTAGCCTGGGAATGTTGGTGTCCCAGCCAGGCTCCTTTCGCAGGCCTGCTCCGAAAGTGCGAACGTCTGCCGATAGCTGGCAGGCAGAAGGTGCTAGCCTGGAAAGCTGTTGCTCAGCCTCATCTGCCCATGGCAGTGCTCGCACAGAGGCACAGAGACTGGGGCTCCTTGCTTGTCTTGCCACCTCAAACTTCAAACGTAGCCTGGGAAAGATGGTGTACCTGCTAGGCTCCTTTCGCAGCCCTGCTCTTGAAATGCAAACGTCTGCAGATAGCTGGCAGGCAGAAGAGGCTAGCCTGGAAAGCTGTTGCTCAGCCTCATCTGCCCATGGCACTGTTCGCATAGAGGCACAGAGAATGGGGCTGCTTGCTTATCTTGCCACTTGAAACTTCAAACGCATGCTGGGAATGGTGGTGTCCCTGCCAGGCTCCTATCACAGCCCTGCTCCGAAAGTGCGAACGTCTTCAGATAGCTGGCAGGCAGAAGGGGCTATCCTGGAAAGCTGTTGCTCAGCCTCATCTGCCCATGGCAGTGCTCGCACAGAGGCACAGAGAATGGGGCTGCTTGCTTGTCTTGCCACCTCAAACTTCAAAGGTAGCCTGGGAAAGTTTGTGTCCCAGCCAGGCTCCTTTCGCAGCCCTGCTCCGAAAGTGCGAACGTCTGCCGATAGCTGGCAGGCAGAAGGTGCTAGCCTGGAAAGCTGTTGCTCAGCCTCATCTGCCCATGGCAGTGCTCGCACAGAGGCACAGAGAATGGGGCTGCTTGCTTGTCTTGCCACCTCAAACTTGAAACGTAGCCTGGGAAAGTTGGTGTACCTGCTAGGCTCCTTTCGCAGCCCTGGTCTTGAAATGCGAACGTCTGCAGATAGCTGGCAGGCAGAAGGGGCTAGCCTGGAAAGCTGTTGCTCAGCCTCATCTGCCCATGGCACTGTTCGCATAGAGGCACAGAGAATGGGGCTGCTTGCTTATCTTGCCACTTGAAATTTCAAACGTAGCCTGGGAAAGATGGTGTCCCAGCCAGGCTCCTTTCGCAGCCCTGCTCCGAAAGTGCGAACGTCTGCAGATAGCTGGCAGCCAGAAGGTGCTAGCCTGGAAAGCTGTTGCTCAGCCTCATCTGCCCATGGCACCGCTCGCACAGAGGCACAGAGAATGGGGCTCCTTGCTTGTCTTGCCACCTCAAACTTCAAACGTAGCCTGGGAAAGATGGTGTACCTGCTAGGCTCCTTTCGCAGCCCTGCTCTTGAAATGCGAACGTCTGCAGATAGCTGGCAGCCAGAAGGGGCTAGCCTGGAAAGCTGTTGCTCAGCCTCATCTGCCCATGGCACTGTTCGCATAGAGGCACAGAGAATGGGGCTGCTTGCTTATCTTGCCACTTGAAACTTCAAACGCATGCTGGGAATGGTGGTGTCCCCGCCAGGCTCCTATCACAGCCCTGCTCCGAAAGTGCGAACGTCTGCAGATAGCTGGCAGGCAGAAGGGGCTAGCCTGGAAAGCTGTTGCTCAGCCTCATCTGCCCATGGCAGTGCTCGCACAGAGGCACAGAGAATGGGGCTGCTTGCTTGTCTTGCCACCTCAAACTTCAAAGGTAGCCTGGGAAAGTTTGTGTCCCAGCCAGGCTCCTTTCGCAGCCCTGCTCCGAAAGTGCGAACGTCTGCAGATAGCTGGCAGCCAGAAGGTGCTAGCCTGGAAAGCTGTTGCTCAGCCTCATCTGCCCATGGCACTGCTCGCACAGAGGCACAGAGAATGGGGCTCCTTGCTTGTCTTGCCACCTCAAACTTCAAACGTAGCCTGGGAAAGATGGTGTACCTGCTAGGCTCCTTTCGCAGCCCTGCTCTTGAAATGTGAACGTCTGCAGATAGCTGGCAGCCAGAAGGGGCTAGCCTGGAAAGCTGTTGCTCAGCCTCATCTGCCCATGGCACTGTTCGCATAGAGGCACAGAGAATGGGGCTGCTTGCTTATCTTGCCACTTGAAACTTCAAACGCATGCTGGGAATGGTGGTGTCCCTGCCAGGCTCCTATCACAGCCGTGCTCTGAAAGTGCGAACGTCTGCAGATAGCTGGCAGGCAGAAGGGGCTATCCTGGAAAGCTGTTGCTCAGCCTCATCTGCCCATGGCAGTGCTCGCACAGAGGCACAGAGAATGGGTCTGCTTGCTTGTCTTGCCACCTCAAACTTCAAACGTAGCCTGGGAATGTTGGTGTCCCAGCCAGGCTCCTTTCGCAGGCCTGCTCCGAAAGTGCAAACGTCTGCCGATAGCTGGCAGCCAGAAGGTGCTAGCCTGGAAAGCGGTTGCTCAGCCTCATCTGCCCATGGCACTGCTCGCACAGAGGCACAGAGAATGGGGCTCCTTGCTTGTCTTGCCACCTCAAACTTCAAACGTTACCTGGGAAAGATGGTGTACCTGCTAGGCTCCTTTCGCAGCCCTGGTCTTGAAATGCGAACGTCTGCAGATAGCTGACAGCCAGAAGGGGCTAGCCTGGAAAGCTGTTGCTCAGCCTCATCTGCCCATGGCACTGTTCGCATAGAGGCACAGAGAATGGGGCTGCTTGCTTATCTTGCCACTTGAAATTTCAAACGTAGCCTGGGAAAGTTGGTGCCCCAGCCAGGCTCCTTTCGCAGCCCTGCTCCGAAAGTGCAAACGTCTGCCGATAGCTGGCAGCCAGAAGGTGCTAGCCTGGAAAGCTGTTGCTCAGCCTCATCTGCCCATGGCACTGCTCGCACAGAGGCACAGAGAATGAGGCTCCTTGCTTGTCTTGCCACCTCAAACTTCAAACGTATCCTGGGAAAGTTGGTGTACCTGCTAGGCTCCTTTCGCAGCCCTGCTCTTGAAATGCGAACGTCTGCAGATAGCTGGCAGCCAGAAGGGGCTAGCCTGGAAAGCTGTTGCTCAGCCTCATCTGCCCATGGCACTGTTCGCATAGAGGCACAGAGAATGGGGCTGCTTGCTTATCTTGCCACTTGAAACTTCAAACGCATGCTCGGAATGGTGGTGTCCCTGCCAGGCTCCTATCACAGCCCTGCTCCGAAAGTGAGAACGTCTGCAGATAGCTGGCAGGCAGAAGGGACTAGCCTGGAAAGCTGTTGCTCAGCCTCATCTGCCCATGGCAGTGCTCGCACAGAGGCACAGAGAATGGGGCTGCTTGCTTGTCTTGCCACCTCAAACTTCAAACGTAGCCTGGGAAAGTTGGTGTCCCAGCCAGACTCCTTTCGCAGCCCTGCTCCGAAAGTGCGAACGTCTGCCGATAGCTGGCAGCCAGAAGGGGCTAGCCTGGAAAGCTGTTGCTCAGCCTCATCTGCCCATGGCACGGCTCGCACAGAGGCACAGAGAATGGGGCTGCTTGCTTGTCTTGCCACCTCAAACTTCAA
The DNA here is from genome assembly GCF_030867145.1 of Opisthocomus hoazin. NCBI lineage: Eukaryota > Metazoa > Chordata > Aves > Opisthocomiformes > Opisthocomidae > Opisthocomus > Opisthocomus hoazin. The sequence continues at coordinate 1,567,965 of NC_134438.1, read as the reverse complement.
ACGTAGCCTGGGAAAGATGGTGTACCTGCTAGGCTCCTTTCGCAGCCCTGCTCTTGATAGGCGAACGTCTGCAGATAGCTGGCAGGCAGAAGGGGCTAGCCTGGAAAGCTGTTGCTCAGCCTCATCTGCCCATGGCAGTGCTCGCACAGAGGCACAGAGACTGGGGCTGCTTGCTTGTCTTGCCACTTCAAACATCAAACGTAGCCTGGGAAAGTTGGTGTCCCAGCCAGGCTCCTTTCGCAGCCCTACTCCGACAGTGCGAACGTCTGCCGATAGCTGGCAGGCAGAAGGTGCTAGCCTGGAAAGCTGTTGCTCAGCCTCATCTGCCCATGGCACTGCTCGCACAGAGGCACAGAGAATGAGGCTCCTTGCTTGTCTTGCCACCTCAAACTTCAAACGTAGCCTGGGAAAGATGGTGTACCTGCTAGGCTCCTTTCGCAGCCCTGCTCTTGAAATGCGAACGTCTGCAGATAGCTGGCAGGCAGAAGAGGCTAGCCTGGAAAGCTGTTGCTCAGCCTCATCTGCCCATGGCACTGTTCGCATAGAGGCACAGAGAATGGGGCTGCTTGCTTATCTTGCCACTTGAAACTTCAAACGCATGCTGGGAATGGTGGTGTCCCTGCCAGGCTCCTATCACAGCCGTGCTCCGAAAGTGCGAACGTCTGCAGATAGCTGGCAGGCAGAAGGGGCTATCCTGGAAAGCTGTTGCTCAGCCTCATCTGCCCATGGCAGTGCTCGCACAGAGGCACAGAGAATGGGGCTGCTTGCTTGTCTTGCCACCTCAAACTTCAAAGGTAGCCTGGGAAAGTTGGTGTCCCAGCCAGGCTCCTTTCGCAGCCCTGCTCCGAAAGTGCGAACGTCTGCAGATAGCTGGCAGCCAGAAGGTGCTAGCCTGGAAAGCTGTTGCTCAGCCTCATCTGCCCATGGCACGGCTTGCACAGAGGCATAGAGAATGGGGCTGCTTGCTTGTCTTGCCACCTCAAACTTCAAACGTAGCCTGGGAAAGTTGGTGTACCTGCTAGGCTCCTTTCGCAGCCCTGGTCTTGAAATGCGAACGTCTGCAGATAGCTGGCAGGCAGAAGGGGCTAGCCTGGAAAGCTGTTGCTCAGCCTCATCTGCCCATGGCACTGTTCGCATAGAGGCACAGAGAATGGGGCTGCTTGCTTATCTTGCCACTTGAAACTTCAAACGCATGCTGGGAATGGTGGTGTCCCTGCCAGGCTCCTATCACAGCCGTGCTCCGAAAGTGCGAACGTCTTCAGATAGCTGGCAGGCAGAAGGGGCTATCCTGGAAAGCTGTTGCTCAGCCTCATCTGCCCATGGCAGTGCTCGCACAGAGGCACAGAGAATGGGGCTGCTTGCTTGTCTTGCCACCTCAAACTTCAAACGTAGCCTGGGAATGTTGGTGTCCCAGCCAGGCTCCTTTCGCAGGCCTGCTCCGAAAGTGCGAACGTCTGCCGATAGCTGGCAGCCAGAAGGTGCTAGCCTGGAAAGCTGTTGCTCAGCCTCATCTGCCCATGGCACTGCTCGCACAGAGGCACAGAGAATGGGGCTCCTTGCTTGTCTTGCCACCTCAAACTTCAAACGTAGCCTGGGAAAGATGGTGTACCTGCTAGGCTCCTTTCGCAGCCCTGCTCTTGAAATGCAAACGTCTGCAGATAGCTGGCAGCCAGAAGGGGCTAGCCTGGAAAGCTGTTGCTCAGCCTCATCTGCCCATGGCAGTGCTCGCATAGAGGCACAGAGAATGAGGCTGCTTGCTTGTCTTGCCACTTCAAACATCAAACGTAGCCTGGGAAAGTTGGTGTCCTAGCCAGGCTCCTTTCGCAGCCCTGCTCCGACAGTGCAAACGTCTGCCGATAGCTGGCAGCCAGAAGGTGCTAGCCTGGAAAGCTGTTGCTCAGCCTCATCTGCCCATGGCACTGCTCGCACAGAGGCACAGAGAATGAGGTTCCTTGCTTGTCTTGCCACCTCAAACTTCAAACGTAGCCTGGGAAAGATGGTGTACCTGCTAGGCTCCTTTCGCAGCCCTGCTCTTGAAATGCGAACGTCTGCAGATAGCTGGCAGGCAGAAGAGGCTATCCTGGAAAGCTGTTGCTCAGCCTCATCTGCCCATGGCACTGTTCGCATAGAGGCACAGAGAATGGGGCTGCTTGCTTATCTTGCCACTTGAAACTTCAAACGCATGCTGGGAATGGTGGTGTCCCTGCCAGGCTCCTATCACAGCCCTGCTCCGAAAGTGCGAACGTCTGCAGATAGCTGGCAGGCAGAAGGGGCTATCCTGGAAAGCTGTTGCTCAGCCTCATCTGCCCATGGCAGTGCTCGCACAGAGGCACAGAGAATGGGGCTGCTTGCTTGTCTTGCCACTTCAAACATCAAACGTAGCCTGGGAAAGTTGGTGTCCCAGCCAGGCTCCTTTCGCAGCCCTGCTCCGACAGTGCGAACGTCTGCCGATAGCTGGCAGCCAGAAGGTGGTAGCCTGGAAAGCTGTTGCTCAGCCTCATCTGCCCATGGCACTGCTCGCACAGAGGCACAGAGAATGGGGCTCCTTGCTTGTCTTGCCACCTCAAACTTCAAACGTAGCCTGGGAAAGATGGTGTACCTGCTAGGCTCCTTTCGCAGCCCTGCTCTTGAAATGCGAACGTCTGCAGATAGCTGGCAGCCAGAAGGGGCTAGCCTGGAAAGCTGTTGCTCAGCCTCATCTGCCCATGGCACTGTTCGCATAGAGGCACAGAGAATGGGGCTGCTTGCTTATCTTGCCACTTGAAACTTCAAACGCATGCTGGGAATGGTGGTGTCCCTGCCAGGCTCCTATCACAGCCGTGCTCCGAAAGTGCGAACGTCTTCAGATAGCTGGCAGGCAGAAGGGGCTATCCTGGAAAGCTGTTGCTCAGCCTCATCTGCCCATGGCAGTGCTCGCACAGAGGCACAGAGAATGGGGCTGCTTGCTTGTCTTGCCACCTCAAACTTCAAACGTAGCCTGGGAATGTTGGTGTCCCAGCCAGGCTCCTTTCGCAGGCCTGCTCCGAAAGTGCGAACGTCTGCCGATAGCTGGCAGCCAGAAGGTGCTAGCCTGGAAAGCTGTTGCTCAGCCTCATCTGCCCATGGCACTGCTCGCACAGAGGCACAGAGAATGGGGCTCCTTGCTTGTCTTGCCACCTCAAACTTCAAACGTAGCCTGGGAAAGATGGTGTACCTGCTAGGCTCCTTTCGCAGCCCTGCTCTTGAAATGCAAACGTCTGCAGATAGCTGGCAGGCAGAAGGGGCTAGCCTGGAAAGCTGTTGCTCAGCCTCATCTGCCCATGGCAGTGCTCGCATAGAGGCACAGAGAATGAGGCTGCTTGCTTGTCTTGCCACTTCAAACATCAAACGTACCCTGGGAAAGTTGGTGTCCCAGCCAGGCTCCTTTCGCAGCCCTGCTCCGACAGTGCAAACGTCTGCCGATAGCTGGCAGCCAGAAGGTGCTAGCCTGGAAAGCTGTTGCTCAGCCTCATCTGCCCATGGCACTGCTCGCACAGAGGCACAGAGAATGAGGCTCCTTGCTTGTCTTGCCACCTCAAACTTCAAACGTAGCCTGGGAAAGATGGTGTACCTGCTAGGCTCCTTTCGCAGCCCTGCTCTTGAAATGCGAACGTCTGCAGATAGCTGGCAGGCAGAAGAGGCTATCCTGGAAAGCTGTTGCTCAGCCTCATCTGCCCATGGCACTGTTCGCATAGAGGCACAGAGAATGGGGCTGCTTGCTTATCTTGCCACTTGAAACTTCAAACGCATGCTGGGAATGGTGGTGTCCCTGCCAGGCTCCTATCACAGCCCTGCTCCGAAAGTGCGAACGTCTGCAGATAGCTGGCAGGCAGAAGGGGCTATCCTGGAAAGCTGTTGCTCAGCCTCATCTGCCCATGGCAGTGCTCGCACAGAGGCACAGAGAATGGGGCTGCTTGCTTGTCTTGCCACCTCAAACTTCAAACGTAGCCTGGGAAAGTTGGTGTCCCAGCCAGGCTCCTTTCGCAGCCCTGCTCCGAAAGTGCGAACGTCTGCAGATAGCTGGCAGGCAGAAGGGGCTAGCCTGGAAAGCTGTTGCTCAGCCTCATCTGCCCATGGCAGTGCTCGCACAGAGGCACAGAGAATGGGGCTGCTTGCTTGTCTTGCCACCTCAAACTTGAAACGTAGCCTGGGAATGTTGGTGTACCTGCTAGGCTCCTTTCGCAGCCCTGGTCTTGAAATGCGAACGTCTGCAGATAGCTGGCAGGCAGAAGGGGCTAGCCTGGAAAGCTGTTGCTCAGCCTCATCTGCCCATGGCAGTGCTCGCACAGAGGCACAGAGAATGGGGCTGCTTGCTTGTCTTGCCACCTCAAACTTCAAACGTAGCCTGGGAATGTTGGTGTCCCAGCCAGGCTCCTTTCGCAGGCCTGCTCCGAAAGTGCGAACGTCTGCCGATAGCTGGCAGCCAGAAGGTGCTAGCCTGGAAAGCTGTTGCTCAGCCTCATCTGCCCATGGCAGTGCTCGCACAGAGGCACAGAGAATGGGGCTGCTTGCTTATCTTGCCACTTGAAACTTCAAACGCATGCTGGGAATGGTGGTGTCCCTGCCAGGCTCCTATCACAGCCGTGCTCCGAAAGTGCGAACGTCTTCAGATAGCTGGCAGGCAGAAGGGGCTATCCTGGAAAGCTGTTGCTCAGCCTCATCTGCCCATGGCAGTGCTCGCACAGAGGCACAGAGAATGGGGCTGCTTGCTTGTCTTGCCACCTCAAACTTCAAACGTAGCCTGGGAATGTTGGTGTCCCAGCCAGGCTCCTTTCGCAGCCCTGCTCCGAAAGTGCGAACGTCTGCCGATAGCTGGCAGCCAGAAGGTGCTAGCCTGGAAAGCTGTTGCTCAGCCTCATCTGCCCATGGCACTGCTCGCACAGAGGCACAGAGAATGGGGCTCCTTGCTTGTCTTGCCACCTCAAACTTCAAACGTAGCCTGGGAAAGATGGTGTACCTGTTAGGCTCCTTTCGCAGCCCTGCTCTTGAAATGCAAACGTCTGCAGATAGCTGGCAGGCAGAAGGGGCTAGCCTGGAAAGCTGTTGCTCAGCCTCATCTGCCCATGGCAGTGCTCGCATAGAGGCACAGAGAATGAGGCTGCTTGCTTGTCTTGCCACTTCAAACATCAAACGTACCCTGGGAAAGTTGGTGTCCCAGCCAGGCTCCTTTCGCAGCCCTGCTCTGACAGTGCAAACGTCTGCCGATAGCTGGCAGCCAGAAGGTGCTAGCCTGGAAAGCTGTTGCTCAGCCTCATCTGCCCATGGCACTGCTCGCACAGAGGCACAGAGAATGAGGCTCCTTGCTTGTCTTGCCACCTCAAACTTCAAACGTAGCCTGGGAAAGATGGTGTACCTGCTAGGCTCCTTTCGCAGCCCTGCTCTTGAAATGCGAACGTCTGCAGATAGCTGGCAGGCAGAAGAGGCTATCCTGGAAAGCTGTTGCTCAGCCTCATCTGCCCATGGCACTGTTCACATAGAGGCACAGAGAATGGGGCTGCTAGCTTATCTTGCCACTTGAAACTTCAAACGCATGCTGGGAATGGTGGTGTCCCTGCCAGGCTCCTATCACAGCCGTGCTCCGAAAGTGCGAACGTCTGCAGATAGCTGGCAGGCAGAAGGGGCTATCCTGGAAAGCTGTTGCTCAGCCTCATCTGCCCATGGCAGTGCTCGCGCAGAGGCACAGAGAATGGGGCTGCTTGCTTGTCTTGCCACCTCAAACTTCAAACGTAGCCTGGGAAATTTGGTGTCCCAGCCAGGCTCCTTTCGCAGCCCTGCTCCGAAAGTGCGAACGTCTGCAGATAGCTGGCAGCCAGAAGGGGCTAGCCTGGAAAGCTGTTGCTCAGCCTCATCTGCCCATGGCAGTGCTCGCACAGAGGCACAGAGAATGGGGCTGCTTGCTTGTCTTGCCACCTCAAACTTCAAACGTAGCCTGGGAATGTTGGTGTCCCAGCCAGGCTCCTTTCGCAGGCCTGCTCCGAAAGTGCGAACGTCTGCCGATAGCTGGCAGGCAGAAGGGGCTATCCTGGAAAGCTGTTTCTCAGCCTCATCTGCCCATGGCAGTGCTCGCACAGAGGCACAGAGAATGGGGCTCCTTGCTTGTCTTGCCACCTCAAACTTCAAACGTAGCCTGGGAAAGATGGTGTACCTGCTAGGCTCCTTTCGCAGCCCTGCTCTTGAAATGCAAACGTCTGCAGATAGCTGGCAGGCAGAAGGGGCTAGCCTGGAAAGCTGTTGCTCAGCCTCATCTGCCCATGGCAGTGCTCGCACAGAGGCACAGAGAATGGGGCTGCTTGCTTGTCTTGCCACTTCAAACATCAAACGTAGCCTGGGAAAGTTGGTGTCCCAGCCAGGCTCCTTTCGCAGCCCTGCTCCGACAGTGCAAACGTCTGCAGATAGCTGGCAGCCAGAAGGTGGTAGCCTGGAAAGCTGTTGCTCAGCCTCATCTGCCCATGGCACTGCTCGCACAGAGGCACAGAGAATGGGGCTCCTTGCTTGTCTTGCCACCTCAAACTTCAAACGTAGCCTGGGAAAGATGGTGTACCTGCTAGGCTCCTTTCGCAGCCCTGCTCTTGAAATGCGAACGTCTGCAGATAGCTGGCAGCCAGAAGGGGCTAGCCTGGAAAGCTGTTGCTCAGCCTCATCTGCCCATGGCACTGTTCGCATAGAGGCACAGAGAATGGGGCTGCTTGCTTATCTTGCCACTTGAAACTTCAAACGCATGCTGGGAATGGTGGTGTCCCTGCCAGGCTCCTATCACAGCCGTGCTCCGAAAGTGCGAACGTCTTCAGATAGCTGGCAGGCAGAAGGGGCTATCCTGGAAAGCTGTTGCTCAGCCTCATCTGCCCATGGCAGTGCTCGCACAGAGGCACAGAGAATGGGGCTGCTTGCTTGTCTTGCCACCTCAAACTTCAAACGTAGCCTGGGAATGTTGGTGTCCCAGCCAGGCTCCTTTCGCAGGCCTGCTCCGAAAGTGCGAACGTCTGCCGATAGCTGGCAGCCAGAAGGTGCTAGCCTGGAAAGCTGTTGCTCAGCCTCATCTGCCCATGGCACTGCTCGCACAGAGGCACAGAGAATGGGGCTCCTTGCTTGTCTTGCCACCTCAAACTTCAAACGTAGCCTGGGAAAGATGGTGTACCTGCTAGGCTCCTTTCGCAGCCCTGCTCTTGAAATGCAAACGTCTGCAGATAGCTGGCAGGCAGAAGGGGCTAGCCTGGAAAGCTGTTGCTCAGCCTCATCTGCCCATGGCAGTGCTCGCATAGAGGCACAGAGAATGAGGCTGCTTGCTTGTCTTGCCACTTCAAACATCAAACGTACCCTGGGAAAGTTGGTGTCCCAGCCAGGCTCCTTTCGCAGCCCTGCTCCGACAGTGCAAACGTCTGCCGATAGCTGGCAGCCAGAAGGTGCTAGCCTGGAAAGCTGTTGCTCAGCCTCATCTGCCCATGGCACTGCTCGCACAGAGGCACAGAGAATGAGGCTCCTTGCTTGTCTTGCCACCTCAAACTTCAAACGTAGCCTGGGAAAGATGGTGTACCTGCTAGGCTCCTTTCGCAGCCCTGCTCTTGAAATGCGAACGTCTGCAGATAGCTGGCAGGCAGAAGAGGCTATCCTGGAAAGCTGTTGCTCAGCCTCATCTGCCCATGGCACTGTTCGCATAGAGGCACAGAGAATGGGGCTGCTTGCTTATCTTGCCACTTGAAACTTCAAACGCATGCTGGGAATGGTGGTGTCCCTGCCAGGCTCCTATCACAGCCCTGCTCCGAAAGTGCGAACGTCTGCAGATAGCTGGCAGGCAGAAGGGGCTATCCTGGAAAGCTGTTGCTCAGCCTCATCTGCCCATGGCAGTGCTCGCACAGAGGCACAGAGAATGGGGCTGCTTGCTTGTCTTGCCACCTCAAACTTCAAACGTAGCCTGGGAAAGTTGGTGTCCCAGCCAGGCTCCTTTCGCAGCCCTGCTCCGAAAGTGCGAACGTCTGCAGATAGCTGGCAGGCAGAAGGGGCTAGCCTGGAAAGCTGTTGCTCAGCCTCATCTGCCCATGGCAGTGCTCGCACAGAGGCACAGAGAATGGGGCTGCTTGCTTGTCTTGCCACCTCAAACTTGAAACGTAGCCTGGGAATGTTGGTGTACCTGCTAGGCTCCTTTCGCAGCCCTGGTCTTGAAATGCGAACGTCTGCAGATAGCTGGCAGGCAGAAGGGGCTAGCCTGGAAAGCTGTTGCTCAGCCTCATCTGCCCATGGCACTGCTCGCACAGAGGCACAGAGAATGGGGCTGCTTGCTTGTCTTGCCACCTCAAACTTCAAACGTAGCCTGGGAAAGTTGGTGTCCCAGCCAGGCTCCTTTCGCAGGCCTGCTCCGAAAGTGCGAACGTCTGCCGATAGCTGGCAGCCAGAAGGTGCTAGCCTGGAAAGCTGTTGCTCAGCCTCATCTGCCCATGGCAGTGCTCGCACAGAGGCACAGAGAATGGGGCTGCTTGCTTATCTTGCCACTTGAAACTTCAAACGCATGCTGGGAATGGTGGTGTCCCTGCCAGGCTCCTATCACAGCCGTGCTCCGAAAGTGCGAACGTCTTCAGATAGCTGGCAGGCAGAAGGGGCTATCCTGGAAAGCTGTTGCTCAGCCTCATCTGCCCATGGCAGTGCTCGCACAGAGGCACAGAGAATGGGGCTGCTTGCTTGTCTTGCCACCTGAAACTTCAAACGTAGCCTGGGAATGTTGGTGTCCCAGCCAGGCTCCTTTCGCAGGCCTGCTCCGAAAGTGCGAACGTCTGCCGATAGCTGGCAGCCAGAAGGTGCTAGCCTGGAAAGCTGTTGCTCAGCCTCATCTGCCCATGGCACTGCTCGCACAGAGGCACAGAGAATGGGGCTCCTTGCTTGTCTTGCCACCTCAAACTTCAAACGTAGCCTGGGAAAGATGGTGTACCTGTTAGACTCCTTTCGCAGCCCTGCTCTTGAAATGCAAACGTCTGCAGATAGCTGGCAGGCAGAAGGGGCTAGCCTGGAAAGCTGTTGCTCAGCCTCATCTGCCCATGGCAGTGCTCGCATAGAGGCACAGAGAATGAGGCTGCTTGCTTGTCTTGCCACTTCAAACATCAAACGTACCCTGGGAAAGTTGGTGTCCCAGCCAGGCTCCTTTCGCAGCCCTGCTCTGACAGTGCAAACGTCTGCCGATAGCTGGCAGCCAGAAGGTGCTAGCCTGGAAAGCTGTTGCTCAGCCTCATCTGCCCATGGCACTGCTCGCACAGAGGCACATAGAATGAGGCTCCTTGCTTGTCTTGCCACCTCAAACTTCAAACGTAGCCTGGGAAAGATGGTGTACCTGCTAGGCTCCTTTCGCAGCCCTGCTCTTGAAATGCGAACGTCTGCAGATAGCTGGCAGGCAGAAGAGGCTATCCTGGAAAGCTGTTGCTCAGCCTCATCTGCCCATGGCACTGTTCGCATAGAGGCACAGAGAATGGGGCTGCTTGCTTATCTTGCCACTTGAAACTTCAAACGCATGCTGGGAATGGTGGTGTCCCTGCCAGGCTCCTATCACAGCCGTGCTCCGAAAGTGCGAACGTCTGCAGATAGCTGGCAGGCAGAAGGGGCTATCCTGGAAAGCTGTTGCTCAGCCTCATCTGCCCATGGCAGTGCTCGCACAGAGGCACAGAGAATGGGGCTGCTTGCTTGTCTTGCCACCTCAAACTTCAAACGTAGCCTGGGAAAGTTGGTGTCCCAGCCAGGCTCCTTTCGCAGCCCTGCTCCGAAAGTGCGAACGTCTGCAGATAGCTGGCAGGCAGAAGGGGCTAGCCTGGAAAGCTGTTGCTCAGCCTCATCTGCCCATGGCAGTGCTCGCACAGAGGCACAGAGAATGGGGCTGCTTGCTTGTCTTGCCACCTCAAACTTCAAACGTAGCCTGGGAATGTTGGTGTCCCAGCCAGGCTCCTTTCGCAGGCCTGCTCCGAAAGTGCGAACGTCTGCCGATAGCTGGCAGCCAGAAGGTGCTAGCCTGGAAAGCTGTTGCTCAGCCTCATCTGCCCATGGCACTGCTCGCACAGAGGCACAGAGAATGGGGCTCCTTGCTTGTCTTGCCACCTCAAACTTCAAACGTAGCCTGGGAAAGATGGTGTACCTGCTAGGCTCCTTTCGCAGCCCTGCTCTTGAAATGCAAACGTCTGCAGATAGCTGGCAGGCAGAAGGGGCTAGCCTGGAAAGCTGTTGCTCAGCCTCATCTGCCCATGGCAGTGCTCGCATAGAGGCACAGAGAATGAGGCTGCTTGCTTGTCTTGCCACTTCAAACATCAAACGTACCCTGGGAAAGTTGGTGTCCCAGCCAGGCTCCTTTCGCAGCCCTGCTCCGACAGTGCAAACGTCTGCCGATAGCTGGCAGCCAGAAGGTGCTAGCCTGGAAAGCTGTTGCTCAGCCTCATCTGCCCATGGCACTGCTCGCACAGAGGCACAGAGAATGAGGCTCCTTGCTTGTCTTGCCACCTCAAACTTCAAACGTAGCCTGGGAAAGATGGTGTACCTGCTAGGCTCCTTTCGCAGCCCTGCTCTTGAAATGCGAACGTCTGCAGATAGCTGGCAGGCAGAAGGGGCTAGCCTGGAAAGCTGTTGCTCAGCCTCATCTGCCCATGGCACTGTTCGCATAGAGGCACAGAGAATGGGGCTGCTTGCTTATCTTGCCACTTGAAACTTCAAACGCATGCTGGGAATGGTGGTGTCCCTGCCAGGCTCCTATCACAGCCCTGCTCCGAAAGTGCGAACGTCTGCAGATAGCTGGCAGGCAGAAGGGTCTATCCTGGAAAGCTGTTGCTCAGCCTCATCTGCCCATGGCAGTGCTCGCACAGAGGCACAGAGAATGGGGCTGCTTGCTTGTCTTGCCACCTCAAACTTCAAAGGTAGCCTGGGAAAGTTTGTGTCCCAGCCAGGCTCCTTTCGCAGCCCTGCTCCGAAAGTGCGAACGTCTGCAGATAGCTGGCAGGCAGAAGGGGCTAGCCTGGAAAGCTGTTGCTCAGCCTCATCTGCCCATGGCACTGCTCGCACAGAGGCACAGAGAATGGGGCTGCTTGCTTGTCTTGCCACCTCAAACTTGAAACGTAGCCTGGGAAAGTTGGTGTACCTGCTAGGCTCCTTTCGCAGCCCTGGTCTTGAAATGCGAACGTCTGCAGATAGCTGGCAGCCAGAAGGGGCTAGCCTGGAAAGCTGTTGCTCAGCCTCATCTGCCCATGGCACTGTTCGCATAGAGGCACAGAGAATGGGGCTGCTTGCTTATCTTGCCACTTGAAATTTCAAACGTAGCCTGGGAAAGATGGTGTCCCAGCCAGGCTCCTTTCGCAGCCCTGCTCCGAAAGTGCGAACGTCTGCAGATAGCTGGCAGCCAGAAGGTGCTAGCCTGGAAAGCTGTTGCTCAGCCTCATCTGCCCATGGCACCGCTCGCACAGAGGCACAGAGAATGGGGCTCCTTGCTTGTCTTGCCACCTCAAACTTCAAACGTAGCCTGGGAAAGATGGTGCACCTGCTAGGCTCCTTTCGCAGCCCTGCTCTTGAAATGCGAACGTCTGCAGATAGCTGGCAGCCAGAAGGGGCTAGCCTGGAAAGCTGTTGCTCAGCCTCATCTGCCCATGGCACTGTTCGCATAGAGGCACAGAGAATGGGGCTGCTTGCTTATCTTGCCACTTGAAACTTCAAACGCATGCTGGGAATGGTGGTGTCCCTGCCAGGCTCCTATCACAGCCCTGCTCCGAAAGTGCGAACGTCTGCAGATAGCTGGCAGGCAGAAGGGGCTAGCCTGGAAAGCTGTTGCTCAGCCTCATCTGCCCATGGCAGTGCTCGCACAGAGGCACAGAGAATGGGGCTGCTTGCTTGTCTTGCCACCTCAAACTTCAAACGTAGCCTGGGAAAGTTGGTGTCCCAGCCAGGCTCCTTTCGCAGCCCTGCTCCGAAAGTGCGAACGTCTGCAGATAGCTGGCAGCCAGAAGGTGCTAGCCTGGAAAGCTGTTGCTCAGCCTCATCTGCCCATGGCAGTGCTCGCACAGAGGCACAGAGAATGGGGCTCCTTGCTTGTCTTGCCACCTCAAACTTCAAACGTAGCCTGGGAAAGATGGTGTACCTGCTAGGCTCCTTTCGCAGCCCTGCTCTTGAATTGTGAACGTCTGCAGATAGCTGGCAGCCAGAAGGGGCTAGCCTGGAAAGCTGTTGCTCAGCCTCATCTGCCCATGGCACTGTTCGCATAGAGGCACAGAGAATGGGGCTGCTTGCTTATCTTGCCACTTGAAACTTCAAACGCATGCTGGGAATGGTGGTGTCCCTGCCAGGCTCCTATCACAGCCGTGCTCTGAAAGTGCGAACGTCTGCAGATAGCTGGCAGGCAGAAGGGGCTATCCTGGAAAGCTGTTGCTCAGCCTCATCTGCCCATGGCAGTGCTCGCACAGAGGCACAGAGAATGGGTCTGCTTGCTTGTCTTGCCACCTCAAACTTCAAACGTAGCCTGGGAATGTTGGTGTCCCAGCCAGGCTCCTTTCGCAGGCCTGCTCCGAAAGTGCAAACGTCTGCCGATAGCTGGCAGCCAGAAGGTGCTAGCCTGGAAAGCGGTTGCTCAGCCTCATCTGCCCATGGCACTGCTCGCACAGAGGCACAGAGAATGGGGCTCCTTGCTTGTCTTGCCACCTCAAACTTCAAACGTTACCTGGGAAAGATGGTGTACCTGCTAGGCTCCTTTCGCAGCCCTGGTCTTGAAATGCGAACGTCTGCAGATAGCTGACAGCCAGAAGGGGCTAGCCTGGAAAGCTGTTGCTCAGCCTCATCTGCCCATGGCACTGTTCGCATAGAGGCACAGAGAATGGGGCTGCTTGCTTATCTTGCCACTTGAAATTTCAAACGTAGCCTGGGAAAGTTGGTGTCCCAGCCAGGCTCCTTTCGCAGCCCTGCTCCGAAAGTGCGAACGTCTGCGGATAGCTGGCAGCCAGAAGGTGCTAGCCTGGAAAGCTGTTGCTCAGCCTCATCTGCCCATGGCAGTGCTCGCACAGAGGCACAGAGAATGGGGCTGCTTGCTTGTCTTGCCACCTCAAACTTCAAACGTAGCCTGGGAAAGATGGTGTACCTGCTAGGCTCCTTTCGCAGCCCTGCTCTTGAAATGCGAACGTCTGCAGATAGCTGGCAGCCAGAAGGGGCTAGCCTGGAAAGCTGTTGCTCAGCCTCATCTGCCCATGGCACTGTTCGCATAGAGGCACAGAGAATGGGGCTGCTTGCTTATCTTGCCACTTGAAACTTCAAACGCATGCTGGGAATGGTGGTGTCCCTGCCAGGCTCCTATCACAGCCCTGCTACAAAAGTGCGAACGTCTGCAGATAGCTGGCAGGCAGAAGGGGCTAGCCTGGAAAGCTGTTGCTCAGCCTCATCTGCCCATGGCAGTGCTCGCACAGAGGCACAGAGAATGGGGCTGCTTGCTTGTCTTGCCACCTCAAACTTCAAACGTAGCCTGGGAAAGTTGGTGTCCCAGCCAGGCTCCTTTCGCAGCCCTGCTCCGAAAGTGCGAACGTCTGCAGATAGCTGGCAGCCAGAAGGGGCTAGCCTGGAAAGCTGTTGCTCAGCCTCATCTGCCCATGGCACGGCTCGCACAGAGGCACAGAGAATGGGGCTCCTTGCTTGTCTTGCCACCTCAAACTTCAAACATAGCCTGGGAAAGATGGTGTACCTGCTAGGCTCCTTTCGCAGCCCTGCTCTTGAAATGCGAACGTCTGCAGATAGCTGGCAGGCAGAAGGGGCTAGCCTGGAAAGCTGTTGCTCAGCCTCATCTGCCCATGGCAGTGCTCGCACAGAGGCACAGAGAATGGGGCTGCTTGCTTGTCTTGCCACTTCAAACATCAAACGTAGCCTGGGAAAGTTGGTGTCCCAGCCAGGCTCCTTTCGCAGCCCTACTCCGACAGTGCGAACGTCTGCCGATAGCTGGCAGGCAGAAGGTGCTAGCCTGGAAAGCTGTTGCTCAGCCTCATCTGCCCATGGCAGTGCTCGCACAGAGGCACAGAGAATGGGGCTGCTTGCTTGTCTTGCCACCTCAAACTTCAGACGTAGCCTGGGAAAGATGGTGTACCTGCTAGGCTCCTTTCGCAGCCCTGCTCTTGAAATGCGAACGTCTGCAGATAGCTGGCAGCCAGAAGGGGCTAGCCTGGAAAGCTGTTGCTCAGCCTCATCTGCCCATGGCACTGTTCGCATAGAGGCACAGAGAATGGGGCTGCTTGCTTATCTTGCCACTTGAAACTTCAAACGCATGCTGGGAATGGTGGTGTCCCTGCCAGGCTCCTATCACAGCCCTGCTACAAAAGTGCGAACGTCTGCAGATAGCTGGCAGGCAGAAGGGGCTAGCCTGGAAAGCTGTTGCTCAGCCTCATCTGCCCATGGCAGTGCTCGCACAGAGGCACAGAGAATGGGGCTGCTTGCTTGTCTTGCCACCTCAAACTTCAAACGTAGCCTGGGAAAGTTGGTGTCGCAGCCAGGCTCCTTTCGCAGCCCTGCTCCGAAAGTGCGAACGTCTGCAGATAGCTGGCAGCCAGAAGGGGCTAGCCTGGAAAGCTGTTGCTCAGCCTCATCTGCCCATGGCACGGCTCGCACAGAGGCACAGAGAATGGGGCTCCTTGCTTGTCTTGCCACCTCAAACTTCAAACGTAGCCTGGGAAAGATGGTGTACCTGCTAGGCTCCTTTCGCAGCCCTGCTCTTGAAATGCGAACGTCTGCAGATAGCTGGCAGGCAGAAGGGGCTAGCCTGGAAAGCTGTTGCTCAGCCTCATCTGCCCATGGCAGTGCTCGCACAGAGGCACAGAGAATGGGGCTGCTTGCTTGTCTTGCCACTTCAAACATCAAACGTAGCCTGGGAAAGTTGGTGTCCCAGCCAGGCTCCTTTCGCAGCCCTACTCCGACAGTGCGAACGTCTGCCGATAGCTGGCAGGCAGAAGGTGCTAGCCTGGAAAGCTGTTGCTCAGCCTCATCTGCCCATGGCAGTGCTCGCACAGAGGCACAGAGAATGGGGCTGCTTGCTTGTCTTGCCACCTCAAACTTCAAACGTAGCCTGGGAAAGATGGTGTACCTGCTAGGCTCCTTTCGCAGCCCTGCTCTTGAAATGCGAACGTCTGCAGATAGCTGGCAGCCAGAAGGGGCTAGCCTGGAAAGCTGTTGCTCAGCCTCATCTGCCCATGGCACTGTTCGCATAGAGGCACAGAGAATGGGGCTGCTTGCTTATCTTGCCACTTGAAACTTCAAACGCATGCTGGGAATGGTGGTGTCCCTGCCAGGCTCCTATCACAGCCCTGCTACAAAAGTGCGAACGTCTGCAGATAGCTGGCAGGCAGAAGGGGCTAGCCTGGAAAGCTGTTGCTCAGCCTCATCTGCCCATGGCAGTGCTCGCACAGAGGCACAGAGAATGGGGCTGCTTGCTTGTCTTGCCACCTCAAACTTCAAACGTAGCCTGGGAAAGTTGGTGTCCCAGCCAGGCTCCTTTCGCAGCCCTGCTCCGAAAGTGCGAACGTCTGCAGATAGCTGGCAGCCAGAAGGGGCTAGCCTGGAAAGCTGTTGCTCAGCCTCATCTGCCCATGGCACGGCTCGCACAGAGGCACAGAGAATGGGGCTCCTTGCTTGTCTTGCCACCTCAAACTTCAAACATAGCCTGGGAAAGATGGTGTACCTGCTAGGCTCCTTTCGCAGCCCTGCTCTTGAAATGCGAACGTCTGCAGATAGCTGGCAGGCAGAAGGGGCTAGCCTGGAAAGCTGTTGCTCAGCCTCATCTGCCCATGGCAGTGCTCGCACAGAGGCACAGAGAATGGGGCTGCTTGCTTGTCTTGCCACTTCAAACATCAAACGTAGCCTGGGAAAGTTGGTGTCCCAGCCAGGCTCCTTTCGCAGCCCTACTCCGACAGTGCGAACGTCTGCCGATAGCTGGCAGGCAGAAGGTGCTAGCCTGGAAAGCTGTTGCTCAGCCTCATCTGCCCATGGCACTGCTCGCACAGAGGCACAGAGAATGGGGCTCCTTGCTTGTCTTGCCACCTCAAACTTCAAACGTAGCCTGGGAAAGATGGTGTACCTGCTAGGCTCCTTTCGCAGCCCTGCTCCGAAAGTGCGAACGTCTGCAGATAGCTGGCAGGCAGAAGGGGCTAGCCTGGAAAGCTGTTGCTCAGAATCATCTGCCCATGGCACTGTTCGCATAGAGGCACAGAGAATGGGGCTGCTTGCTTGTCTTGCCACTTCAAACATCAAACGTAGCCTGGGAAAGTTGGTGTCCCAGCCAGGCTCCTTTCGCAGCCCTGCTCCGACAGTGCGAACGTCTGCCGATAGCTGGCAGCCAGAAGGTGGTAGCCTGGAAAGCTGTTGCTCAGCCTCATCTGCCCATGGCACTGCTCGCACAGAGGCACAGAGAATGGGGCTCCTTGCTTGTCTTGCCACCTCAAACTTCAAACGTAGCCTGGGAAAGATGGTGTACCTGCTAGGCTCCTTTCGCAGCCCTGCTCTTGAAATGCGAACGTCTGCAGATAGCTGGCAGCCAGAAGGGGCTAGCCTGGAAAGCTGTTGCTCAGCCTCATCTGCCCATGGCACTGTTCGCATAGAGGCACAGAGAATGGGGCTGCTTGCTTATCTTGCCACTTGAAACTTCAAACGCATGCTGGGAATGGTGGTGTCCCTGCCAGGCTCCTATCACAGCCCTGCTCCGAAAGTGCGAACGTCTGCAGATAGCTGGCAGCCAGAAGGGGCTATCCTGGAAAGCTGTTGCTCAGCCTCATCTGCCCATGGCAGTGCTCGCACAGAGGCACAGAGAATGGGGCTGCTTGCTTGTCTTGCCACCTCAAACTTCAAACGTAGCCTGGGAATGTTGGTGTCCCAGCCAGGCTCCTTTCGCAGCCCTGCTCCGAAAGTGCGAACGTCTGCCGATAGCTGGCAGCCAGAAGGTGCTAGCCTGGAAAGCTGTTGCTCAGCCTCATCTGCCCATGGCACTGCTCGCACAGAGGCACAGAGAATGAGGCTCCTTGCTTGTCTTGCCACCTCAAACTTCAAACGTAGCCTGGGAAAGATGGTGTACCTGCTAGGCTCCTTTCGCAGCCCTGCTCTTGAAATGCGAACGTCTGCAGATAGCTGGCAGGCAGAAGAGGCTAGCCTGGAAAGCTGTTGCTCAGCCTCATCTGCCCATGGCACTGTTCGCATAGAGGCACAGAGAATGGGGCTGCTTGCTTATCTTGCCACTTGAAAATTCAAACGCATGCTGGGAATGGTGGTGTCCCTGCCAGGCTCCTATCACAGCCCTGCTCCGAAAGTGCGAACGTCTGCAGATAGCTGGCAGGCAGAAGGGGCTATCCTGGAAAGCTGTTGCTCAGCCTCATCTGCCCATGGCAGTGCTCGC
The DNA here is from genome assembly GCF_030867145.1 of Opisthocomus hoazin. Taxonomy (NCBI): domain Eukaryota; kingdom Metazoa; phylum Chordata; class Aves; order Opisthocomiformes; family Opisthocomidae; genus Opisthocomus; species Opisthocomus hoazin. Next base: position 1,550,594 of record NC_134438.1, on the reverse strand, counting down.
ACAGAGGCACAGAGAATGGGGCTGCTTGCTTATCTTGCCACCTCAAACTTCAAACGTAGCCTGGGAAAGTTGGTGTCCCAGCCAGGCTCCTTTCGCAGCCCTGCTCCGAAAGTGCGAACGTCTGCAGATAGCTGGCAGGCAGAAGGGGCTAGCCTGGAAAGCTGTTGCTCAGCCTCATCTGCCCATGGCAGTGCTCGCACAGAGGCACAGAGAATGGGGCTGCTTGCTTGTCTTGCCACCTCAAACTTCAAACGTAGCCTGGGAAAGTTGGTGTACCTGCTAGGCTCCTTTCGCAGCCCTGGTCTTGAAATGCGAACGTCTGCAGATAGCTGGCAGCCAGAAGGGGCTAGCCTGGAAAACTGTTGCTCAGCCTCATCTGCCCATGGCACTGTTCGCATAGAGGCACAGAGAATGGGGCTGCTTGCTTATCTTGCCACTTGAAATTTCAAACGTAGCCTGGGAAAGTTGGTGTCCCAGCCAGGCTCCTTTCGCAGCCCTGCTCCGAAAGTGCGAACTTCTGCAGATAGCTGGCAGCCAGAAGGTGCTAGCCTGGAAAGCTGTTGCTCAGCCTCATCTGCCCATGGCACTGCTCGCACAGAGGCACAGAGAATGGGGCTCCTTGCTTGTCTTGCCACCTCAAACTTCAAACGTAGCCTGGGAAAGATGGTGTACCTGCTAGGCTCCTTTCGCAGCCCTGCTCTTGAAATGCGAACGTCTGCAGATAGCTGGCAGCCAGAAGGGGCTAGCCTGGAAAGCTGTTGCTCAGCCTCATCTGCCCATGGCACTGTTCGCATAGAGGCACAGAGAATGGGGCTGCTTGCTTATCTTGCCACTTGAAACTTCAAACGCATGCTGGGAATGGTGGTGTCCCTGCCAGGCTCCTATCACAGCCGTGCTCCGAAAGTGCGAACGTCTGCAGATAGCTGGCAGGCAGAAGAGGCTAGCCTAGAAAGCTGTTGCTCAGCCTCATCTGCCCATGGCAGTGCTCGCACAGAGGCACAGAGAATGGGGCTGCTTGCTCGTCTTGCCACCTCAAACTTCAAAGGTAGCCTGGGAAAGTTTGTGTCCCAGCCAGGCTCCTTTCGCAGCCCTGCTCCGAAAGTGCGAACGTCTGCAGATAGCTGGCAGCCAGAAGGTGCTAGCCTGGAAAGCTGTTGCTCAGCCTCATCTGCCCATGGCACTGCTCGCACAGAGGCACAGAGAATGGGGCTCCTTGCTTGTCTTGCCACCTCAAACTTCAAACGTAGCCTGGGAAAGATGGTGTACCTGCTAGGCTCCTTTCGCAGCCCTGCTCTTGAAATGCGAACGTCTGCAGATAGCTGGCAGGCAGAAGGGGCTAGCCTGGAAAGCTGTTGCTCAGCCTCATCTGCCCATGGCACTGTTCGCATAGAGGCACAGAGAATGGGGCTGCTTGCTTATCTTGCCACTTGAAACTTCAAACGCATGCTGGGAATGGTGGTGTCCCTGCCAGGCTCCTATCACAGCCGTGCTCCGAAAGTGCGAACGTCTGCAGATAGCTGGCAGGCAGAAGGGGCTATCCTGGAAAGCTGTTGCTCAGCCTCATCTGCCCATGGCAGTGCTCGCACAGAGGCACAGAGAATGGGGCTGCTTGCTTGTCTTGCCACCTCAAAGTTCAAACGTAGCCTGGGAATGTTGGTGTCCCAGCCAGGCTCCTTTCGCAGGCCTGCTCCGAAAGTGCAAACGTCTGCCGATAGCTGGCAGCCAGAAGGTGCTAGCCTGGAAAGCTGTTGCTCAGCCTCATCTGCCCATGGCAGTGCTCGCACAGAGGCACAGAGAATGGGGCTCCTTGCTTGTCTTGCCACTTGAAACTTCAAACGCATGCTGGGAATGGTGGTGTACCTGCTAGGCTCCTTTCGCAGCCCTGGTCTTGAAATGCGAACGTCTGCAGATAGCTGGCAGGCAGAAGGGGCTAGCCTGGAAAGCTGTTGCTCAGCCTCATCTGCCCATGGCACTGTTCGCATAGAGGCACAGAGAATGGGGCTGCTTGCTTATCTTGCCACTTGAAACTTCAAACGCATGCTGGGAATGGTGGTGTCCCTGCCAGGCTCCTATCACAGCCCTGCTCCGAAAGTGCGAACGTCTGCAGATAGCTGGCAGGCAGAAGAGGCTAGCCTAGAAAGCTGTTGCTCAGCCTCATCTGCCCATGGCAGTGCTCGCACAGAGGCACAGAGAATGGGGCTGCTTGCTCGTCTTGCCACCTCAAACTTCAAAGGTAGCCTGGGAAAGTTTGTGTCCCTGCCAGGCTCCTTTCGCAGCCCTGCTCCGAAAGTGCAAACGTCTGCCGATAGCTGGCAGCCAGAAGGTGCTAGCCTGGAAAGCTGTTGCTCAGCCTCATCTGCCCATGGCACTGCTCGCACAGAGGCACAGAGAATGGGGCTCCTTGCTTGTCTTGCCACCTCAAACTTCAAACGTAGCCTGGGAAAGATGGTGTACCTGCTAGGCTCCTTTCGCAGCCCTGCTCTTGAAATGCGAACGTCTGCAGATAGCTGGCAGGCAGAAGAGGCTAGCCTGGAAAGCTGTTGCTCAGCCTCATCTGCCCATGGCACTGTTCGCATAGAGGCACAGAGAATGGGGCTGCTTGCTTATCTTGCCACTTGAAACTTCAAACGCATGCTGGGAATGGTGGTGTCCCTGCCAGGCTCCTTTCGCAGCCCTGCTCCGAAAGTGCGAACGTCTGCAGATAGCTGGCAGCCAGAAGGTGCTAGCCTGGAAAGCTGTTGCTCAGCCTCATCTGCCCATGGCAGTGCTCGCACAGAGGCACAGAGAATGGGGCTGCTTGCTTGTCTTGCCACCTCAAACTTCAAACGTAGCCTGGGAAAGTTGGTGTACCTGCTAGGCTCCTTTCGCAGCCCTGTTCTTGAAATGCGAACGTCTGCAGATAGCTGGCAGCCAGAAGGGGCTAGCCTGGAAAGCTGTTGCTCAGCCTCATCTGCCCATGGCACTGTTCGCATAGAGGCACAGAGAATGGGGCTGCTTGCTTATCTTGCCACTTGAAACTTCAAACGCATGCTGGGAATGGTGGTGTCCCTGCCAGGCTCCTATCACAGCCCTGCTCCGAAAGTGCGAACGTCTGCAGATAGCTGGCAGCCAGAAGGTGCTAGCCTGGAAAGCTGTTGCTCAGCCTCATCTGCCCATGGCACCGCTCGCACAGAGGCACAGAGAATGGGGCTCCTTGCTTGTCTTGCCACCTCAAACTTCAAACGTAGCCTGGGAAAGTTGGTGTACCTGCTAGGCTCCTTTCGCAGCCCTGCTCTTGAAATGCGAACGTCTGCAGATAGATGGCAGCCAGAAGGGGCTAGCCTGGAAAGCTGTTGCTCAGCCTCATCTGCCCATGGCACTGTTCGCATAGAGGCACAGAGAATGTGGCTGCTTGCTTATCTTGCCACTTGAAATTTCAAACGTAGCCTGGGAAAGTTGGTGTCCCAGCCAGGCTCCTTTCGCAGACCTGCTCCGAAAGTGCGAACGTCTGCGGATAGCTGGCAGACAGAAGGTGCTAGCCTGGAAAGCTGTTGCTCAGCCTCATCTGCCCATGGCAGTGCTCGCACAGAGGCACAGAGAATGGGGCTGCTTGCTTGTCTTGCCACCTCAAACTTCAAACGTAGCCTGGGAAAGATGGTGTACCTGCTAGGCTCCTTTCGCAGCCCTGCTCTTGAAATGCGAACGTCTGCAGATAGCTGGCAGCCAGAAGGGGCTAGCCTGGAAAGCTGTTGCTCAGCCTCATCTGCCCATGGCACTGTTCGCATAGAGGCACAGAGAATGGGGCTGCTTGCTTATCTTGCCACTTGAAACTTCAAACGCATGCTGGGAATGGTGGTGTCCCTGCCAGGCTCCTATCACAGCCCTGCTCCGAAAGTGCGAACGTCTGCAGATAGCTGGCAGGCAGAAGGGGCTAGCCTGGAAAGCTGTTGCTCAGCCTCATCTGCCCATGGCAGTGCTCGCACAGAGGCACAGAGAATGGGGCTGCTTGCTTGTCTTGCCACCTCAGACTTCAAACGTAGCCTGGGAAAGTTGGTGTCCCAGCCAGACTCCTTTCGCAGCCCTGCTCCGAAAGTGCGAACGTCTGCCGATAGCTGGCAGGCAGAAGGGGCTAGCCTGGAAAGCTGTTGCTCAGCCTCATCTGCCCATGGCACTGCTCGCACAGAGGCACAGAGAATGGGGCTCCTTGCTTGTCTTGCCACCTCAAACTTCAAACGTAGCCTGGGAAAGATGGTGTACCTGCTAGGCTCCTTTCGCAGCCCTGCTCTTGAAATGCGAACGTCTGCAGATAGCTGGCAGGCAGAAGGGGCTAGCCTGGAAAGCTGTTGCTCAGCCTCATCTGCCCATGGCAGTGCTCGCATAGAGGCAGAGAGAATGGGGCTGCTTGCTTGTCTTGCCACTTGAAATTTCAAACGTAGCCTGGGAAAGTTGGTGTCCCAGCCAGGCTCCTTTCGCAGCCCTGCTCCGACAGTGCGAACGTCTGCCGATAGCTGGCAGGCAGAAGGTGCTAGCCTGGAAAGCTGTTGCTCAGCCTCATCTGCCCATGGCACTGCTCGCACAGAGGCACAGAGAATGGGGCTCCTTGCTTGTCTTGCCACCTCAAACTTCAAACGTAGCCTGGGAAAGATGGTGTACCTGCTAGGCTCCTTTCGCAGCCCTGCTCTTGAAATGCAAACGTCTGCAGATAGCTGGCAGGCAGAAGAGGCTTGCCTGGAAAGCTGTTGCTCAGCCTCATCTGCCCATGGCACTGTTCGCATAGAGGCACAGAGAATGGGGCTGCTTGCTTATCTTGCCACTTGAAACTTCAAACGCATGCTGGGAATGGTGGTGTCCCTGCCAGGCTCCTATCACAGCCCTGCTCCGAAAGTGCAAATGTCTGCAGATAGCTGGCAGGCAGAAGGGGCTAGCCTGGAAAGCTGTTGCTCAGCCTCATCTGCCCATGGCAGTGCTCGCACAGAGGCACAGAGAATGGGGCTGCTTGCTTGTCTTGCCACCTCAAACTTCAAACGTAGCCTGGGAAAGTTGGTGTCCCAGCCAGGCTCCTTTCGCAGCCCTGCTCCGAAAGTGCGAACGTCTGCAGATAGCTGGCAGCCAGAAGGTGCTAGTCTGGAAAGCTGTTGCTCAGCCTCATCTGCCCATGGCACTGCTCGCACAGAGGCACAGAGAATGGGGCTCCTTGCTTGTCTTGCCACCTCAAACTTCAAACGTAGCGTGGGAAAGATGGTGTACCTGCTAGGCTCCTTTCGCAGCCCTGCTCTTGAAATGCGAACGTCTGCAGATAGCTGGCAGGCAGAAGGGGCTAGCCTGGAAAGCTGTTGCTCAGCCTCATCTGCCCATGGCAGTGCTCGCACAGAGGCACAGAGAATGGGGCTGCTTGCTTGTCTTGCCACTTCAAACATCAAACGTAGCCTGGGAAAGTTGGTGTCCCAGCCAGGCTTCTTTCGCAGCCCTGCTCCGACAGTGCGAACGTCTGCCGATAGCTGAGAGCCAGAAGGTGCTAGCCTGGAAAGCTGTTGCTCAGCCTCATCTGCCCATGGCACTGCTCGCACAGAGGCACAGAGAATGGGGCTCCTTGCTTGTCTTGCCACCTCAAACTTCAAACGTAGCCTGGGAAAGATGGTGTACCTGCTAGGCTCCTTTCGCAGCCCTGCTCTTGAAATGCGAACGTCTGCAGATAGCTGGCAGCCAGAAGGGGCTAGCCTGGAAAGCTGTTGCTCAGCCTCATCTGCCCATGGCACTGTTCGCATAGAGGCACAGAGAATGGGGCTGCTTGCTTATCTTGCCACTTGAAACTTCAAACGCATGCTGGGAATGGTGGTGTCCCTGCCAGGCTCCTATCACAGCCCTGCTCCGAAAGTGCGAACGTCTGCAGATAGCTGGCAGGCAGAAGGGGCTAGCCTGGAAAGCTGTTGCTCAGCCTCATCTGCCCATGCCCATGGCAGTGCTCGCACAGAGGCACAGAGAATGGGGCTGCTTGCTTGTCTTGCCACCTCAGACTTCAAACGTAGCCTGGGAAAGTTGGTGTCCCAGCCAGACTCCTTTCGCAGCCCTGCTCCGAAAGTGCGAACGTCTGCCGATAGCTGGCAGGCAGAAGGGGCTAGCCTGGAAAGCTGTTGCTCAGCCTCATCTGCCCATGGCACTGCTCGCACAGAGGCACAGAGAATGGGGCTCCTTGCTTGTCTTGCCACCTCAAACTTCAAACGTAGCCTGGGAAAGATGGTGTACCTGCTAGGCTCCTTTCGCAGCCCTGCTCTTGAAATGCGAACGTCTGCAGATAGCTGGCAGGCAGAAGGGGCTAGCCTGGAAAGCTGTTGCTCAGCCTCATCTGCCCATGGCAGTGCTCGCACAGAGGCACAGAGAATGGGGCTGCTTGCTTGTCTTGCCACTTGAAATTTCAAACGTAGCCTGGGAAAGTTGGTGTCCCAGCCAGGCTCCTTTCGCAGCCCTGCTCCGACAGTGCGAACGTCTGCCGATAGCTGGCAGGCAGAAGGTGCTAGCCTGGAAAGCTGTTGCTCAGCCTCATCTGCCCATGGCACTGCTCGCACAGAGGCACAGAGAATGGGGCTCCTTGCTTGTCTTGCCACCTCAAACTTCAAACGTAGCCTGGGAAAGATGGTGTACCTGCTAGGCTCCTTTCGCAGCCCTGCTCTTGAAATGCAAACGTCTGCAGATAGCTGGCAGGCAGAAGAGGCTTGCCTGGAAAGCTGTTGCTCAGCCTCATCTGCCCATGGCACTGTTCGCATAGAGGCACAGAGAATGGGGCTGCTTGCTTATCTTGCCACTTGAAACTTCAAACGCATGCTGGGAATGGTGGTGTCCCTGCCAGGCTCCTATCACAGCCCTGCTCCGAAAGTGCAAATGTCTGCAGATAGCTGGCAGGCAGAAGGGGCTAGCCTGGAAAGCTGTTGCTCAGCCTCATCTGCCCATGGCAGTGCTCGCACAGAGGCACAGAGAATGGGGCTGCTTGCTTGTCTTGCCACCTCAAACTTCAAACGTAGCCTGGGAAAGTTGGTGTCCCAGCCAGGCTCCTTTCGCAGCCCTGCTCCGAAAGTGCGAACGTCTGCAGATAGCTGGCAGCCAGAAGGTGCTAGTCTGGAAAGCTGTTGCTCAGCCTCATCTGCCCATGGCACTGCTCGCACAGAGGCACAGAGAATGGGGCTCTTTGCTTGTCTTGCCACCTCAAACTTCAAACGTAGCGTGGGAAAGATGGTGTACCTGCTAGGCTCCTTTCGCAGCCCTGCTCTTGAAATGCGAACGTCTGCAGATAGCTGGCAGGCAGAAGGGGCTAGCCTGGAAAGCTGTTGCTCAGCCTCATCTGCCCATGGCAGTGCTCGCACAGAGGCACAGAGAATGGGGCTGCTTGCTTGTCTTGCCACTTCAAACATCAAACGTAGCCTGGGAAAGTTGGTGTCCCAGCCAGGCTTCTTTCGCAGCCCTGCTCCGACAGTGCGAACGTCTGCCGATAGCTGAGAGCCAGAAGGTGCTAGCCTGGAAAGCTGTTGCTCAGCCTCATCTGCCCATGGCACTGCTCGCACAGAGGCACAGAGAATGGGGCTCCTTGCTTGTCTTGCCACCTCAAACTTCAAACGTAGCCTGGGAAAGATGGTGTACCTGCTAGGCTCCTTTCGCAGCCCTGCTCTTGAAATGCGAACGTCTGCAGATAGCTGGCAGCCAGAAGGGGCTAGCCTGGAAAGCTGTTGCTCAGCCTCATCTGCCCATGGCACTGTTCGCATAGAGGCACAGAGAATGGGGCTGCTTGCTTATCTTGCCACTTGAAACTTCAAACGCATGCTGGGAATGGTGGTGTCCCTGCCAGGCTCCTATCACAGCCCTGCTCCGAAAGTGCGAACGTCTGCAGATAGCTGGCAGGCAGAAGGGGCTAGCCTGGAAAGCTGTTGCTCAGCCTCATCTGCCCATGGCAGTGCTCGCACAGAGGCACAGAGAATGGGGCTGCTTGCTTGTCTTGCCACCTCAAACTTCAAACGTAGCCTGGGAAAGTTGGTGTCCCAGCCAGGCTCCTTTCGCAGCCCTGCTCTTGAAATGCGAACGTCTGCAGATAGCTGGCAGCCAGAAGGTGGTAGCCTGGAAAGCTGTTGCTCAGCCTCATCTGCCCATGGCACTGCTCGCACAGAGGCACAGAGAATGGGGCTCCTTGCTTGTCTTGACACCTCAAACTTCAAACGTAGCCTGGGAAAGATGGTGTACCTGCTAGGCTCCTTTCGCAGCCCTGCTCTTGATATGCGAACGTCTGCAGATAGCTGGCAGGCAGAAGGGGCTAGCCTGGAAAGCTGTTGCTCAGCCTCATCTGCCCATGGCAGTGCTCGCACAGAGGCACAGAGAATGGGGCTGCTTGCTTGTCTTGCCACTTCAAACATCAAACGTAGCCTGGGAAAGTCGGTGTCCCAGCCAGGCTCCTTTCGCAGCCCTGCTCCGACAGTGCGAACGTCTGCCGATAGCTGGCAGCCAGAAGGTGCTAGCCTGGAAAGCTGTTGCTCAGCCTCATCTGCCCATGGCACTGCTCGCACAGAGGCACAGAGAATGGGGCTCCTTGCTTGTCTTGCCACCTCAAACTTCAAACGTAGCCTGGGAAAGATGGTGTACCTGCCAGGCTCCTTTCGCAGCCCTGCTCTTGAAATGCAAACGTCTGCAGATAGCTGGCAGGCAGAAGAGGCTAGCCTGGAAAGCTGTTGCTCAGGCTCATCTGCCCATGGCACTGTTCGCATAGAGGCACAGAGAATGGGGCTGCTTGCTTGTCTTGCCACCTCAAACTTCAAACGTAGCCTGGGAATGTTGGTGTCCCAGCCAGGCTCCTTTCGCAGCCCTGCTCTTGAAATGCGAACGTCTGCAGATAGCTGGCAGGCAGAAGGGGCTAGCCTGGAAAGCTGTTGCTCAGCCTCATCTGCCCATGGCACTGCTCGCACAGAGGCACAGAGAGTGGGGCTCCTTGCTTGTCTTGCCACCTCAAACTTCAAACGTAGCCTGGGAAAGATGGTGTATCTGCTAGGCTCCTTTCGCCAACCTGCTCTTGAAATGCGAACGTCTGCAGATAGCTGGCAGGAAGAAGAGGCTAGCCTGGAAAGCTGTTGCTCAGCCTCATCTGCCCATGGCACTGTTCGCATAGAGGCACAGAGAATGGGGCTGCTTGCTTGTCTTGCCACCTCAAACTTCAAACGTAGCCTGGGAAAGTTGGTGTCCCAGCCGGGCTCCTTTCGCAGAACTGCTCCGAAAGTGCGAACGTCTGCAGATAGCTGGCAGGCAGAAGGGGCTAGCCTAGAAAGCTGTTGCTCAGCCTCATCTGCCCACGGCAGTGCTCGCACAGAGGCACAGAGAATGGGGCTGCTTGCTCGTCTTGCCACCTCAAACTTCAAAGGTAGCCTGGGAAAGTTTGTGTCCCAGCCAGGCTCCTTTCGCAGCCCTGCTCCGAAAGTGCGAACGTCTGCAGATAGCTGGCAGCCAGAAGGTGCTAGCCTGGAAAGCTGTTGCTCAGCCTCATCTGCCCATGGCACTGCTCGCACAGAGGCACAGAGAATGGGGCTCCTTGCTTGTCTTGCCACCTCAAACTTCAAACGTAGCCTGGGAAAGATGGTGTACCTGCTAGGCTCCTTTCGCAGCCCTGCTCTTGAAATGCGAACGTCTGCAGATAGCTGGCAGGCAGAAGGGGCTAGCCTGGAAAGCTGTTGCTCAGCCTCATCTGCCCATGGCACTGTTCGCATAGAGGCACAGAGAATGGGGCTGCTTGCTTATCTTGCCACTTGAAACTTCAAACGCATGCTGGGAATGGTGGTGTCCCTGCCAGGCTCCTATCACAGCCGTGCTCCGAAAGTGCGAACGTCTGCAGATAGCTGGCAGGCAGAAGGGGCTATCCTGGAAAGCTGTTGCTCAGCCTCATCTGCCCATGGCAGTGCTCGCACAGAGGCACAGAGAATGGGGCTGCTTGCTTGTCTTGCCACCTCAAAGTTCAAACGTAGCCTGGGAATGTTGGTGTCCCAGCCAGGCTCCTTTCGCAGGCCTGCTCCGAAAGTGCAAACGTCTGCCGATAGCTGGCAGCCAGAAGGTGCTAGCCTGGAAAGCTGTTGCTCAGCCTCATCTGCCCATGGCAGTGCTCGCACAGAGGCACAGAGAATGGGGCTCCTTGCTTGTCTTGCCACTTGAAACTTCAAACGCATGCTGGGAATGGTGGTGTACCTGCTAGGCTCCTTTCGCAGCCCTGGTCTTGAAATGCGAACGTCTGCAGATAGCTGGCAGGCAGAAGGGGCTAGCCTGGAAAGCTGTTGCTCAGCCTCATCTGCCCATGGCACTGTTCGCATAGAGGCACAGAGAATGGGGCTGCTTGCTTATCTTGCCACTTGAAACTTCAAACGCATGCTGGGAATGGTGGTGTCCCTGCCAGGCTCCTATCACAGCCCTGCTCCGAAAGTGCGAACGTCTGCAGATAGCTGGCAGGCAGAAGAGGCTAGCCTAGAAAGCTGTTGCTCAGCCTCATCTGCCCATGGCAGTGCTCGCACAGAGGCACAGAGAATGGGGCTGCTTGCTCGTCTTGCCACCTCAAACTTCAAAGGTAGCCTGGGAAAGTTTGTGTCCCTGCCAGGCTCCTTTCGCAGCCCTGCTCCGAAAGTGCAAACGTCTGCCGATAGCTGGCAGCCAGAAGGTGCTAGCCTGGAAAGCTGTTGCTCAGCCTCATCTGCCCATGGCACTGCTCGCACAGAGGCACAGAGAATGGGGCTCCTTGCTTGTCTTGCCACCTCAAACTTCAAACGTAGCCTGGGAAAGATGGTGTACCTGCTAGGCTCCTTTCGCAGCCCTGCTCTTGAAATGCGAACGTCTGCAGATAGCTGGCAGGCAGAAGAGGCTAGCCTGGAAAGCTGTTGCTCAGCCTCATCTGCCCATGGCACTGTTCGCATAGAGGCACAGAGAATGGGGCTGCTTGCTTATCTTGCCACTTGAAACTTCAAACGCATGCTGGGAATGGTGGTGTCCCTGCCAGGCTCCTTTCGCAGCCCTGCTCCGAAAGTGCGAACGTCTGCAGATAGCTGGCAGCCAGAAGGTGCTAGCCTGGAAAGCTGTTGCTCAGCCTCATCTGCCCATGGCAGTGCTCGCACAGAGGCACAGAGAATGGGGCTGCTTGCTTGTCTTGCCACCTCAAACTTCAAACGTAGCCTGGGAAAGTTGGTGTACCTGCTAGGCTCCTTTCGCAGCCCTGTTCTTGAAATGCGAACGTCTGCAGATAGCTGGCAGCCAGAAGGGGCTAGCCTGGAAAGCTGTTGCTCAGCCTCATCTGCCCATGGCACTGTTCGCATAGAGGCACAGAGAATGGGGCTGCTTGCTTATCTTGCCACTTGAAACTTCAAACGCATGCTGGGAATGGTGGTGTCCCTGCCAGGCTCCTATCACAGCCCTGCTCCGAAAGTGCGAACGTCTGCAGATAGCTGGCAGCCAGAAGGTGCTAGCCTGGAAAGCTGTTGCTCAGCCTCATCTGCCCATGGCACCGCTCGCACAGAGGCACAGAGAATGGGGCTCCTTGCTTGTCTTGCCACCTCAAACTTCAAACGTAGCCTGGGAAAGTTGGTGTACCTGCTAGGCTCCTTTCGCAGCCCTGCTCTTGAAATGCGAACGTCTGCAGATAGATGGCAGCCAGAAGGGGCTAGCCTGGAAAGCTGTTGCTCAGCCTCATCTGCCCATGGCACTGTTCGCATAGAGGCACAGAGAATGTGGCTGCTTGCTTATCTTGCCACTTGAAATTTCAAACGTAGCCTGGGAAAGTTGGTGTCCCAGCCAGGCTCCTTTCGCAGCCCTGCTCCGAAAGTGCGAACGTCTGCGGATAGCTGGCAGACAGAAGGTGCTAGCCTGGAAAGCTGTTGCTCAGCCTCATCTGCCCATGGCAGTGCTCGCACAGAGGCACAGAGAATGGGGCTGCTTGCTTGTCTTGCCACCTCAAACTTCAAACGTAGCCTGGGAAAGATGGTGTACCTGCTAGGCTCCTTTCGCAGCCCTGCTCTTGAAATGCGAACGTCTGCAGATAGCTGGCAGCCAGAAGGGGCTAGCCTGGAAAGCTGTTGCTCAGCCTCATCTGCCCATGGCACTGTTCGCATAGAGGCACAGAGAATGGGGCTGCTTGCTTATCTTGCCACTTGAAACTTCAAACGCATGCTGGGAATGGTGGTGTCCCTGCCAGGCTCCTATCACAGCCCTGCTCCGAAAGTGCGAACGTCTGCAGATAGCTGGCAGGCAGAAGGGGCTAGCCTGGAAAGCTGTTGCTCAGCCTCATCTGCCCATGGCAGTGCTCGCACAGAGGCACAGAGAATGGGGCTGCTTGCTTGTCTTGCCACCTCAGACTTCAAACGTAGCCTGGGAAAGTTGGTGTCCCAGCCAGACTCCTTTCGCAGCCCTGCTCCGAAAGTGCGAACGTCTGCCGATAGCTGGCAGGCAGAAGGGGCTAGCCTGGAAAGCTGTTGCTCAGCCTCATCTGCCCATGGCACTGCTCGCACAGAGGCACAGAGAATGGGGCTCCTTGCTTGTCTTGCCACCTCAAACTTCAAACGTAGCCTGGGAAAGATGGTGTACCTGCTAGGCTCCTTTCGCAGCCCTGCTCTTGAAATGCGAACGTCTGCAGATAGCTGGCAGGCAGAAGGGGCTAGCCTGGAAAGCTGTTGCTCAGCCTCATCTGCCCATGGCAGTGCTCGCATAGAGGCAGAGAGAATGGGGCTGCTTGCTTGTCTTGCCACTTGAAATTTCAAACGTAGCCTGGGAAAGTTGGTGTCCCAGCCAGGCTCCTTTCGCAGCCCTGCTCCGACAGTGCGAACGTCTGCCGATAGCTGGCAGGCAGAAGGTGCTAGCCTGGAAAGCTGTTGCTCAGCCTCATCTGCCCATGGCACTGCTCGCACAGAGGCACAGAGAATGGGGCTCCTTGCTTGTCTTGCCACCTCAAACTTCAAACGTAGCCTGGGAAAGATGGTGTACCTGCTAGGCTCCTTTCGCAGCCCTGCTCTTGAAATGCAAACGTCTGCAGATAGCTGGCAGGCAGAAGAGGCTTGCCTGGAAAGCTGTTGCTCAGCCTCATCTGCCCATGGCACTGTTCGCATAGAGGCACAGAGAATGGGGCTGCTTGCTTATCTTGCCACTTGAAACTTCAAACGCATGCTGGGAATGGTGGTGTCCCTGCCAGGCTCCTATCACAGCCCTGCTCCGAAAGTGCAAATGTCTGCAGATAGCTGGCAGGCAGAAGGGGCTAGCCTGGAAAGCTGTTGCTCAGCCTCATCTGCCCATGGCAGTGCTCGCACAGAGGCACAGAGAATGGGGCTGCTTGCTTGTCTTGCCACCTCAAACTTCAAACGTAGCCTGGGAAAGTTGGTGTCCCAGCCAGGCTCCTTTCGCAGCCCTGCTCCGAAAGTGCGAACGTCTGCAGATAGCTGGCAGCCAGAAGGTGCTAGTCTGGAAAGCTGTTGCTCAGCCTCATCTGCCCATGGCACTGCTCGCACAGAGGCACAGAGAATGGGGCTCCTTGCTTGTCTTGCCACCTCAAACTTCAAACGTAGCGTGGGAAAGATGGTGTACCTGCTAGGCTCCTTTCGCAGCCCTGCTCTTGAAATGCGAACGTCTGCAGATAGCTGGCAGGCAGAAGGGGCTAGCCTGGAAAGCTGTTGCTCAGCCTCATCTGCCCATGGCAGTGCTCGCACAGAGGCACAGAGAATGGGGCTGCTTGCTTGTCTTGCCACTTCAAACATCAAACGTAGCCTGGGAAAGTTGGTGTCCCAGCCAGGCTTCTTTCGCAGCCCTGCTCCGACAGTGCGAACGTCTGCCGATAGCTGAGAGCCAGAAGGTGCTAGCCTGGAAAGCTGTTGCTCAGCCTCATCTGCCCATGGCACTGCTCGCACAGAGGCACAGAGAATGGGGCTCCTTGCTTGTCTTGCCACCTCAAACTTCAAACGTAGCCTGGGAAAGATGGTGTACCTGCTAGGCTCCTTTCGCAGCCCTGCTCTTGAAATGCGAACGTCTGCAGATAGCTGGCAGCCAGAAGGGGCTAGCCTGGAAAGCTGTTGCTCAGCCTCATCTGCCCATGGCACTGTTCGCATAGAGGCACAGAGAATGGGGCTGCTTGCTTATCTTGCCACTTGAAACTTCAAACGCATGCTGGGAATGGTGGTGTCCCTGCCAGGCTCCTATCACAGCCCTGCTCCGAAAGTGCGAACGTCTGCAGATAGCTGGCAGGCAGAAGGGGCTAGCCTGGAAAGCTGTTGCTCAGCCTCATCTGCCCATGCCCATGGCAGTGCTCGCACAGAGGCACAGAGAATGGGGCTGCTTGCTTGTCTTGCCACCTCAGACTTCAAACGTAGCCTGGGAAAGTTGGTGTCCCAGCCAGACTCCTTTCGCAGCCCTGCTCCGAAAGTGCGAACGTCTGCCGATAGCTGGCAGGCAGAAGGGGCTAGCCTGGAAAGCTGTTGCTCAGCCTCATCTGCCCATGGCACTGCTCGCACAGAGGCACAGAGAATGGGGCTCCTTGCTTGTCTTGCCACCTCAAACTTCAAACGTAGCCTGGGAAAGATGGTGTACCTGCTAGGCTCCTTTCGCAGCCCTGCTCTTGAAATGCGAACGTCTGCAGATAGCTGGCAGGCAGAAGGGGCTAGCCTGGAAAGCTGTTGCTCAGCCTCATCTGCCCATGGCAGTGCTCGCACAGAGGCACAGAGAATGGGGCTGCTTGCTTGTCTTGCCACTTGAAATTTCAAACGTAGCCTGGGAAAGTTGGTGTCCCAGCCAGGCTCCTTTCGCAGCCCTGCTCCGACAGTGCGAACGTCTGCCGATAGCTGGCAGGCAGAAGGTGCTAGCCTGGAAAGCTGTTGCTCAGCCTCATCTGCCCATGGCACTGCTCGCACAGAGGCACAGAGAATGGGGCTCCTTGCTTGTCTTGCCACCTCAAACTTCAAACGTAGCCTGGGAAAGATGGTGTACCTGCTAGGCTCCTTTCGCAGCCCTGCTCTTGAAATGCAAACGTCTGCAGATAGCTGGCAGGCAGAAGAGGCTTGCCTGGAAAGCTGTTGCTCAGCCTCATCTGCCCATGGCACTGTTCGCATAGAGGCACAGAGAATGGGGCTGCTTGCTTATCTTGCCACTTGAAACTTCAAACGCATGCTGGGAATGGTGGTGTCCCTGCCAGGCTCCTATCACAGCCCTGCTCCGAAAGTGCAAATGTCTGCAGATAGCTGGCAGGCAGAAGGGGCTAGCCTGGAAAGCTGTTGCTCAGCCTCATCTGCCCATGGCAGTGCTCGCACAGAGGCACAGAGAATGGGGCTGCTTGCTTGTCTTGCCACCTCAAACTTCAAACGTAGCCTGGGAAAGTTGGTGTCCCAGCCAGGCTCCTTTCGCAGCCCTGCTCCGAAAGTGCGAACGTCTGCAGATAGCTGGCAGCCAGAAGGTGCTAGTCTGGAAAGCTGTTGCTCAGCCTCATCTGCCCATGGCACTGCTCGCACAGAGGCACAGAGAATGGGGCTCTTTGCTTGTCTTGCCACCTCAAACTTCAAACGTAGCGTGGGAAAGATGGTGTACCTGCTAGGCTCCTTTCGCAGCCCTGCTCTTGAAATGCGAACGTCTGCAGATAGCTGGCAGGCAGAAGGGGCTAGCCTGGAAAGCTGTTGCTCAGCCTCATCTGCCCATGGCAGTGCTCGCACAGAGGCACAGAGAATGGGGCTGCTTGCTTGTCTTGCCACTTCAAACATCAAACGTAGCCTGGGAAAGTTGGTGTCCCAGCCAGGCTTCTTTCGCAGCCCTGCTCCGACAGTGCGAACGTCTGCCGATAGCTGAGAGCCAGAAGGTGCTAGCCTGGAAAGCTGTTGCTCAGCCTCATCTGCCCATGGCACTGCTCGCACAGAGGCACAGAGAATGGGGCTCCTTGCTTGTCTTGCCACCTCAAACTTCAAACGTAGCCTGGGAAAGATGGTGTACCTGCTAGGCTCCTTTCGCAGCCCTGCTCTTGAAATGCGAACGTCTGCAGATAGCTGGCAGCCAGAAGGGGCTAGCCTGGAAAGCTGTTGCTCAGCCTCATCTGCCCATGGCACTGTTCGCATAGAGGCACAGAGAATGGGGCTGCTTGCTTATCTTGCCACTTGAAACTTCAAACGCATGCTGGGAATGGTGGTGTCCCTGCCAGGCTCCTATCACAGCCCTGCTCCGAAAGTGCGAACGTCTGCAGATAGCTGGCAGGCAGAAGGGGCTAGCCTGGAAAGCTGTTGCTCAGCCTCATCTGCCCATGGCAGTGCTCGCACAGAGGCACAGAGAATGGGGCTGCTTGCTTGTCTTGCCACCTCAAACTTCAAACGTAGCCTGGGAAAGTTGGTGTCCCAGCCAGGCTCCTTTCGCAGCCCTGCTCTTGAAATGCGAACGTCTGCAGATAGCTGGCAGCCAGAAGGTGGTAGCCTGGAAAGCTGTTGCTCAGCCTCATCTGCCCATGGCACTGCTCGCACAGAGGCACAGAGAATGGGGCTCCTTGCTTGTCTTGACACCTCAAACTTCAAACGTAGCCTGGGAAAGATGGTGTACCTGCTAGGCTCCTTTCGCAGCCCTGCTCTTGATATGCGAACGTCTGCAGATAGCTGGCAGGCAGAAGGGGCTAGCCTGGAAAGCTGTTGCTCAGCCTCATCTGCCCATGGCAGTGCTCGCACAGAGGCACAGAGAATGGGGCTGCTTGCTTGTCTTGCCACTTCAAACATCAAACGTAGCCTGGGAAAGTCGGTGTCCCAGCCAGGCTCCTTTCGCAGCCCTGCTCCGACAGTGCGAACGTCTGCCGATAGCTGGCAGCCAGAAGGTGCTAGCCTGGAAAGCTGTTGCTCAGCCTCATCTGCCCATGGCACTGCTCGCACAGAGGCACAGAGAATGGGGCTCCTTGCTTGTCTTGCCACCTCAAACTTCAAACGTAGCCTGGGAAAGATGGTGTACCTGCCAGGCTCCTTTCGCAGCCCTGCTCTTGAAATGCAAACGTCTGCAGATAGCTGGCAGGCAGAAGAGGCTAGCCTGGAAAGCTGTTGCTCAGGCTCATCTGCCCATGGCACTGTTCGCATAGAGGCACAGAGAATGGGGCTGCTTGCTTGTCTTGCCACCTCAAACTTCAAACGTAGCCTGGGAATGTTGGTGTCCCAGCCAGGCTCCTTTCGCAGCCCTGCTCTTGAAATGCGAACGTCTGCAGATAGCTGGCAGGCAGAAGGGGCTAGCCTGGAAAGCTGTTGCTCAGCCTCATCTGCCCATGGCACTGCTCGCACAGAGGCACAGAGAGTGGGGCTCCTTGCTTGTCTTGCCACCTCAAACTTCAAACGTAGCCTGGGAAAGATGGTGTATCTGCTAGGCTCCTTTCGCCAACCTGCTCTTGAAATGCGAACGTCTGCAGATAGCTGGCAGGAAGAAGAGGCTAGCCTGGAAAGCTGTTGCTCAGCCTCATCTGCCCATGGCACTGTTCGCATAGAGGCACAGAGAATGGGGCTGCTTGCTTGTCTTGCCACCTCAAACTTCAAACGTAGCCTGGGAAAGTTGGTGTCCCAGCCGGGCTCCTTTCGCAGAACTGCTCCGAAAGTGCGAACGTCTGCAGATAGCTGGCAGGCAGAAGGGGCTAGCCTAGAAAGCTGTTGCTCAGCCTCATCTGCCCACGGCAGTGCTCGCACAGAGGCACAGAGAATGGGGCTGCTTGCTTGTCTTGCCACCTCAAATTTCAAATGTAGCCTGGGAAAGTTAGTGTACCTGCTAGGCTCCTTTCGCAGCCCTGCTCTTGAAATGCGAACGTCTGCGGATAGCTGGCAGACAGAAGGGGCTAGCCTTGAAAGCTGTTGCTCAGCCTCATCTGCCCATGGCACTGTTCGCATAGAGGCACAGAGAATGGGGCTGCTTGCTTATGTTGCCACTTGAAACTTCAAACGCATGCTGGGAATGGTGGTGTCCCTGCCAGGCTCCTATCACAGCCCTGCTCCGAAAGTGCGAACGTCTGCAGATAGCTGGCAGGCAGAAGGGGCTATCCTGGAAAGCTGTTGCTCAGCCTCATCTGCCCATGGCAGTGCTCGCACAGAGGCACAGAGAATGGGGCTGCTTGCTTGTCTTGCCACCTCAAACTTCAAACGTAGCCTGGGAAAGTTGGTGTCCCAGCCAGGCTCCTTTCGCAGCCCTGCTCCGAAAGTGCGAACGTCTGCAGATAGCTGGCAGCCAGAAGGTGCTAGCCTGGAAAGCTGTTGCTCAGCCTCATCTGCCCATGGCACTGCTCGCACAGAGGCACAGAGAATGGGGCTGCTTGCTTGTCTTGCCACCTCAAACTTCAAACGTAGCCTGGGAAAGATGGTGTCCCAGCCAGGCTCCTTTCGCAGCCCTGCTCTTGAAATGCGAACGTCTGCAGATAGCTGGCAGCCAGAAGGGGCTAGCCTGGAAAGCTGTTGCTCAGCCTCATCTGCCCATGGCACTGTTCGCATAGAGGCACAGAGAATGGGGCTGCTTGCTTATCTTGCCACTTGAAACTTCAAACGCATGCTGGGAATGGTGGTGTCCCTGCCAGGCTCCTATCACAGCCCTGCTCCGAAAGTGCGAACGTCTGCAGATAGCTGGCAGGCAGAAGGGGCTAGCCTGGAAAGATGTTGCTCAGCCTCATCTGCCCATGGCAGTGCTCGCACAGAGGCACAGAGAATGGGGCTGCTTGCTTGTCTTGCCACCTCAAACTTCAAACGTAGCCTGGGAAAGTTGGTGTCCCAGCCAGGCTCCTTTCGCAGCCCTGCTCCGAAAGTGCGAACGTCTGCAGATAGCTGGCAGCCAGAAGGTGCTAGCCTGGAAAGCACTTGCTCAGCCTCATCTGCCCATGGCACTGTTCGCATAGAGGCACAGAGAATGGGGCTGCTTGCTTATCTTGCCACTTGAAACTTCAAACGCATGCTGGGAAGGGTGGTGTCCCTGCCAGGCTCCTATCACAGCCCTGCTCCGAAAGTGCGAACGTCTGCAGATAGCTGGCAGGCAGAAGGTGCTAGCCTGGAAAGCTGTTGCTCAGCCTCATCTGCCCATGGCAGTGCTCGCATAGAGGCACAGAGAATGGGGCTGCTTGCTTGTCTTGCCACCTCAAACTTCAAACGTAGCCTGGGAAAGTTGGTGTCCCAGCCAGGCTCGTTTCGCAGCCCTGCTCCGAAAGTGCGAACGTCTGCAGATAGCTGGCAGGCAGAAGGGGCTAGCCTGGAAAGCTGTTGCTCAGCCTCATCTGCCCATGGCAGTGCTCGCACAGAGGCACAGAGAATGGGGCTCCTTGCTTGTCTTGCCACCTCAAACTTCAAACGTAGCCTGGGAAAGATGGTGTACCTGCTAGGCTCCTTTCGCAGCCCTGCTCTTGAAATGCGAACGTCTGCAGATAGCTGGCAGCCAGAAGGTGCTAGCCTGGAAAGCTGTTGCTCAGCCTCATCTGCCCATGGCACTGTTCGCATAGAGGCACAGAGAATGGGGCTGCTTGCTTATCTTGCCACTTGAAACTTCAAACGCATGCTGGGAATGGTGGTGTCCCTGCCAGGCTCCTATCACAGCCCTGCTCCGAAAGTGCGAACGTCTGCAGATAGCTGGCAGGCAGAAGGTGCTATCCTGGAAAGCTGTTGCTCAGCCTCATCTGCCCATGGCACTGTTCGCATAGAAGCACAGAGAATGGGGCTGCTTGCTTATCTTGCCACTTGAAACTTCAAACGCATGCTGGGAAAGTTGGTGTCCCAGCCAGGCTCCTTTCGCAGCCCTGCTCCGAAAGTGCGAACATCTGCAGATAGCTGGCAGGCAGAAGGGGCTAGCCTGGAAAGCTGTTGCTCAGCCTCATCTGCCCATGGCACTGCTCACACAGAGGCACAGAGAATGGGGCTGCTTGCTTGTCTTGCCACCTCAAACTTCAAACGTAGCCTGGGAAAGTTGGTGTCCCAGCCATTCTCCTTTCGCAGCCCTGCTTCGAAAGTGCGAACGTCTGCAGATAGCTGGCAGACAGAAGGTGCTAGCCTGGAAAGCTGTTGCTCAGCCTCATCTGCCCAAGGCAGTGCTCGCACAGAGGCACAGAGAATGGGGCTGCTTGCTTGTCTTGCCACCTCAAACTTCAAACGTAGCGTGGGAAAGATGGTGTACCTGCTAGGCTCCTTTCGCAGCCCTGCTCTTGAAATGCGAACGTCTGCAGATAGCTGGCAGGCAGAAGGGGCTAGCCTGGAAAGCTGTTGCTCAGCCTCATCTGCCCATGGCACTGTTCGCATAGAGGCACAGAGAATGGGGCTGCTTGCTTATCTTGCCACTTGAAACTTCAAAAGCATGCTGGGAATGGTGGTGTCCCTGCCAGGCTCCTATCACAGCCCTGCTCCGAAAGTGCGAACGTCTGCAGATAGCTGGCAGGCAGAAGGGGCTAGCCTGGAAAGCTGTTGCTCAGCCTCATCTGCCCATGGCAGTGCTCGCACAGAGGCACAGAGAATGGGGCTGCTTGCTTGTCTTGCCACCTCAAACTTCAAACGTAGCCTGGGAAAGTTGGTGTCCCTGCCAGGCTCCTATCACAGCCCTGCTTCGAAAGTGCGAACATCTGCAGATAGCTGGCAGGCAGAAGGGGCTAGCCTGGAAAGCTGTTGCTCAGCCTCATCTGCCCAAGGCAGTGCTCGCACAGAGGCACAGAGAATGGGGCTGCTTGTTTGTCTTGCCACCTCAAACTTCAAACGTAGCCTGGGAAAGTTGGTGTCCCAGCCAGGCTCCTTTCGCAGCCCTGCTCCGAAAGTGCGAACGTCTGCAGATAGCTGGCAGCCAGAAGGGGCTAGCCTGGAAAGCTGTTGCTCAGCCTCATCTGCCCATGGCACTGCTCGCACAGAGGCACAGAGAATGGGGCTCCTTGCTTGTCTTGCCACCTCAAACTTCAAACGTAGCCTGGGAAAGATGGTGTACCTGCTAGGCTCCTTTCGCAGCCCTGCTCTTGAAATGCGAACGTCTGCAGATAGCTGGCAGCCAGAAGGTGCTAGCCTGGAAAGCTGTTGCTCAGCCTCATCTGCCCATGGCACTGTTCGCATAGAGGCACAGAGAATGGGGCTGCTTGCTTATCTTGCCACTTGAAACTTCAAACGCATGCTGGGAATGGTGGTGTCCCTGCCAGGCTCCTATCACAGCCCTGCTCCGAAAGTGCGAACGTCTGCAGATAGCTGGCAGGCAGAAGGGACTAGCCTGGAAAGATGTTGCTCAGCCTCATCTGCCCATGGCAGTGCTTGCACAGAGGCACAGAGAATGGGGCTGCTTGCTTGTCTTGCCACCTCAAACTTCAAACGTAGCCTGGGAAAGTTGGTGTCCCAGCCAGGCTCCTATCACAGCCCTGCTCCGAAAGTGAGAACATCTGCAGATAGCTGGCAGCCAGAAGGGGCTAGCCTGGAAAGCTGTTGCTCAGCCTCATCTGCCAATGGCACTGCTCGCACAGAGGCGCAGAGAATGGGGCTCCTTGCTTGTCTTGCCACCTCAAACTTCAAACGTAGCCTGGGAAAGATGGTGTACCTGCCAGGCTCCTTTCGCAGCCCTGCTCTTGAAATGCGAACGTCTGCAGATAGCTGGCAGCCAGAAGGGGCTAGCCTGGAAAGCTGTTGCTCAGCCTCATCTGCCCATGGCACTGTTCGCATAGAGGCACAAGAGAATGGGGCTGCTTGCTTCTCTTGCCACTTCAAACTTCAAACGCATGCTGGGAATGGTGGTGTCCCTGCCAGGCTCCTATCCCAGCCCTGCTCCGAAAGTGCGAACGTCTGCAGATAGCTGGCAGCCAGAAGGGGCTATCCTGGAAAGCTGTTGCTCAGCCTCATCTGCCCATGGCACTGCTCACACAGAGGCACAGAGAATGGGGCTGCTTGCTTATCTTGCCACTTGAAACTTCAAACGCATGCTGGGAAAGTTGGTGTCCGTGCCAGAATCCTTTCGCAGACCTGCTCTGGAAGTGCGAACGTCTGCAGATAGCTGGCAGCCAGAAGGGGCTAGCCTGGAAAGCTGTTGCTCAGCCTCATCTGCCCATGGCAGTGCTCGCACAGAGGCACAGAGAATGGGGCTGCTTGCTTGTCTTGCCACCTCAAACTTCAAACGTAGCCTGGGAAAGTTGGTGTCCCAGCCAGGCTCCTTTCGCAGCCCTGCTCCGAAAGTGCGAACGTCTGCAGATAGCTGGCAGCCAGAAGGTTCTATCCTGGAAAGCACTTGCTCAGCCTCATCTGCCCATGGCACTGTTCGCATAGAGGCACAGAGAATGGGGCTGCTTGCTTGTCTTGCCACCTCAAACTTCAAACGCATGCTGGGAATGGTGGTGTCCCTGCCAGGCTCCTATCACAGCCCTGCTCCGAAAGTGCAAACGTCTGCAGATAGCTGGCAGCCAGAAGGTGCTAGCCTGGAAAGCTGTTGCTCAGCCTCATCTGCCCATGGCACTGTTCGCATAGAGGCACAGAGAATGGGGCTGCTTGCTTATCTTGCCACTTGAAACTTCAAACGCATGCTGGGAATGGTGGTGTCCCAGCCAGGCTCCTTTCGCAACCCTGCTCCAAAAGTGCGAACATCTGCAGATAGCTGGCAGGCAGAAGGGGCTAGCCTGTAAAGCTGTTGCTCAGCCTCATCTGCCCATGGCACTGCTCACACAGAGGCACAGAGAATGGGGCTGCTTGTTTGTCTTGCCACCTCAAACTTCAAACGTAGCCTGGGAAAGTTGGTGTCCCAGCCAGGCTCCTTTCGCAGCCCTGCTCCGAAAGTGCGAACGTCTGCAGATAGCTGGCAGCCAGAAGGGGCTAGCCTGGAAAGCTGTTGCTCAGCCTCATCTGCCCATGGC
Organism: Opisthocomus hoazin; assembly: GCF_030867145.1. Lineage (NCBI taxonomy): Eukaryota > Metazoa > Chordata > Aves > Opisthocomiformes > Opisthocomidae > Opisthocomus > Opisthocomus hoazin. Next base: position 1,527,820 of record NC_134438.1, on the reverse strand, counting down.
ACTGCTCGCACAGAGGCACAGAGACTGGGGCTCCTTGCTTGTCTTGCCACCTCAAACTTCAAACGTAGCCTGGGAAAGATGGTGTACCTGCTAGGCTCCTTTCGCAGCCCTGCTCTTGAAATGCGAACGTCTGCAGATAGCTGGCAGCCAGATGGGGCTAGCCTGGAAAGCTGTTGCTCAGCCTCATCTGCCCATGGCACTGTTCGCATAGAGGCACAGAGAATGGGGCTGCTTGCTTATCTTGCCACTTGAAACTTCAAACGCATGCTGGGAATGGTGGTGTCCCTGCCAGGCTCCTATCACAGCCCTGCTCCGAAAGTGCGAACGTCTGCAGATAGCTGGCAGGCAGAAGGGGCTAGCCTGGAAAGCTGTTGCTCAGCCTCATCTGCCCATGGCAGTGCTCGCACAGAGGCACAGAGAATGGGGCTGCTTGCTTGTCTTGCCACCTCAAACTTCAAACGTAGCCTGGGAAATTTGGTGTCCCAGCCAGGCTCCTTTCGCAGCCCTGCTCCGAAAGTGCGAACGTCTGCAGATAGCTGGCAGCCAGAAGGTGCTAGCCTGGTAAGCTGTTGCTCAGCCTCATCTGCCCATGGCACTGTTCGCATAGAGGCACAAGAGAATGGGGCTGCTTGCTTGTCTTGCCACCTCAAACTTCAAACGTAGCCTGGGAAAGTTGGTGTCCCTGCCAGGCTCCTATCACAGCCCTGCTCCGAAAGTGCGAACGTCTGCAGATAGCTGGCAGCCAGAAGGGGCTAGCCTGGAAAGCTGTTGCTCAGCCTCATCTGCCAATGGCGCTGCTCGCACAGAGGCACAGAGAATGGGGCTCCTTGCTTGTCTTGCCACCTCAAACTTCAAACGTAGCCTGGGAAAGATGGTGTACCTGCCAGGCTCCTTTCGCAGCCCTGGTCTTGAAATGCGAACGTCTGCAGATAGCTGGCAGCCAGAAGGGGCTAGCCTGGAAAGCTGTTGCTCAGCCTCATCTGCCCATGGCACTGTTCGCATAGAGGCACAAGAGAATGGGGCTGCTTGCTTATCTTGCCACTTGAAACTTCAAACGCATGCTGGGAATGGTGGTGTCCCTGCCAGGCTCCTATCACAGCCCTGCTCCGAAAGTGCGAACGTCTGCAGATAGCTGGCAGCCAGAAGGTGCTAGCCTGGAAAGCTGTTGCTCAGCCTCATCTGCCCATGGCACTGTTCGCATAGAGGCACAGAGAATGGGGCTGCTTGCTTATCTTGCCACTTGAAACTTGAAACGCATGCTGGGAAAGTTGGTGTCCCAGCCAGGCTCCTTTCGCAACCCTGCTCCGAAAGTGCGAACATCTGCAGATAGCTGGCAGGCAGAAGGGGCTAGCCTGGAAAGCTGTTGCTCAGCCTCATCTGCCCATGGCACTGCTCACACAGAGGCACAGAGAATGGGGCAGCTTGTTTGTCTTGCCACCTCAAACTTCAAACGTAGCCTGGGAAAGTTGGTGTCCCAGCCAGGCTCCTTTCGCAGCCCTGCTCCGAAAGTGCGAACGTCTGCAGATAGCTGGCAGCCAGAAGGGGCTAGCCTGGAAAGCTGTTGCTCAGCCTCATCTGCCCATGGCACTGCTCGCACAGAGGCACAGAGACTGGGGCTCCTTGCTTGTCTTGCCACCTCAAACTTCAAACGTAGCCTGGGAAAGATGGTGTACCTGCTAGGCTCCTTTCGCAGCCCTGCTCTTGAAATGCGAACGTCTGCAGATAGCTGGCAGCCAGAAGGTGCTAGCCTGGAAAGCTGTTGCTCAGCCTCATCTGCCCATGGCACTGTTCGCATAGAGGCACAGAGAATGGGGCTGCTTGCTTATCTTGCCACTTGAAACTTCAAACGCATGCTGGGAATGGTGGTGTCCCTGCCAGGCTCCTATCACAGCCCTGCTCCGAAAGTGCGAACGTCTGCAGATAGCTGGCAGGCAGAAGGGACTAGCCTGGAAAGATGTTGCTCAGCCTCATCTGCCCATGGCAGTGCTTGCACAGAGGCACAGAGAATGGGGCTGCTTGCTTGTCTTGCCACCTCAAACTTCAAACGTAGCCTGGGAAAGTTGGTGTCCCAGCCAGGCTCCTATCACAGCCCTGCTCCGAAAGTGAGAACATCTGCAGATAGCTGGCAGCCAGAAGGGGCTAGCCTGGAAAGCTGTTGCTCAGCCTCATCTGCCAATGGCACTGCTCGCACAGAGGCGCAGAGAATGGGGCTCCTTGCTTGTCTTGCCACCTCAAACTTCAAACGTAGCCTGGGAAAGATGGTGTACCTGCCAGGCTCCTTTCGCAGCCCTGCTCTTGAAATGCGAACGTCTGCAGATAGCTGGCAGCCAGAAGGGGCTAGCCTGGAAAGCTGTTGCTCAGCCTCATCTGCCCATGGCACTGTTCGCATAGAGGCACAAGAGAATGGGGCTGCTTGCTTCTCTTGCCACTTCAAACTTCAAACGCATGCTGGGAATGGTGGTGTCCCTGCCAGGCTCCTATCCCAGCCCTGCTCCGAAAGTGCGAACGTCTGCAGATAGCTGGCAGCCAGAAGGGGCTATCCTGGAAAGCTGTTGCTCAGCCTCATCTGCCCATGGCACTGCTCACACAGAGGCACAGAGAATGGGGCTGCTTGCTTATCTTGCCACTTGAAACTTCAAACGCATGCTGGGAAAGTTGGTGTCCCAGCCAGGCTCCTTTCGCAGCCCTGCTCCGAAAGTGTGAACATCTGCAGATAGCTGGCAGGCAGAAGGGACTAGCCTGGAAAGCTGTTGCTCAGCCTCATCTGCCCATTGCACTGCTCACACAGAGGCACAGAGAATGGGGCTGCTTGTTTGTCTTGCCACCTCAAACTTCAAACGTAGCCTGGGAAAGTTGGTGTCCGTGCCAGAATCCTTTCGCAGACCTGCTCTGGAAGTGCGAACGTCTGCAGATAGCTGGCAGCCAGAAGGGGCTAGCCTGGAAAGCTGTTGCTCAGCCTCATCTGCCAATGGCACTGCTCGCACAGAGGCGCAGAGAATGGGGCTCCTTGCTTGTCTTGCCACCTCAAACTTCAAACGTAGCCTGGGAAAGATGGTGTACCTGCCAGGCTCCTTTCGCAGCCCTGCTCTTGAAATGCGAACGTCTGCAGATAGCTGGCAGCCAGAAGGGGCTAGCCTGGAAAGCTGTTGCTCAGCCTCATCTGCCCATGGCACTGTTCGCATAGAGGCACAAGAGAATGGGGCTGCTTGCTTCTCTTGCCACTTCAAACTTCAAACGCATGCTGGGAATGGTGGTGTCCCTGCCAGGCTCCTATCCCAGCCCTGCTCCGAAAGTGCGAACGTCTGCAGATAGCTGGCAGCCAGAAGGGGCTATCCTGGAAAGCTGTTGCTCAGCCTCATCTGCCCATGGCACTGCTCACACAGAGGCACAGAGAATGGGGCTGCTTGCTTATCTTGCCACTTGAAACTTCAAACGCATGCTGGGAAAGTTGGTGTCCGTGCCAGAATCCTTTCGCAGACCTGCTCTGGAAGTGCGAACGTCTGCAGATAGCTGGCAGCCAGAAGGGGCTAGCCTGGAAAGCTGTTGCTCAGCCTCATCTGCCCATGGCAGTGCTCGCACAGAGGCACAGAGAATGGGGCTGCTTGCTTGTCTTGCCACCTCAAACTTCAAACGTAGCCTGGGAAAGTTGGTGTCCCAGCCAGGCTCCTTTCGCAGCCCTGCTCCGAAAGTGCGAACGTCTGCAGATAGCTGGCAGCCAGAAGGTTCTATCCTGGAAAGCACTTGCTCAGCCTCATCTGCCCATGGCACTGTTCGCATAGAGGCACAGAGAATGGGGCTGCTTGCTTGTCTTGCCACCTCAAACTTCAAACGCATGCTGGGAATGGTGGTGTCCCTGCCAGGCTCCTATCACAGCCCTGCTCCGAAAGTGCAAACGTCTGCAGATAGCTGGCAGCCAGAAGGTGCTAGCCTGGAAAGCTGTTGCTCAGCCTCATCTGCCCATGGCACTGTTCGCATAGAGGCACAGAGAATGGGGCTGCTTGCTTATCTTGCCACTTGAAACTTCAAACGCATGCTGGGAATGGTGGTGTCCCAGCCAGGCTCCTTTCGCAACCCTGCTCCAAAAGTGCGAACATCTGCAGATAGCTGGCAGGCAGAAGGGGCTAGCCTGTAAAGCTGTTGCTCAGCCTCATCTGCCCATGGCACTGCTCACACAGAGGCACAGAGAATGGGGCTGCTTGTTTGTCTTGCCACCTCAAACTTCAAACGTAGCCTGGGAAAGTTGGTGTCCCAGCCAGGCTCCTTTCGCAGCCCTGCTCCGAAAGTGCGAACGTCTGCAGATAGCTGGCAGCCAGAAGGGGCTAGCCTGGAAAGCTGTTGCTCAGCCTCATCTGCCCATGGCACTGCTCGCACAGAGGCACAGAGACTGGGGCTCCTTGCTTGTCTTGCCACCTCAAACTTCAAACGTAGCCTGGGAAAGATGGTGTACCTGCTAGGCTCCTTTCGCAGCCCTGCTCTTGAAATGCGAACGTCTGCAGATAGCTGGCAGCCAGATGGGGCTAGCCTGGAAAGCTGTTGCTCAGCCTCATCTGCCCATGGCACTGTTCGCATAGAGGCACAGAGAATGGGGCTGCTTGCTTATCTTGCCACTTGAAACTTCAAACGCATGCTGGGAATGGTGGTGTCCCTGCCAGGCTCCTATCACAGCCCTGCTCCGAAAGTGCGAACGTCTGCAGATAGCTGGCAGGCAGAAGGGGCTAGCCTGGAAAGCTGTTGCTCAGCCTCATCTGCCCATGGCAGTGCTCGCACAGAGGCACAGAGAATGGGGCTGCTTGCTTGTCTTGCCACCTCAAACTTCAAACGTAGCCTGGGAAATTTGGTGTCCCAGCCAGGCTCCTTTCGCAGCCCTGCTCCGAAAGTGCGAACGTCTGCAGATAGCTGGCAGCCAGAAGGTGCTAGCCTGGTAAGCTGTTGCTCAGCCTCATCTGCCCATGGCACTGTTCGCATAGAGGCACAAGAGAATGGGGCTGCTTGCTTGTCTTGCCACCTCAAACTTCAAACGTAGCCTGGGAAAGTTGGTGTCCCTGCCAGGCTCCTATCACAGCCCTGCTCCGAAAGTGCGAACGTCTGCAGATAGCTGGCAGCCAGAAGGGGCTAGCCTGGAAAGCTGTTGCTCAGCCTCATCTGCCAATGGCGCTGCTCGCACAGAGGCACAGAGAATGGGGCTCCTTGCTTGTCTTGCCACCTCAAACTTCAAACGTAGCCTGGGAAAGATGGTGTACCTGCCAGGCTCCTTTCGCAGCCCTGGTCTTGAAATGCGAACGTCTGCAGATAGCTGGCAGCCAGAAGGGGCTAGCCTGGAAAGCTGTTGCTCAGCCTCATCTGCCCATGGCACTGTTCGCATAGAGGCACAAGAGAATGGGGCTGCTTGCTTATCTTGCCACTTGAAACTTCAAACGCATGCTGGGAATGGTGGTGTCCCTGCCAGGCTCCTATCACAGCCCTGCTCCGAAAGTGCGAACGTCTGCAGATAGCTGGCAGCCAGAAGGTGCTAGCCTGGAAAGCTGTTGCTCAGCCTCATCTGCCCATGGCACTGTTCGCATAGAGGCACAGAGAATGGGGCTGCTTGCTTATCTTGCCACTTGAAACTTGAAACGCATGCTGGGAAAGTTGGTGTCCCAGCCAGGCTCCTTTCGCAACCCTGCTCCGAAAGTGCGAACATCTGCAGATAGCTGGCAGGCAGAAGGGGCTAGCCTGGAAAGCTGTTGCTCAGCCTCATCTGCCCATGGCACTGCTCACACAGAGGCACAGAGAATGGGGCAGCTTGTTTGTCTTGCCACCTCAAACTTCAAACGTAGCCTGGGAAAGTTGGTGTCCCAGCCAGGCTCCTTTCGCAGCCCTGCTCCGAAAGTGCGAACGTCTGCAGATAGCTGGCAGCCAGAAGGGGCTAGCCTGGAAAGCTGTTGCTCAGCCTCATCTGCCCATGGCACTGCTCGCACAGAGGCACAGAGACTGGGGCTCCTTGCTTGTCTTGCCACCTCAAACTTCAAACGTAGCCTGGGAAAGATGGTGTACCTGCTAGGCTCCTTTCGCAGCCCTGCTCTTGAAATGCGAACGTCTGCAGATAGCTGGCAGCCAGAAGGTGCTAGCCTGGAAAGCTGTTGCTCAGCCTCATCTGCCCATGGCACTGTTCGCATAGAGGCACAGAGAATGGGGCTGCTTGCTTATCTTGCCACTTGAAACTTCAAACGCATGCTGGGAATGGTGGTGTCCCTGCCAGGCTCCTATCACAGCCCTGCTCCGAAAGTGCGAACGTCTGCAGATAGCTGGCAGGCAGAAGGGACTAGCCTGGAAAGATGTTGCTCAGCCTCATCTGCCCATGGCAGTGCTTGCACAGAGGCACAGAGAATGGGGCTGCTTGCTTGTCTTGCCACCTCAAACTTCAAACGTAGCCTGGGAAAGTTGGTGTCCCAGCCAGGCTCCTATCACAGCCCTGCTCCGAAAGTGAGAACATCTGCAGATAGCTGGCAGCCAGAAGGGGCTAGCCTGGAAAGCTGTTGCTCAGCCTCATCTGCCAATGGCACTGCTCGCACAGAGGCGCAGAGAATGGGGCTCCTTGCTTGTCTTGCCACCTCAAACTTCAAACGTAGCCTGGGAAAGATGGTGTACCTGCCAGGCTCCTTTCGCAGCCCTGCTCTTGAAATGCGAACGTCTGCAGATAGCTGGCAGCCAGAAGGGGCTAGCCTGGAAAGCTGTTGCTCAGCCTCATCTGCCCATGGCACTGTTCGCATAGAGGCACAAGAGAATGGGGCTGCTTGCTTCTCTTGCCACTTCAAACTTCAAACGCATGCTGGGAATGGTGGTGTCCCTGCCAGGCTCCTATCCCAGCCCTGCTCCGAAAGTGCGAACGTCTGCAGATAGCTGGCAGCCAGAAGGGGCTATCCTGGAAAGCTGTTGCTCAGCCTCATCTGCCCATGGCACTGCTCACACAGAGGCACAGAGAATGGGGCTGCTTGCTTATCTTGCCACTTGAAACTTCAAACGCATGCTGGGAAAGTTGGTGTCCCAGCCAGGCTCCTTTCGCAGCCCTGCTCCGAAAGTGTGAACATCTGCAGATAGCTGGCAGGCAGAAGGGACTAGCCTGGAAAGCTGTTGCTCAGCCTCATCTGCCCATTGCACTGCTCACACAGAGGCACAGAGAATGGGGCTGCTTGTTTGTCTTGCCACCTCAAACTTCAAACGTAGCCTGGGAAAGTTGGTGTCCGTGCCAGAATCCTTTCGCAGACCTGCTCTGGAAGTGCGAACGTCTGCAGATAGCTGGCAGCCAGAAGGGGCTAGCCTGGAAAGCTGTTGCTCAGCCTCATCTGCCCATGGCAGTGCTCGCACAGAGGCACAGAGAATGGGGCTGCTTGCTTGTCTTGCCACCTCAAACTTCAAACGTAGCCTGGGAAAGTTGGTGTCCCAGCCAGGCTCCTTTCGCAGCCCTGCTCCGAAAGTGCGAACGTCTGCAGATAGCTGGCAGCCAGAAGGTGCTATCCTGGAAAGCACTTGCTCAGCCTCATCTGCCCATGGCACTGTTCGCATAGAGGCACAGAGAATGGGGCTGCTTGCTTGTCTTGCCACCTCAAACTTCAAACGCATGCTGGGAATGGTGGTGTCCCTGCCAGGCTCCTATCCCAGCCCTGCTCCGAAAGTGCAAACGTCTGCAGATAGCTGGCAGCCAGAAGGTGCTAGCCTGGAAAGCTGTTGCTCAGCCTCATCTGCCCATGGCACTGTTCGCATAGAGGCACAGAGAATGGGGCTGCTTGCTTATCTTGCCACTTGAAACTTCAAACGCATGCTGGGAATGGTGGTGTCCCAGCCAGGCTCCTTTCGCAACCCTGCTCCAAAAGTGCGAACATCTGCAGATAGCTGGCAGGCAGAAGGGGCTAGCCTGTAAAGCTGTTGCTCAGCCTCATCTGCCCATGGCACTGCTCACACAGAGGCACAGAGAATGGGGCTGCTTGTTTGTCTTGCCACCTCAAACTTCAAACGTAGCCTGGGAAAGTTGGTGTCCCAGCCAGGCTCCTTTCGCAGCCCTGCTCCGAAAGTGCGAACGTCTGCAGATAGCTGGCAGCCAGAAGGGGCTAGCCTGGAAAGCTGTTGCTCAGCCTCATCTGCCCATGGCAGTGCTCGCACAGAGGCACAGAGACTGGGGCTCCTTGCTTGTCTTGCCACCTCAAACTTCAAACGTAGCCTGGGAAAGATGGTGTACCTGCTAGGCTCCTTTCGCAGCCCTGCTCTTGAAATGCGAACGTCTGCAGATAGCTGGCAGCCAGATGGGGCTAGCCTGGAAAGCTGTTGCTCAGCCTCATCTGCCCATGGCACTGTTCGCATAGAGGCACAGAGAATGGGGCTGCTTGCTTATCTTGCCACTTGAAACTTCAAACGCATGCTGGGAATGGTGGTGTCCCTGCCAGGATCCTATCACAGCCCTGCTCCGAAAGTGCGAACGTCTGCAGATAGCTGGCAGGCAGAAGGGGCTAGCCTGGAAAGCTGTTGCTCAGCCTCATCTGCCCATGGCAGTGCTCGCACAGAGGCACAGAGAATGGGGCTGCTTGCTTGTCTTGCCACCTCAAACTTCAAACGTAGCCTGGGAAATTTGGTGTCCCAGCCAGGCTCCTTTCGCAGCCCTGCTCCGAAAGTGCGAACGTCTGCAGATAGCTGGCAGCCAGAAGGTGCTAGCCTGGTAAGCTGTTGCTCAGCCTCATCTGCCCATGGCACTGTTCGCATAGAGGCACAAGAGAATGGGGCTGCTTGCTTGTCTTGCCACCTCAAACTTCAAACGTAGCCTGGGAAAGTTGGTGTCCCTGCCAGGCTCCTATCACAGCCCTGCTCCGAAAGTGCGAACGTCTGCAGATAGCTGGCAGCCAGAAGGGGCTAGCCTGGAAAGCTGTTGCTCAGCCTCATCTGCCAATGGCGCTGCTCGCACAGAGGCACAGAGAATGGGGCTCCTTGCTTGTCTTGCCACCTCAAACTTCAAACGTAGCCTGGGAAAGATGGTGTACCTGCCAGGCTCCTTTCGCAGCCCTGGTCTTGAAATGCGAACGTCTGCAGATAGCTGGCAGCCAGAAGGGGCTAGCCTGGAAAGCTGTTGCTCAGCCTCATCTGCCCATGGCACTGTTCGCATAGAGGCACAAGAGAATGGGGCTGCTTGCTTATCTTGCCACTTGAAACTTCAAACGCATGCTGGGAATGGTGGCGTCCCTGCCAGGCTCCTATCACAGCCCTGCTCCGAAAGTGCGAACGTCTGCAGATAGCTGGCAGCCAGAAGGTGCTAGCCTGGAAAGCTGTTGCTCAGCCTCATCTGCCCATGGCACTGTTCGCATAGAGGCACAGAGAATGGGGCTGCTTGCTTATCTTGCCACTTGAAACTTCAAACGCATGCTGGGAAAGTTGGTGTCCCAGCCAGGCTCCTTTCGCAACCCTGCTCCGAAAGTGCGAACATCTGCAGATAGCTGGCAGGCAGAAGGGGCTAGCCTGGAAAGCTGTTGCTCAGCCTCATCTGCCCATGGCACTGCTCACACAGAGGCACAGAGAATGGGGCAGCTTGTTTGTCTTGCCACCTCAAACTTCAAACGTAGCCTGGGAAAGTTGGTGTCCCAGCCAGGCTCCTTTCGCAGCCCTGCTCCGAAAGTGCGAACGTCTGCAGATAGCTGGCAGGCAGAAGGGGCTAGCCTGGAAAGCTGTTGCTCAGCCTCATCTGCCCATGGCACTGCTCGCACAGAGGCACAGAGACTGGGGCTCCTTGCTTGTCTTGCCACCTCAAACTTCAAACGTAGCCTGGGAAAGATGGTGTACCTGCTAGGATCCTTTCGCAGCCCTGCTCTTGAAATGCGAACGTCTGCAGATAGCTGGCAGGCAGAAGGGGCTAGCCTGGAAAGCTGTTGCTCAGCCTCATCTGCCCATGGCACTGTTCGCATAGAGGCACAGAGAATGGGGCTGCTTGCTTATCTTGCCACTTGAAACTTCAAACGCATGCTGGGAATGGTGGTGTCCCTGCCACGCTGCTATCACAGCCCTGCTCCGAAAGTGAGAACGTCTGCAGATAGCTGGCAGCCAGAAGGGGCTAGCCTGGAAAGCTGTTGCTCAGCCTCATCTGCCCATAGCACTGCTCGCACAGAGGCACAGAGAATGGGGTCCTTGCTTGTCTTGCCACCTCAAACTTCAAACGTAGCCTGGGAAAGATGGTGTACCTGCCAGGCTCCTTTCGCAGCCCTGCTCCTAAAATGCGAATGTCTGCAGATAGCTGGCAGCCAGAAGGGGCTAGCCTGGTAAGCTGTTGCTCAGCCTCATCTGCCCATGGCACTGCTCGCACAGAGACACAGAGAATGGGGCTCCTTGCTTGTCTTGCCACCTCAAACTTCAAACATAGCCTGGGAAATATGGTGTACCTGCTAGGCTCCTTTCGCAACCCTGCTCTTGAAATGCAAACGTCTGCAGATAGCTGGCAGACAGAAGGTGCTAGCCTGGAAAGCTGTTGCTCAGCCTCATCTGCCCATGGCACTGTTCGCAAAGAGGCACAGAGAATGGGGCTGCTTGCTTATCTTGCCACTTGAAACTTCAAACGCATGCTGGGAATGGTGGTGTCCCTGCCAGGATCCTATCACAGCCCTGCTCCGAAAGTGCAAACGTCTGCAGATAGCTGGCAGCCAGAAGGTGCTAGCCTGGAAAGCTGTTGCTCAGCCTCATCTGCCCATGGCACTGTTCGCATAGAGGCAGAGAGAATGGGGCTGCTTGCTTATCTTGCCACTTGAAACTTCAAACGCATGCTGGGAATGATGGTGTCCGTGCCAGAATCCTTTCGCAGCCCTGCTCCGAAAGTGCGAACGTCTGCAGATAGCTGGCAGGCAGAAGGGGCTAGCCTGGAAAGCTGTTGCTCAGCCTCATCTGCCCATGGCAGTGCTCGCACAGAGGCACAGAGAATGGGGCTCCTTGCTTGTCTTGCCACCTCAAACTTCAAACGTAGCCTGGGAAATTTGGTGTCCCAGCCAGGCTCCTTTCGCAGCCCTGCTCCGAAAGTGCGAACGTCTGCCGATAGCTGGCAGCCAGAAGGTGCTAGCCTGGAAAGCTGTTGCTCAGCCTCATCTGCCCATGGCAGTGCTCGCACAGAGGCACAGAGAATGGGGCTGCTTGCTTGTCTTGCCACCTCAAACTTCAAACGTAGCCTGGGAAAGATGGTGTACCTGCTAGGCTCCTTTCGCAGACCTGCTCTTGAAATGCGAACGTCTGCAGATAGCTGGCAGCCAGAAGGGACTAGCCTGGAAAGCTGTTGCTCAGCCTCATCTGCCCATGGCACTGTTCGCATAGAGGCACAGAGAATGGGGCTGCTTGCTTATCTTGCCACTTGAAACTTCAAACGCATGCTGGGAATGGTGGTGTCCCTGCCAGGCTCCTATCACAGCCCTGCTCCGAAAGTGCGAACGTCTGCAGATAGCTGGCAGCCAGAAGGGGCTAGCCTGGAAAGCTGTTGCTCAGCCTCATCTGCCCATGGCACTGCTCGCACAGAGGCACAGAGAATGGGGCTGCTTGCTTGTCTTGCCACCTCAAACTTCAAACGTATCCTGGGAAAGTTGGTGTCCGTGCCAGAATCCTTTCGGAGACCAGCTCCGCAAATGCGAATGTTTGCAGATAGCTGGCAGCCAGAAGGTGCTAGCCTGGAAAGCTGTTGCTCAGCCTCATCTGCCCATGGCAGTGCTCGCACAGAGGCACAGAGAATGGGGCTGCTTGCTTGTCTTGCCACCTCAAACTTCAAACGTAGCCTGGGAATGGTGGTGTCCCTGCCAGGATACTATCACAGCCCTGCTCCGAAAGTGCGAACGTCTGCAGATAGCTGGCAGCCAGAAGGTGCTAGCCTGGAAAGCTGTTGCTCAGCCTCATCTGCCAATGGCACTGTTCGCATAGAGGCAGAGAGAATGGGGCTGCTTGCTTATCTTGCCACTTGAAACTTCAAACGCATGCTGGGAATGGTGGTGTCCCTGCCAGGCTCCTATCACAGCCCTGCTCCGAAAGTGCGAACGTCTGCAGATAGCTGGCAGCCAGAAGGGGCTAGCCTGGAAAGCTGTTGCTCAGCCTCATCTGCCCATGGCAGTGCTCGCACAGAGGCACAGAGAATGGGGCTGCTTGCTTGTCTTGCCACCTCAAACTTCAAACGTAGCCTGGGAAAGTTGGTGTCCGTGCCAGAATCCTTTCGGAGACCAGCTCCGAAAATGCGAATGTTTGCAGATAGCTGGCAGCCAGAAGGGGCTAGCCTGGAAAGCTGTTGCTCAGCCTCATCTGCCAATGGCACTGCTCACACAGAGGCACAGAGAATGGGGCTCCTTGCTTGTCTTGCCACCTCAAACTTCAAAAGTAGCCTTGGAAAGATGGTGTACCTGCCAGGCTCCTTTCGCAGCCCTGCTCTTGAAATGCGAACGTCTGCCGATAGCTGGCAGCCAGAAGGTGCTAGCCTGGAAAGCTGTTGCTCAGCCTCATCTGCCCATGGCACGGTTCGCATAGAGGCACAGAGAATGGGGCTGCTTGCTTATCTTGCCACTTGAAACTTCAAACGCATGCTGGGAATGGTGGTGTCCCTGCCAGGCTCCTATCACAGCCCTGCTCCGAAAGTGCGAACGTCTGCAGATAGCTGGCAGGCAGAAGGGGCTAGCCTGGAAAGCTGTTGCTCAGCCTCATCTGCCCATGGCAGTGCTCGCACAGAGGCACAGAGAATGGGGCTGCTTGCTTGTCTTGCCACCTCAAACTTCAAACGTAGCCTGGGAAAGTTGGTGTCCGTGCCAGAATCCTTTCGGAGACCAGCTCCGAAAATGCGAATGTTTGCAGATAGCTGGCAGCCAGAAGGGGCTAGCCTGGAAAGCTGTTGCTCAGCCTCATCTGCCAATGGCACTGCTCACACAGAGGCACAGAGAATGGGGCTGCTTGCTTATCTTGCCACTTGAAACTTCAAACGCATGCTGGGAATGGTGGTGTCCCTGCCACGCTGCTATCACAGCCCTGCTCCGAAAGTGCGAACGTCTGCAGATAGCTGGCAGCCAGAAGGGGCTAGCCTGGAAAGCTGTTGCTCAGCCTCATCTGCCCATAGCACTGCTCGCACAGAGGCACAGAGAATGGGGTCCTTGCTTGTCTTGCCACCTCAAACTTCAAACGTAGCCTGGGAAAGATGGTGTACCTGCCAGGCTCCTTTCGCAGCCCTGCTCCTAAAATGCGAATGTCTGCAGATAGCTGGCAGCCAGAAGGGGCTAGCCTGGTAAGCTGTTGCTCAGCCTCATCTGCCCATGGCACTGCTCGCACAGAGACACAGAGAATGGGGCTCCTTGCTTGTCTTGCCACCTCAAACTTCAAACATAGCCTGGGAAATATGGTGTACCTGCTAGGCTCCTTTCGCAACCGTGCTCTTGAAATGCAAACGTCTGCAGATAGCTGGCAGCCAGAAGGTGCTATCCTGGAAAGCTGTTGCTCAGCCTCATCTGCCCATGGCACTGTTCGCAAAGAGGCACAGAGAATGGGGCTGCTTGCTTATCTTGCCACTTGAAACTTCAAACGCATGCTGGGAATGGTGGTGTCCCTGCCAGGATCCTATCACAGCCCTGCTCCGAAAGTGCAAACGTCTGCAGATAGCTGGCAGCCAGAAGGTGCTAGCCTGGAAAGCTGTTGCTCAGCCTCATCTGCCCATGGCACTGTTCGCATAGAGGCAGAGAGAATGGGGCTGCTTGCTTATCTTGCCACTTGAAACTTCAAACGCATGCTGGGAATGGTGGTGTCCGTGCCAGAATCCTTTCGCAGCCCTGCTCCGAAAGTGCGAACGTCTGCAGATAGCTGGCAGGCAGAAGGGGCTAGCCTGGAAAGCTGTTGCTCAGCCTCATCTGCCCATGGCAGTGCTCGCACAGAGGCACAGAGAATGGGGCTCCTTGCTTGTCTTGCCACCTCAAACTTCAAACGTAGCCTGGGAAATTTGGTGTCCCAGCCAGGCTCCTTTCGCAGCCCTGCTCCGAAAGTGCGAACGTCTGCCGATAGCTGGCAGCCAGAAGGTGCTAGCCTGGAAAGCTGTTGCTCAGCCTCATCTGCCCATGGCAGTGCTCGCACAGAGGCACAGAGAATGGGGCTGCTTGCTTGTCTTGCCACCTCAAACTTCAAACGTAGCCTGGGAAAGATGGTGTACCTGCTAGGCTCCTTTCGCAGACCTGCTCTTGAAATGCGAACGTCTGCAGATAGCTGGCAGCCAGAAGGGACTAGCCTGGAAAGCTGTTGCTCAGCCTCATCTGCCCATGGCACTGTTCGCATAGAGGCAGAGAGAATGGGGCTGCTTGCTTATCTTGCCACTTGAAACTTCAAACGCATGCTGGGAATGGTGGTGTCCCTGCCAGGCTCCTATCACAGCCCTGCTCCGAAAGTGCGAACGTCTGCAGATAGCTGGCAGCCAGAAGGGGCTAGCCTGGAAAGCTGTTGCTCAGCCTCATCTGCCCATGGCAGTGCTCGCACAGAGGCACAGAGAATGGGGCTGCTTGCTTGTCTTGCCACCTCAAACTTCAAACGTAGCCTGGGAAAGTTGGTGTCCGTGCCAGAATCCTTTCGGAGACCAGCTCCGAAAATGCGAATGTTTGCAGATAGCTGGCAGCCAGAAGGGGCTAGCCTGGAAAGCTGTTGCTCAGCCTCATCTGCCAATGGCACTGCTCACACAGAGGCACAGAGAATGGGGCTCCTTGCTTGTCTTGCCACCTCAAACTTCAAACGTAGCCTGGGAAAGATGGTGTACCTGCCAGGCTCCTTTCGCAGCCCTGCTCTTGAAATGAGAACGTCTGCCGATAGCTGGCAGCCAGAAGGTGCTAGCCTGGAAAGCTGTTGCTCAGCCTCATCTGCCCATGGCACGGTTCGCATAGAGGCACAGAGAATGGGGCTGCTTGCTTATCTTGCCACTTGAAACTTCAAACGCATGCTGGGAATGGTGGTGTCCCTGCCAGGCTCCTATCACAGCCCTGCTCCGAAAGTGCGAACGTCTGCAGATAGCTGGCAGGCAGAAGGGGCTAGCCTGGAAAGCTGTTGCTCAGCCTCATCTGCCCATGGCACTGCTCACACAGAGGCACAGAGAATGGGGCTGCTTGCTTGTCTTGCCACCTCAAACTTCAAACGTAGCCTGGGAAAGTTGGTGTCCCTGCCAGGCTCCTATCACAGCCCTGCTCTTGAAATGCAAACGTCTGCAGATAGCTGGCAGCCAGAAGGTGCTAGCCTGGAAAGCTGTTGCTCAGCCTCATCTGCCAATGGCACTGTTCGCATAGAGGCAGAGAGAATGGGGCTGCTTGCTTATCTTGCCACTTGAAACTTCAAACGCATGCTGGGAATGGTGGTGTCCCTGCCAGGCTCCTATCACAGCCCTGCTCCGAAAGTGCGAACGTCTGCAGATAGCTGGCAGGCAGAAGGGGCTAGCCTGGAAAGCTGTTGCTCAGCCTCATCTGCCCATGGCAGTGCTCGCACAGAGGCACAGAGAATGGGGCTGCTTGCTTGTCTTGCCACCTCAAACTTCAAACGTAGCCTGGGAAAGTTGGTGTCCGTGCCAGAATCCTTTCGGAGACCAGCTCCGAAAATGCGAATGTTTGCAGATAGCTGGCAGCCAGAAGGGGCTAGCCTGGAAAGCTGTTGCTCAGCCTCATCTGCCAATGGCACTGCTCACACAGAGGCACAGAGAATGGGGCTGCTTGCTTGTCTTGCCACCTCAAACTTCAAACGTAGCCTGGGAAAGATGGTGTACCTGCCAGGCTCCTTTCGCAGCCCTGCTCTTGAAATGCGAACGTCTGCAGATAGCTGGCAGCCAGAAGGGGCTAGCCTGGAAAGCTGTTGCTCAGCCTCATCTGCCCATGGCACTGTTCGCATAGAGGCACAAGAGAATGGGGCTGCTTGCTTATCTTGCCACTTGAAACTTCAAACGCATGCTGGGAATGGTGGTGTCCCTGCCAGGCTCCTATCACAGCCCTGCTCCAAAAGTGCGAACGTCTGCAGATAGCTGGCAGCCAGAAGGGGCTATCCTGGAAAGCTGTTGCTCAGCCTCATCTGCCCATGGCACTGTTCGCATAGAGGCACAGAGAATGGGGCTGCTTGCTTATCTTTCCACTTGAAACTTCAAACGCATGCTGGGAAAGTTGGTGTCCCAGCCAGGCTCCTTTCGCAGCCCTGCTCCGAAAGTGCAAACGTCTGCAGATAGCTGGCAGCCAGAAGGTGGTAGCCTGGAAAGCTGTTGCTCAGCCTCATCTGCCCATGGCAGTGCTCGCACAGAGGCACAGAGAATGGGGCTGCTTGCTTGTCTTGCCACCTCAAACTTCAAACGTAGCCTGGGAAAGTTGGTGTCCCAGCCAGGCTCCTTTCGCAGCCCTGCTCCGAAAGTGCGAACGTCTGCAGATAGCTGGCAGCCAGAAGGTGCTATCCTGGAAAGCACTTGCTCAGCCTCATCTGCCCATGGCACTGTTCGCATATAGGCACAGAGAATGGGGCTGCTTGTTTATCTTGCCACTTGAAACTTCAAACGCATGCTGGGAATGGTGGTGTCCCTGCCAGGCTCCTATCACAGCCCTGCTTCGAAAGTGCGAACGTCTGCAGATAGCTGGCAGGCAGAAGGGGCTAGCCTGGAAAGCTGTTGCTCAGCCTCATCTGCCCATGGCACTGTTCGCATAGAGGCACAGAGAATGGGGCTGCTTGCTTGTCTTGCCACCTCAAACTTCAAACGTAGCGTGGGAAAGATGGTGTACCTGCTAGGCTCCTTTCGCAGCCCTGCTCTTGAAATGCGAACGTCTGCAGATAGCTGGCAGCCAGAAGGTGCTAGCCTGGAAAGCTGTTGCTCAGCCTCATCTGCCCATGGCACGGTTCGCATAGAGGCACAGAGAATGGGGCTGCTTGCTTATCTTGCCACTTGAAACTTCAAACGCATGCTGGGAATGGTGGTGTCCCTGCCAGGCTCGTATCACAGCCCTGCTCCGAAAGTGCGAACGTCTGCAGATAGCTGGCAGGCAGAAGGGGCTAGCCTGGAAAGCTGTTGCTCAGCCTCATCTGCCCATGGCACTGCTCACACAGAGGCACAGAGAATGGGGCTGCTTGCTTGTCTTGCCACCTCAAACTTCAAACGTAGCCTGGGAAAGTTGGTGTCCCTGCCAGGCTCCTATCACAGCCCTGCTCCGAAAGTGAGAACATCTGCAGATAGCTGGCAGGCAGAAGGGGCTAGCCTGGAAAGCTGTTGCTCAGCCTCATCTGCCCATGGCACTGCTCGCACAGAGGCACAGAGAATGGGGCTCCTTGCTTGTCTTGCCACCTCAAACTTCAAACGTAGCCTGGGAAAGATGGTGTACCTGTCAGGCTCCTTTCGCAGCCCTGCTCTTGAAATGCGAACGTCTGCAGATAGCTGGCAGGCAGAAGGGGCTAGCCTGGAAAGCTGTTGCTCAGCCTCATCTGCCCATGGCACTGTTCGCATAGAGGCACAAGAGAATGGGGCTGCTTGCTTATCTTGCCACTTGAAACTTCAAACGCATGCTGGGAATGGTGGTGTCCCTGCCAGGCTCCTATCACAGCCCTGCTCCGAAAGTGCGAACGTCTGCAGATAGCTGGCAGCCAGAAGGTGCTAGCCTGGAAAGCTGTTGCTCAGCCTCATCTGCCCATGGCACTGTTCGCATAGAGGCACAGAGAATGGGGCTGCTTGCTTATCTTGCCACTTGAAACTTCAAACGCATGATGGGAATGGTGGTGTCCCAGCCAGGCTCCTTTCGCAGCCCTGCTCCGAAAGTGCGAACGTCTGCAGATAGCTGGCAGGCAGAAGGGGCTAGCCTGGAAAGCTGTTGCTCAGCCTCATCTGCCCATGGCACTGCTCACACAGAGGCACAGAGAATGGGGCTGCTTGTTTGTCTTGCCACCTCAAACTTCAAACGTAGCCTGGGAAAGTTGGTGTCCCAGCCAGGCTCCTTTCGCAGCCCTGCTCCGAAAGTGCGAACGTCTGCAGATAGCTGGCAGCCAGAAGGGGCTAGCCTGGAAAGCTGTTGCTCAGCCTCATCTGCCCATGGCAGTGCTCGCACAGAGGCACAGAGAATGGGGCTCCTTGCTTGTCTTGCCACCTCAAACTTCAAACGTAGCCTGGGAAAGTTGGTGTCCCAGCCAGGCTCCTTTCGCAGCCCTGCTCCGAAAGTGCGAACGTCTGCAGATAGCTGGCAGCCAGAAGGTGCTATCCTGGAAAGCACTTGCTCAGCCTCATCTGCCCATGGCACTGTTCGCATAGAGGCACAGAGAATGGGGCTGCTTGTTTATCTTGCCACTTGAAACTTCAAACGCATGCTGGGAATGGTGGTGTCCCTGCCAGGCTCCTATCACAGCCCTGCTTCGAAAGTGCGAACGTCTGCAGATAGCTGGCAGGCAGAAGGGGCTAGCCTGGAAAGCTGTTGCTCAGCCTCATCTGCCCATGGCACTGCTCACACAGAGGCACAGAGAATGGGGCAGCTTGTTTGTCTTGCCACCTCAAACTTCAAACGTAGCCTGGGAAAGTTGGTGTCCCAGTCAGGCTCCTTTCGCAGCCCTGCTCCGAAAATGCGAATGTTTGCAGATAGCTGGCAGCCAGAAGGGGCTAGCCTGGAAAGCTGTTGCTCAGCCTCATCTGCCAATGGCACTGCTCACACAGAGGCACAGAGAATGGGGCTCCTTGCTTGTCTTGCCACCTCAAACTTCAAACGTAGCCTGGGAAAGATGGTGTACCTGCCAGGCTCCTTTCGCAGCCTTGCTCTTGAAATGCGAACGTCTGCCGATAGCTGGCAGCCAGAAGGTGCTAGCCTGGAAAGCTGTTGCTCAGCCTCATCTGCCCATGGCACGGTTCGCATAGAGGCACAGAGAATGGGGCTGCTTGCTTATCTTGCCACTTGAAACTTCAAACGCATGCTGGGAATGGTGTTGTCCCTGCCAGGCTCCTATCACAGCCCTGCTCCGAAAGTGCGAACGTCTGCAGATAGCTGGCAGCCAGAAGGGGCTAGCCTGGAAAGCTGTTGCTCAGCCTCATCTGCCCATGGCACTGCTCACACAGAGGCACAGAGAATGGGGCTGCTTGCTTGTCTTGCCACCTCAAACTTCAAACGTAGCCTGGGAAAGTTGGTGTCCCTGCCAGGCTCCTATCACAGCCCTGCTCTTGAAATGCAAACGTCTGCAGATAGCTGGCAGCCAGAAGGTGCTAGCCTGGAAAGCTGTTGCTCAGCCTCATCTGCCCATGGCACTGTTCGCAAAGAGGCACAGAGAATGGGGCTGCTTGCTTATCTTCCCACTTGAAACTTCAAACGCATGCTGGGAATGGTGGTGTCCCTGCCAGGCTCCTATCACAGCCCTGCTTCGAAAGTGCGAACGTCTGCAGATAGCTGGCAGCCAGAAGGTGCTAGCCTGGAAAGCTGTTGCTCAGCCTCATCTGCCAATGGCACTGTTCGCATAGAGGCAGAGAGAATGGGGCTGCTTGCTTATCTTGCCACTTGAAACTTCAAACGCATGCTGGGAATGGTGGTGTCCCTGCCAGGCTCCTATCACAGCCCTGCTCCGAAAGTGCGAACGTCTGCAGATAGCTGGCAGCCAGAAGGGGCTAGCCTGGAAAGCTGTTGCTCAGCCTCATCTGCCCATGGCAGTGCTCGCACAGAGGCACAGAGAATGGGGCTGCTTGCTTGTCTTGCCACCTCAAACTTCAAACGTAGCCTGGGAAAGTTGGTGTCCGTGCCAGAATTCTTTCGGAGACCAGCTCCGAAAATGCGAATGTTTGCAGATAGCTGGCAGCCAGAAGGGGCTAGCCTGGAAAGCTGTTGCTCAGCCTCATCTGCCAATGGCACTGCTCACACAGAGGCACAGAGAATGGGGCTGCTTGCTTGTCTTGCCACCTCAAACTTCAAACGTAGCCTGGGAAAGATGGTGTACCTGCCAGGCTCCTTTCGCAGCCCTGCTCTTGAAATGCGAACGTCTGCAGATAGCTGGCAGCCAGAAGGGGCTAGCCTGGAAAGCTGTTGCTCAGCCTCATCTGCCCATGGCACTGTTCGCATAGAGGCACAAGAGAATGGGGCTGCTTGCTTATCTTGCCACTTGAAACTTCAAACGCATGCTGGGAATGGTGGTGTCCCTGCCAGGCTCCTATCACAGCCCTGCTCCGAAAGTGCGAACGTCTGCAGATAGCTGGCAGGCAGAAGGGGCTATCCTGGAAAGCTGTTGCTCAGCCTCATCTGCCCATGGCACTGTTCGCATAGAGGCACAGAGAATGGGGCTGCTTGCTTATCTTTCCACTTGAAACTTCAAACGCATGCTGGGAAAGTTGGTGTCCCAGCCAGGCTCCTTGCGCAGCCCTGCTCCGAAAGTGCAAACGTCTGCAGATAGCTGGCAGCCAGAAGGTGGTAGCCTGGAAAGCTGTTGCTCAGCCTCATCTGCCCATGGCAGTGCTCGCACAGAGGCACAGAGAATGGGGCTGCTTGCTTGTCTTGCCACCTCAAACTTCAAACGTAGCCTGGGAAAGTTGGTGTCCCAGCCAGGCTCCTTTCGCAGCCCTGCTCCGAAAGTGCGAACGTCTGCAGATAGCTGGCAGCCAGAAGGTGCTATCCTGGAAAGCACTTGCTCAGCCTCATCTGCCCATGGCACTGTTCGCATATAGGCACAGAGAATGGGGCTGCTTGTTTATCTTGCCACTTGAAACTTCAAACGCATGCTGGGAATGGTGGTGTCCCTGCCAGGCTCCTATCACAGCCCTGCTTCGAAAGTGCGAACGTCTGCAGATAGCTGGCAGGCAGAAGGGGCTAGCCTGGAAAGCTGTTGCTCAGCCTCATCTGCCCATGGCACTGTTCGCATAGAGGCACAGAGAATGGGGCTGCTTGCTTGTCTTGCCACCTCAAACTTCAAACGTAGCGTGGGAAAGATGGTGTACCTGCTAGGCTCCTTTCGCAGCCCTGCTCTTGAAATGCGAACGTCTGCAGATAGCTGGCAGCCAGAAGGTGCTAGCCTGGAAAGCTGTTGCTCAGCCTCATCTGCCCATGGCACGGTTCGCATAGAGGCACAGAGAATGGGGCTGCTTGCTTATCTTGCCACTTGAAACTTCAAACGCATGCTGGGAATGGTGGTGTCCCTGCCAGGCTCCTATCACAGCCCTGCTCCGAAAGTGCGAACGTCTGCAGATAGCTGGCAGGCAGAAGGGGCTAGCCTGGAAAGCTGTTGCTCAGCCTCATCTGCCCATGGCACTGCTCACACAGAGGCACAGAGAATGGGGCTGCTTGCTTGTCTTGCCACCTCAAACTTCAAACGGAGTCTGGGAAAGTTGGTGTCCCTGCTAGGCTCCTATCACAGCCCTGCTCCGAAAGTGAGAACATCTGCAGATAGCTGGCAGGCAGAAGGGGC
Organism: Opisthocomus hoazin; assembly: GCF_030867145.1. Taxonomy (NCBI): domain Eukaryota; kingdom Metazoa; phylum Chordata; class Aves; order Opisthocomiformes; family Opisthocomidae; genus Opisthocomus; species Opisthocomus hoazin. The sequence continues at coordinate 1,506,466 of NC_134438.1, read as the reverse complement.
TAGCCTGGAAAGCTGTTGCTCAGCCTCATCTGCCCATGGCACTGCTCGCACAGAGGCACAGAGAATGGGGCTCCTTGCTTGTCTTGCCACCTCAAACTTCAAACGTAGCCTGGGAAAGATGGTGTACCTGTCAGGCTCCTTTCGCAGCCCTGCTCTTGAAATGCGAACGTCTGCAGATAGCTGGCAGCCAGAAGGGGCTAGCCTGGAAAGCTGTTGCTCAGCCTCATCTGCCCATGGCACTGTTCGCATAGAGGCACAAGAGAATGGGGCTGCTTGCTTATCTTGCCACTTGAAACTTCAAACGCATGCTGGGAATGGTGGTGTCCCTGCCAGGCTCCTATCACAGCCCTGCTCCGAAAGTGCGAACGTCTGCAGATAGGTGGCAGCCAGAAGGTGCTAGCCTGGAAAGCTGTTGCTCAGCCTCATCTGCCCATGGCACTGTTCGCATAGAGGCACAGAGAATGGGGCTGCTTGCTTGTCTTGCCACCTCAAACTTCAAACGTAGCGTGGGAAAGATGGTGTACCTGCTAGGCTCCTTTCGCAGCCCTGCTCTTGAAATGCGAACGTCTGCAGATAGCTGGCAGCCAGAAGGTGCTATCCTGGAAAGCTGTTGCTCAGCCTCATCTGCCCATGGCACTGCTCACACAGAGGCACAGAGAATGGGGCTGCTTGTTTGTCTTGCCACCTCAAACTTCAAACGTAGCCTGGGAAAGTTGGTGTCCCAGGTAGGCTCCTTTCGCAGCCCTGCTCCGAAAGTGCGAACGTCTGCAGATAGCTGGCAGCCAGAAGGGGCTAGCCTGGAAAGCTGTTGCTCAGCCTCATCTGCCCATGGCACTGCTCGCACAGAGGCACAGAGAATGGGGCTGCTTGCTTGTCTTGCCACCTCAATCTTCAAACGTAGCGTGGGAAAGATGGTGTACCTGCTAGGCTCCTTTCGCAGCCCTGCTCTTGAAATGCGAACGTCTGCAGATAGCTGGCAGCCAGAAGGTGCTAGCCTGGAAAGCTGTTGCTCAGCCTCATCTGCCCATGGCACGGTTCGCATAGAGGCACAGAGAATGGGGCTGCTTGCTTATCTTGCCACTTGAAACTTCAAACGCATGCTGGGAATGGTGGTGTCCCTGCCAGGCTCGTATCACAGCCCTGCTCCGAAAGTGCGAACGTCTGCAGATAGCTGGCAGGCAGAAGGGGCTAGCCTGGAAAGCTGTTGCTCAGCCTCATCTGCCCATGGCACTGCTCACACAGAGGCACAGAGAATGGGGCTGCTTGCTTGTCTTGCCACCTCAAACTTCAAACGTAGCCTGGGAAAGTTGGTGTCCCAGCCAGGCTCCTATCACAGCCCTGCTCCGAAAGTGAGAACATCTGCAGATAGCTGGCAGGCAGAAGGGGCTAGCCTGGAAAGCTGTTGCTCAGCCTCATCTGCCCATGGCAGTGCTCGCACAGAGGCACAGAGAATGGGGCTCCTTGCTTGTCTTGCCACCTCAAACTTCAAACGTAGCCTGGGAAAGATGGTGTACCTGTCAGGCTCCTTTCGCAGCCCTGCTCTTCAAATGCGAACGTCTGCAGATAGCTGGCAGGCAGAAGGGGCTAGCCTGGAAAGCTGTTGCTCAGCCTCATCTGCCCATGGCACTGTTCGCATAGAGGCACAAGAGAATGGGGCTGCTTGCTTATCTTGCCACTTGAAACTTCAAACGCATGCTGGGAATGGTGGTGTCCCTGCCAGGCTCCTATCACAGCCCTGCTCCGAAAGTGCGAACGTCTGCAGATAGCTGGCAGCCAGAAGGTGCTAGCCTGGAAAGCTGTTGCTCAGCCTCATCTTACCATGGCACTGTTCGCATAGAGGCACAGAGAATGGAGCTGCTTGCTTATCTTGCCACTTGAAACTTCAAACGCATGATGGGAATGGTGGTGTCCCAGCCAGGCTCCTTTCGCAGCCCTGCTCCGAAAGTGCGAACGTCTGCAGATAGCTGGCAGGCAGAAGGGGCTAGCCTGGAAAGCTGTTGCTCAGCCTCATCTGCCCATGGCACTGCTCACACAGAGGCACAGAGAATGGGGCTGCTTGTTTGTCTTGCCACCTCAAACTTCAAACGTAGCCTGGGAAAGTTGGTGTCCCAGCCAGGCTCCTTTCGCAGCCCTGCTCCGAAAGTGCGAACGTCTGCAGATAGCTGGCAGCCAGAAGGGGCTAGCCTGGAAAGCTGTTGCTCAGCCTCATCTGCCCATGGCAGTGCTCGCACAGAGGCACAGAGAATGGGGCTGCTTGCTTGTCTTGCCACCTCAAACTTCAAACGTAGCCTGGGAAAGTTGGTGTCCCAGCCAGGCTCCTTTCGCAGCCCTGCTCCGAAAGTGCGAACGTCTGCAGATAGCTGGCAGCCAGAAGGTGCTATCCTGGAAAGCACTTGCTCAGCCTCATCTGCCCATGGCACTGTTCGCATAGAGGCACAGAGAATGGGGCTGCTTGTTTATCTTGCCACTTGAAACTTCAAATGCATGCTGGGAATGGTGGTGTCCCTGCCAGGCTCCTATCACAGCCCTGCTTCGAAAGTGCGAACGTCTGCAGATAGCTGGCAGGCAGAAGGGGCTAGCCTGGAAAGCTGTTGCTCAGCCTCATCTGCCCATGGCAGTGCTCGCATAGAGGCACAGAGAATGGGGCTGCTTGCTTGTCTTGCCACCTCAAACTTCAAACGTAGCGTGGGAAAGATGGTGTACCTGCTAGGCTCCTTTCGCAGCCCTGCTCTTGAAATGCGAACGTCTGCAGATAGCTGGCAGCCAGAAGGTGCTAGCCTGGAAAGCTGTTGCTCAGCCTCATCTGACCATGGCACGGTTCGCATAGAGGCACAGAGAATGGGGCTGCTTGCTTATCTTGCCACTTGAAACTTCAAACGCATGCTGGGAATGGTGGTGTCCCTGCCAGGCTCCTATCACAGCCCTGCTCCGAAAGTGCGAACGTCTGCAGATAGCTGGCAGGCAGAAGGGGCTAGCCTGGAAAGCTGTTGCTCAGCCTCATCTGCCCATGGCACTGCTCACACAGAGGCACAGAGAATGGGGCTGCTTGCTTGTCTTGCCACCTCAAACTTCAAACGTAGCCTGGGAAAGTTGGTGTCCCTGCCAGGCTCCTATCACAGCCCTGCTCCGAAAGTGAGAACATCTGCAGATAGCTGGCAGCCAGAAGGGGCTAGCATGGAAAGCTGTTGCTCAGCCTCATCTGCCAATGGCAGTGCTCGCACAGAGGCACAGAGAATGGGGCTCCTTGCTTGTCTTGCCACCTCAAACTTCAAACGTAGCGTGGGAAAGATGGTGTACCTGCCAGGCTCCTTTCGCAGCCCTGCTCTTGAAATGCGAACGTCTGCAGATAGCTGGCAGCCAGAAGGGGCTAGCCTGGAAAGCTGTTGCTCAGCCTCATCTGCCCATGGCACTGTTCGCATAGAGGCACAGAGAATGGGGCTGCTTGCTTATCTTGCCACTTGAAACTTCAAACGCATGCTGGGAAAGTTGGTGTCCCAGCCAGGCTGCTTTCGCAGCCCTGCTCCGAAAGTGCGAACGTCTGCAGATAGCTGGCAGGCAGAAGGGGCTAGCCTGGAAAGCTGTTGCTCAGCCTCATCTGCCCATGGCACTGCTCACACAGAGGCACAGAGAATGGGGCTGCTTGCTTGTCTTGCCACCTCAAACTTCAAACGTAGCCTGGGAAAGTTGGTGTCCCTGCCAGGCTCCTATCACAGCCCTGCTCCGAAAGTGAGAACATCTGCAGATAGCTGGCAGCCAGAAGGGGCTAGCCTGGAAAGCTGTTGCTCAGCCTCATCTGCCAATGGCAGTGCTCGCACAGAGGCACAGAGAATGGGGCTCCTTGCTTGTCTTGCCACCTCAAACTTCAAACGTAGCGTGGGAAAGATGGTGTACCTGCCAGGCTCCTTTCGCAGCCCTGCTCTTGAAATGCGAACGTCTGCAGATAGCTGGCAGCCAGAAGGGGCTAGCCTGGAAAGCTGTTGCTCAGCCTCATCTGCCCATGGCACTGTTCGCATAGAGGCACAGAGAATGGGGCTGCTTGCTTATCTTGCCACTTGAAACTTCAAACGCATGCTGGGAAAGTTGGTGTCCCAGCCAGGCTGCTTTCGCAGCCCTGCTCCGAAAGTGCGAACGTCTGCAGATAGCTGGCAGGCAGAAGGGGCTAGCCTGGAAAGCTGTTGCTCAGCCTCATCTGCCCATGGCACTGCTCACACAGAGGCACAGAGAATGGGGCTGCTTGTTTGTCTTGCCACCTCAAACTTCAAACGTAGCCTGGGAAAGTTGGTGTCCCAGCCAGGCTCCTTTCGCAGCCCTGCTCCGAAAGTGCGAACGTCTGCAGATAGCTGGCAGCCAGAAGGTGGTAGCCTGGAAAGCTGTTGCTCAGCCTCATCTGCCCATGGCACTGTTCGCATAGAGGCACAGAGAATGGGGCTGCTTGCTTGTCTTGCCACCTCAAACTTCAAACGTAGCCTGGGAAAGTTGGTATCCCAGCCAGGCTCCTTTCGCAGCCCTGCTCCGAAAGTGCGAACGTCTGCAGATAGCTGGCAGCCAGAAGGTGCTATCCTGGAAAGCACTTGCTCAGCCTCATCTGCCCATGGCACTGTTCGCATAGAGGCACAGAGAATGGGGCTGCTTGCTTATCTTGCCACTTGAAACTTCAAACGCATGCTGGGAATGGTGGTGTCCCTGCCAGGCTCCTATCACAGCCCTGCTTCGAAAGTGCGAACGTCTGCAGATAGCTGGCAGGCAGAAGGGGCTAGCCTGGAAAGCTGTTGCTCAGCCTCATGTGCCCATGGCCGTGCTCGCATAGAGGCACAGAGAATGGGGCTGCTTGCTTGTCTTGCCACCTCAAACTTCAAAAGTAGCCTGGGAAAGATGGTGTACCTGCTAGGCTCCTTTCGCAGCCCTGCTCTTGAAATGCGAACGTCTGCAGATAGCTGGCAGCCAGAAGGTGCTAGCCTGGAAAGCTGTTGCTCAGCCTCATCTGCCCATGGCACGGTTCGCATAGAGGCACAGAGAATGGGGCTGCTTGCTTATCTTGCCACTTGAAACTTCAAACGCATGCTGGGAATGGTGGTGTCCCTGCCAGGCTCCTATCACAGCCCTGCTCCGAAAGTGCGAACGTCTGCAGATAGCTGGCAGGCAGAAGGGGCTAGCCTGGAAAGCTGTTGCTCAGCCTCATCTGCCCATGGCACTGCTCACACAGAGGCAAAGAGAATGGGGCTGCTTGCTTGTCTTGCCACCTCAAACTTCAAACGTAGCCTGGGAAAGTTGGTGTCCCTGCCAGGCTCCTATCACAGCCCTGCTCTGAAAGTGAGAACATCTGCAGATAGCTGGCAGGCAGAAGGGGCTAGCCTGGAAAGCTGTTGCTCAGCCTCATCTGCCCATGGCACTGCTCACACAGAGGCACAGAGAATGGGGCTGCTTGCTTGTCTTGCCACCTCAAACTTCAAACGTAGCCTGGGAAAGTTGGTGTCCCTGCCAGGCTCCTATCACAGCCCTGCTCCGAAAGTGAGAACATCTGCAGATAGCTGGCAGGCAGAAGGGGCTAGCCTGGAAAGCTGTTGCTCAGCCTCATCTGCCAATGGCAGTGCTCGCACAGAGGCACAGAGAATGGGGCTCCTTGCTTGTCTTGTCACCTCAAACTTCAAACGTAGCCTGGGAAAGATGGTGTACCTGCCAGGCTCCTTTCGCAGCCCTGCTCTTGAAATGCGAACGTCTGCAGATAGCTGGCAGCCAGAAGGGGCTAGCCTGGAAAGCTGTTGCTCAGCCTCATCTGCCCATGGCACTGTTCGCATAGAGGCACAGAGAATGGGGCTGCTTGCTTATCTTGCCACTTGAAACTTCAAACGCATGCTGGGAAAGTTGGTGTCCCAGCCAGGCTGCTTTCGCAGCCCTGCTCCGAAAGTGCGAACGTCTGCAGATAGCTGGCAGGCAGAAGGGGCTAGCCTGGAAAGCTGTTGCTCAGCCTCATCTGCCCATGGCACTGCTCACACAGAGGCACAGAGAATGGGGCTGCTTGTTTGTCTTGCCACCTCAAACTTCAAACGTAGCCTGGGAAAGTTGGTGTCCCAGCCAGGCTCCTTTCGCAGCCCTGCTCCGAAAGTGCGAACGTCTGCAGATAGCTGGCAGCCAGAAGGTGGTAGCCTGGAAAGCTGTTGCTCAGCCTCATCTGCCCATGGCAGTGCTCGCACAGAGGCACAGAGAATGGGGCTGCTTGCTTGTCTTGCCACCTCAAACTTCAAACGTAGCCTGGGAAAGTTGGTATCCCAGCCAGGCTCCTTTCGCAGCCCTGCTCCGAAAGTGCGAACGTCTGCAGATAGCTGGCAGCCAGAAGGGGCTATCCTGGAAAGCACTTGCTCAGCCTCATCTGCCCATGGCACTGTTCGCATAGAGGCACAGAGAATGGGGCTGCTTGCTTATCTTGCCACTTGAAACTTCAAACGCATGCTGGGAATGGTGGTGTCCCTGCCAGGCTCCTATCACAGCCCTGCTTCGAAAGTGCGAACGTCTGCAGATAGCTGGCAGGCAGAAGGGGCTAGCCTGGAAAGCTGTTGCTCAGCCTCATCTGCCCATGGCCGTGCTCGCATAGAGGCACAGAGAATGGGGCTGCTTGCTTGTCTTGCCACCTCAAACTTCAAAAGTAGCCTGGGAAAGATGGTGTACCTGCTAGGCTCCTTTCGCAGCCCTGCTCTTGAAATGCGAACGTCTGCAGATAGCTGGCAGCCAGAAGGTGCTAGCCTGGAAAGCTGTTGCTCAGCCTCATCTGCCCATGGCACGGTTCGCATAGAGGCACAGAGAATGGGGCTGCTTGCTTATCTTGCCACTTGAAACTTCAAACGCATGCTCGGAATGGTGGTGTCCCTGCCAGGCTCCTATCACAGCCCTGCTCCGAAAGTGCGAACGTCTGCAGATAGCTGGCAGGCAGAAGGGGCTAGCCTGGAAAGCTGTTGCTCAGCCTCATCTGCCCATGGCACTGCTCACACAGAGGCAAAGAGAATGGGGCTGCTTGCTTGTCTTGCCACCTCAAACTTCAAACGTAGCCTGGGAAAGTTGGTGTCCCTGCCAGGCTCCTATCACAGCCCTGCTCTGAAAGTGAGAACATCTGCAGATAGCTGGCAGGCAGAAGGGGCTAGCCTGGAAAGCTGTTGCTCAGCCTCATCTGCCAATGGCACTGCTCGCACAGAGGCACAGAGAATGGGGCTCCTTGCTTGTCTTGCCACCTCAAACTTCAAACGTAGCGTGGGAAAGATGGTGTACCTGCCAGGCTCCTTTCGCAGCCCTGCTCTTGAAATGCGAACGTCTGCAGATAGCTGGCAGCCAGAAGGGGCTAGCCTGGAAAGCTGTTGCTCAGCCTCATCTGCCCATGGCACTGTTCGCATAGAGGCACAAGAGAATGGGGCTGCTTGCTTATCTTGCCACTTGAAACTTCAAACGCATGCTGGGAATGGTGGTGTCCCTGCCAGGCTCCTATCACAGCCCTGCTCCGAAAGTGCGAACGTCTGCAGATAGCTGGCAGCCAGAAGGTGGTAGCCTGGAAAGCTGTTGCTCAGCCTCATCTGCCCATGGCAGTGCTCGCACAGAGGCACAGAGAATGGGGCTGCTTGCTTGTCTTGCCACCTCAAACTTCAAACGTAGCCTGGGAAAGTTGGTGTCCCAGCCAGGCTCCTTTCGCAGCCCTGCTCCGAAAGTGCGAACGTCTGCAGATAGCTGGCAGCCAGAAGGTGCTATCCTGGAAAGCACTTGCTCAGCCTCATCTGCCCATGGCACTGTTCGCATAGAGGCACAGAGAATGGGGCTGCTTGCTTGTCTTGCCACCTCAAACTTCAAACGTAGCGTGGGAAAGATGGTGTACCTGCTAGGCTCCTTTCGCAGCCCTGCTCTTGAAATGAGAACGTCTGCAGATAGCTGGCAGCCAGAAGGTGCTAGCCTGGAAAGCTGTTGCTCAGCCTCATCTGCCCATGGCACGGTTCACATAGAGGCACAGAGAATGGGGCTGCTTGCTTATCTTGCCACTTGAAACTTCAAACGCATGCTGGGAATGGTGGTGTCCCTGCCAGGCTCCTATCACAGCCCTGCTCCGAAAGTGCGAACGTCTGCAGATAGCTGGCAGGCAGAAGGGGCTAGCCTGGAAAGCTGTTACTCAGCCTCATCTGCCCATGGCACTGCTCACACAGAGGCACAGAGAATGGGGCTGCTTGCTTGTCTTGCCACCTCAAACTTCAAACGTAGCCTGGGAAAGTTGGTGTCCCTGCCAGGCTCCTATCACAGCCCTGCTCCGAAAGTGAGAACATCTGCAGATAGCTGGCAGCCAGAAGGGGCTAGCCTGGAAAGCTGTTGCTCAGCCTCATCTGCCAATGGCACTGCTCGCACAGAGGCACAGAGAATGGGGCTCCTTGCTTGTCTTGCCACCTCAAACTTCAAACGTAGCCTGGGAAAGATGGTGTACCTGCCAGGCTCCTTTCGCAGCCCTGCTCTTGAAATGCGAACGTCTGCAGATACCTGGCAGCCAGAAGGGGCTAGCCTGGAAAGCTGTTCCTCAGCCTCATCTGCCCATGGCACTGTTCGCATAGAGGCACAAGAGAATGGGGCTGCTTGCTTATCTTGCCACTTGAAACTTCAAACGCATGCTGGGAATGGTGGTGTCCCTGCCAGGCTCCTATCACAGCCCTGCTCCGAAAGTGCGAACGTCTGCAGATAGCTGGCAGCCAGAAGGTGCTAGCCTGGAAAGCTGTTGCTCAGCCTCATCTGCCCATGGCACTGTTCGCATAGAGGCAGAGAGAATGGGGCTGCTTGCTTATCTTGCCACTTGAAACTTCAAACGCATGCTGGGAATGGTGGTGTCCCTGCCAGGCTCCTATCACAGCCCTGCTCCGAAAGTGCGAACGTCTGCAGATAGCTGGCAGCCAGAAGGGGCTAGCCTGGAAAGCTGTTTCTCAGCCTCATCTGCCCATGGCAGTGCTCGCACAGAGGCACAGAGAATGGGGCTGCTTGCTTGTCTTGCCACCGCAAACTTCAAACGTAGCCTGGGAAAGTTGGTGTCCCAGCCAGGCTCCTTTCGCAGACCTGCTCCGAAAGTGCGAACATCTGCAGATAGCTGGCAGGCAGAAGGGGCTATCCTGGAAAGCTGTTGCTCAGCCTCATCTGCCCATGGCACTGCTCGCACAGAGGCACAGAGAATGGGGCTCCTTGCTTGTCTTGCCACCTCAAACTTCAAACATAGCCTGGGAAAGATGGTGTACCTGCTAGGCTCCTTTCGCAACCCTGCTCTTGAAATGCAAACGTCTGCAGATAGCTGGCAGCCAGAAGGTGCTAGCCTGGAAAGCTGTTGCTCAGCCTCATCTGCCCATGGCACTGTTCGCAAAGAGGCACAGAGAATCGGGCTGCTTGCTTATCTTGCCACTTGAAACTTCAAACGCATGCTGGGAATGGTGGTGTCCCTGCCAGGATCCTATCACAGCCCTGCTCCGAAAGTGCGAACGTCTGCAGATAGCTGGCAGCCAGAAGGTGCTAGCCTGGAAAGCTGTTGCTCAGCCTCATCTGCCAATGGCACTGTTCGCATAGAGGCAGAGAGAATGGGGCTGCTTGCTTATCTTGCCACTTGAAACTTCAAACGCATGCTGGGAATGTTGGTGTCCCTGCCAGGCTCCTATCACAGCCCTGCTCTGAAAGTGCGAACGTCTGCAGATAGCTGGCAGCCAGAAGGGGCTAGCCTGGAAAGCTGTTGCTCAGCCTCATCTGCCCATGGCACGGCTCGCACAGAGGCACAGAGAATGGGGCTCCTTGCTTGTCTTGCCACCTCAAACTTCAAACGTAGCCTGGGAAAGTTGGTGTCGGTGCCAGAATCCTTTCGGAGTCCAGCTCCGAAAATGCGAATGTTTGCAGATAGCTGGCAGCCAGAAGGTGCTAGCCTGGAAAGCTGTTGCTCAGCCTCATCTGCCCATGGCACTGCTCACACAGAGGCACAGAGAATGGGGCTGCTTGCTTGTCTTGCCACCTCAAACTTGAAACGCATGCTGGGAATGGTGGTGTCCCTGCCAGGCTCCTATCACAGCCCTGCTCCGAAAGTGAGAGCATCTGCAGATAGCTGGCAGCCAGAAGGGGCTAGCCTGGAAAGCTGTTGCTCAGCCTCATCTGCCCATGGCACTGTTCGCACAGAGGCACAGAGAATGGGGCTCCTTGCTTGTCTTGCCACCTCAAACTTCAAACGTAGCCTGGGAAAGATGGTGTACCTGCCAGGCTCCTTTCGCAGCCCTGCTCTTGAAATGCGAACGTCTGCAGATAGCTGGCAGCCAGAAGGGGCTAGCCTGGAAAGCTGTTGCTCAGCCTCATCTGCCCATGGCACTGTTCGCATAGAGGCACAAGAGAATGGGGCTGCTTGCTTATCTTGCCACTTGAAACTTCAAACGCATGCTGGGAATGGTGGTGTCCCTGCCAGGCTCCTATCACAGACCTGCTCCGAAAGTGCGAACGTCTGCAGATAGCTGGCAGGCAGAAGGGGCTAGCCTGGAAAGCTGTTGCTCAGCCTCATCTGCCCATGGCACTGCTCACACAGAGGCACAGAGAATGGGGCTGCTTGTTTGTCTTGCCACCTCAAACTTCAAACGTAGCCTGGGAAAGTTGGTGTGCCAGCCAGGCTCCTTTCGCAGCCCTGCTCCGAAAGTGCGAACGTCTGCAGATAGCTGGCAGTAAGAAGGTGCTATCCTGGAAAGCACTTGCTCAGCCTCATCTGCCCATGGCACTGTTCGCATAGAGGCACAGAGAATGGGGCTGCTTGTTTATCTTGCCACTTGAAACTTCAAACGCATGCTGGGAATGGTGGTGTCCCTGCCAGGCTCCTATCACAGCCCTGCTTCGAAAGTGCGAACGTCTGCAGATAGCTGGCAGGCAGAAGGGGCTAGCCTGGAAAGCTGTTGCTCAGCCTCATCTGCCCATGGCACTGTTCGCATAGAGGCACAGAGAATGGGGCTGCTTGCTTGTCTTGCCACCTCAAACTTCAAACGTAGCCTGGGAAAGTTGGTGTCCCAGCCAGGCTCCTTTCGCAGACCTGCTCCGAAAGTGCGAACGTCTGCAGATAGCTGGCAGCCAGAAGGGGCTAGCCTGGAAAGCTGTTGCTCAGCCTCATCTGCCCATGGCAGTGCTCGCACAGAGGCACAGAGAATGGGGCTCCTTGCTTGTCTTGCCACCTCAAATTTCAAACGTAGCGTGGGAAAGATGGTGTACCTGCTAGGCTCCTTTCGCAGCCCTGCTCTTGAAATGCGAACGTCTGCAGATAGCTGGCAGCCAGAAGGGGCTAGCCTGGAAAGCTGTTGCTCAGCCTCATCTGCCCATGGCACTGTTCGCATAGAGGCACAGAGAATGGGGCTGCTTGCTTATCTTGCCACTTGAAACTTCAAACGCATGCTGGGAATGGTGGTGTCCCTGCCAGGCTCCTATCACAGCCCTGCTCCGAAAGTGCGAACGTCTGCAGATAGCTGGCAGCCAGAAGGGGCTAGCCTGGAAAGCTGTTGCTCAGCCTCATCTGCCAATGGCACTGCTCGCACAGAGGCACAGAGAATGGGGCTCCTTGCTTGTCTTGCCACCTCAAACTTCAAACGTAGCCTGGGAAAGATGGTGTACCTGCCAGGCTCCTTTCGCAGCCCTGCTCTTGAAATGCGAACGTCTGCAGATAGCTGGCAGCCAGAAGGGGCTAGCCTGGAAAGCTGTTGCTCAGCCTCATCTGCCCATGGCACTGTTCGCATAGAGGCAGAGAGAATGGGGCTGCTTGCTTATCTTGCCACTTGAAACTTCAAACGCATGCTGGGAATGGTGGTGTCCCTGCCAGGCTCCTATCACAGCCCTGCTCCGAAAGTGCGAACGTCTGCAGATAGCTGGCAGCCAGAAGGTGCTAGCCTGGAAAGCTGTTGCTCAGCCTCATCTGCCCATGGCACTGTTCGCATAGAGGCAGAGAGAATGGGGCTGCTTGCTTATCTTGCCACTTGAAACTTCAAATGCATGCTGGGAAAGTTGGTGTCCCAGCCAGGCTCCTTTCGCAACCCTGCTCCGAAAGTGCGAACATCTGCAGATAGCTGGCAGCCAGAAGGGGCTATCCTGGAAAGCTGTTGCTCAGCCTCATCTGCCCATGGCAGTGCTCACACAGAGGCACAGAGAATGGGGCTGCTTGTTTGTCTTGCCACCTCAAACTTCAAACGTAGCCTGGGAAAGTTGGTGTCCCAGCCAGGCTCCTTTCGCAGCCCTGCTCCGAAAGTGCGAACGTCTGCAGATAGCTGGCAGCCAGAAGATGCTAGCCTGGAAACCTGTTGCTCAGCCTCATCTGCCCGTGGCACTGCTCGCACAGAGGCACAGAGAATGGGGCTGCTTGCTTGTCTTGCCACCTCAAACTTCAAACGTAGCCTGGGAAAGATGGTGTACCTGCTAGGCTCCTTTCGCAGCCCTGCTCTTGAAATGCGAACGTCTGCAGATAGCTGGCAGCCAGAAGGGGCTAGCCTGGAAAGCTGTTGCTCAGCCTCATCTGCCCATGGCACTGTTCGCATAGAGGCAGAGAGAATGGGGCTGCTTGCTTATCTTGCCACTTGAAACTTCAAACGCATGCTGGGAATGGTGGTGTCCCTGCCATCCTCCTATCACAGCCCTGCTCCGAAAGTGCGAACGTCTGCAGATAGCTGGCAGCCAGAAGGGGCTAGCCTGGAAAGCTGTTGCTCAGCCTCATCTGCCCATGGCACTGCTCGCACAGAGGCACAGAGAATGGGGTCCTTGCTTGTCTTGCCACCTCAAACTTCAAACGTAGCCTGGGAAAGATGGTGTACCTGCCAGGCTCCTTTCGCAGCCCTGCTCCTAAAATGCGAATGTCTGCAGATAGCTGGCAGCCAGAAGGGGCTAGCCTGGTAAGCTGTTGCTCAGCCTCATCTGCCCATGGCACTGTTCGCATAGAGGCACAAGAGAATGGGGCTGCTTGCTTATCTTGCCACTTGAAACTTCAAACGCATGCTGGGAATGGTGGTGTCCCTGCCAGGCTCCTATCACAGCCCTGCTCCGAAAGTGCGAACGTCTGCAGATAGCTGGCAGGCGGAAGGGGGTATCCTGGAAAGCTGTTGCTCAGCCTCATCTGCCCATGGCAGTGCTCGCACAGAGGCACAGAGAATGGGGCTGCTTGCTTGTCTTGCCACCTCAAACTTCAAACGTATCCTGGGAAAGTTGGTGTCCCAGCCAGGCTCCTTTCGCAGCCCTGCTCCGAAAGTGCGAACGTCTGCAGATAGCTGGCAGCCAGAAGGTGCTAGCCTGGAAAGCTGTTGCTCAGCCTCATCTGCCCATGGCACTGCTCGCACAGAGGCACAGAGAATGGGGCTCCTTGCTTGTCTTGCCACCTCAAACTTCAAACGTAGCCTGGGAAAGATTGTGTACCTGCCAGGCTCCTTTCGCAGCCCTGCTCCTAAAGTGCGAATGTCTGCAGATAGCTGGCAGGCAGAAGGGGCTACCCTGGTAAGCTGTTGCTCAGCCTCATCTGCCCATGGCACTGTTCACATAGAGGCACAAGAGAATGGGGCTGCTTGCTTATCTTGCCACTTGAAACTTCAAACGCATGCTGGGAATGGTGGTGTCCCTGCCAGGCTCCTATCACAGCCCTGCTCCGAAAGTGCGAACGTCTGCAGATAGCTGGCAGGTGGAAGGGGGTATCCTGGAAAGCTGTTGCTCAGCCTCATCTGCCCATGGCAGTGCTCGCACAGAGGCACAGAGAATGGGGCTCCTTGCTTGTCTTGCCACCTCAAACTTCAAACGTAGCCTGGGAAAGTTGGTGTCCCAGCCAGGCTCCTTTCGCAGCCCTGCTCCGAAAGTGAGAACGTCTGCAGATAGCTGGCAGCCAGAAGGTGCTAGCCTGGAAAGCTGTTGCTCAGCCTCATCTGCCCATGGCACTGCTCGCACAGAGGCACAGAGAATGGGGCTCCTTGCTTATCTTGCCACCTCAAACTTCAAACGTAGCCTGGGAAAGATGGTGTACCTGCTAGGCTCCTTTCACAGACCTGCTCTTGAAATGCGAACGTCTGCAGATAGATGGCAGCCAGAAGGGGCTAGCCTGGAAAGCTGTTGCTCAGCCTCATCTGCCCATGGCACTGTTCGCATAGAGGCACAGAGAATGGGGCTGCTTGCTTATTTTGCCACTTGAAACTTCAAACGCATGCTGGGAATGGTGGTGTCCCTGCCAGGCTCCTATCACAGCCCTGCTCCGAAAGTGCGAACGTCTGCAGATAGCTGGCAGGCGGAAGGGGGTATCCTGGAAAGCTGTTGCTCAGCCTCATCTGCCCATGGCACTGTTCGCATAGAGGCACAGAGAATGGGGCTGCTTGCTTGTCTTGCCACCTCAAACTTCAAACGTAGCCTGGGAAAGTTGGTGTCCGTGCCAGAATCCTTTCGCAGACCAGCTCCGAAAGTGCGAACGTCTGCAGATAGCTGGCAAGCAGAAGGTGCTAGCCTGGAAAGCTGTTGCTCAGCCTCATCTGCCCATGGCACTGTTCGCAAAGAGGCACAGAGAATGGGGCTGCTTGCTTATCTTGCCACTTGAAACTTCAAACGCATGCTGGGAATGGTGGTGTCCCTGCCAGGCTCCTATCACAGCCCTGCTCCGAAAGTGCGAACGTCTGCAGATAGCTGGCAGGCAGAAGGGGCTAGCCTGGAAAGCTGTTGCTCAGCCTCATCTGCCCATGGCAGTGCTCGCACAGAGGCACAGAGAATGGGGCTGCTTGCTTGTCTTGCCACCTCAAACTTCAAACGTAGCCTGGGAAAGTTGGTGTCCCAGCCAGGCTCCTTTCGCAGCCCTGCTCCGAAAGTGCGAACGTCTGCAGATAGCTGGCAGGCGGAAGGGGGTATCCTGGAAAGCTGTTGCTCAGCCTCATCTGCACATGGCAGTGCTCGCACAGAGGCACAGAGAATGGGGCTGCTTGCTTATCTTGCCTCTTGAAACTTCAAACGCATGCTGGGAATGGTGGTGTCCCTGCCAGGCTCCTATCACAGCCCTGCTCCGAAAGTGCGAACGTCTGCAGATAGCTGGCAGGCAGAAGGGGCTAGCCTGGAAAGCTGTTGCTCAGCCTCATCTGCCCATGGCACTGTTCGCATAGAAGCACAGAGAATGGGGCTGCTTGCTTATCTTGCCTCTTGAAACTTCAAACGCTTGCTGGGAATGGCGGTGTCCCTGCCAGGCTCCTATCACAGCCCTGCTCCGAAAGTGCGAACGTCTGCAGACAGCTGGCAGCCAGAAGGTGCTAGCCTGGAAAGCTGTTGCTCAGCCTCATCTGCCCATGGCACTGCTCGCACAGAGGCACAGAGAATGGGGTCCTTGCTTGTTTTTCCACCTCAAACTTCAAACGTAGCCTGGGAAAGATGGTGTGCCAGCCAGGCTCCTTTCGCAGACCTGCTCCGAAAATGCGAATGTCTGCAGATAGCTGGCAAGCAGAAGGGGCCAGCCTGGAAAGCTGTTGCTCAGCCTCATCTGCCCATGGCACTGCTCGCATAGAGGCACAAGAGAATGGGGCTGCTTGCTTGTCTTGCCACCTCAAACTTCAAACGTAGCCTGGGAAATTTGGTGTCCCAGCCAGGCTCCTTTCGCAGACCTGCTCCGAAAGTGCGAACGTCTGCAGATAGCTGGCAGCCAGAAGGGGCTAGCCTGGAAAGCTGTTGCTCAGCCTCATCTGCCCATGGCACTGCTCGCATAGAGGCACAAGAGAATGGGGCTCCTTGCTTGTCTTGCCACCTCAAACTTCAAACGTAGCCTGGGAAATATGGTGTACCTGCTAGGCTGCTTTCGCAACCCTGCTCTTGAAATGCAAACGTCTGCAGATAGCTGGCAGGCAGAAGGGGCTAGCCTGGAAAGCTGTTGCTCAGCCTCATCTGCCCATGGCACTGTTCGCATAGAGGCACAGAGAATGGGGCTGCTTGCTTATCTTGCCACTTGAAACTTCAAACGCATACTGGGAATGGTGGTGTCCCTGCCAGGCTCCTATCACAGCCCTGCTCCGAAAGTGCGAACGTCTGCAGATAGCTGGCAGGCGGAAGGGGGTATCCTGGAAAGCTGTTGCTCAGCCTCATCTGCCCATGGCAGTGCTCGCACAGAGGCACAGAGAATGGGGCTGCTTGCTTGTCTTGCCACCTCAAACTTCAAACGTAGCCTGGGAAAGATGGTGTACCTGCCAGGCTCCTTTCGCAGACCTGCTCTTGAAATGCGAATGTCTGCAGATAGCTGGCAGGCAGAAGGGGCTATGCTGGAAAGCTGTTGCTCAGCCTCATCTGCCCATGGCAGTGCTCGCACAGAGGCACAGAGAATGGGGCTGCTTGCTTATCTTGCCTCTTAAAACTTCAAACGCATGCTGGGAATGGTGGTGTCCCTGCCAGGCTCCTATCACAGCCCTGCTCCGAAAGTGCGAACGTCTGCAGATAGCTGGCAGCCAGAAGGTGCTAGCCTGGAAAGCTGTTGCTCAGCCTCATCTGCCCATGGCAGTGCTCGCACAGAGGCACAGAGAATGGGGTCCTTGCTTGTCTTGCCACCTCAAACTTCAAACGTAGCCTGGGAAAGATGGTGTCCCAGCCAGGCTCCTTTCGCAGACCTGCTCCGAAAATGCGAATGTCTGCAGATAGCTGGCAGCCAGAAGGGGCTAGCCTGGAAAGCTGTTGCTCAGCCTCATCTGCCCATGGCACTGTTCGCATAGAGGCACAAGAGAATGGGGCTCCTTGCTTGTCTTGCCACCTCAAACTTCAAACGTAGCCTGGGAAAGATGGTGTACCTGCTAGGCTCCTTTCGCAACCCTGCTCTTGAAATGCAAACGTCTGCAGATAGCTGGCAGCCAGAAGGGGCTAGCCTGGAAAGCTGCTGCTTAGCCTCATCTGCCCATGGCACTGTTCGCATAGAGGCACAGAGAATGGGGCTGCTTGCTTATCTTGCCACTTGAAACTTCAAATGCATGCTGGGAATGGTGGTGTCCCTGCCAGGCTCCTATCACAGCCCTGCTCCGAAAGTGCGAACGTCTGCAGATAGCTGGCAGCCAGAAGGGGCTAGCCTGGAAAGCTGTTGCTCAGCCTCATCTGCCCATGGCACTGTTCGCATAGAGGCACAGAGAATGGGGCTGCTTGCTTATCTTGCCTCTTGAAACTTCAAACGCATGCTGGGAATGGTGGTGTCCCGGCCAGGCTCCTATCACAGCCCTGCTCCGAAAGTGTGAACGTCTGCAGACAGCTGGCAGCCAGAAGGTGCTAGCCTGGAAAGCTGTTGCTCAGCCTCATCTGCCCATGGCAGTGCTCGCACAGAGGCACAGAGAATGGGGTGATTGCTTCTTTTGCCACCTCAAACTTCAAACGTAGCCTGGGAAAGATGGTGTCCCAGCCAGGCTTTTTTCGCAGACCTGCTCCGAAAATGCGAATGTCTGCAGATAGCTTGCTTATCTTGCCACTTGAAACATCAAACGCATGCTGGGAATGGTGGTGTCCCTGCCAGGCTCCTATCACAGCCCTGCTCCGAAAGTGCGAACGTCTGCAGATAGGTGGCAGGCAAAAGAGGCTAGCCTGGAAAGCTGTTGCTCAGCCTCATCTGCCAATGGCACTGTTCGCATAGAGGCACAGAGAATGGGGCTCCTTGCTTATCTTGCCACTTGAAACTTCAAACTCATGCTGGGAATGGTGGTGTCCCTGCCAGGCTCCTATCACAGCCCTGCTCCGAAAGTGCGAACGTCTGCAGATAGCTGGCAGGCAGAAGGGGCTAGCCTGGAAAGCTGTTGCTCAGCCTCATCTGCCCATGGCACTGCTCGCCCAGAGGCACAGAGAATGGGGCTGCTTGCTTGTCTTGCCATCTCAAACTTCAAACGTAGCCTGGGAAAGATGGTGTACCTGCTAGGCTCCTTTCGCAGACCTGCTCTTGAAATGCGAACGTCTGCAGATAGCTGGCAGCCAGAAGGTGCTAGCCTGGAAAGCTGTTGCTCAGCCTCATCTGCCCATGGCACTGTTCGCATAGAGGCACAAGAGAATGGGGCTGCTTGCTTATATTGCCACTTGAAACTTCAAACGCATGCTGGGAATGGTGGTGTCCCTGCCAGGCTCCTATCACAGCCCTGCTCCGAAAGTGCGAACGTCTGCAGATAGCTGGCAGGCAGAAGGGGCTAGCCTGGAAAGCTGTTGCTCAGCCTCATCTGCCCATGGCACTGCTCGCACAGAGGCACAGAGAATGGGGCTGCTTGCTTGCTTTGCCACCTCAACCTTCAAACGTAGCCTGGGAAAGATGGTGTCCCAGCCAGGCTCCTTTCGCAGACCTGCTCCGAAAATGCGAATGTCTGCAGATAGCTTTCTTATCTTGCCACTTGAAACTTCAAAGGCATGCTGGGAATGGTGGTGTCCCTGCCAGGCTCCTATCACAGCCCTGCTCCGAAAGTGTGAACGTCTGCAGATAGCTGGCAGCCAGAAGGTGCTAGCCTGGAAAGCTGTTGCTCAGACTCATCTGCCCATGGCACTGTTCGCATAGAGGCAGAGAGAATGGGGCTGCTTGCTTATCTTGCCACTTGAAACTTCAAACGCATGCTGGGAATGCTGGTGTCCCTGCCAGGCTCCTATCACAGCCCTGCTCTTGAAATGCGAACGTCTGCAGATAGCTGGCAGGCAGAAGGGGCTAGCCTGGAAGGCTGTTACTCAGCGTCATCTGCCCATGGCACTGCTCGCATAGAGGCACAGAGAATGGGGCTGCTTGCTTGTCTTGCCACCTCAAACTTCAAACGTAGCCTGGGAAAGTTGGTGTCCCAGCCAGGCTCCTTTCGCAGCCCTGCTCTTGAAATGCGAACGTCTGCAGATAGCTGGCAGCCAGAAGGTGCTAGCCTGGAAAGCTGTTGCTCAGCCTCATCTGCCCATGGCACTGTTCGCATAGAGGCACAGAGAATGGGGCTGCTTGCTTATCTTGCCACTTGAAACTTCAAACGCATGCTGGGAATGGTGGTGTCCCTGCCAGGCTCCTTTCGCAGCCCTGCTCCGAAAGTGCGAACGTCTGCAGATAGCTGGCAGCCAGAAGGTGCTAGCCTGGAAAGCTGTTGCTCAGCCTCATCTGCCCATGGCACTGTTCGCATAGAGGCACAGAGAATGGGGCTGCTTGCTTGTCTTGCCACCTCAAACTTCAAACGCATGCTGGGAATGGTGGCGTCCCTGCCAGGCTCCTATCACAGCCCAGCTCCGAAAGTGCGAACGTCTGCAGATAGCTGGCAGCCAGAAGGGGCTAGCCTGGAAAGCTGTTGCTCAGCCTCATCTGCCCATGGCACTGTTCGCATAGAGGCACAGAGAATGGGGCTGCTTGCTTATCTTGCCACTTGAAACTTCAAACGCATGATGGGAATGGTGGTGTCCCTGCCAGGCTCCTATCCCAGCCCTGCTCCGAAAGTGAGAACGTCTGCAGATAGCTGGCAGGCAGAAGGGGCTAGCCTGGAAAGCTGTTGCTCAGCCTCATCTGCCCATGGCACTGCTCACACAGAGGCACAGAGAATGGGGCTGCTTGCTTATCTTGCCATTTGAAACTTCAAACGCATGCTGGGAATGGTGGTGACCCTGGCAGGCTCGTATTACATCCCTGCTCCGAAAGTGCGAACGTCTGCAGATAGCTGGCAGGTGGAAGTGGGTATCCTGGAAAGCTGTTGCTCAGCCTCATCTGCCCATGGCAGTGCTCGCACAGAGGCACAGAGAATGGGGCTGCTTGCTTGTCTTGCCACCTCAAACTTCAAACGTAGCCTGGGAAAGTTGGTGTCCCAGCCAGGCTCCTTTCGCAGCCCTGCTCCGAAAGTGCGAACGTCTGCAGATAGCTGGCAGCCAGAAGGTGCTAGCTTGGAAAGCTGTTGCTCAGCCTCATCTGCCCATGGCACTGCTCGCACAGAGGCACAGAGAATGGGGCTCCTTGCTTGTCTTGCCACCTCAAACTTCAAACGTAGCCTGGGAAAGATGGTGTACCTGCTAGGCTCCTTTCGCAGCCCTGCTCTTGAAATGCGAACGTCTGCAGATAGCTGGCAGCCAGAAGGTGCTAGCCTGGAAAGCTGTTGCTCAGCCTCATCTGCCCATGGCACTGTTCGCATAGAGGCACAGAGAATGGGGCTGCTTGCTTATCTTGCTACTTGAGACTTCAAACGCATGCTGGGAATGGTGGTGTCCCTGCCAGGCTCCTATCACAGCCCTGCTCCGAAAGTGCGAACGTCTGCAGATAGCTGGCAGCCAGAAGGGGCTAGCCTGGAAAGCTGTTGCTCAGCCTCATCTGCCCATGGCACTGCTCGCACAGAGGCACAGAGAATGGGGTCCTTGCTTGTTTTGCCACCTCAAACTTCAAACGTAGACTGGGAAAGATGGTGTCCCAGCCAGGCTCATTTCGCAGACCTGCTCTTGAAATGCGAACGTCTGCAGATAGCTGGCAGCCAGAAGGTGCTAGCCTGGAAAGCTGTTGCTCAGCCTCTTCTGCCCATGGCAGTGCTCGCACAGAGGCACAGAGAATGGGGTCCTTGCTTGTTTTGCCACCTCAAACTTCAAACGTAGCCTGGGAAAGATGGTGTCCCAGGTAGGCTCATTTCGCAGACCTGCTCTTGAGATGCGAACGTCTGCAGATAGCTGGCAGCCAGAAGGTGCTAGCCTGGAAAGCTGTTGCTCAGCCTCATCTGCCCATGGCAGTGCTCGCACAGACTCACAGAGAATGGGGCTGCTTGCTTGTCTTGCCACCTCAAACTTCAAACGTAGCCTGGGAAAGTTGGTGTCCCAGCCAGGCTCCTTTCGCAGACCTGCTCCGAAAGTGCGAACGTCTGCAGATAGCTGGCAGCCAGAAGGTGCTAGCCTGGAAAGCTGTTGCTCAGCCTCATCTGCCCATGGCACTGCTCGCACAGAGGCACAAGAGAATGGGGCTCCTTGCTTGTCTTGCCACCTCAAAGTTCAAACGTAGCCTGGGAAAGATGGTGTACCTGCCAGGCTCCTATCACAGCCCTGCTCCGAAAGTGCGAACGTCTGCAGATAGCTGGCAGCCAGAAGGGGCTAGCCTGGAAAGCTGTTGCTCAGCCTCATCTGCCCATGGCAGTGCTCGCACAGAGGCACAGAGAATGGGGCTGCTTGCTTGTCTTGCCACCTCAAACATCAAACGTAGCCTGGGAAAGTTGGTGTCCCAGCCAGGCTCCTTTCGCAGACCTGCTCCGAAAGTGCGAACGTCTGCAGATAGCTGGCAGGCAGAAGGGGCTAGCCTGGAAAGCTGTTGCTCAGTCTCATCTGCCCATGGCTCTGTTCGCTTAGAGGCAGAGAGAATGGGGCTGCTTGATTATCTTGCCACTTGAAACTTCAAACGCATGCTGGGAATGGTGGTGTCCCTGCCAGGCTCCTATCACAGCCCTGCTCCGAAAGTGCGAACGTCTGCAGATAGCTGACAGCCAGAAGGTGCTAGCCTGGAAAGCTGTTGCTCAGCCTCATCTGCCCATGGCACTGTTCGCATAGCGGCACAGAGAATGGGGCTGCTTGCTTATCTTGCCTCTTGAAACTTCAAACGCATGCTGGGAATGGTGGTGTTCCTGCCAGGCTCCTATCACAGCCCTGCTCCGAAAGTGCGAACGTCTGCAGATAGCTGGCAGCCAGAAGGGGCTAGCCTGGAAAGCTGTTGCTCAGCCTCATCTGCCCATGGCACTGCTCGCAGAGAGGCAGAGAGAATGGGGCTGCTTGCTTATCTTGCCACTTGAAACTTCAAACGCATGCTGGGAATGGTGGTGTCCCTGCCAGGCTCCTATCACAGCCCTGCTCCGAAAGTGCGAACGTCTGCAGATAGCTGGCAGGCAGAAGGGGCTAGCCTGGAAAGCTGTTGCTCAGCCTCATCTGCCCATGGCAGTGCTCGCACAGAGGCACAGAGAATGGGGCTGCTTGCTTGTCTTGCCACCTCAAACTTCAAACGTAGCCTGGGAAAGTTGGTGTCCCTGCCAGGCTACTTTCGCAGCCCTGCTCCGAAAGTGCGAACGTTTGCAGATAGGTGGCAGCCAGAAGGTGCTAGCCTGGAAAGCTGTTGCTCAGCCTCATCTGCCCATGGCACTGCTCGCACAGAGGCACAGAGAATGGGGCTCCTTGCTTGTCTTGCCACCTCAAACTTCAAACGTAGCCTGGGAAAGTTGGTGTCCCAGCCAGGCTCGTTTCGCAGACCAGCTCCGAAAATGCGAACGTTTGCAGATAGCTGGCAGCCAGAAGGGGCTAGCCTGGAAAGCTGTTGCTCAGCCTCATCTGCCCATGGCACTGTTCGCAAAGAGGCACAGAGAATGGGGCTGCTTGCTTATTTTGCCACTTGAAACTTCAAACGCATGCTGGGAATGGTGGTGTCCCTGCCAGGCTCCTTTCGCAGCCCTGCTCCGAAAGTGCGAACGTCTGCAGATAGCTGGCAGGCAGAAGGTGCTAGCCTGGAAAGCTGTTGCTCAGCCTCATCTGCCCATGGCACTGTTCGCATAGAGGCAGAGAGAATGGGGCTTCTTGCTTATCTTGCCACTTGAAACTTCAAACGCATGCTGGGAATGGTGGTGGTGTCCCTGCCAGGCTCCTATTACAGCCCTGCTCCGAAAGTGAGAACGTCTGCAGATAGCTGGCAGCCAAAAGGGGCTAGCCTGGAAAGCTGTTGCTCAACCTCATCTGCCCATGGCACTGTTCGCATAGAGGCACAGAGAATGGGGCTGCTTGCTTATCTTGCCTCTTGAAACTTCAAACGCATGCTGGGAATGGTGGTGTCCCTGCCAGGCTCCTATCACAGCCCTGCTCCGAAAGTGTGAACGTCTGCAGATAGCTGGCAGGCAGAAGGGGCTAGCCTGGAAAGCTGTTGCTCAGCCTCATCTGCCCATGGCACTGTTCGCATAGAGGCACAGAGAATGGGGCTGCTTGCTTATCTTGCCACTTGAAACTTCAAACGCATGATGGGAGTGGTGGTGTCCCTGCCAGGCTCCTATCACAGCCCTGCTCCGAAAGTGCGAACGTCTGCAGATAGCTGGCAGGCAGAAGGGGCTAGCCTGGAAAGCTGTTGCTCAGCCTCATCTGCCCATGGCAGTGCTCGCACAGAGGCACAGAGAATTGGGCTCCTTGCTTGTCTTGCCACCTCAAACTTCAAACGTAGCCTGGGAAAGTTGGTGTCCGTGCCAGAATCCTTTCGCAGACCAGCTCCGAAAATGCGAACGTTTGCAGATAGCTGGCAGCCAGAAGGGGCTAGCCTGGAAAGGTGTTGCTGACCCTCATCTGCCCATGGGACTGTTCGCAAAGAGGCACAGAGAATGGGGCTGCTTGCTTGTCTTGCCACCTCAAACTTCAAACGTAGCCTGGGAAAGTTTGTGTCCCAGCCAGGCTCCTTTCGCAGCCCTGCTCCGAAAGTGCGAACGTCTGCAGATAGCTGGCAGGCAGAAGGGGCTAGCCTGGAAAGCTGTTGCTCAGCCTCATCTGCCCATGGCACTGCTCGCACAGAGGCACAAGAGAATGGGGCTCCTTGCTTGTCTTGCCACCTCAAACTTCAAAGCTAGCCTGGGAAAGATGGTGTACCTGCTAGGCTCCTTTCGCAACCCTGCTCTTGAAATGCAAACGTCTGCAGATAGCTGGCAGCCAGAAGGGGCTAGCCTGGAAAGCTGTTGCTCAGCCTCATCTGCCCATGGCACTGTTCGCATAGAGGCACAGAGAATGGGGCTGCTTGCTTATCTTGCCACTTGAAACTTCAAACGCATGATGGGAACGGTGGTGTCCCTGCCAGGCTCCTATTACAGCCCTGCTCCGAAAGTGAGAACGTCTGCAGATAGCTGGCAGCCAGAAGGGGCTAGCCTGGAAAGCTGTTGCTCAGCCTCCTCTGCCCATGGCACTGTTCGCATAGAGGCACAGAGAATGGGGCTGCTTGCTCATCTTGCCACTTGAAACTTCAAACGCATGCTGGGAATGGTGGTGACCCTGCCAGGCTCCTATCCCAGCCCTGCTCCGAAAGTGCGAACGTCTGCAGATAGCTGGCAGCCAGAAGGTGCTAGCCTGGAAAGCTGTTGCTCAGCCTCATCTGCCCATGGCACTGCTCACACAGAGGCACAGAGAATGGGGCTGCTTGCTTGTCTTGCCACCTCAAACTTCAAACGTAGCCTGGGAAAATTGGTGTCCCTGCCAGGCTCCTACCACAGCACTGCTCCGAAAGTGAGAACATCTGCAGATAGCTGGCAGCCAGAAGGGGCTAGCCTGGAAAGCTGTTGCTCAGCCTCATCTGCCCGTGGCACTGCTCGCACAGAGGCACAGAGAATGGGGCTCCTTGCTTGTCTTGCCACCTCAAACTTCAAACGTAGCCTGGGAAAGATGGTGTACCTGCTAGGCTCCTTTCGCAGCCCTGCTCTTGAAATGCGAACGTCTGCAGATAGCTGGCAGCCAGAAGGTTCTAGCCTGGAAAGCACTTGCTCAGCCTCATCTGCCCATGGCACTGCTCGCATAGAGGCAGAGAGAATGGGGCTGCTTGCTTATCTTGCCACTTGAAACTTCAAAGGCATGCTGGGAATGGTGGTGTCCCTGCCAGGCTCCTATCACAGCCCTGCTCCGAAAGTGCGAACGTCTGCAGACAGCTGGCAGCCAGAAGGTGCTAGCCTGGAAAGCTGTTGCTCAGCCTCATCTGCCCATGGCAGTGCTCGCACAGAGGCACAGAGAATGGGGTCCTTGCTTGTCTTGCCACCTCAAACTTCAAACGTAGCCTGGGAAAGATGGTGTCCCAGCCAGGCTCCTTTAGCAGACCTGCTCTTGAGATGCGAACGTCTGCAGATAGCTGGCAGCCAGAAGGTGCTAGCCTGGAAAGCTGTTGCTCAGCCTCATCTGCCCATGGCACTGCTCGCCCAGAGGCACAAGAGAATGGGGCTCCTTGCTTGTCTTGCCACCTCAAACTTCAAACGTAGCCTGGGAAACATGGTGTACCTGCTAGGCTCCTTTCGCAACCCTGCTCTTGAAATGCAAACGTCTGCAGATAGCTGGCAGCCAGAAGGGGCTAGCCTGGAAAGCTGTTGCTCAGCCTCATCTGCCCATGGCACTGCTCGCAGAGAGGCAGAGAGAATGGGGCTGCTTGCTTATCTTGCCACTTGAAACTTCAAACGCATGCTGGGAATGGTGGTGTCCCTGCCAGGCTCCTATCACAGCCCTGCTCCGAAAGTGCGAACGTCTGCAGATAGCTGGCAGGCAGAAGGGGCTAGCCTGGAAAGCTGTTGCTCAGCCTCATCTGCCCATGGCAGTGCTCACACAGAGGCACAGAGAATGGGGCTGCTTGCTTGTCTTGCCACCTCAAACTTCAAACGTAGCCTGGGAAAGTTGGTGTCCCTGCCAGGCTACTTTCGCAGCCCTGCTCCGAAAGTGCGAACGTCTGCAGATAGGTGGCAGCCAGAAGGTGCTAGCCTGGAAAGCTGTTGCTCAGCCTCATCTGCCCATGGCACTGCTCGCACAGAGGCACAGAGAATGGGGCTGCTTGCTTGTCTTGCCACCTCAAACTTCAAACGTAGCCTGGGAAAGTTGGTGTCCGTGCCAGAATCCTTTCGCAGACCTGCTCCGAAAATGCGAACGTTTGCAGATAGCTGGCAGCCAGAAGGGGCTAGCCTGGAAAGCTGTTGCTCAGCCTCATCTGCCCATGGCACTGTTCGCAAAGAGGCACAGAGAATGGGGCTGCTTGCTTATTTTGCCACTTGAAACTTCAAACGCATGCTGGGAATGGTGGTGTCCCTGCCAGGCTCCTTTCGCAGCCCTGCTCCGAAAGTGCGAACGTCTGCAGATAGCTGGCAGCCAGAAGGTGCTAGCCTGGAAAGCTGTTGCTCAGCCTCATCTGCCAATGGCACTGTTCGCATAGAGGCAGAGAGAATGGGGCTTCTTTCTTATCTTGTCACTTGAAACTTCAAACGCATGCTGGGAATGGTGGTGGTGTCCCTGCCAGGCTCCTATCCCAGCCCTGCTCCGAAAGTGAGAACGTCTGCAGATAGCTGGCAGCCAAAAGGGGCTAGCCTGGAAAGCTGTTGCTCAACCTCATCTGCCCATGGCACTGTTCGCATAGAGGCACAGAGAATGGGGCTGCTTGCTTATCTTGCCTCTTGAAACTTCAAACGCATGCTGGGAATGGTGGTGTCCCTGCCAGGCTCCTATCACAGCCCTGCTCCGAAAGTGCGAACGTCTGCAGATAGCTGGCAGCCAGAAGGGGCTAGCCTGGAAAGCTGTTGCTCAGCCTCATCTGCCCATGGCACTGTTCGCATAGAGGCACAGAGAATGGGGCTGCTTGCTTATCTTGCCACTTGAAACTTCAAACGCATGATGGGAATGGTGGTGTCCCTGCTAGGATCCTATCACAGCCCTGCTCCGAAAGTGCGAACGTCTGCAGATAGCTGGCAGGCAGAAGGGGCTAGCCTGGAAAGCTGTTGCTCAGCCTCATCTGCCCATGGCAGTGCTCGCACAGAGGCACAGAGAATTGGGCTCCTTGCTTGTCTTGCCACCTCAAACTTCAAACGTAGCCTGGGAAAGTTGGTGTCCGTGCCAGAATCCTTTCGCAGACCAGCTCCGAAAATGCGAACGTTTGCAGATAGCTGGCAGCCAGAAGGGGCTAGCCTGGAAAGGTGTTGCTGACCCTCATCTGCCCATGGGACTGTTCGCAAAGAGGCACAGAGAATGGGGCTGCTTGCTTGTCTTGCCACCTCAAACTTCAAACGTAGCCTGGGGAAGTTTGTGTCCCAGCCAGGCTCCTTTCGCAGCCCTGCTCCGAAAGTGCGAACGTCTGCAGATAGCTGGCAGCCAGAAGGGGCTAGCCTGGAAAGCTGTTGCTCAGCCTCATCTGCCCATGGCACTGCTCGCACAGAGGCACAAGAGAATGGGGCTCCTTGCTTGTCTTGCCACCTCAAACTTCAAAGCTAGCCTGGGAAAGATGGTGTACCTGCTAGGCTCCTTTCGCAACCCTGCTCTTGAAATGCAAACGTCTGCAGATAGCTGGCAGCCAGAAGGGGCTAGCCTGGAAAGCTGTTGCTCAGCCTCATCTGCCCATGGCACTGTTCGCATAGAGGCACAGAGAATGGGGCTGCTTGCTTATCTTGCCACTTGAAACTTCAAACGCATGATGGGAACGGTGGTGTCCCTGCCAGGCTCCTATTACAGCCCTGCTCCGAAAGTGAGAACGTCTGCAGATAGCTGGCAGCCAGAAGGGGCTAGCCTGGAAAGCTGTTGCTCAGCCTCCTCTGCCCATGGCACTGTTCGCATAGAGGCACAGAGAATGGGGCTGCTTGCTTATCTTGCCACTTGAAACTTCAAACGCATGCTGGGAATGGTGGTGACCCTGCCAGGCTCCTATCACAGCCCTGCTCCGAAAGTGCGAACGTCTGCAGATAGCTGGCAGCCAGAAGGTGCTAGCCTGGAAAGCTGTTGCTCAGCCTCATCTGCCCATGGCACTGCTCACACAGAGGCACAGAGAATGGGGCTGCTTGCTTGTCTTGCCACCTCAAACTTCAAACGTAGCCTGGGAAAGTTGGTGTCCCTGCCAGGCTGCTACCACAGCACTGCTCCGAAAGTGAGAACATCTGCAGATAGCTGGCAGCCAGAAGGTGCTAGCCTGGAAAGCTGTTGCTCAGCCTCATCTGCCCGTGGCACTGCTCGCACAGAGGCACAGAGAATGGGGCTCCTTGCTTGTCTTGCCACCTCAAACTTCAAACGTAGCCTGGGAAAGATGGTGTACCTGCTAGGCTCCTTTCGCAGCCCTGCTCTTGAAATGCGAACGTCTGCAGATAGCTGGCAGCCAGAAGGTTCTAGCCTGGAAAGCACTTGCTCAGCCTCATCTGCCCATGGCACTGCTCGCATAGAGGCAGAGAGAATGGGGCTGCTTGCTTATCTTGCCACTTGAAACTTCAAAGGCATGCTGGGAATGGTGGTGTCCCTGCCAGGCTCCTATCACAGCCCTGCTCCGAAAGTGCGAACGTCTGCAGACAGCTGGCAGCCAGAAGGTGCTAGCCTGGAAAGCTGTTGCTCAGCCTCATCTGCCCATGGCAGTGCTCGCACAGAGGCACAGAGAATGGGGTCCTTGCTTGTCTTGCCACCTCAAACTTCAAACGTAGCCTGGGAAAGATGGTGTCCCAGCCAGGCTCCTTTAGCAGACCTGCTCTTGAGATGCGAACGTCTGCAGATAGCTGGCAGCCAGAAGGTGCTAGCCTGGAAAGCTGTTGCTCAGCCTCATCTGCCCATGGCACTGCTCGCCCAGAGGCACAAGAGAATGGGGCTCCTTGCTTGTCTTGCCACCTCAAACTTCAAACGTAGCCTGGGAAAGATGGTGTACCTGCTAGGCTCCTTTCGCAACCCTGCTCTTGAAATGCAAACGTCTGCAGATAGCTGGCAGCCAGAAGGGGCTAGCCTGGAAAGCTGTTGCTCAGCCTCATCTGCCCATGGCACTGTTCGCAAAGAGGCACAGAGAATGGGGCTGCTTGCTTGTCTTGCCACCTCAAACTTCAAACGTAGCCTGGGAAAGTTGGAGTCCCTGCCAGGCTCCTACCACAGCACTGCTCCGAAAGTGAGAACATCTGCAGATAGCTGGCAGCCAGAAGGGGCTAGCCTGGAAAGCTGTTGCTCAGCCTCATCTGCCCGTGGCACTGCTCGCACAGAGGCACAGAGAATGGGGCTCCTTGCTTGTCTTGCCACCTCAAACTTCAAACGTAGCCTGGGAAAGATGGTGTACCTGGCGAGGCTCCTTTCGCAGCCCTGCTCTTGAAATGCGAACGTCTGCAGATAGCTGGCAGCCAGAAGGTTCTAGCCTGGAAAGCACTTGCTCAGCCTCATCTGCCCATGGCACTGCTCGCATAGAGGCAGAGAGAATGGGGCTGCTTGCTTATCTTGCCACTTGAAACTTCAAAGGCATGCTGGGAATGGTGGTGTCCCTGCCAGGCTCCTATCACAGCCCTGCTCCGAAAGTGCGAACGTCTGCAGACAGCTGGCAGCCAGAAGGTGCTAGCCTGGAAAGCTGTTGCTCAGCCTCATCTGCCCATGGCAGTGCTCGCACAGAGGCACAGAGAATGGGGTCCTTGCTTGTCTTGCCACCTCAAACTTCAAACGTAGCCTGGGAAAGATGGTGTCCCAGCCAGGCTCCTTTAGCAGACCTGCTCTTGAGATGCGAACGTCTGCAGATAGCTGGCAGCCAGAAGGTGCTAGCCTGGAAAGCTGTTGCTCAGCCTCATCTGCCCATGGCACTGCTGGCCCAGAGGCACAAGAGAATGGGGCTCCTTGCTTGTCTTGCCACCTCAAACTTCAAACGTAGCCTGGGAAAGATGGTGTACCTGCTAGGCTCCTTTCGCAACCCTGCTCTTGAAATGCAAACGTCTGCAGATAGCTGGCAGCCAGAAGGGTCTAGCCTGGAAAGCTGTTGCTCAGCCTCATCTGCCCATGGCACTGTTCGCAAAGAGGCACAGAGAATGGGGCTGCTTGCTTATCTTGCCACTTGAAACTTCAAACGCATGCTGGGAATGGTGGTGTCCCTGCCAGGCTCCTATCACAGCCCTGCTCCGAAAGTGCGAACGTCTGCAGATAGCTGGCAGGCAGAAGGGGCTAGCCTGGAAAGCTGTTGCTCAGCCTTCTCTGCCCATGGCACTGTTCGCATAGAGGCACAGAGAATGGGGCTGCTTGCTTATCTTGCCACTTGAAACTTCAAACGCATGCTGGGAATGGTTGTGACCCTGCCAGGCTCCTATCCCAGCCCTGCTCCGAAAGTGCGAACGTCTGCAGATAGCTGGCAGCCAGAAGGGGCTAGCCTGGAAAGCTGTTGCTCAGCCTCATCTGCCCATGGCACTGTTCGCATAGAGGCACAAGAGAATGGGGCTGCTTGCTTATCTTGCCACTTGAAACTTCAAACG
The DNA here is from genome assembly GCF_030867145.1 of Opisthocomus hoazin. Lineage (NCBI taxonomy): Eukaryota > Metazoa > Chordata > Aves > Opisthocomiformes > Opisthocomidae > Opisthocomus > Opisthocomus hoazin. The sequence goes on along the minus strand of NC_134438.1, from coordinate 1,476,629 downwards.
CATGCTGGGAATGGTGGTGTCCCTGCCAGGCTCCTATCACAGCCCTGCTCCGAAAGTGCGAACGTCTGCAGATAGCTGGCAGGCAGAAGGGGCTAGCCTGGAAAGCTGTTGCTCAGCCTCATCTGCCCATGGCAGTGCTCGCACAGAGGCACAGAGAATGGGGCTGCTTGCTTGTCTTGCCACCTCAAACTTCAAACGTAGCCTGGGAAAGTTGGTGTCCGTGCCAGAATCCTTTCGCAGACCTGCTCCGAAAGTGCGAACGTTTGCAGATAGCTGGCAGCCAGAAGGGGCTAGCCTGGAAAGCTGTTGCTCAGCCTCATCTGCCCATGGCACTGTTCGCAAAGAGGCACAGAGAATGGGGCTGCTTGCTTATTTTGCCACTTGAAACTTCAAACACATGCTGGGAATGGTGGTGTCCCTGCCAGGCTCCTTTCGCAGCCCTGCTCCGAAAGTGCGAACGTCTGCAGATAGCTGGCAGCCAGAAGGTGCTAGCCTGGAAAGCTGTTGCTCAGCCTCATCTGCCAATGGCACTGTTCGCATAGAGGCAGAGAGAATGGGGCTTCTTGCTTATCTTGCCACTTGAAACTTCAAACGCATGCTGGGAATGGTGGTGTCCCTGCCAGGCTCCTATCACAGCCCTGCTCCGAAAGTGCGAACGTCTGCAGATAGCTGGCAGCCAGAAGGTGCTAGCGTGGAAAGCTGTTGCTCAGCCTCATCTGCCCATGGCAGTGCTCGCACAGAGGCACAGAGAATGGGGCTGCTTGCTTGTCTTGCCACCTCAAACTTCAAACGTAGCCTGGGAAAGTTGGTGTCCCAGCCAGGCTCCTTTCGCAGACCTGCTCTTGAGATGCGAACGTCTGCAGATAGCTGGCAGCCAGAAGGTGCTAGCCTGGAAAGCTGTTGCTCAGCCTCATCTGCCCATGGCACTGCTCGCACAGAGGCACAGAGAATGGGGCTCCTTGCTTGTCTTGCCACCTCAAACTTCAAACGTAGCCTGGGAAAGATGGTGTACCTGCTAGGCTCCTTTCGCAACCCTGCTCTTGAAATGCAAACGTCTGCAGATAGCTGGCAGCCAGAAGGGGCTAGCCTGGAAAGCTGTTGCTCAGCCTCATCTGCCCATGGCACTGTTCGCAAAGAGGCACAGAGAATGGGGCTGCTTGCTTATCTTGCCACTTGAAACTTCAAACGCATGATGGGAATGGTGGTGTTCCTGCCAGGCTCCTATCACAGCCCTGCTCCGAAAGTGAGAACGTCTGCAGATAGGTGGCAGCCAGAAGGGGCTAGCCTGGAAAGCTGTTGCTCAGCCTTCTCTGCCCATGGCACTGTTCGCATAGAGGCACAGAGAATGGGGCTGCTTGCTTATCTTGCCACTTGAAACTTCAAACGCATGCTGGGAATGGTGGTGTCCCTGCCAGGCTCCTATCACAGCCCTGCTCCGAAAGTGCGAACGTCTGCAGATAGCTGGCAGCTAGAAGGGGCTAGCCTGGAAAGCTGTTGCTCAACCTCATCTGCCAATGGCAGTGCTCGCACAGAGGCACAGAGAATGGGGCTGCTTGCTTGTCTTGCCACCTCAAACTTCAAACGTAGCCTGGGAAAGTTGGTGTCCCAGCCAGGCTCCTTTCGCAGCCCTGCTCCGAAAGTGCGAACGTCTGCAGATAGCTGGCAGCCAGAAGGGGCTAGCCTGGAAAGCTGTTGCTCATCCTCATCTGCCCATGGCACTGCTCGCACAGAGGCACAAGAGAATGGGGCTCCTTGCTTGTCTTGCCACCTCAAACTTCAAACGTAGCCTGGGAAAGATGGTGTACCTGCTAGGCTCCTTTCGCAACCCTGCTCTTGAAATGCAAACGTCTGCAGATAGCTGGCAGCCAGAAGGGGCTAGCCTGGAAAGCTGTTGCTCAGCCTCATCTGCCCATGGCACTGCTCGCACAAAGGCACAGAGAATGGGGCTGCTTGCTTGTCTTGCCAAATCAAACTTCAAACGTAGCCTGGGAAAGTTGGTGTCCCAGCCAGGCTCCTTTCGCAGCCCTGCTCCGAAAGTGAGAACATCTGGAGATAGCTGGCAGCCAGAAGGGGCTAGCCTGGAAAGCTGTTGCTCAGCCTCATCTGCCCATGGCACTGCTCGCACAGAGGCACAGAGAATGGGGCTGCTTGCTTGTCTTGCCTCTTGAAACTTCAAACGCATGCTGGGAATGGTGGTGTCCCTGCCAGGCTCCTATCACAGCCCTGCTCTTGAAATGCGAACGTCTGCAGATAGCTGCCAGCCAGAAGGTGCTAGACTGGAAAGCTGTTGCTCAGCCTCATCTGCCCATGGCACTGCTCGCACAGAGGCACAGAGAATGGGTCTGCTTGCTTGTCTTGCCAAATCAAACTTCAAACGTAGCCTGGGAAAGTTGGTGTCCCAGCCAGGCTCCTTTCGCAGCCCTGCTCCGAAAGTGCGAACGTCTGCAGATAGCTGGCAGCTAGAAGGGGCTAGCCTGGAAAGCTGTTGCTCAACCTCATCTGCCAATGGCAGTGCTCGCACAGAGGCACAGAGAATGGGGCTGCTTGCTTGTCTTGCCACCTGAAACTTCAAACGTAGCCTGGGAAAGTTGGTGTCCCAGCCAGGCTCCTTTCGCAGACCTGCTCCGAAAGTGCGAACGTCTGCAGATAGCTGGCAGCCAGAAGGGGCTAGCCTGGAAAGCTGTTGCTCATCCTCATCTGCCCATGGCACTGCTCGCACAGAGGCACAAGAGAATGGGGCTCCTTGCTTGTCTTGCCACCTCAAACTTCAAACGTAGCCTGGGAAAGATGGTGTACCTGCTAGGCTCCTTTCGCAACCCTGCTCTTGAAATGCAAACGTCTGCAGATAGCTGGCAGCCAGAAGGGGCTAGCCTGGAAAGCTGTTGCTCAGCCTCATCTGCCCATGGCACTGCTCGCACAGAGGCACAGAGAATGGGGCTGCTTGCTTGTCTTGCCAAATCAAACTTCAAACGTAGCCTGGGAAAGTTGGTGTCCCAGCCAGGCTCCTTTCGCAGCCCTGCTCCGAAAGTGAGAACATCTGGAGATAGCTGGCAGCCAGAAGGGGCTAGCCTGGAAAGCTGTTGCTCAGCCTCATCTGCCCATGGCACTGCTCGCACAGAGGCACAGAGAATGGGGCTGCTTGCTTGTCTTGCCTCTTGAAACTTCAAACGCATGCTGGGAATGGTGGTGTCCCTGCCAGGCTCCTATCACAGCCCTGCTCTTGAAATGCGAACGTCTGCAGATAGCTGCCAGCCAGAAGGTGCTAGACTGGAAAGCTGTTGCTCAGCCTCATCTGCCCATGGCACTGCTCGCACAGAGGCACAGAGAATGGGTCTGCTTGCTTGTCTTGCCAAATCAAACTTCAAACGTAGCCTGGGAAAGTTGGTGTCCCAGCCAGGCTCCTTTCGCAGCCCTGCTCCGAAAGTGAGAACATCTGCAGATAGCTGGCAGCCAGAAGGGGCTAGCCTGGAAAGCTGTTGCTCAGCCTCATCTGCCCATGGCACTGCTCGCACAGAGGCACAGAGAATGGGGCTCCTTGTTTATCTTGCCACCTCAAACTTTAAACGTAGCCTGGGAATGGTGGTGTCCCTGCCAGGCTCCTATCACAGCCCTGCTCCGAAAGTGCGAACGTCTGCAGATAGCTGGCAGCCAGAAGGGGCTAGCCTGGAAAGCTGTTGCTCAGCCTCATCTGCCCATGGCACTGTTCGCATAGAGTCACAGAGAGTGGGGCTGGTTGCTTGTCTTGCCACCTCAAACTTCAAACGTAGCCTGGGAAAGTTGGTGTCCCAGCCAGGCTCCTTTCGCAGCCCTGCTCCGAAAGTGCGAACGTCTGCAGATAGCTGGCAGGCAGAAGGGGCTAGCCTGGAAAGCTGTTGCTCAGCCTCATCTGCCCATGGCAGTGCTCACACAGAGGCACAGAGAATGGGGCTGCTTGCTTGTCTTGCCACCTCAAACTTCAAACGTAGCCTGGGAAAGTTGGTGTCCCAGCCAGGCTCCTTTCGCAGCCCTGCTCCGAAAGTGCGAACGTCTGCAGATAGCTGGCAGGCAGAAGGGGCTATCCTGGAAAGCTGTTGCTCAGCCTCATCTGCCCATGGCACTGCTCGTACAGAGGCACAGAGAATGGGGCTGCTTGCTTGTCTTGCCACCTCAAACTTCAAACGTAGCCTGGGAAAGATGGTGTACCTCCTAGGCTCCTTTCGCAGACCTGCTCTTGAAATGCGAACGTCTGCAGATAGCTGGCAGCCAGAAGGTGCTAGCCTGGAAAGCTGTTGCTCAGCCTCATCTGCCCATGGCACTGCTCGCACAGAGGCACAGAGAATGGGGCTGCTTGTTTATCTTGCCACCTCAAACTTTAAACGTAGCCTGGGAATGGTGGTGTCCCTGCCAGGCTCCTATCACAGCCCTGCTCCGAAAGTGCGAACGTCTGCAGATAGCTGGCAGCCAGAAGGGGCTAGCCTGGAAAGCTGTTGCTCAGCCTCATCTGCCCATGGCACTGTTCGCATAGAGTCACAGAGAATGGGGCTGCTTGCTTGTCTTGCCATCTCAAACTTCAAACGTAGCCTGGGAAAGTTGGTGTCCCAGCCAGGCTCCTTTCGCAGCCCTGCTCCGAAAGTGTGAACGTTTGCAGATAGCTGGCAGGCAGAAGGTGCTAGCCTGGAAGGCTGTTGCTCAGCCTCATCTGCCCATGGCAGTGTTCGCATAGAGGCACAGAGAATGGGGCTGCTTGCTTGTCTTGCCACCTCAAACTTCAAAAGTAGCCTGGGAAAGTTGGTGTCCCAGCCAGGCTCCTTTCGCAGCCCTGCTCCGAAAGTGCGAACGTCTGCAGATAGCTGGCAGGCAGAAGGGGCTAGCCTGGAAAGCTGTTGCTCAGCCTCATCTGCCCATGGCAGTGCTCACACAGAGGCACAGAGAATGGGGCTGCTTGCTTGTCTTGCCACCTCAAACTTCAAACGTAGCCTGGGAAAGTTGGTGTCCCAGCCAGGCTCCTTTCGCAGCCCTGCTCCGAAAGTGCGAACGTCTGCAGATAGCTGGCAGGCAGAAGGGGCTATCCTGGAAAGCTGTTGCTCAGCCTCATCTGCCCATGGCAGTGCTCACACAGAGGCACAGAGAATGGGGCTGCTTGCTTGTCTTGCCACCTCAAACTTCAAACGTAGCCTGGGAAAGATGGTGTACCTGCTAGGCTCCTTTCGCAGCCCTGCTCTTGAAATGCGAACGTCTGCAGATAGCTGGCAGCCAGAAGGTGCTAGCCTGGAAAGCTGTTGCTCAGCCTCATCTGCCCATGGCACTGTTCGCATAGAGGCACAGAGAATGGGGCTGCTTGCTTATCTTGCCACTTGAAACTTCAAACGCATGCTGGGAATGGTGGTGTCCCTGCCAGGCTCCTATCACAGCCCTGCTCCGAAAGTGCGAACATCTGCAGATAGCTGGCAGCCAGAAGAGGCTAGCCTGGAAAGCTGTTGCTCAGCCTCATCTGCCCATGGCACTGTTCGCATAGAGGCACAGAGAATGGGGCTGCTTGCTTATCTTGCCTCTTGAAACTTCAAACGCATGCTGGGAATGGTGGTGTCCCTGCCAGGCTCCAATCACAGCCCTGCTCCGAAAGTGCGAACGTCTGCAGATAGCTGGCAGGCAGAAGGGGCTATCCTGGAAAGCTGTTGCTCAGCCTCATCTGCCCATGGCAGTGCTCGCACAGAGGCACAGAGAATGGGGCTCCTTGCTTGTCTTGCCACCTCAAACTTCAAACGTAGCCTGGGAAAGTTGGTGTCCGTGTCAGAATCCTTTCGCAGACCAGCTCCGAAAATGCGAACGTTTGCAGATAGCTGGCAGCCAGAAGGGGCTAGCCTGGTAAGCTGTTGCTCAGCCTCATCTGCCCATGGCACTGCTCGCACAGAGGCACAGAGAATGGGGCTGCTTGCTTATCTTGCCACCTCAAACTTCAAACGTAGCCTGGGAATGGTGGTGTCCCTGCCAGGCTCCTATCACAGCCCTGCTCCGAAAGTGCGAACGTCTGCAGATAGCTGGCAGCCAGAAGGTGCTAGCCTGGAAAGCTGTTGCTCAGCCTCATCTGCCCATGGCACTGTTCGCATAGAGGCACAGAGAATGGGGCTGCTTGCTTGTCTTGCCACCTCAAACTTCAAACGTAGCCTGGGAAAGTTGGTGTCCCAGCCAGGCTCCTATCACAGCCCTGCTCCGAAAGTGCGAACATCTGCAGATAGCTGGCAGGCAGAAGGGGCTAGCCTGGAAAGCTGTTGCTCAGCCTCATCTGCCCATGGCACTGTTCGCAAAGAGGCACAGAGAATGGGGCTGCTTGCTTATCTTGCCACTTGAAACTTCAAACGTAGCCTGGGAATGGTGGTATCCCTGCCAGGCTCTTATCACAGCCCTGCTCCGAAAGTGCGAACGTCTGCAGATAGCTGGCAGCCAGAAGGGGCTAGCCTGGAAAGCTGTTGCTCAGCCTGATCTGCCAATGGCACTGCTCGCACAGAGGCACAGAGAATGGGGCTGCTTGCTTATCTTGCCACTTGAAACTTCAAACGCATGCTGGGAATGGTGGTGTCCCTGCCAGGCTCCTATCCCAGCCCTGCTCCGAAAGTGCGAACGTCTGCAGATAGCTGGCAGGCAGAAGGGGCTAGTCTGGAAGACTGTTGCTCAGCCTCATCTGCCCATGGCACTGTTCGCATAGAGGCACAGAGAATGGGGCTGCTTGCTTATCTTGCCTTTTGAAACTTCAAACACATGCTGGGAATGGTGGTGTCCCTGCCAGGCTCCTATCACAGCCCTGCTCCGAAAGTGCGAACGTCTGCAGATAGCTGGCAGCCAGAAGGTGCTAGCCTGGAAAGCTGTTGCTCAGCCTCATCTGCCCATGGCACTGTTCGCATAGAGGCACAGAGAATGGGGCTGCTTGCTTATCTTGCCACTTGAAACTTCAAACGCATGCTGGGAATGGTGGTGACCCTGCCAGGCTCCTATCACAGCCCTGCTCTTGAAATGCGAACGTCTGCAGATAGCTGGCAGGCAGAAGGGGCTAGCCTGGAAAGCTGTTGCTCAGCCTCATCTGCCCATGGCAGTGCTCACACAGAGGCACAGAGAATGGGGCTGCTTGCTTGTCTTGCCAACTCAAACTTCAAACGTAGCCTGGGAAAGTCGGTGTCCCAGCCAGGCTCCTTTCGCAGCCCTGCTCCGAAAGTGCGAACGTCTGCAGATAGCTGGCAGGCAGAAGGGGCTAGCCTGGAAAGCTGTTGCTCAGCCTCATCTGCCCATGGCAGTGCTCACACAGAGGCACAGAGAATGGGGCTGCTTGCTTGTCTTGCCACCTCAAACTTCAAACGTATCTTTGGGGGTCCTAGCAGGGGGCCTACATAGCCCTGCTCTGAAATTGCGAACGTCTGCACATTGTTCGCAGGCAGAAAGAGCTAGCCTGGAAAGCTGTTGCTCAGCCTCATCTGCCCATGGCACTGCTCGCACAGAGGCACAGAGACTGGGGCTGCTTGCTTGTCTTGCCCGTCAAACCTCAAACATATCTTAGGTGGTCCGTGCCAGGCGTCTCCGGCAGTCCTGCTCTGAAAATGCGAACGTCTGCAGATATGTCGAAGGCAGAGAGAGCTAGCCTGGAAAGCTGTTGCTCAAACTCATCTGCCCATGGCACTGCTCACACAGAGGCACAGAGACTGTTGCTGCTTGCTTCTCTTGCCCCCTCAATCTTGAAACGTAGGTTAGGTGGTCCGTGCAGGGGGCCTCCGGCAGGCCTGCTCTGAAAATGCGAACGTCTGCAGATAGATTGCGGTAGAAAGAGCTAGCCTGGAAAGCTGTTGCTCAGCCTCATCTGCCCATGGCACTGCTCGCACAGAGGTTCAGAGACTGGAGCTATTTGCTTGTCTTACCCCCTCAAACCTCAAATGTATCTTTCATGGTACGTGCCGTATGCCTCCGGCAGCCCTGCTCCGAAAATGCGAACGTCTGCAGATAAATCGCAGCCAGAAAGAGCTAGCCTGGAAAGCTGTTGCTCAGCCTCATCTTCCCATGGCAGCGCTCACACAGAGGCACAGAGACTGGGGCTGCTTGCTTGTTCTGCCACCTCAAACTTCACACTTAGCTTAGGTGGTCCGGTCGGGACTTAGGGCAGTGCTGTTCCGAGAATGCAAACTTCAGCAGATAGATTGCAGATAGAAAGAGCTAGCCTGGAAAGCTGTTGCTCAGCCTCATCTGCCCATGGCACTGCTCGCACAGAGACACAGAGACTGAGTCTGCTTGCTTGTCTTGCCACCTCAAACTTCAAAAGTATCTTTGGGGGTCCGAGCAGGGGGCCTACAGTAGCCCTGCTCTGAAATTGCGAACGTCTGCAGAGAGCTCTCAGGCAGAAAGAGCTAGCCTGGAAAGCTGTTGCTCAGCCTCATCTGCCCATGGCACTGCTCGCACAGAGGCACAGAGACTGGGGCTGCTTGCTTCTCTTGACCACTCAATCTTGAAACGTAGGTTAGGTTGTCCGTGCAGGGGGCCTCCGGCAGGCCTGCTCTGAAAATGCGAACGTCTGCAGATAGATTGCGGTAGAAAGAGCTAGCCTGGAAAGCTGTTGCTCAGGCTCATCTGCCCATGGCACTGCTCGCACAGAGGCACAGAGACTGGGGCTGCTTGCTTGTCTTGCTCTCTCAAACTTCAAACGTAGCTTAGGTGGTCCGTGCCAGGCGTCTCCGGCAGACCTGCTCTGAAAATGCGAACGTCTGCAGATAGGTCGCAGGCAGAGAGAGCTAGCCTGGAAAGCTGTTGCTCAGCCTCATCTGCCCATGGCACTGCTCACACAGAGGCACAGAGACTGGGGCTTCTTGCTTGTCTTGCCACCTCAAACTTCAAACGTAGATTTGGGTTTCCGTGCAGGACGCCTCCGGCAGCCCTGCTCCCAAAATGCCAACATCTGCAGATAGCTCGCAGCCACAAAGAGCTAGCCTGGAAAGATGTAGCTCAGCCTCATCTTTCCATGGCAGTGCTCGCACAGAGGCACAGAGACTGGGGCTGCTTGCTTGTCATGCCACCTCAAACTTCACACTTAGCTTAGGTGGTACATCCGGGACTTAGGGCAGTGCTGTTCCGAGAATGCAAACTTCAGCAGATATATTGCAGATAGAAAGAGCTAGCCTGGAATGCTGTTGCTCAGCCTCATCTGCCCATGGCACTGCTCGCACAGAGACACAGAGACTGAGTCTGCTTGCTTGTCTTGCCACCTCAAACTTCAAAAGTATCTTTGGGGGTCCGAGCAGGGGGCCTACAGTAGCCCTGCTCTGAAATTGCGAACGTGTGCAGATAAATCGCAGCCAGAAAGAGCTAGCCTGGAAAGCTGTTGCTCAGCCTCATCTGCCCATGGCACTGCTCGCACAGAGGCACAGAGACTGGGGCTGCTTGCTTGTCTTGCCCCCTCAAACTTCAAACTTAGGTTACGAGTTCCCTGCCGTGCTCCTTGGCAGCTCTGCTCTAAAAATGCGAACTTCTGCAGATAGCTCACTGCCAGAAAGAGCTAGCCTGGAAAGCTGTTGCTCAACCTAATCTGCCCATGGCACTGCTCGCACAGAGGCACAGAGACTGGGGCTGCTTGCTTGTCTTGCCACCTCAAACTTCAAATGTAGGTTAGGATTTCCTTGCCGGGATCCTCCGGCAGCCCTGCTCTGAAAATGCGAACGTCTGCAGATAGCTCGCAGCCAGAAAGAGCTAGCCTGGAAAGCTGTTGCTCAGCCTCATCTGCCCATGGCACTGCTCGCACAGAGGCACAGAGACTGTAGCTGCTTTCTTGTCTTGCCACCTCAAACTTCAAAAGTATCTTGGGAAGACCGTGTAGGGAGTCTACAGCAGCCCTGCTCTGAAAATGCAAACGTCTGCAGATAGCTCGCAGCCAGAAAGAGCTAGCCTGGAAAGCTGTTGCTCAGCCTCATCTTCCCATGGCAGCGCTCACACAGAGGCACAGAGACTGGGGCTGCTTGCTTGTTCTGCCACCTCAAACTTCACACTTATCTTAGGTGGTCCGGTCGGGACTTAGGGCAGTGCTGTTCCGAGAATGCAAACTTCAGCAGATAGATTGCAGATAGAAAGAGCTAGCCTGGAAAGCTGTTGCTCAGCCTCATCTGCCCATGGCACTGCTCGCACAGAGACACAGAGACTGAGTCTGCTTGCTTGTCTTGCCACCTCAAACTTCAAATGTAGGTTAGGATTTCCTTGCCGGGATCCTCCGGCAGCCCTGCTCTGAAAATGCGAACGTCTGCAGATAGCTCGCAGCCAGAAAGAGCTAGCCTGCAAAGCTGTTGCTCAGCCTAATCTGCCCATGGCACTGCTCACACAGAGGCACAGAGACTGGGGCTGCTTGCTCTTCTTGCCACCTCAAACTTCAAACGTAGATTTGGTTTTCCGTGCAGGACGCCTCCGGGAGCCCTGCTCCAAAAATGCCAACATCTGCAGATAGCTCGCAGCCACAAAGAGCTAGCCTGGAAAGATGTAGCTCAGCCTCATCTTTCCATGGCAGTGCTCGCACAGAGGCACAGAGACTGGGGCTGCTTGCTTGTCATGCCACCTCAAACTTCACACTTAGCTTAGGTGGTACATCCGGGACTTAGGGCAGTGCTGTTCCGAGAATGCAAACTTCAGCAGATATATTGCAGATAGAAAGAGCTAGCCTGGAAAGCTGTTGCTCAGCCTCATCTGCCCATGGCACTGCTCGCACAGAGACACAGAGACTGAGTCTGCTTGCTTGTCTTGCCACCTCAAACTTCAAAAGTATCTTTGGGGGTCCGAGCAGGGGGCCTACAGTAGCCCTGCTCTGAAATTGCGAACGTCTGCAGATAAATCGCAGCCAGAAAGAGCTAGCCTGGAAAGCTGTTGCTCAGCCTCATCTGCCCATGGCACTGCTCGCACAGAGGCACAGAGACTGGGGCTGCTTGCTTGTCTTGCCACCTCAAACTTCAAAAGTATCTTTGGAAGAGAGTGTAGGTGGCCTACAGCAGCCCTGCTCTGAAAATGCAAATGTCTGCAGATAACTCACAGTCAGAAAGAGCTAGCCTGGAAACCTGTTGCTCAGCCTCATCTGCCCATGGCACTGCTCGCACAGAGGCACAGAGACTGGGGCTGCTTGCTTGTCTTGCCCCCTCAAACTTCAAACTTAGGTTACGAGTTCCCTGCCGTGCTCCTTGGCAGCTCTGCTCTAAAAATGCGAACTTCTGCAGATAGCTCACTGCCAGAAAGAGCTAGCCTGGAAAGCTGTTGCTCAACCTAATCTGCCCATTGCACTGCTCACACAGAGGCACAGAGACTGGGGCTGCTTGCTTGTCTTGCCACCTCAAACTTCAAATGTAGGTTAGGATTTCCTTGCCGGGATCCTCCGGCAGCCCTGCTCTGAAAATGCGAACGTCTGCAGATAGCTCGCAGCCAGAAAGAGCTAGCCTGGAAAGCTGTTGCTCAGCCTCATCTGCCCGTGGCACTGCTCGCACAGAGGCACAGAGACTGTAGCTGCTTGCTTGTCTTGCCACCTCAAACTTCAAAAGTATCTTGGGAAGACCGTGTAGGGAGTCTACAGCAGCCCTGCTCTGAAAATGCAAACGTCTGCAGATAGCTCGCAGCCAGAAAGAGCTAGCCTGGAAAGCTGTTGCTCAGCCTCATCTGCCCATGGCACTGCTCGCACAGAGGTTCAGAGACTGGAGCTATTTGCTTGTCTTACCCCCTCAAACCTCAAATGTATCTTTCATGGTACGTGCCGTATGCCTCCGGCAGCCCTGCTCCGAAAATGCGAACGTCTGCAGATAAATCGCAGCCAGAAAGAGCTAGCCTGGAAAGCTGTTGCTCAGCCTCATCTTCCCATGGCAGCGCTCACACAGAGGCACAGAGACTGGGGCTACTTGCTTGTTCTGCCACCTCAAACTTCACACTTAGCTTAGGTGGTCCGGTCGGGACTTAGGGCAGTGCTGTTCCGAGAATGCAAACTTCAGCAGATAGCTCGCAGCCAGAAAGAGCTAGCCTGGAAAGCTGTTGCTCAGCCTCATCTGCCCGTGGCACTGCTCGCACAGAGGCACAGAGACTGTAGCTGCTTGCTTGTCTTGCCACCTCAAACTTCAAAAGTATCTTGGGAAGACCGTGTAGGGAGTCTACAGCAGCCCTGCTCTGAAAATGCAAACGTCTGCAGATAGCTCGCAGCCAGAAAGAGCTAGCCTGGAAAGCTGTTGCTCAGCCTCATCTGCCCATGGCACTGCTCGCACAGAGGTTCAGAGACTGAAGCTATTTGCTTGTCTTACCCCCTCAAACCTCAAATGTATCTTTCATGGTACGTGCCGTATGCCTCCGGCAGCCCTGCTCCGAAAATGCGAACGTCTGCAGATAAATCGCAGCCAGAAAGAGCTAGCCTGGAAAGCTGTTGCTCAGCCTCATCTGCCCATGGCACTGCTCACACAGAGGCACAGAGACTGGGGCTGCTTGCTTGTTCTGCCACCTCAAACTTTACACTTAGCTTAGGTGGTCCGGTCGGGACTTAGGGCAGTGCTGTTCCGAGAATGCAAACTTCAGCAGATAGATTGCAGATAGAAAGAGCTAGCCTGGAAAGCTGTTGCTCAGCCTCATCTGCCCATGGCACTGCTCACACAGAGGCACAGAGACTGGGGCTGCTTGCTTGTCTTGACACCTCAAACTTCAAATGTAGGTTAGGATTTCCTTGCCGGGATCCTCCGGCAGCCCTGCTCTGAAAATGCGAACGTCTGCAGATAGCTCGCAGCCAGAAAGAGCTAGCCTGGAAAGCTGTTGCTCAGCCTCATCTGCCCGTGGCACTGCTCGCACAGAGGCACAGAGACTCTAGCTGCTTGCTTGTCTTGCCACCTCAAACTTCAAAAGTATCTTTGGAAGACCGTGTAGGGAGTCTACAGCAGCCCTGCTCTGAAAATGCAAACGTCTGCAGATAGCTCGCAGCCAGAAAGAGCTAGCCTGGAAAGCTGTTGCTCAGCCTCATCTGCCCATGGCACTGCTCGCACAGAGGTACAGAGACTGGGGCTATTTGCTTGTCTTACCCCCTCAAACTTCAAATGTATCTTTCATGGTAAGTGCCGTGTGCCTCCGGCAGCCCTGCTCCGAAAATGCGAACGTCTGCAGATAAATCGCAGCCAGAAAGAGCTAGCCTGGAAAGCTGTTGCTCAGCCTCATCTTCCCATGGCAGCGCTCACACAGAGGCACAGAGACTGGGGCTGCTTGCTTGTTCTGCCACCTCAAACTTCACACTTAGCTTAGGTGGTCCGGTCGGGACTTAAGGCAGTGCTGTTCCGAGAATGCAAACTTCAGCAGATAGATTGCAGATAGAAAGAGCTAGCCTGGAAAGCTGTTGCTCAGCCTCATCTGCCCATGGCACTGCTCGCACAGAGACACAGAGACTGAGTCTGCTTGCTTGTCTTGCCACCTCAAACTTCAAAAGTATCTTTGGGGGTCCGAGCAGGGGGCCTACAGTAGCCCTGCTCTGAAATTGCGAACGTCTGCAGATAGCTCGCAGGCAGAAAGAGCTAGCCTGGAAAGCTGTTGCTCAGCCTCATCTGCCCATGGCACTGCTCGCACAGAGGCACAGAGACTGGGGCTGCTTGCTTCTCTTGACCCCTCAATCTTGAAACGTAGGTTAGGTTGTCCGTGCAGGGGGCCTCCGGCAGGCCTGCTCTGAAAATGCGAACGTCTGCAGATAGCTCGCAGACAGAAAGAGCTAGCCTGGAAAGCTGTTACTCAGGCTCATCTGCCCATGGCACTGCTCGCACAGAGGCACAGAGACTGTGGCTGCTTGCTTGTCTTGCCCTCTAAAACTTCAAACGTGGCTTTGGGTGTCTGTGCAGGGGGCCTCCGGCAGCCCTGCACTCAAAATGCGAACGTCTGCAGATAGCTGGCATCCACACAGAGCTAGCCTGGAAAGCTGTTGCTCAGCCTCATCTGCCCATGGCACTGCTCGCACAGAAGCACAGAGACTGGGGCTGCTTGCTTGTCTTGCCACCTCGAAGTTCAAACCACACTTAGGTGTTCCTTGCAGGGGGCCTCCGGTAGCCCCGCTGTGAACACGCGAAAGTCTGCAGATAGGTCGCATCCAGAAAGAGCTAGCCTGGAAAGCTGTTGCTCAGCCTCATCTGCCCATGGCACTGCTCGAACAGAGGCACAGAGACTGGGGCTGCTTGCTTGTCTTGCACTCTCCAACTTCAAACGTAGCTTAGGTGTTCCGTGCAGGGGGCCTCCGTCATCCCTGGTGTGAAAAGGCGAACGTCTGCAGATAGCTCGCAGCCAGAAAGAGCTAGCCTGGAAAGCTGTTGCTCAGCCTCATCTGCCCATGGCACTGCTCGCACAGAGGCACAGAGACTGGGGCTGCTTGCTTGTCTTGCCACCTCAAACTTCAAACGTATCTTAGGTGGTCCGTGCTGGGCGCCTCCAGCAGTCCTGCTCTGAAAATGCGCACGTCTGCAAATAGCTCGCAGGCAGAAAGAGCTAGCCTGGAAAGCTGTTGCTCAGCCTCATCTGCCCATGGCACTGCTCGCACAGAGGCACAGAGACTGTAACTGCTTGCTTGTCTTGCCACCTCAAACTTCAAACGTGGCTTTGGGTGTCCGTGCAGGGGGCCTCCGGCAGCCCTGCTCTGAAAATGCGAACGTCTGCAGATAGCTGGCATCCACACAGAGCTAGCCTGGAAAGCTGTTGCTCAGCCTCATCTGCCCATGGCACTGCTCGCACAGAGGCACAGAGACTGGGGCTGCTTGCTTGTCTTGCCACCTCAAACTTCAAACCAAACTTAGGTATTCCGTGCAGGGGGCCTCCGGTAGCCCTGCTGTGAACACGCGAAAGTCTGCAGATAGCTCGCAGGCAGAAAGAGCTAGCCTGGAAAGCTGTTGCTCAGCCTCATCTGCCCATGGCACTGCTCGCACAGAGGCACAGAGACTGGGGCTGCTTGCTTGTCTTGCCGTCTCCAACTTCAAACCAAACTTAGGTGTTCCGTGCAGGGGGCCTCCGGTAGCCCTGCTGTGAACACGCGAAAGTCTGCAGATAGCTCGTAGGCAGAAAGGGCTAGCCTGGAAAGCTGTTGCTCAACCTCATCTGCCCATGGCACTGCTCGCACAGAGGCACAGAGACTGGGGCTGCTTGCTTCTCTTGCCCCCTCAAACTTCAAACGTAACTTTGGGGGTCCGTGAAGGAGGCCTCCGGCAGACCTGCTCTGAAAAGGCGAACGTCTGCAGATAGCTCGCAGGCAGAAAGAGCTAGCCTGGAAAGCTCTTGCTCAGCCTCATCTGCCCATGGCACTGCTCGCACAGAGGCACAGGGACTGGGGCTGCTTGCTTGTCTTGCCCCCTCAAACTTCAAACGTAGCTGAGGTGGTCCGTGCTGGGCGCCTCCAGCAGTCCTGCTCTGAAAAGGCGAACGTCTGCAGATAGCTCGCAGGCAGAAAGAGCTAGCCTGGAAAGCTGTTGCTCAAACTCATCTGCCCATGGCACTGCTAGCACAGAGGCACAGAGACTGTAACTGCTTGCTTGTCTTGCCCCCTCAAACTTCAAACGTAGATTACGAGTTCCCTGCCGGGCTCCTTGGCAGCTCTGCTCTGAAAATGCGAACGTCTGCAGATAGATTGCGGTAGAAAGAGCTAGCCTGGAAAGCTGTTGCTCAGGCTCATCTGCCCATGGCACTGCTCGCACAGAGGCACAGAGACTGGGGCTGCTTGCTTGTCTTGCTCTGTCAAACTTCAAACGTAGCTTGGGTGGTCTGTGCCAGGCGTCTCCGGCAGACCTGCTCTGAAAATGCGAACGTCTGCAGATAGGTCGCAGGCAGAGAGAGCTAGCCTGGAAAGCTGTTGCTCAGCCTCATCTGCCCATGGCACTGCTCGCACAGAGGCACAGAGACTGGGGCTTCTTGCTTGTCTTGCCACCTCAAACTTCAAACGTAGATTTGGGGTTCCGTGCAGGACGCCTCCGGCAGCCCTGGTCCCAAAATGCAAACATCCGCAGATAGCTCGCAGCCACAAAGAGCTAGCCTGGAAAGATGTAGCTCAGCCTCATCTTTCCATGGCAGTGCTTGCACAGAGGCACAGAGACTGGGGCTGCTTGCTTGTCCTGCCACCTTAAACTTCACACTTAGCTTAGGTGGTACATCCGGGACTTAGGGCAGTGCTGTTCCGAGAAAGCAAACTTCAGCAGATAGTTCGCAAGCAGAAAGAGCTAGCCTGGAAATCTTTTGCTCAGCCTCATCTGCCCATGGCACTGCACGCACAGAGGCACAGAGTCTGGGGCTGCTTGCTTGTCTTGCCACCTCAAACTTCAAACGTATCTTTGGCGGTCCGAGCAGGGGGCCTACAGCAGCCCTGCTCTGAAATTGCGAACGTCTCCAGATTGTTCGCAGGCAGAAAGAGCTAGCATGGAAAGCCGTTGCTTAGCCAAATCTGCCAATATCACTGCTCGCACAGAGGCACAGAGACTGGGGCTGCTTGCTTGTCTTGCCCCCTCAAACTTCAAAAGTACCTTTGGAAGAGAGTGTAGGTGGCCTACAGCAGCCCTGCTCTGAAAATGCAAATGTCTGCAGATAACTCACAGTCAGAAAGAGCTAGCCTGGAAACCTGTTGCTCAGCCTCATCTGCCCATGGCACTGCTCGCACAGAGGCACAGAGACTGGGGCTGCTTGCTTGTCTTGCCCCCTCAAACTTCAAACTTAGGTTACGAGTTCCCTGCCGTGCTCCTTGGCAGCTCTGCTCTGAAAATGCGAACTTCTGCAGATAGCTCACTGCCAGAAAGAGCTAGCCTGGAAAGCTGTTGCTCAGCCTCATCTGCCCATGGCACTGCTCACACAGAGGCACAGAGACTGGAGCTGCTTGCTTGTCTTGCCACCTCAAACTTCAAATGTAGGTTAGGATTTCCTTGCCGGGCTCCTCCGGCAGCCCTGCTCTGAAAATGCGAACGTCTGCAGATAGCTCGCAGCCAGAAAGAGCAAGCCTGGAAAGCTGTTGCTCAGCCTCATCTGCCCGTGGCACTGCTCGCACGGAGGCACAGAGACTGGGGCTGCTTGCTTGTCTTGCCACCTCAAACTTCAAAAGTATCTTTGGAAGACCGTGTAGGGAGTCTACAGCAGCCCTGCTCTGAAAATGCAAACGTCTGCAGATAGCTCGCAGGCAGAAAGAGCTAGCCTGGAAAGCTGTTGCTCAGCCTCATCTGCCCATGGCACTACTCGCACAGAGGTAAAGAGACT
The DNA here is from genome assembly GCF_030867145.1 of Opisthocomus hoazin. Classification (NCBI taxonomy): domain Eukaryota; kingdom Metazoa; phylum Chordata; class Aves; order Opisthocomiformes; family Opisthocomidae; genus Opisthocomus; species Opisthocomus hoazin. The sequence goes on along the minus strand of NC_134438.1, from coordinate 1,459,433 downwards.
GGGTCTGCTTGCTTGTTCTGCCACCTCAAACTTCACACTTAGCTTAGGTGGTCCGGTCGGGACTTAGGGCAGTGCTGTTCCGAGAATGCAAACTTCAGCAGATAGATTGCAGATAGAAAGAGCTAGCCTGGAAAGCTGTTGCTCAGCCTCATCTGCCCATGGCACTGCTCGCACAGAGACACAGAGACTGAGTCTGCTTGCTTGTCTTGCAACCTCAAACTTAAAACGTATCTTTGGGAGTCCGATCAGGGGGCCTACAGTAGCCCTGCTCTGAAATTGCGAACGTCTCCAGATTGTTCGCAGCCAGAAAGAGCTAGCCTGGAAAGCTGTTGCTCAGCCTCATCTGCCCATGGCACTGCTCGCACAGAGGCACAGAGACTGGGGCTGCTTGCTTGTCCTGCCCGTCAAACCTCAAACATATCTTAGGTGGTCCGTGCCAGGTGTCTCCGGCAGTCCTGCTCTGAAAATGCGAACGTCTGCAGATAGCTTGCAGCGAGAAAGAGCTAGCCTGGAAAGCTGTTGCTCAGCCTCATCTGCCCATGGCACTGCTCACACAGAGGCACAGAGACTGTTGCTGCTTGCTTCTCTTGCCCCCTCAATCTTGAAACGTAGGTTAGGTTGTCCGTGCAGGGGGCCTCCGGCAGGCATGCTCTGAAAATGCGAACGTCTGCAGATAGCTCGCATACAGAAAGAGCTAGCCTGGAAAGCTGTTGCTCAGCCTCATCTGCCCATGGCACTACTCGCACAGAGGCACAGAGACTGGGGCTGCTTGCTTGTCTTTCCCCCTCAAACTTCAAACGTATCTTAGGTGGTCCGTGCTGGGCGCCTCCAGCAGTCCTGCTCTGAAAAGGCGAACGTCTGCAGATAGCTCGCAGCCAGAAAGAGCTAGCCTGCAAAGCTGTTGCTCAGCCTCATCTGCCCATGGCACTGCTCGCACAGAGGCACAGAGACTGTAACTGCTTGCTTGTCTTGCCACCTCAAACTTCAAACGTGGCTTTGGGTGTCTGTGCAGGGGGCCTCCGGCAGCCCTGCTCTCAAAATGCGAACGTCTGCAGAGAGCTGGCATCCACACAGAGCTAGCCTGGAAAGCTGTTGCTCAGCCTCATCTGCCCATGGCACTGCTCGCACAGAAGCACAGAGACTGGGGCTGCTTGCTTGTCTTGCCACCTCAAACTTCAAACCAAACTTAGGTGTTCCTTGCAGGGGGCCTCCGGTAGCCCTGCTGTGAACACGCGAAAGTCTGCAGATAGGTCGCATCCAGAAAGAGCTAGCCTGGAAAGCTGTTGCTCAGCCTCATCTGCCCATGGCAGTGCTCACACAGAGGCACAGAGACTGGGGCTGCTTGCTTGTTCTGCCACCTCAAACTTCACACTTAGCTTAGGTGGTCCGGTCGGGACTTAGGGCAGTGCTGTTCCGAGAATGCAAACTTCAGCAGATAGATTGCAGATAGAAAGAGCTAGCCTGGAAAGCTGTTGCTCAGCCTCATCTGCCCATGGCACTGCTCGCACAGAGACACAGAGACTGAGTCTGCTTGCTTGTCTTGCCACCTCAAACTTCAAACGTATCATTGGGGGTCCCAGCAGGGGGCCTACAGTAGCCCTGCTCTGAAATTGCGAACGTCTCCAGATTGTTCGCAGCCAGAAAGAGCTAGCCTGGAAAGCTGTTGCTCAGCCTCATCTGCCCATGGCACTGCTCGCACAGAGGCACAGAGACTGGGGCTGCTTGCTTGTCTTGCCCACTCAAACTTCAAACGTAGCTGAGGTGGTCCTTGCTGGGCGCCTCCAGCAGTCCTGCTCTGAAAAGGCGAACGTCTGCAGATAGCTCGCAGCCAGAAAGATCTAGCCTGGAAAGCTGTTGCTCAAACTCATCTGCCCATGGCACTGCTAGCACAGAGGCACAGAGACTGTAACTGCTTGCTTGTCTTGCCCCCTCAAACTTCAAACGTAGATTACGAGTTCCCTGCCGGGCTCCTTGGCAGCTCTGCTCTGAAAATGCGAACGTCTGCAGATAGATTGCGGTAGAAAGAGCTAGCCTGGAAAGCTGTTGCTCAGGCTCATCTGCCCATGGCACTGCTCGCACAGAGGCACAGAGACTGGGGCTGCTTGCTTGTCTTGCCACCTCCAAATTCAAATGTAGGTTAGGATTTCCTTGCCGGGCTTATCCGGCAGCCCTGCTCTGAAAATGCGAACGTCTGCAGATAGCTCGCAGCCAGAAAGAGCTAGCCTGGAAAGCTGTTGCTCAGCCTCATCTGCCCATGGCACTGCTCGCACAAAGGCACAGAGACTGGGGCTGCTTGCTTTTCTTGCCCCCTCAAACTTCAAACGTAGCTTAGGTGGTCCGTGCTGGGCGCCTCCAGCAGTCCTGCTCTGAAAATGCGAACGTCTGCAGATAGCTCGCAGGCAGAAAGAGCTAGCCTGGAAAGCTGTTGCTCAGCCTCATCTGCCCATGGCAGTGCTCACACAGAGGCACAGAGACTGGGGCTGCTTGCTTGTTCTGCCACCTCAAACTTCACACTTAGCTTAGGTGGTCCGGTCGGGACTTAGGGCAGTGCTGTTCCGAGAATGCAAACTTCAGCAGATAGATTGCAGATAGAAAGAGCTAGCGTGGAAAGCTGTTGCTCAGCCTCATCTGCCCATGGCACTGCTCGCACAGAGACACAGAGACTGAGTCTGCTTGCTTGTCTTGCCACCTCAAACTTCAAAAGTATCTTTGGGGGTCCCAGCAGGGGGCCTACAGTAGCCCTGCTCTGAAAATGCGAACGTCTGCAGATAGCTCGCATACAGAAAGAGCTAGCCTGGAAAGCTGTTGCTCAGCCTCATCTGCCCATGGCACTACTCGCACAGAGGCACAGAGTGGGGCTGCTTGCTTGTCTTTCCCCCTCAAACTTCAAACGTATCTTAGGTGGTCCGTGCTGGGCGCCTCCAGCAGTCCTTCTCTGAAAAGGCGAACGTCTGCAGATAGCTCGCAGCCAGAAAGAGCTAGCCTGCAAAGCTGTTGCTCAGCCTCATCTGCCCATGGCACTGCTCGCACAGAGGCACAGAGACTGTAACTGCTTGCTTGTCTTGCCACCTCAAACTTCAAACGTGGCTTTGGGTGTCTGTGCAGGGGGCCTCCGGCAGCCCTGCTCTCAAATTGCGAACGTCTGCAGAGAGCTGGCATCCACACAGAGCTAGCCTGGAAAGCTGTTGCTCAGCCTCATCTGCCCATGGCACTGCTCGCACAGAAGCACAGAGACTGGGGCTGCTTGCTTGTCTTGCCACATCAAACTTCAAACCAAACTTTGGTGTTCCTTGCAGGGGGCCTCCGGTAGCCCTGCTGTGAACACGCGAAAGTCTGCAGATAGGTCGCATCCAGAAAGAGCTAGCCTGGAAAGCTGTTGCTCAGCCTCATCTGCCCATGGCATTCCTCGCACAGAGGCACAGAGACTGGGGCTGCTTGCTTGTCTTGCACTCTCCAACTTCAAACGTAGCTTAGGTGTTCCGTGCAGGGGACCTCCGTCATCCCTGGTCTGAAAAGGCGAACGTCTGCAGATAGCTCGCAGCCAGAAAGAGCTAGCCTGGAAAGCTGTTGCTCAGCCTCATCTGCCCATGGCACTGCTCGCACAGAGGCACAGAGACTGGGGCTGCTTGCTTGTCTTGCCCCCTCAAATTTCAAACGTATCTTAGGTGGTCCGTGCTGGGCGCCTCCAGCAGCCCTGCTCTGAAAATGCGCACGTCTGCAGATAGCTCGCAGCCAGAAAGAGCTAGCCTGGAAAGCTGTTGCTCAGCCTCATCTGCCCATGGCACTGCTCGCACAGAGGCACAGAGACTGTAACTGCTTGCTTGTCTTGCCACCTCAAACTTCAAACATGGCTTTGGGTGTCCGTGCAGGGGGCCTCCGTCATCCCTGGTCTGAAAAGGCGAACGTCTGCAGATAGCTCGCAGACAGAAAGAGCTAGCCTGGAAAGCTGTTGCTCAGCCTCATCTGCCCATGGCACTGCTCGCACAGAGGCACAGAGACTGTGGCTGCTTGCTTTTCTTGCCCCCTCAAACTTCAAACGTAGCTTAGGTGGTCCGTGCCAGGTGCCTCCGGCAGCCCTGCTCCGAAAATGCGAACGTCTGCAGATAGCTCGCAGGCAGAAAGAGCTAGCCTGGAAAGCTGTTGCTCAGCCTCATCTGCCCATGGCAGTGCTCACACAGATGCAGAGAGACTGGGGCTGCTTGCTTGTTCTGCCACCTCAAACTTCACACTTAGCTTAGGTGGTCCTGTCGGGACTTAGGGCAGTGCTGTTCCGAGAATGCAAACTTCAGCAGATAGATTGCAGATAGAAAGAGCTAGCCTGGAAAGCTGTTGCTCAGCCTCATCTGCCCATGGCACTGCTCGCACAGAGACACAGAGACTGAGTCTGCTTGCTTGTCTTGCCACCTCAAACTTCAAAAGTATCTTTGGGGGTCCCAGCAGGGGGCCTACAGTAGCCCTGCTCTGAAATTGCGAACGTCTCCAGATTGTTCGCAGCCAGAAAGAGCTAGCCTGGAAAGCTGTTGCTCAGCCTCATCTGCCCATGGCACTGCTCGCACAGAGGCACAGAGACTGGGGCTGCTTGCTTGTCTTGCCCACTCAAACTTCAAACGTAGCTGAGGTGGTCCTTGCTGGGCGCCTCCAGCAGTCCTGCTCTGAAAAGGCGAACGTCTGCAGATAGCTCGCAGCCAGAAAGATCTAGCCTGGAAAGCTGTTGCTCAAACTCATCTGCCCATGGCACTGCTAGCACAGAGGCACAGAGACTGTAACTGCTTGCTTGTCTTGCCCCCTCAAACTTCAAACGTAGATTACGAGTTCCCTGCCGGGCTCCTTGGCAGCTCTGCTCTGAAAATGCGAACGTCTGCAGATAGATTGCGGTAGAAAGAGCTAGCCTGGAAAGCTGTTGCTCAGCCTAATCTGCCCATGGCACTGCTCGCACAGAGGCACAGAGACTGGGGCTGCTTGCTTGTCTTGCCACCTCCAAATTCAAATGTAGGTTAGGATTTCCCTGCCGGGCTTATCCGGCAGCCCTGCTCTGAAAATGCGAACGTCTGCAGATAGCTCGCAGGCAGAAAGAGCTAGCCTGGAAAGCTGTTGCTCAGCCTCATCTTCCCATGGCAGTGCTCGCACAGAAGCACAGAGACTGGGGCTGCTTGCTTCTCTTGCCCCCTCAAACTTCAAACGTAACTTTGGGGGTCCGTGAAGGAGGCCTCCGGCAGCCCTGCTCTGAAAAGGCGAACGTCTGCAGATAGCTCGCAGGCAGAAAGAGCTAGCCTGGAAAGCTGTTGCTCAGCCTCATCTGCCCATGGCACTGCTCGCACAGAGGCACAGAGACTGGTGCTGCTTGCTTGTCTTGCCACCTCAAACTTCAAACGTGTCTTTGGGTGTTCAGGCAGAAGGCCTCTGGAAGCTCTGCTCTCAAAATGCGAAAGTCTGCAGATAGCTGGCAGCCACAAAGAGGTAGCCTGGAAAGCTGTTGCTCAGCCTCATCAGCCCATGGCACTGCTCGCACAGAAGCACAGAGACTGGGACTGCTTGCTTGTCTTGCCACCTCAAACTTCAAACCTAGCTTAGGTGTTCCGTGCAGGGGGCCTCCGGCAGCCCCGCTTTGAACAAGCGAACGACTGCAGATAGCTCGCAGGCAGAAAGAGCTAGCCTGGAAAGCTGTTGCTCAGCCTCATCTGCCCATGGCACTGCTCGCACAGAGGCACAGAGACTGGGGCTGCTGGCTTCTCTTGCCCACTCAAACTTCAGACGTAGCTTTGGGGGTCCGTGAAGGAGGCCTCCGGCAGCCCTGGTGTGAAAATGCGAACGTCTGCAGACAGCTCGCAGGCAGAAAAAGCTAGCCTGGAAAGCTGTTGCTCAGCCTCATCTGCCCACGGCACTGCTCGCACAGAGGCATAGAGACTGGGGCTGCTTGCTTGTCTTGCCCCCTCAAACTTCAAACGTAGCTTAGGTGGTCCGTGCTGCGCGCCTCCAGCAGTCCTGCTCTGAAAATGCGAACGTCTGCAGATAGCTCGCAGCCAGAAAGACCTAGCCTGCAAAGCTGTTGCTCAGCCTCATCTGTCCATGGCACTGCTCGCACAGAGGCACAGAGACTGTAACTGCTTGCTTGTCATGCCACCTCAAACTTCAAACGTGGCTTTGGGTGTTCCGTGCAGGGGGCCTCCGGCAGCCCTGCTTTGAACACGCGAAAGTCTGCAGATAGCTCGCATCCAGAAAGAGCTAGCCTGGAAAGCTGTTGCTCAGCCTCATCTGCCCATGGCACTGCTCGCACAGAGGCACAGAGACTGGGGCTGCTTGCTTGTCTTGCCACCTCTAACTTCAAACGTAGATTAGGTGTTCCGTGCAGGGGGCCTCCGGCAGCTCTGCTCTGAAAAGGCGAACGTCTGCAGATAGCTCGCAGCCAGAAAGAGGTAGCCTGGAAAGCTGTTGCTCAGCCTCATCTGCCCATGGCACTGCTCGCACAGAGGCACAGAGACTGGGGCTGCTTGCTTGTCTTGCCACCTCTAACTTCAAACGTAGCTTTGGGCGTCCGTGCTGGGCGCCTCTGGCAGCCCTGCTCTGAAAATGCGAACGTCTGCAGATAGCTCGCAGCCAGAAAGAGCTAGCCTGGAAAGGTGTTGCTCAGCCTCATCTGCCCATGGCCCTGCTCGCACAGAGGCACAGAGACTGGGGCTGCTGGCTTCTCTTGCCCACTCAAACTTCAAACGTAGCTTTGGGGGTCCGTGAAGGAGGCCTCCGGCAGCCCTGCTCTGAAAAGGCGAACGTCTGCAGATAGCTCGCAGCCAGAAAGAGCTAGCCTGGAAAGCTGTTGCTCAGCCTCATCTGCCCATGGCACTGCTCGCACAGAGGCACAGAGACTGGGGCTGCTTGCTTGTCTTGCCCCCTCAAACTTCAAACGTAGCTTAGGTGGTCCTTGCTGGGCGCCTCCAGCAGTCCTGCTCTGAAAATGCGAACGTCTGCAGATAGCTCGCAGGCAGAAAGAGCTAGCCTGGAAAGCTGTTGCTCAGCCTCATCTGCCCATGGCACTGCTCGCACAGAGGCACAGAGACTGTAACTGCTTGCTTGTCTTGCCACCTCAAACTTCAAACGTGGCTTTGGGTGTCTGTGCAGGGGGCCTCCGGCAGCCCTGCTCTCAAAATGCGAACGTCTGCAGAGAGCTGGCATCCACACAGAGCTAGCCTGGAAAGCTGTTGCTCAGCCTCATCTGCCCATGGCACTGCTCGCACAGAAGCACAGAGACTGGGGCTGCTTGCTTGTCTTGCCACCTCAAACTTCAAACCAAACTTTGGTGTTCCTTGCAGGGGGCCTCCGGTAGCCCTGCTGTGAACACACGAAAGTCTGCAGATAGGTCGCATCCAGAAAGAGCTAGCCTGGAAAGCTGTTGCTCAGCCTCATCTGCCCATGGCACTCCTCGCACAGAGGCACAGAGACTGGGGCTGCTTGCTTGTCTTGCCCCCTCAAATTTCAAACGTATCTTAGGTGGTCCGTGCTGGGCGCCTCCAGCAGCCCTACTCTGAAAATGCGCACGTCTGCAGATAGCTCGCAGCCAGAAAGAGCTAGCCTGGAAAGCTGTTGCTCAGCCTCATCTGCCCATGGCACTGCTCGCACAGAGGCACAGAGACTGTAACTGCTTGCTTGTCTTGCCACCTCAAACTTCAAACATGGCTTTGGGTGTCCGTGCAGGGGGCCTCCGTCATCCCTGGTCTGAAAAGGCGAACGTCTGCAGATAGCTCGCAGACAGAAAGAGCTAGCCTGGAAAGCTGTTGCTCAGCCTCATCTGCCCATGGCACTGCTCGCACAGAGGCACAGAGACTTTGGCTGCTTGCTTTTCTTGCCCCCTCAAACTTCAAACGTAGCTTAGGTGGTCCGTGCCAGGTGCCTCCGGCAGCCCTGCTCCGAAAATGCGAACGTCTGCAGATAGCTCGCAGGCAGAAAGAGCTAGCCTGGAAAGCTGTTGCTCAGCCTCATCTGCCCATGGCAGTGCTCACACAGATGCAGAGAGACTGGGGCTGCTTGCTTGTTCTGCCACCTCAAACTTCACACTTAGCTTAGGTGGTCCTGTCGGGACTTAGGGCAGTGCTGTTCCGAGAATGCAAACTTCAGCAGATAGATTGCAGATAGAAAGAGCTAGCCTGGAAAGCTGTTGCTCAGCCTCATCTGCCCATGGCACTGCTCGCACAGAGACACAGAGACTGAGTCTGCTTGCTTGTCTTGCCACCTCAAACTTCAAAAGTATCTTTGGGGGTCCCAGCAGGGGGCCTACAGTAGCCCTGCTCTGAAATTGCGAACGTCTCCAGATTGTTCGCAGCCAGAAAGAGCTAGCCTGGAAAGCTGTTGCTCAGCCTCATCTGCCCATGGCACTGCTCGCACAGAGGCACAGAGACTGGGGCTGCTTGCTTGTCTTGCCCACTCAAACTTCAAACGTAGCTGAGGTGGTCCTTGCTGGGCGCCTCCAGCAGTCCTGCTCTGAAAAGGCGAACGTCTGCAGATAGCTCGCAGCCAGAAAGATCTAGCCTGGAAAGCTGTTGCTCAAACTCATCTGCCCATGGCACTGCTAGCACAGAGGCACAGAGACTGTAACTGCTTGCTTGTCTTGCCCCCTCAAACTTCAAACGTAGATTACGAGTTCCCTGCCGGGCTCCTTGGCAGCTCTGCTCTGAAAATGCGAACGTCTGCAGATAGATTGCGGTAGAAAGAGCTAGCCTGGAAAGCTGTTGCTCAGGCTCATCTGCCCATGGCACTGCTCGCACAGAGGCACAGAGACTGGGGCTGCTTGCTTGTCTTGCCACCTCCAAATTCAAATGTAGGTTAGGATTTCCCTGCCGGGCTTATCCGGCAGCCCTGCTCTGAAAATGCGAACGTCTGCAGATAGCTCGCAGGCAGAAAGAGCTAGCCTGGAAAGCTGTTGCTCAGCCTCATCTGCCCATGGCAGTGCTCGCACAGAAGCACAGAGACTGGGGCTGCTTGCTTCTCTTGCCCCCTCAAACTTCAAACGTAACTTTGGGGGTCCGTGAAGGAGGCCTCCGGCAGCCCTGCTCTGAAAAGGCGAACGTCTGCAGATAGCTCGCAGGCAGAAAGAGCTAGCCTGGAAAGCTGTTGCTCAGCCTCATCTGCCCATGGCACTGCTCGCACAGAGGCACAGAGACTGGTGCTGCTTGCTTGTCTTGCCACCTCAAACTTCAAACGTGTCTTTGGGTGTTCAGACAGAAGGCCTCTGGAAGCTCTGCTCTCAAAATGCGAAAGTCTGCAGATAGCTGGCAGCCACAAAGAGGTAGCCTGGAAAGCTGTTGCTCAGCCTCATCAGCCCATGGCACTGCTCGCACAGAAGCACAGAGACTGGGACTGCTTGCTTGTCTTGCCACCTCAAACTTCAAACCTAGCTTAGGTGTTCCGTGCAGGGGGCCTCCGGCAGCCCCGCTTTGAACAAGCGAACGACTGCAGATAGCTCGCAGGCAGAAAGAGCTAGCCTGGAAAGCTGTTGCTCAGCCTCATCTGCCCATGGCACTGCTCGCACAGAGGCACAGAGACTGGGGCTGCTGGCTTCTCTTGCCCACTCAAACTTCAGACGTAGCTTTGGGGGTCCGTGAAGGAGGCCTCCGGCAGCCCTGGTGTGAAAATGCGAACGTCTGCAGACAGCTCGCAGGCAGAAAAAGCTAGCCTGGAAAGCTGTTGCTCAGCCTCATGTGCCCACGGCACTGCTCGCACAGAGGCATAGAGACTGGGGCTGCTTGCTTGTCTTGCCCCCTCAAACTTCAAACGTAGCTTAGGTGGTCCGTGCTGCGCGCCTCCAGCAGTCCTGCTCTGAAAATGCGAACGTCTGCAGATAGCTCGCAGCCAGAAAGACCTAGCCTGCAAAGCTGTTGCTCAGCCTCATCTGTCCATGGCACTGCTCGCACAGAGGCACAGAGACTGTAACTGCTTGCTTGTCATGCCACCTCAAACTTCAAACGTGGCTTTGGGTGTTCCGTGCAGGGGGCCTCCGGCAGCCCTGCTTTGAACACGCGAAAGTCTGCAGATAGCTCGCATCCAGAAAGACCTAGCCTGGAAAGCTGTTGCTCAGCCTCATCTGCCCATGGCACTGCTCGCACAGAGGCACAGAGACTGGGGCTGCTTGCTTGTCTTGCCCTCTCCAACTTCAAACGTAGATTAGGTGTTCCGTGCAGGGGGCCTCCGGCAGCTCTGCTCTGAAAAGGCGAACGTCTGCAGATAGCTCGCAGCCAGAAAGAGCTAGCCTGGAAAGCTGTTGCTCAGCCTCATCTGCCCATGGCACTGCTCGCACAGAGGCACAGAGACTGGGGCTGCTTGCTTGTCTTGCCACCTCTAACTTCAAACGTAGCTTTGGGCGTCCGTGCTGTGCGCCTCTGGCAGCCCTGCTCTGAAAATGCGAACGTCTGCAGATAGCTCGCAGCCAGAAAGAGCTAGCCTGGAAAGCTGTTGCTCAGCCTCATCAGCCCATGGCACTGCTCGCACAGAAGCACAGAGACTGGGACTGCTTGCTTGTCTTGCCACCTCAAACTTCAAACCTAGCTTAGGTGTTCCGTGCAGGGGGCCTCCGGCAGCCCCGCTTTGAACAAGCGAACGACTGCAGATAGCTCGCAGGCAGAAAGAGCTAGCCTGGAAAGCTGTTGCTCAGCCTCATCTGCCCATGGCACTGCTCGCACAGAGGCACAGAGACTGGGGCTGCTGGCTTCTCTTGCCCACTCAAACTTCAGACGTAGCTTTGGGGGTCCGTGAAGGAGGCCTCCAGCAGCCCTGGTGTGAAAATGCGAACGTCTGCAGAGAGCTCGCAGGCAGAAAAAGCTAGCCTGGAAAGCTGTTGCTCAGCCTCATCTGCCCACGGCACTGCTCGCACAGAGGCATAGAGACTGGGGCTGCTTGCTTGTCTTGCCCCCTCAAACTTCAAACGTAGCTTAGGTGGTCCGTGCTGCGCGCCTCCAGCAGTCCTGCTCTGAAAATGCGAACGTCTGCAGATAGCTCGCAGCCAGAAAGACCTAGCCTGCAAAGCTGTTGCTCAGCCTCATCTGCCCATGGCACTGCTCGCACAGAGGCACAGAGACTGTAACTGCTTGCTTGTCATGCCACCTCAAACTTCAAACGTGGCTTTGGGTGTTCCATGCAGGGGGCCTCCGGCAGCCCTGCTTTGAACACGCGAAAGTCTGCAGATAGCTCGCATCCAGAAAGAGCTAGCCTGGAAAGCTGTTGCTCAGCCTCATCTGCCCATGGCACTGCTCGCACAGAGGCACAGAGACTGGGGCTGCTTGCTTGTCTTGCCCTCTCCAACTTCAAACGTAGATTAGGTGTTCCGTGCAGGGGGCCTCCGGCAGCTCTGCTCTGAAAAGGCGAACGTCTGCAGATAGCTCGCAGCCAGAAAGAGCTAGCCTGGAAAGCTGTTGCTCAGCCTCATCTGCCCATGGCACTGCTCGCACAGAGGCACAGAGACTGGGGCTGCTTGCTTGTCTTGCCACCTCTAACTTCAAACGTAGCTTTGGGCGTCCGTGCTGGGCGCCTCTGGCAGCCCTGCTCTGAAAATGCGAACGTCTGCAGATAGCTCGCAGCCAGAAAGAGCTAGCCTGGAAAGCTGTTGCTCAGCCTCATCAGCCCATGGCACTGCTCGCACAGAAGCACAGAGACTGGGACTGCTTGCTTGTCTTGCCACCTCAAACTTCAAACCTAGCTTAGGTGTTCCGTGCAGGGGGCCTCCGGCAGCCCCGCTTTGAACAAGCGAACGACTGCAGATAGCTCGCAGGCAGAAAGAGCTAGCCTGGAAAGCTGTTGCTCAGCCTCATCTGCCCATGGCACTGCTCGCACAGAGGCACAGAGACTGGGGCTGCTGGCTTCTCTTGCCCACTCAAACTTCAGACGTAGCTTTGGGGGTCCGTGAAGGAGGCCTCCGGCAGCCCTGGTGTGAAAATGCGAACGTCTGCAGAGAGCTCGCAGGCAGAAAAAGCTAGCCTGGAAAGCTGTTGCTCAGCCTCATCTGCCCACGGCACTGCTCGCACAGAGGCATAGAGACTGGGGCTGCTTGCTTGTCTTGCCCCCTCAAACTTCAAACGTAGCTTAGGTGGTCCGTGCTGCGCGCCTCCAGCAGTCCTACTCTGAAAATGCGAACGTCTGCAGATAGCTCGCAGCCAGAAAGACCTAGCCTGCAAAGCTGTTGCTCAGCCTCATCTGCCCATGGCACTGCTCGCACAGAGGCACAGAGACTGTAACTGCTTGCTTGTCATGCCACCTCAAACTTCAAAAGTGGCTTTGGGTGTTCCATGCAGGGGGCCTCCGGCAGCCCTGCTTTGAACACGCGAAAGTCTGCAGATAGCTCGCATCCAGAAAGAGCTAGCCTGGAAAGCTGTTGCTCAGCCTCATCTGCCCATGGCACTGCTCGCACAGAGGCACAGAGACTGGGGCTGCTTGCTTGTCTTGCCCTCTCCAACTTCAAACGTAGATTAGGTGTTCCGTGCAGGGGGCCTCCGGCAGCTCTGCTCTGAAAAGGCGAACGTCTGCAGATAGCTCGCAGCCAGAAAGAGCTAGCCTGGAAAGCTGTTGCTCAGCCTCGTCTGCCCATGGCACTGCTCGCACAGAGGCACAGAGACTGGGGCTGCTGGCTTGTCTTGCCCCCTCAAACTTCAAACGTAGCTTTGGGCGTCCGTGCTGGGCGCCTCTGGCAGCCCTGCTCTGAAAATGCGAACGTCTGCAGATAGCTCGCAGCCAGAAAGAGCTAACCTGGAAAGCTGTTGCTCAGCCTCATCTGCCCATGGCCCTGCTCGCACAGAGGCACAGAGACTGGGGCTGCTGGCTTCTCTTGCCCACTCAAACTTCAACCGTAGCTTTGGGGGTCCGTGAAGGAGGCCTCCGGCAGCCCTGCTCTGAAAAGGCGAACGTCTGCAGATAGCTCGCAGACAGAAAGAGCTAGCCTGGAAAGCTGTTGCTCAGCCTCATCTGCCCATGGCACTGGTCGCACAGAGGCACAGAGACTGGGGCTGCTTGCTTGTCTTGCCCCCTAAAACTTCAAACGTAGTATTGGTCAGTTTTGCAGGGGGCCTCCAGCAGCCCTGCTCTGAATATGCGAATGTCTGCAAATAGCTCACAGGCAGAAATTATTAGCCTGGAAAGATGTTGCTCAGCCTCATCTGCCCATGGCACTGCTCGCACAGAGGCACAGAGACTGGGGCTGCTTGCTTCTCTTGCCCCCTCAAACTTCAAACGTGGCTTTGGGGGTCCGTGCAGGAGGCCTCCGACAGCCCTGCTCTGAAAATGCAAATGTCTGCAGATAGCTCGCAGCCAGAAAGAGCTAGCCTGGAAGGCTGTTGCTCAGCCTCATCTGCCCATGGCACTGCTCGCACAGAGGCACAGAGACTGGGGCTGCTTGCTTGTCTTGCCACCTCAAACTTCAAACGTAGCTTAGGTGTTACGTGCCGTTCGCCTCCGGCAGCCCTGGTCTGAAAATGCGAACGTCTACAGATAGCTCTCAGGCAGAAAGAGCTAGCCTGGAAACCTGTTGCTCAGCGTCATTTGCCCATGGCACTGCTCGCACAGAGTCACAGAGACTGGGGCTGATTGCTTGTCTTGCCACCTCAAACTTCAAATGTAGCTTTGGGGGTCCGTTTAGGGGGCCTCCAGCAGCCCTGCTCTGAAAAGGCGAACGTCTGCAGATAGCTCGCAGCCAGAAAGAGCTAGCCTGGAAAGCTGTTGCTCAGCCTCATCTGCCCATGGCACTGCTGGCACAGAGGCACAGAGAATGGGACTGCTTGCTTGTCTTGCCCCCTCAAACTTCAAACGTAGCTTTGGGCGTCCGTGCTGGGCGCATCCGGCAGCCCTGGTCTGAAAATGTGAACGTCTGCAGATAGCTCGCAGCCAGAAAGAGCTAGCCTGGAAAGCTGTTGCTCAGCCTCATCTGCCCATGGCACTACTGGCACAGAGGCACAGAGACTGGGGCTGCTTGCTTGTCTTGCCCCCTCAAACTTCAAAAGTATCATAGGTGGTTCGTGCTGGGCGCCTCCGGCAGCCCTGCTCTGAAAATGCGAACGTCTGCAGATAGATTGCTGCCAGAAAGAGCTAGCCTGGAAAGTTGTTGCTCAGCCTCATCTGCCCATGGCTCTGCTGGCACAGAGGCACAGAGACTGGGGCTGCTTGCTTGTCTTGCCACCTCAAACTTCAAACGTAGCATAGGTGGTTCGTGCTGGGCGCCTCCGGCAGCCCTGCTCTGAAAATGCGAACGTCTGCAGATAGCTCGCAGCCAGAAAGAGCTAGCCTGGAAAGCTGTTGCTCAGCCTCGTCTGCCCATGGCACTGCTCGCACAGAGGCACAGAGACTGTGGCTGCTTGCTTGTCTTGCCCCCTAAAACTTCAAACGTAGTATTGGTCAGTTTTGCAGGGAGCCTCCAGCAGCCCTGCTCTGAAATGCGAACGTCTGCAGACAGCTCGCAGGATGAAAGATCTAGAATGGAAAAATGTTGCTCAAACTAATATGCCCATGGCACTGCTCGCACAGAGGCACAGAGACTGTAAGTGCTTGCTTGTCTTGCCACCTCAAACTTCAAAATTATCTTTGGGTGTCCGTGCAGGAGGCCTCCTGCAGCCCTACTCTGAAAATGCGAACGTCTGCAGATAGCTCGCAGGCAGAAAGAGCTAGCCTGGAAAGCTGTTGCTCAGCCTCATCTGCGCATGGCACTGCTCGCACAGAGGCACAGAGACTGTGGCTGCTTGCTTGTCTTGCCCCCTCAAACTTCAAACGTAGCTTTGGGCGTCCGTGCTGGGCGCCTCTGGCAGCCCTGCTCTGAAAATGCGAACGTCTGCAGATAGCTCGCAGGCAGAAAGAGCTAGCCTGGAAAGCTGTTGCTCAGCCTCATCTGCCCATGGCCCTGCTCGCACAGAGGCACAGAGACTAGGGCTGCTGGCTTCTCTTGCCCACTCAAACTTCAAACGTAGCTTTGGGGGTCCGTGAAGGAGGCCTCCGGCAGCCCTGCTCTGAAAAGGCGAACGTCTGCAGATAGCTCGCAGCCAGAAAAAGCTAGCCTGGAAAGCTGTTGCTCAGCCTCATCTGCCCATGGCACTGGTCGCACAGAGGCACAGAGACTGGGGCTGCTTGCTTGTCTTGCCCACTCAAACTTCAAACGTAGCTTTGGGGGTCCGTGAAGGAGGCCTCCGGCAGCCCTGCTCTGAAAAGGCGAACGTCTGCAGATAGCTCGCAGGCAGAAAGAGCTAGCCTGCAAAGCTGTTGCTCAGCTTCATCTGCCCATTCCACTGCTCGCACAGAGGCACAGAGACTGGGGCTGCTTGCTTGTCTTGCTACCTCAAACTTCAAACGTAGTATTGGACAGTTTTGCAGGGGGCCTCCAGCAGCCCTGCTCTGAATATGCGAATGTCTGCAAATAGCTCACAGGCAGAAAGTATTAGCCTGGAAAGATGTTGCTCAGCCTCATTTGCCCAAGGCACTGCTCGCACAGAGGCAGAGACTGGGGCTGCTTGCTTGTCTTGCCAACTCAAACTTCAAACGTATCTTAGGTGGTCCGTGCTGGGCGCATCCAGCAGCCCTGCTCTGAAATGCGAACGTCTGCAGATAGCTCGCAGGCAGAAAGATCTAGAATGGAAAAATGTTGCTCAAACTAATATGCCCATGGCACTGCTCGCACAGAGGCACAGAGACTGTAAGTGCTTGCTTGTCTTGCCACCTCAAACTTCAAACGTGTCTTTGGGTGTCCGTGCAGGAGGCCTCCTGCAGCCCTACTCTGAAAATGCGAACGTCTGCAGATAGCTCGCAGGCAGAAAGAGCTAGCCTGTAAAGCTGTTGCTCAGCCTCATCTGCCCATGGCACTGCTCGCACAGAGGCACAGAGACTGCGGATGATTGCTTGTCTTGCCCCCTCAAACTTCAAACGTATCTTAGGTGGTTCGTTAGAGGGCGCCTCCGGCAGCCCTGCTCTGAAAATGCGAACGTCTGCAGATAGCTCGCAGGCAGAAAGAGCTAAACAGGAAAGCTGTTGCTCAGCCTCATCTGCCCATGGCCCTGCTCGCACAGAGGCACAGAGACTGGGGCTGCTGGCTTCTCTTGCCCACTCAAACTTCACACGTAGCTTTGGGGATCCGTGAAGGAGGCCTCCGGCAGCCCTGGTGTGAAAAGGCGAACGTCTGCAGACAGCTCTCAGGCAGAAAAAGCTAGCCTGGAAAGCTGTTGCTCAGCCTCATCTGCCCACGGCACTGCTCGCAAAGAGGCACAGAGACTGGGGCTGCTTGCTTGTCTTGCCCCCTCAAACTTCAAACGTAGCTTAGGTGGTCTGTGCTGCGCGCCTCCAGCAGTCCTGCTCTGAAAATGCGAACGTCTGCAGATAGCTCGCAGACAGAAAGAGCTAGCCTGGAAAGCTGTTGCTCGGCCTCATCTGCCCATGGCACTGCTCGCACAGAGGCACAGAGACTGTAACTGCTTGCTTGTCATGCCACCTCAAACTTCAAACGTAGCATAGGTGGTTCGTGCTGGGCGCCTCCGGCAGCCCTGCTCTGAAAATGCGAAAGTCGGCAGATAGCACGCAGGCAGAAAGAGCTAGCCTGGAAAGCTGTTGCTCAGCCTCATCTGCCCATGGCACTGCTCGCACAGAGGCACAGAGACTGGGGCTGCTTGCTTGTCTTGCCCTCTCCAACTTCAAACGTAGATTAGGTGTTCCGTGCAGGGGCCTCCGGCAGCCCTGCTATGAAAATGCGAACGTCTGCAGATAGCTCGCAGGCAGAAAGAGCTAGCCTGGAAAGCTGTTGCTCAGCCTCATCTGCCCATGGCACTGCTCGTACAGAGGCACAGAGAATGGGTCTGCTTGCTTGTCTTGCAACCTCAAACTACAAACGTGGTTTGGTAGTCCGTGCAGGAGGCCTCCTGCAGCCCTGCTCTAAAAACGCCAACGTCTGCAGATAGCTCACAGCCAGAAAGAGTTAGCCTGTAAAGCTGTTGCTCAGCCTCATCTGCCCATGGCACTGCTCGTACAGAGGCACAGAGACTGGGGCTGCTTGCTTGTCTTGCCCCCTCAAACTTCAAACGTAGCTTAGGTGGTCCGTGCTGGGCGCCTCCAGCAGTCCTGCTCTGAAAAGGCGAACGTCTGCAAATAGCTCACAGCCAGAAAGATCTAGCCTGGAAAGCTGTTGCTCAAACTCATCTGCCCATGGCACTGCTAGCACAGAGGCACAGAGACTATAACTGCTTTCTTGTCTTGCCACCTCAAACTTCAAACGTGGCTTTGGGTGTTCGTGCAGGAGGCCTCCGGCAGCCCTGCTCTCAAAATGCGAACGTCTGCAGATAGCTGGCAGCCAGAAAGAGCTAGCCTGGAAAGCTGTTGCTCAGCCTCATCTGCCCATGGCACTGCTCGCACAGAAGCACAGAGACTGGGGCTGCTTGCTTCTCTTGCCCCCTCAAACTTCAAACGTGGCTTTGGGGGTCCGTGCAGGAGGCCTCCGACAGCCCTTCTCTGAAAATGCAAACGTCTGCAGATAGCTCACAGGCAGAAAAACTAGCCTGGAAAGCTGTTGCTCAGCCTCATCTGCCCATGGCCCTGCTCGCACAGAGGCATAGAGACTGGGGCTGCTTGCTTGTCTTGCCCCCTCAAACTTCAAACGTATCTTAGGTGTTACGTGCCGTTCGCCTCCGGCAGCCCTGGTCTGAAAATGCGAACGTCTGCAGATAGCTCGCAGCCAGAAAGAGCTAGCCTGCAAAGCTGTTGCTCAGCCTCATCTGCCCATGGCACTGCTCGCACAGAGGCACAGAGACTGGGGCTGCTTGCTTGTCTTGCCCCCTCAAACTTCAAACGTAGCTTAGGTGTTACGTGCCGTTCGCCTCCGGCAGCCCTGGTCTGAAAATGCGAACGTCTGCAGATAGCTCGCAGGCAGAAAGAGCTAGCCTGGAAACCTGTTGCTCAGCGTCTTTTGCCCATGGCACTGCTCGCACAGAGTCACAGAGACTGGGGCTGCTTGCTTGTCTTGCCCCCTCAAACTTCAAACGTAGCTTTGGGCGTCCGTGCTGGGCGCCTCCGGCAGCCCTGCTCTGAAAATGCGAACGTCTGCAGATAGCTCGCAGCCAGAAAGAGCTAGCCTGGAAAGCTGTTGCTCAGCCTCATCTGCCCATGGCTCTACTGGCACAGAGGCACAGAGACTGTGGCTGCTTGCTTGTCTTGCCCCCTCAAACTTCAAACGTAGCATAGGTGGTTCGTGCTGGGCGCCTCCGGCAGCCCTGCTCTGAAAATGCGAACGTCTGCAGATAGCTCGCAGGCAGAAAACTCTAGAATGGAAAAATGTTGCTCAAACTAATATGCCCATGGCACTGCTCGCACAGAGGCACAGAGACTGTAAGTGCTTGCTCGTCTTGCCACCTCAAACTTCAAACGTGTCTTTGGGTGTCCGTGCAGGAGGCATCCTGCAGCCCTGCTCTGAAAATGCGAACGTCTGCAGATAGCTCGCAGGCAGAAAGAGCTAGCCTGGAAAGCTGTTGCTCAGCCTCATCTGCCCATGGCACTGCTCGCACAGAGGCACAGAGACTGGGGCTGCTTGCTTGTCCTGCCACCTCAAACTTGAAACGTAGCTTAGGTGTTACGTGCCGTTCGCCTCAGGCAGCCCTGCTCTGAAAATGCGAACGTCTGCAGATAGCTCGCAGCCAGAAAGAGCTAGCCTGCAAAGCTGTTGCTCAGCCTCATCTGCCCATGGCACTGCTCGCACAGAGGCACAGAGACTGGGGCTGCTTGCTTGTCTTGCCCCCTCAAACTTCAAACGTAGCTTAGGTGTTACGTGCCGTTCGCCTCCGGCAGCCCTGGTCTGAAAATGCGAACGTCTACAGATAGCTCTCAGGCAGAAAGAGCTAGCCTGGAAACCTGTTGCTCAGCGTCATTTGCCCATGGCACTGCTCGCACAGAGGCACAGAGACTGGGGCTGCTTGCTTGTCTTGCCACCTCAAACTTCAAATGTAGCTTTGGGGGTCCGTTTAGGGGGCCTCCAGCAGCCCTGCTCTGAAAAGGCGAACGTCTGCAGATAGCTCGCAGCCAGAAAGAGCTAGCCTGGAAAGCTGTTGCTCAGCCTCATCTGCCCATGGCACTGCTGGCACAGAGGCACAGAGACTGGGGCTGCTTGCTTGTCTTGCCCCCTCAAACTTCAAACGTAGCTTTGGGCGTCCGTGCTGGGCGCCTCCGGCAGCCCTGCTCTGAAAATGCGAACGTCTGCAGATAGCTCGCAGCCAGAAAGAGCTAGCCTGGAAAGCTGTTGCTCAGCCTCATCTGCCCATGACTCTACTGGCACAGAGGCACAGAGACTGGGGCTGCTTGCTTGTCTTGCCCCCTCAAACTTCAAACGTAGCATAGGTGGTTCGTGCTGGGCGCCTCCGGCAGCCCTGCTCTGAAAATGCGAACGTCTGTAGATAGCTCGCTGCCAGAAAGAGCTAGCCTGGAAAGTTGTTGCTCAGCCTCATCTGCCCATGGCTCTGCTGGCACAGAGGCACAGAGACTGGGGCTGCTTGCTTGTCTTGCCCCCTCAAACTTCAAACGTAGCATAGGTGGTTCGTGCTGGGCGCCTCCGGCAGCCCTGCTCTGAAAATGCGAACGTCTGCAGATAGCTCGCAGCCAGAAAGAGCTAGCCTGGAAAGCTGTTGCTCAGCCTCATTTGCCCATGGCACTGCTCGCACAGAGGCACAGAGACTGTGGCTGCTTGCTTGTCTTGCCCCCTAAAACTTCAAACGTAGTATTGGTCAGTTTTGCAGGGAGCCTTCAGCAGCCCTGCTCTGAATATGCGAACGTCTGCAAATAGCTCACAGGCAGAAAGTATTAGCCTGGAAAGCTGTTGCTCAGCCTCATCTGCCCATGGCACTGCTTGCACAGAGGCACACAGACTGGGGCTGCTTGCTTGTCTTGCCCCCCTCAAACTTCAAACGTAGATTTGGGGGTCCGTGCAGGGGGCCTGAAGCAACCCTGCTCCGAAAATGCAAACGTCTGCAGATAGCTCGCAGGCAGAAAAGCTTTTGCTCAGCCTCATTTGCCCATGGCACTGCTCGCACAGAGGCACAGAGACTGGGGCTGCTTGCTTGTCTTCCCCCTCAAACTTCAGATGTATTTTTCTGGGTCCATGCATGGGTCCTCCGGCAGCCCTGCTCTGAAAAAGAGAACATCTGCAGATATCTCGAAGCCAGAACGATCTAGCCTGGAAAGCTGTTGCTCAGCCTCATCTGCCCATGGCACTGCTCGCACAGAGGCACAGAGACTGCGGATGATTGCTTGTCTTGCCCCCTCAAACTTCAGATGTATCATTCTGGGTCCATGCATGGGTCCTCCGGCAGCCCTGCTCTGAAAATGCGAACGTCTGCAGATAGCTAGCAGGCAGAAAGAGCTAGCCTGGAAAGCTGTTTCTCAGCCTCATCTGCCCATGGCACTGCTCGCACAGAGGCACAGAGACTGGGGCTGCTTGCTTGTCTTGCCCCCTCAAACTTCAGATGTATCATTCTGGGTCCGTGCACGTGTCATCCGGCAGCCCTGCTCTGAATATGCGAACGTCTGCAGATAGCTCGCAGCCAGATAGAGCTAGACTGGAAAGCTGTTGCTCAGCCTCATCTGCCCATGACACTGCTCTCACAGAGGCACAGACACTGTGGCTGCTTGCTTGTCTTGCCCTCTCAAACTTCAAACGTAGGATTGGGCGTTTGTGCAGGGGCCTCCAGCAGCCCTGCTCTGAAAATGCGAACGTCTGCAGAAAGCTCGCAGGCAAAAGAGCTAGCCTGGAAAGCTGTTGCTCAGCCTCATCTGCCCATGGCACTGCTCGCACAGAGGCACAGAGACTGTGGCTGCTTGCTTGTCTTGCCCACCCAAACTTCAAACGTAACTTTGGGAGTCCGTGAAGGAGGCCTCCGGCAGCCCTGCTCTGAAAATGCGAACGTCTGCAGATATCTCGCAGGCAGAAAGAGCTAGCCTGGAAAGCTGTTGCTCAGCGTCATCTGCCCATGGCACTGCTCACACAGAGGCACAGGGACTGGGTCTGCTTGCTTGTCTTGCCACCTCAAACTTCAAACGTATCTTAGGTGGTACGTGCTGCGCGCATCCAGTAACCCTGCTCTGAAATGCAAACGTCTGCAGATAGCTCGCAGGCAGAAAGATCTAGCCTGGAAAGCTGTTGCTCGGCCTCATCTGCCCATGGCACTGCTCGCACAGAGGCACAGAGACTGGGGCTGCTTGCTTGTCTTGCCACCTCAAACTTCAAATGTAGCTTTGGGGGTCCTTTTAGGGGGCATCCAGCAGCTTTGCTCTGAAAAGACGAACGTCTGCAGATAGCTCGCAGCCAGAAAGAGCTAGCCTAGAAAGCTGTTGCTCAGTCTCATCTGCCCATGGCACTGCTCGCACAGAGGCACAGAGACTGTAGCTGCTTGCTTGTCTTGGCCCCTCAAACTTCAAACGTAGCTTAGGTGGTCCGTGCTGGGAGCCTCCAGCAGTCCTGCTCTGAAAAGGGAAACGTCTGCAGATAGCTCGCAGCCAGAAAGATCTAGAATGGAAAGCTGTTGCTCAAACTCATCAGCCCATGGCACTGCTCGCACAGAGGCACAGAGACTGTAACTGCTTTCTTGTCTTGCCACCTCAAACTTCAAACGTGTCTTTGGGTGTGCGTGCAGGAGGACTCCGGCAGCCCTGCTCTGAAAATGCGAACGTCTGCAGATAGCTCGCAGGCAGAAAGAGCTAGCCTGGAAAGCTGTTGCTCAGCCTCATCTGCCCATGGCACTGCTCGCACAGAGGCACAGAGACTGGGGCTGCTTGCTTGTCTTGCCACCTCAAACTTCAAATGTAGCTTTGGGGGTCCGTTTAGGGGACCTCCAGCAGCCCTGCTCTGAAAAGGCGAACGTCTGCAGATAGCTCGCAGCCAGAAAGAGCTAGCCTGGAAAGCTGTTGCTCAGCCTCATCTGCCCATGGCACTGCTCATACAGAGGCACAGAGACTGGGGCTGCTTGCTTGTCTTGCACTCCCAAACCTCAAACATATCTTAGGTGTTCCGTGCTGGGCGCATCCAGCAGCCCTGCTCTGAAATGCGAACGTCTGCAGATAGCTCGCAGGCAGAAAGAGCTAGACTGGAAAGCTGTTTCTCAGCCTCATCTGCCCATGGCACTGCTCGCACAGAGGCACAGAGACTGGGGCTGCTTGCTTGTCTTGCCCCCTCAAACTTCAGATGTATCATTCTGGGTCCGTGCACGTGTCATCCGGCAGCCCTGCTCTGAATATGCGAACGTCTGCAGATAGCTCGCAGCCAGAAAGAGCTAGACTGGAAAGCTGTTGCTCAGCCTCATCTGCCCATGACACTGCTCGCACAGAGGCACAGAGACTGTGGCTGCTTGCTTGTCTTGCCCTCTCAAACTTCAAACGTAGGATTGGGCGTTTGTGCAGGGGCCTCCAGCAGCCCTGCTCTGAAAATGCGAACGTCTGCAGAAAGCTCGCAGGCAAAAGAGCTAGCCTGGAAAGCTGTTGCTCAGCCTCATCTGCCCATGGCACTGCTCGCACAGAGGCACAGAGACTGTGGCTGCTTGCTTGTCTTGCCCACCCAAACTTCAAACGTAACTTTGGGGGTCCGTGAAGGAGGCCTCCGGCAGCCCTGCTCTGAAAATGCGAACGCTGCAGATATCTCGCAGGCAGAAAGAGCTAGCCTGGAAAGCTGTTGCTCAGCGTCATCTGCCCATGGCACTGCTCACACAGAGGCACAGGGACTGGGTCTGCTTGCTTGTCTTGCCACCTCAAACTTGAAACGTATCTTAGGTGGTACGTGCTGCGCGCATCCAGCAACCCTGCTCTGAAATGCGAACGTCTGCAGATAGCTCGCAGGCAGAAAGATCTAGCCTGGAAAGCTGTTGCTCGGCGTCATCTGCCCATGGCACTGCTCGCACAGAGGCACAGAGACTGGGGCTGCTTGCTTGTCTTGCCACCTCAAACTTCAAATGTAGCTTTGGGGGTCCTTTTAGGGGGCATCCAGCAGCTTTGCTCTGAAAAGGCGAACGTCTGCAGATAGCTCGCAGGCAGAAAGAGCTAGCCTAGAAAGCTGTTGCTCAGTCTCATCTGCCCATGGCACTGCTGGCACAGAGGCACAGAGACTGTAGCTGCTTGCTTGTCTTGGCCCCTGAAACTTCAAACGTAGCTTAGGTGGTCCGTGCTGGGAGCCTCCAGCAGTCCTGCTCTGAAAAGGGAAACGTCTGCAGATAGCTCGCAGCCAGAAAGATCTAGAATGGAAAGCTGTTGCTCAAACTCATCAGCCCATGGCACTGCTCGCACAGAGGCACAGAGACTGTAACTGCTTTCTTGTCTTGCCACCTCAAACTTCAAACGTGTCTTTGGGTGTGCGTGCAGGAGGACTCCGGCAGCCCTGCTCTGAAAATGCGAACGTCTGCAGATAGCTCGCAGGCAGAAAGAGCTAGCCTGGAAAGCTGTTGCTCAGCCTCATCTGCCCATGGCACTGCTCGCACAGAGGCACAGAGACTGGGGCTGCTTGCTTGTCTTGCCACCTCAAACTTCAAATGTAGCTTTGGGGGTCCGTTTAGGGGACCTCCAGCAGCCCTGCTCTGAAAAGGCGAACGTCTGCAGATAGCTCGCAGCCAGAAAGAGCTAGCCTGGAAAGCTGTTGCTCAGCCTCATCTGCCCATGGCACTGCTCATACAGAGGCACAGAGACTGGGGCTGCTTGCTTGTCTTGCACTCCCAAACCTCAAACATAGCTTAGGTGTTCCGTGCTGGGCGCATCCAGCAGCCCTGCTCTGAAATGCGAACGTCTGCAGATAGCTCGCAGGCAGAAAGAGCTAGACTGGAAAGCTGTTTCTCAGCCTCATCTGCCCATGGCACTGCTCGCACAGAGGCACAGAGACTGGGGCTGCTTGCTTGTCTTGCCCCCTCAAACTTCAGATGTATCATTCTGGGTCCGTGCACGTGTCATCCGGCAGCCCTGCTCTGAATATGCGAACGTCTGCAGATAGCTCGCAGCCAGAAAGAGCTAGACTGGAAAGCTGTTGCTCAGCCTCATCTGCCCATGACACTGCTCGCACAGAGGCACAGAGACTGTGGCTGCTTGCTTGTCTTGCCCTCTCAAACTTCAAACGTAGGATTGGGCGTTTGTGCAGGGGCCTCCAGCAGCCCTGCTCTGAAAATGCGAACGTCTGCAGAAAGCTCGCAGGCAAAAGAGCTAGCCTGGAAAGCTGTTGCTCAGCCTCATCTGCCCATGGCACTGCTCGCACAGAGGCACAGAGACTGTGGCTGCTTGCTTGTCTTGCCCACCCAAACTTCAAACGTAACTTTGGGGGTCCGTGAAGGAGGCCTCCGGCAGCCCTGCTCTGAAAATGCGAACGCTGCAGATATCTCGCAGGCAGAAAGAGCTAGCCTGGAAAGCTGTTGCTCAGCGTCATCTGCCCATGGCACTGCTCACACAGAGGCACAGGGACTGGGTCTGCTTGCTTGTCTTGCCACCTCAAACTTGAAACGTATCTTAGGTGGTACGTGCTGCGCGCATCCAGCAACCCTGCTCTGAAATGCGAACGTCTGCAGATAGCTCGCAGGCAGAAAGATCTAGCCTGGAAAGCTGTTGCTCGGCCTCATCTGCCCATGGCACTGCTCGCACAGAGGCACAGAGACTGGGGCTGCTTGCTTGTCTTGCCACCTCAAACTTCAAATGTAGCTTTGGGGGTCCTTTTAGGGGGCATCCACCAGCTTTGCTCTGAAAAGGCGAACGTCTGCAGATAGCTCGCAGGCAGAAAGAGCTAGCCTAGAAAGCTGTTGCTCAGTCTCATCTGCCCATGGCACTGCTGGCACAGAGGCACAGAGACTGTAGCTGCTTGCTTGTCTTGGCCCCTGAAACTTCAAACGTAGCTTAGGTGGTCCGTGCTGGGAGCCTCCAGCAGTCCTGCTCTGAAAAGGGAAACGTCTGCAGATAGCTCGCAGCCAGAAAGATCTAGAATGGAAAGCTGTTGCTCAAACTCATCAGCCCATGGCACTGCTCGCACAGAGGCACAGAGACTGTAACTGCTTTCTTGTCTTGCCACCTCAAACTTCAAACGTGTCTTTGGGTGTGCGTGCAGGAGGACTCCGGCAGCCCTGCTCTGAAAATGCGAACGTCTGCAGATAGCTCGCAGGCAGAAAGAGCTAGCCTGGAAAGCTGTTGCTCAGCCTCATCTGCCCATGGCACTGCTCGCACAGAGGCACAGAGAGTGGGTCTGCTTGCTTTTATTGCCCCCTCAAACTTGAAACGTATCTCTGGTGGTCCGTGACGGCCACCTCAGGCAGCCCTGCTCTGAAAATGCGAACGTCTGCACATAGCTCGCAGCCAGAAAGAGCTAGCCTGGAAAGCTGTTGCTCAGCCTCATCTGCCCATGGCACTGCTCGCACAGAGGCACAGAGACTGTGGCTGCTTGCTTGTCTTGCCACCTCAAACTTCAAACGTAGGATTAGGCGTTTGTGCAGGGGGCCTCCAGCAGCCTTGCTCTGAAAATGCGAACGTCTGCAGATAGCTCGCAGGCAAAAAAAGCTAGCCTGGAAAGCTGTTGCTCAGCCTCATCTGCCCATGGCACTGCTCGCACAGAGGCACAGAGACTGGGGCTGCTTGCTTGTCTTGCCACCTCAAACTTCAAACGTAGCTTTGGGTGTCCGTGAAGGAGGCCTCCGGCAGCCCTGCTCTCAAAATGCGAACGTCTGCAGATACCTCGCAGCCAGAAAGAGCTAGCCTGGAATGCTGTTGTTCAACCTCATCTGCGCATGGCACTGCTCGCACAGAGGCACAGAGAGTGGAGCTGCTTGCTTGTCTTTCCATGTCAAACTACAAACGTGGCTTTGTGGGTCCGTGCAGGAGGCCTCCGGAAGCCCTCCTCTGAAAATGCCAACTTCTGTAGATAGCACGCTGGCAGAAAGAGCTAGCCTGCAAAGCTGTTTCTCAGCCTCATCTGCCCATGGCACTGCTGGCACAGCGGCACAGAGACTGGTGCAGCTTGCTTGTCTTTACACCTCAAACTTCAAAATATCTTAGGTGGTCTATGCTGCGCGCATCCAGCAACCCTGCTCTGAAATGCGAACGTCTGCAGATAGCTCGCAGCCAGAAAGATCTAGCCTGGAAAGCTGTTGCTCAGCCTCATCTGCCCATGGCACTGCTCGCACAGAGGCACAGAGACTGTGGCTGCTTGCTTGTCTTGCCCCCTAAAACTTCAAACGTAGTATTGGTCAGTTTTGCAGGGGGCCTCTAGCAGCCCTGCTCTGAATATGCGAATGTCTGCAAATAGCTCACAGGCAGAAAGTGTTAGCCTGGAAAGCTGTTGCTCAGCCTCATCTGCCCATGGCACTGCTCGCACAGAGGCACAGAGACTGGAGCTGCTTGCTTGTCTTGCCCCCTCAAACTTCAAACGTATCTCTGGTGGTCCGTGACGGCCGCCTCAGGCAGCCCTGGTCTGAAAATGCGAACGTCTGCACATAGCTCGCAGCCAGAAAAAGCTAGCCTGGAAAGCTGTTGCTCAGCCTCATCTGCCCATGGCACTGCTCACACAGAGGCACAGAGACTGGGGCTGCCTACTTGTCTTGCTCCCTCAAACTTCAGATGTATCATTCTGGGTCCAAGCATGGGTCCTCCGGCAGCCCTGCTTTGAAAATGCGAACGTCTGCCCATAGCTCACAGCCAGAAAGAGCTAGCCTGGAAAGCTGTTGCTCAGCCTCATTTGCCCATGGCACTGCTCGCACAGAGGCACAGAGAGTGGGGCTGCTTGATAGTCTTGCCCCCTAAAACTTCAAACGTAGTATTGGTCAGTTTTGCAGGGGGCCTCCAGCAGCCCTGCTCTGAATATGCGAATGTCTGCAAATAGCTCACAGGCAGAAAGTATTAGCCTGGAAAGCTGTTGCTCAGCCTCATCTGCCCATGGCACTGCTCGCACAGAGGCACAGAGAGTGGGGTTGCTTGCTTGTCTTGCCCCCTCAAACATGAAACGTATCTCTGGTGGTCCGTGACGGCCGCCTCAGGCAGCCCTGCTCTGAAAATGCGAACGTCTGCACATAGCTCGCAGCCAGAAAGAGCTAGCCTGGAAAGCTGTTGCTCAGCCTCATCTGCCCATGGCACTGCTCGCACAGAGGCACAGAGACTGTGGCTGCTTGCTTGTCTTGCCACCTCAAACTTCGAACGTAGGATTGGGCGTTTTTGCAGGGGGCCTCCAGCAGCCTTGCTCTGAAAATGCGAACGTCTGCAGATAGCTCGCAGGCAAAAAGAGCTAGCCTGGAAAGCTGTTGCTCAGCCTCATCTGCCCATGGCACTGCTGGCACAGAGGCACAGAGACTGGTGCTGCTTGCTTGTCTTGCCACCTCAAACTTCAAACGTAGCTTTGGGTGTCTGTGAAGGAGGCCTCCGGCAGCCCTGCTCTCAAAATGCGAACGTCTGCAGATACCTCGCAGCCAGAAAGAGCTAGCCTGGAAAGCTGTTGCTCAGCCTCATCTGCCCATGGCACTGCTCGCACAGAGGCACAGAGACTGTGGCTGCTTGCTTGTCTTGCCCCCTAAAACTTCAAACGTAGATTAGGTGGTCCGTGCTGGGCGCCTCCAGCAGTCCTGCTCTGAAAAGGGAAACGTCTGCAGATAGCTCGCAGCCAGAAAGATCTAGCCTGGAAAGCTGTTGCTCAAACTCATCTGCCCATGGCACTGCTCGCACAGAGGCACAGAGACTGGGGCTGCTTGCTTCTCTTGCCACCTCAAACTTCATACCTAGCTTAGGTGTTCCGTGCAGGGGGCCTCCGGCAGACCTAATTTGAACATGCGAACGTCTACAGATAGCTCGCAGCCAGAAAGAGCTAAACTGGAAAGCTGTTGCTCAGCCTCATCTGCCCATGGCACTGCTGGCACAGAGGCACAGAGACTGTGGCTGCTTGCTTGTCTTGCCCCCTCAAACTTCAAACGTATCTCTGGTGGTCCGTGACGGCCGCCTCAGGCAGCCCTGGTGTGAAAATGCGAACGTCTGCACATAGCTCGCAGCCAGAAAGAGCTAGACTGGAAAGCTGTTGCTCAGCCTCATCTGCCCATGGCACTGCTCACACAGAGGCACAGAGACTGGGGCTGCCTACTTGTCTTGCTCCCTCAAACTTCAGATGTATCATTCTGGGTCCAAGCATGGGTCCTCCGGCAGCCCTGCTTCGAAAATGCGAACGTCTGCCCATAGCTCACAGCCAGAAAGAGCTAGCCTGGAAAGCTGTTGCTCAGCCTCATTTGCCCATGGCACTGCTCGCACAGAGGCACAGAGAGTGGGGCTGCTTGATAGTCTTGCCCCCTAAAACTTCAAACGTAGTATTGGTCAGTTTTGCAGGGGGCCTCCAGCAGCCCTGCTCTGAATATGCGAATGTCTGCAAATAGCTCACAGGCAGAAAGTATTAGCCTGGAAAGCTGTTGCTCAGCCTCATCTGCCCATGGCACTGCTCGCACAGAGGCACAGAGAGTGGGGCTGCTTGCTTGTCTTGCCCCCTCAAACATGAAACGTATCTCTGGTGGTCCGTGACGGCCGCCTCAGGCAGCCCTGCTCTGAAAATGCGAACGTCTGCACATAGCTCGCAGCCAGAAAGAGCTAGCCTGGAAAGCTGTTGCTCAGCCTCATCTGCCCATGGCACTGCTCGCACAGAGGCACAGAGACTGTGGCTGCTTGCTTGTCTTGCCACCTCAAACTTCGAACGTAGGATTGGGCGTTTTTGCAGGGGGCCTCCAGCAGCCTTGCTCTGAAAATGCGAACGTCTGCAGATAGCTCGCAGGCAAAAAGAGCTAGCCTGGAAAGCTGTTGCTCAGCCTCATCTGCCCATGGCACTGCTGGCACAGAGGCACAGAGACTGGTGCTGCTTGCTTGTCTTGCCACCTCAAACTTCAAACGTAGCTTTGGGTGTCTGTGAAGGAGGCCTCCGGCAGCCCTGCTCTCAAAATGCGAACGTCTGCAGATACCTCGCAGCCAGAAAGAGCTAGCCTGGAAAGCTGTTGCTCAGCCTCATCTGCGCATGGCACTGCTCGCACAGAGGCACAGAGACTGTAGCTGCTTGCTTGTCTTGGCCCCTCAAACTTCAAACGTAGATTAGGTGGTCCGTGCTGGGCGCCTCCAGCAGTCCTGCTCTGAAAAGGGAAACGTCTGCAGATAGCTCGCAGCCAGAAAGATCTAGCCTGCAAAGCTGTTGCTCAAACTCATCTGCCCATGGCACTGCTCGCACAGAGGCACAGAGACTGGGGCTGCTTGCTTGTCTTGCCACCTCAAACTTCATACCTAGCTTAGGTGTTCCGTGCAGGGGGCCTCCGGCAGACCTAATTTGAACATGCGAACGTCTACAGATAGCTCGCAGCCAGAAAGAGCTAGCCTGGAAAGCTGTTGCTCAGCCTCATCTGCCCATGGCACTGCTCATACAGAGACACAGAGAGTAGGGCTGCTTGCTTGTCTTGCACTCTCAAACCTCAAACATAGCTTAGGTGTTCCGTGCTGCGCGCATCCAGCAGCCCTCCTCTGAAATGCGAACGTCTGCAGATAGCTCGCAGCCAGAAAGAGCTAAACTGGAAAGCTGTTGCTCAGCCTCATCTGCCCATGGCACTGCTGGCACAGAGGCACAGAGACTGGGGCTGCTTGCTTGTCTTGCCACCTCAAACTTCAAACGTAACTCTGGTGGTCCGTGACGGCCGCCTCAGGCAGCCCTGGTCTGAAAATGAGAACGTCTGCACATAGCTCGCAGCCAGAAAAAGCTAGCCTGGAAAGCTGTTGCTCAGCCTCATTTGCCCATGGCACTGCTCGCACAGAGGCACAGAGAGTGGGGCTGCTTGATTGTCTTGCCCCCTAAAACTTCAAACGTAGTATTGTTCAGTTTTGCAGGGGGCCTCCAGCAGCCCTGCTCTGAATATGCGAATGTCTGTAAATAGCTCACAGGCAGAAAGTATTAGCCTGGAAAGCTGTTGCTCAGCCTCATCTGCCCATGGCACTGATCGCACAGAGGCACAGAGAGTGGGGCTGCTTGCTTGTCTTGCCCCCTCAAACTTGAAACGTATCTCTGGTGGTCCGTGACGGCCGCCTCAGGCAGCCCTGCTCTGAAAATGCGAACGTCTGCACATAGCTCGCAGCCAGAAAGAGCTAGCCTGGAAAGCTGTTGCTCAGCCTCATCTGCCCATGGCACTGCTCACACAGAGGCACAGAGACTGTGGCTGCTTGCTTGTCTTGCCACCTCAAACTTCGAACGTAGGATTGGGCGTTTGTGCAGGGGGCCTCCAGCAGCCTTGCTCTGAAAATGCGAACGTCTGCAGATAGCTGGCAGGCAGAAAGAGCTAGCCTGGAAAGCTGTTTCTCAGCCTCATCTGCCCATGGCACTGCTTGCACAGAGGCACAGAGACTGGGGCTGCTTGCTTGTCTTGCCACCTCAAACTTCTAACGTATCTTAGGTGTTCCGTGCATGGGGCCTCCGGCAGCCCTGCTTTGAACATGCGAACGTCTGCAAATAGCTCGCAGGCAGAAAGAGCTAGCCTGGAAAGTTGTTGCTCAGGGTCATATGCCCATGGCTCTGCTGGCACAGAGGCACAGAGACTGGGGCTGCTTGCTTGTCTTGACCAATCAAACTTCAAACGTAGCTTAGGTGGTTCCTGCTGGGCGCCTCCAGCAGCCCTGCTCTGAAAATGCGAACGTCTGCAGATAGCTCGCAGGCAGAAAGAGCTAGCCTGGAAAGCTGTTGCTCAGCCTCATTTGCCCATGGCACTGCTCGCACAGAGGCACAGAGACTGTGGCTGCTTGCTTGTCTTGCCCCCTAAAACTTCAAACGTAGTATTGGTCAGTTTTGCAGGGGGCCTCTAGCAGCCCTGCTCTGAATATGCGAATGTCTGCAAATAGCTCACAGGCAGAAAGTATTAGCCTGGAAAGCTGTTGCTCAGCCTCATCTGCCCATGGCACTGCTCGCACAGAGGCACAGACACTGGGGCTGCTTGCTTGTCTTGCCCCCTCAAACTTGAAACGTATCTCTGGTGGTCCGTGACGGCCGCCTCAGGCAACCGTGCTCTGAAAATGCGAACGTCTGCAGATAGCTCGCAGGCAGAAAGAGCTAGCCTGGAAAGCTGTTGCTCAGCCTCATCTGCCCATGGCACTGCTCGCACAGAGGCACAGAGACTGGGGCTGCTTGCTTGTCTTATCCCCCTTAACTTCAAACGTAGATTTGGGGGTCCGTGCAGGGGGCCTGAAGCAACCCTGCTCCGAAAATGCGAACGTCTGCAGATAGCTCGCAGGCAGAAAACCTGTTGCTCAGCCTCATTTGCCCATGGCACTGCTCGCACAGAGGCACAGAGACTGGGGCTGCTTTCTTGTCTTGCCCCCTCAAACTTCAGATGTATCATTCTGGGTCCATGCATGGGTCCTCCGGCAGCCCTGCTCTGAAAATGCGAAAGTCTGCAGATAGCTCGCAGCCAGAAAGAGCTAGCCTGGAAAGCTGTTGCTCAGCCTCATCTGCCCATGGCACTGCTGGCACAGAGGCACAGAGACTGGTGCTGCTTGCTTGTCTTGCCACCTCAAACTTCAAACGTAGCTTTGGGTGTCTGTGAAGGAGGCCTCCGGCAGCCCTGCTCTCAAAATGCGAACGTCTGCAGATACCTCGCAGCCAGAAAGAGCTAGCCTGGAAAGCTGTTGCTCAGCCTCATCTGCCCATGGCACTGCTCGCACAGAGGCACAGAGACTGTGGCTGCTTGCTTGTCTTGCCCCCTAAAACTTCAAACGTAGATTAGGTGGTCCGTGCTGGGCGCCTCCAGCAGTCCTGCTCTGAAAAGGGAAACGTCTGCAGATAGCTCGCAGCCAGAAAGATCTAGCCTGGAAAGCTGTTGCTCAAACTCATCTGCCCATGGCACTGCTCGCACAGAGGCACAGAGACTGGGGCTGCTTGCTTCTCTTGCCACCTCAAACTTCATACCTAGCTTAGGTGTTCCGTGCAGGGGGCCTCCGGCAGACCTAATTTGAACATGCGAACGTCTACAGATAGCTCGCAGCCAGAAAGAGCTAAACTGGAAAGCTGTTGCTCAGCCTCATCTGCCCATGGCACTGCTGGCACAGAGGCACAGAGACTGTGGCTGCTTGCTTGTCTTGCCCCCTCAAACTTCAAACGTATCTCTGGTGGTCCGTGACGGCCGCCTCAGGCAGCCCTGGTGTGAAAATGCGAACGTCTGCACATAGCTCGCAGCCAGAAAGAGCTAGACTGGAAAGCTGTTGCTCAGCCTCATCTGCCCATGGCACTGCTCACACAGAGGCACAGAGACTGGGGCTGCCTACTTGTCTTGCTCCCTCAAACTTCAGATGTATCATTCTGGGTCCAAGCATGGGTCCTCCGGCAGCCCTGCTTCGAAAATGCGAACGTCTGCCCATAGCTCACAGCCAGAAAGAGCTAGCCTGGAAAGCTGTTGCTCAGCCTCATTTGCCCATGGCACTGCTCGCACAGAGGCACAGAGAGTGGGGCTGCTTGATAGTCTTGCCCCCTAAAACTTCAAACGTAGTATTGGTCAGTTTTGCAGGGGGCCTCCAGCAGCCCTGCTCTGAATATGCGAATGTCTGCAAATAGCTCACAGGCAGAAAGTATTAGCCTGGAAAGCTGTTGCTCAGCCTCATCTGCCCATGGCACTGCTCGCACAGAGGCACAGAGAGTGGGGCTGCTTGCTTGTCTTGCCCCCTCAAACATGAAACGTATCTCTGGTGGTCCGTGACGGCCGCCTCAGGCAGCCCTGCTCTGAAAATGCGAACGTCTGCACATAGCTCGCAGCCAGAAAGAGCTAGCCTGGAAAGCTGTTGCTCAGCCTCATCTGCCCATGGCACTGCTCGCACAGAGGCACAGAGACTGTGGCTGCTTGCTTGTCTTGCCACCTCAAACTTCGAACGTAGGATTGGGCGTTTTTGCAGGGGGCCTCCAGCAGCCTTGCTCTGAAAATGCGAACGTCTGCAGATAGCTCGCAGGCAAAAAGAGCTAGCCTGGAAAGCTGTTGCTCAGCCTCATCTGCCCATGGCACTGCTGGCACAGAGGCACAGAGACTGGTGCTGCTTGCTTGTCTTGCCACCTCAAACTTCAAACGTAGCTTTGGGTGTCTGTGAAGGAGGCCTCCGGCAGCCCTGCTCTCAAAATGCGAACGTCTGCAGATACCTCGCAGCCAGAAAGAGCTAGCCTGGAAAGCTGTTGCTCAGCCTCATCTGCGCATGGCACTGCTCGCACAGAGGCACAGAGACTGTAGCTGCTTGCTTGTCTTGGCCCCTCAAACTTCAAACGTAGATTAGGTGGTCCGTGCTGGGCGCCTCCAGCAGTCCTGCTCTGAAAAGGGAAACGTCTGCAGATAGCTCGCAGCCAGAAAGATCTAGCCTGCAAAGCTGTTGCTCAAACTCATCTGCCCATGGCACTGCTCGCACAGAGGCACAGAGACTGGGGCTGCTTGCTTGTCTTGCCACCTCAAACTTCATACCTAGCTTAGGTGTTCCGTGCAGGGGGCCTCCGGCAGACCTAATTTGAACATGCGAACGTCTACAGATAGCTCGCAGCCAGAAAGAGCTAGCCTGGAAAGCTGTTGCTCAGCCTCATCTGCCCATGGCACTGCTCATACAGAGACACAGAGAGTAGGGCTGCTTGCTTGTCTTGCACTCTCAAACCTCAAACATAGCTTAGGTGTTCCGTGCTGCGCGCATCCAGCAGCCCTCCTCTGAAATGCGAACGTCTGCAGATAGCTCGCAGCCAGAAAGAGCTAAACTGGAAAGCTGTTGCTCAGCCTCATCTGCCCATGGCACTGCTGGCACAGAGGCACAGAGACTGGGGCTGCTTGCTTGTCTTGCCACCTCAAACTTCAAACGTAACTCTGGTGGTCCGTGACGGCCGCCTCAGGCAGCCCTGGTCTGAAAATGAGAACGTCTGCACATAGCTCGCAGCCAGAAAAAGCTAGCCTGGAAAGCTGTTGCTCAGCCTCATTTGCCCATGGCACTGCTCGCACAGAGGCACAGAGAGTGGGGCTGCTTGATTGTCTTGCCCCCTAAAACTTCAAACGTAGTATTGTTCAGTTTTGCAGGGGGCCTCCAGCAGCCCTGCTCTGAATATGCGAATGTCTGTAAATAGCTCACAGGCAGAAAGTATTAGCCTGGAAAGCTGTTGCTCAGCCTCATCTGCCCATGGCACTGATCGCACAGAGGCACAGAGAGTGGGGCTGCTTGCTTGTCTTGCCCCCTCAAACTTGAAACGTATCTCTGGTGGTCCGTGACGGCCGCCTCAGGCAGCCCTGCTCTGAAAATGCGAACGTCTGCACATAGCTCGCAGCCAGAAAGAGCTAGCCTGGAAAGCTGTTGCTCAGCCTCATCTGCCCATGGCACTGCTCACACAGAGGCACAGAGACTGTGGCTGCTTGCTTGTCTTGCCACCTCAAACTTCGAACGTAGGATTGGGCGTTTGTGCAGGGGGCCTCCAGCAGCCTTGCTCTGAAAATGCGAACGTCTGCAGATAGCTGGCAGGCAGAAAGAGCTAGCCTGGAAAGCTGTTTCTCAGCCTCATCTGCCCATGGCACTGCTTGCACAGAGGCACAGAGACTGGGGCTGCTTGCTTGTCTTGCCACCTCAAACTTCTAACGTATCTTAGGTGTTCCGTGCATGGGGCCTCCGGCAGCCCTGCTTTGAACATGCGAACGTCTGCAAATAGCTCGCAGGCAGAAAGAGCTAGCCTGGAAAGTTGTTGCTCAGGGTCATATGCCCATGGCTCTGCTGGCACAGAGGCACAGAGACTGGGGCTGCTTGCTTGTCTTGACCAATCAAACTTCAAACGTAGCTTAGGTGGTTCCTGCTGGGCGCCTCCAGCAGCCCTGCTCTGAAAATGCGAACGTCTGCAGATAGCTCGCAGGCAGAAAGAGCTAGCCTGGAAAGCTGTTGCTCAGCCTCATTTGCCCATGGCACTGCTCGCACAGAGGCACAGAGACTGTGGCTGCTTGCTTGTCTTGCCCCCTAAAACTTCAAACGTAGTATTGGTCAGTTTTGCAGGGGGCCTCTAGCAGCCCTGCTCTGAATATGCGAATGTCTGCAAATAGCTCACAGGCAGAAAGTATTAGCCTGGAAAGCTGTTGCTCAGCCTCATCTGCCCATGGCACTGCTCGCACAGAGGCACAGACACTGGGGCTGCTTGCTTGTCTTGCCCCCTCAAACTTGAAACGTATCTCTGGTGGTCCGTGACGGCCGCCTCAGGCAACCGTGCTCTGAAAATGCGAACGTCTGCAGATAGCTCGCAGGCAGAAAGAGCTAGCCTGGAAAGCTGTTGCTCAGCCTCATCTGCCCATGGCACTGCTCGCACAGAGGCACAGAGACTGGGGCTGCTTGCTTGTCTTATCCCCCTTAACTTCAAACGTAGATTTGGGGGTCCGTGCAGGGGGCCTGAAGCAACCCTGCTCCGAAAATGCGAACGTCTGCAGATAGCTCGCAGGCAGAAAACCTGTTGCTCAGCCTCATTTGCCCATGGCACTGCTCGCACAGAGGCACAGAGACTGGGGCTGCTTTCTTGTCTTGCCCCCTCAAACTTCAGATGTATCATTCTGGGTCCATGCATGGGTCCTCCGGCAGCCCTGCTCTGAAAATGCGAAAGTCTGCAGATAGCTCGCAGCCAGAAAGAGCTAGCCTGGAAAGCTGTTGCTCAGCCTCATCTGCCCATGGCACTGCTCACACAGAGGCACCGAGACTGGGGCTGCTCGCTTGTCTTGCCACCTCAAACTTCAAACGTAGCTTTGGGTGTCCGTGAAGGAGGCCTCCGGCAGCCCTGCTCTCAAAATGCGAACGTCTGCAGATACCTCGCAGCCAGAAAGAGCTAGCCTGGAAAGCTGTTGCTCAGCCTCATCTGCGCATGGCACTGCTCGCACAGAGGCACAGAGAGTGAAGCTGCTTGCTTCTCTTTACATCTCAAACTACAAACGTGGATTTGTGGGTCCGTGCAGGAGGCCTCCGGAAGCCCTGGTCTGAAAATGCCAACGTCTGTAGATAGCACGCTGGCAGAAAGAGCTAGCCTGAAAAGCTGTTGCTCAGCCTCATCTGCCCATGGCACTGCTGGCACAGAGGCACAGAGACTGGTGCTCCTTGCTTGTCTTTCCAACTCAAATTTCAAAAGTATCTTAGGTGGTCCGTGCTGTGCGCATCCAGCAACCCTGCTCTGAAATGCGAACGTCTGCAGATAGCTCGCAGGCAGAAAGATCTAGCCTGGAAAGCTGTTCCTCAGCCTCATCTGCCCATGGCACTGCTCGCACAGAGGCACAGAGACTGGGGCTGCTTGCTTGTCTTGCCACCTCAAACTTCAAACGTGTCTTTGGGTGTGCGTGCAGGAGGACTCCGGCAGCCCTGCTCTCAAAATGCGAATGTCTGCAGATAGCTCGCAGGCAGAAAGAGCTAGCCTGGAAAGCTGTTGCTCAGCCTCATCTGCACATGGCACTGCTCGCACAGAGGCACAGAGACTGGAACTGCTTGCTTGTCTTGCCACCTCAAACTTCATACCTAGCTTAGGTGGTTCCGTGCAGGCGGCCTCCGGCAGCCCTGCTTTGAACATGTGAACGTCTGCAGATAGCTCGCAGCCAGAAAGAGCTAGCCTGGAAAGCTGTTGCTCAGCCTCATCTGCCCATTGCACTGTTCATACAGAGACACAGAGAGTAGGTCTGCTTGCTTGTCTTGCACTCTCAAACCTCAAACATAGCTTAGGTGTTCCGTGCTGGGAGCATCCAGCAGCCCTCCTCTGAAATGCGAACGTCTGCAGATAGCTCGCAGCCAGAAAGAGCTAAACTGGAAAGCTGTTGCTCAGCCTCATCTGCCCATGGCACTGCTGGCACAGAGGCACAGAGACTGGGGCTGCTTGCTTGTCTTGCCACCTCAAACTTCAAACGTAGCTTTGGGCGTCCGTGCTGTGCACCTCTAGCAGCCTTGCTCTGAAAATGCGAACGTCTGCAGATAGCTCGCAGGGAGAAAGAGCTAGCCTGGAAAGCTGTTGCTCAGCCTCATCTGCCCATGGCACTGCTTGCACAGAGGCACACAGACTGGGGCTGCTTGCTTGTCTTGCCACCTCAAACTTCAAACGTATCTTAGGTGTTCCGTGCATGGGGCCTCCGGCAGCCCTGCTTTGAACATGCGAACGTCTGCAAATAGCTCGCAGGCAGAAAGAGCTAGCCTGGAAAGTTGTTGCTCAGCCTCATATGCCCATGGCTCTGCTGGCACAGAGGCACAGAGACTGGGACTGCTTGCTTGTCTTGCCCACTCAAACTTCAAACGTAGCTTAGGTGGTTCCTGCTGGGCGCCTCCGGCAGCCCTGCTCTGAAAATGCGAACGTCTGCAGATAGCTCGCAGGCAGAAAGAGCTAGCCTGGAAAGCTGTTGCTCAGCCTCATTTGCCCATGGCACTGCTCGCACAGAGGCACAGAGACTGTGGCTGCTTGCTAGTCTTGCCCCCCTCAAACTTCAAACGTAGATTTGGGGGTCCGTGCAGGGGGCCTGAAGCAACCCTGCTCCGAAAATGCGAACGTCTGCAGATAGCTCGCAGGCAGAAAAGCTGTTGCTCAGCCTCATTTGCCCATGGCACTGCTCGCACAGAGGCACAGAGACTGGGGCTGCTTGCTTGTCTTGCCCCCTCAAACTTCAGATGTATCATTCTGGGTCCATGCATGGGTCCTCCGGCAGCCCTGCTCTGAAAATGCGAAAGTCTGCAGATAGCTCGCAGCCAGAAAGAGCTAGCCTGGAAAGCTGTTGCTCAGCCTCATCTGCCCATGGCACTGCTGGCACAGAGGCACAGAGACTGTGGCTGCTTGCTTGTCTTGCCACCTCAAACTTCAAACGTATCTTAGGTGTTCCGTGCATGGGGCCTCCGGCAGCCCTGCTTTGAACATGCGAACGTCTGCAAATAGCTCGCAGGCAGAAAGATCTAGCCTGGAAAGCTGTTGCTCAGCCTCATCTGCCCATGGCACTGCTCGCACAGAGGCACAGAGACTGGGGCTGCTTGCTTGTCTTGCCACCTCAAACTTCAAACGTGTCTTTGGGTGTGCGTGCAGGAGGACTCCGGCAGCCCTGCGCTCAAAATGCGAATGTCTGCAGATAGCTCGCAGGCAGAAAGAGCTAGCCTGTAAAGCTGTTGCTCAGCCTCATCTACACATGGCACTGCTCGCACAGAGGCACAGAGACTGGAACTGCTTGCTTGTCTTGCCACCTCAAACTTCATACCTAGCTTAGGTGTTCCGTGCAGGGGGCCTCCGGCAGCCCTGCTTTGAACATGCGAACGTCTGCAGATAGCTCGCAGCCAGAAAGAGCTAGCGTGGAAAGCTGTTTCTCAGCCTCATCTGCCCATGGCACTGCTCATACAGAGACACAGAGAGTAGGGCTGCTTGCTTGTCTTGCACTCTCAAACCTCAAACATAGCTTAGGTGTTCCGTGCTGGGCGCATCTAGCAGCCCTCCTCTGAAATGCGAACGTCTGCAGATAGCTCGCAGCCAGAAAGAGCTAAACAGGAAAGCTGTTGCTCAGCCTCATCTGCCCATGGCACTGCTGGCACAGAGGCACAGAGACTGGGGCTGCTTGCTTGTCTTGCCACCTCAAACTTCAAACGTAGCTTTGGGCGTCCGTGCTGTGCACCTCCAGCAGCCTTGCTCTGAAAATGCGAACGTCTGCAGATAGCTCGCAGGGAGAAAGAGCTAGCCTGGAAAGCTGTTGCTCAGCCTCATCTGCCCATGGCACTGCTTGCACAGAGGCACACAGACTGGGGCTGCTTGCTTGTCTTGCCCCCTCAAACTTCAAACGTAGCTTAGGTGGTTCCTGCTGGGCGCCTCCGGCAGTCCTGCTCTGAAAATGCGAACGTCTGCAGATAGCTCGCAGCCAGAAAGAGCTAGCCTGGAAAGCTGTTGCTCAGCCTCATTTGCCCATGGCACGGCTCGCACAGAGGCACAGAGACTGTGGCTGCTTGCTTGTCTTGCCCCCTAAAACTTCAAACGTAGTATTGGTCAGTTTTGCAGGGGGCCTCTAGCAGCCCTGCTCTGAATATGCGAATGTCTGCAAATAGCTCACAGGCAGAAAGTATTAGCCTAGAAAGCTGTTGCTCAGCCTCATCTGCCCATGGCACTGCTCGCACAGAGGCACAGACACTGGGGCTGCTTGCTTGTCTTGCCCCCCTCAAATTTCAAACGTAGATTTGGGGGTCCGTGCAGGGGGCCTGAAGCAACCCTGCTCCGAAAATGCGAACGTCGGCAGATAGCTCGCAGGCAGAAAAGCTGTTGCTCAGACTCATTTGCCCATGGCACTGCTCGCACAGAGGCACAGAGACTGGGGCTGCTTGCTTGTCTTGCCCCCTCAAACTTCAGATGTATCATTCTGGGTCCATGCATGGGTCCTCCGGCAGCCCTGCTCTGAAAATGCGAACGTCTACAGATAGCTCGCAGGCAGAAAGAGCTAGCCTGGAAAGCTGTTGCTCAGCCTCATCTGCACATGGCACTGCTCACACAGAGGCACAGAGACTGGGGCTGCTCGCTTGTCTTGCCCACTCAAACTTTAAACGTATCTTTGGGGGTCCGTGCATGGGTCCTCCGGCAGCCCTGCTCTCAAAATGCGAACGTCTGCAGATACCTCGCAGCCAGAAAGAGCTAGCCTGGAAAGCTGTTGCTCAGCCTCATCTGCGCATGGCACTGCTCGCACAGAGGCACAGAGACTGGGGCTGCTTGCTTGTCTTGCCACCTCAAACTTCAAACGTGTCTTTGGGTGTGCGTGCAGGAGGACTCCGGCAGCCCTGCGCTCAAAATGCGAATGTCTGCAGATAGCTCGCAGGCAGAAAGAGCTAGCCTGTAAAGCTGTTGCTCAGCCTCATCTACACATGGCACTGCTCGCACAGAGGCACAGAGACTGGAACTGCTTGCTTGTCTTGCCACCTCAAACTTCATACCTAGCTTAGGTGTTCCGTGCAGGGGGCCTCCGGCAGCCCTGCTTTGAACATGCGAACGTCTGCAGATAGCTCGCAGCCAGAAAGAGCTAGCGTGGAAAGCTGTTTCTCAGCCTCATCTGCCCATGGCACTGCTCATACAGAGACACAGAGAGTAGGGCTGCTTGCTTGTCTTGCACTCTCAAACCTCAAACATAGCTTAGGTGTTCCGTGCTGGGCGCATCTAGCAGCCCTCCTCTGAAATGCGAACGTCTGCAGATAGCTCGCAGCCAGAAAGAGCTAAACAGGAAAGCTGTTGCTCAGCCTCATCTGCCCATGGCACTGCTGGCACAGAGGCACAGAGACTGGGGCTGCTTGCTTGTCTTGCCACCTCAAACTTCAAACGTAGCTTTGGGCGTCCGTGCTGTGCACCTCCAGCAGCCTTGCTCTGAAAATGCGAACGTCTGCAGATAGCTCGCAGGGAGAAAGAGCTAGCCTGGAAAGCTGTTGCTCAGCCTCATCTGCCCATGGCACTGCTTGCACAGAGGCACACAGACTGGGGCTGCTTGCTTGTCTTGCCCCCTCAAACTTCAAACGTAGCTTAGGTGGTTCCTGCTGGGCGCCTCCGGCAGTCCTGCTCTGAAAATGCGAACGTCTGCAGATAGCTCGCAGCCAGAAAGAGCTAGCCTGGAAAGCTGTTGCTCAGCCTCATTTGCCCATGGCACGGCTCGCACAGAGGCACAGAGACTGTGGCTGCTTGCTTGTCTTGCCCCCTAAAACTTCAAACGTAGTATTGGTCAGTTTTGCAGGGGGCCTCTAGCAGCCCTGCTCTGAATATGCGAATGTCTGCAAATAGCTCACAGGCAGAAAGTATTAGCCTAGAAAGCTGTTGCTCAGCCTCATCTGCCCATGGCACTGCTCGCACAGAGGCACAGACACTGGGGCTGCTTGCTTGTCTTGCCCCCCTCAAATTTCAAACGTAGATTTGGGGGTCCGTGCAGGGGGCCTGAAGCAACCCTGCTCCGAAAATGCGAACGTCGGCAGATAGCTCGCAGGCAGAAAAGCTGTTGCTCAGACTCATTTGCCCATGGCACTGCTCGCACAGAGGCACAGAGACTGGGGCTGCTTGCTTGTCTTGCCCCCTCAAACTTCAGATGTATCATTCTGGGTCCATGCATGGGTCCTCCGGCAGCCCTGCTCTGAAAATGCGAACGTCTACAGATAGCTCGCAGGCAGAAAGAGCTAGCCTGGAAAGCTGTTGCTCAGCCTCATCTGCACATGGCACTGCTCACACAGAGGCACAGAGACTGGGGCTGCTCGCTTGTCTTGCCCACTCAAACTTTAAACGTATCTTTGGGGGTCCGTGCATGGGTCCTCCGGCAGCCCTGCTCTCAAAATGCGAACGTCTGCAGATACCTCGCAGCCAGAAAGAGCTAGCCTGGAAAGCTGTTGCTCAGCCTCATCTGCGCATGGCACTGCTCGCACAGAGGCACAGAGAGTGGAGCTGCTTGCTTGTCTTTCCATATCAAACTACAAACGTGTCTTTGTGGGTCCGTGCAGGAGGCCTCCGGAAGCCCTGCTCTGAAAACACCAACGTCTGTAGATAGCTCGCTGGCAGAAAGAGCTAGCCTGGAAAGCTGTTGCTCAGCCTGATCTGCCCATGGCACTGCTCGCAGAGAGGCACAGAGACTGGGGCTGCTTGCTTGTCTTGTCACCTCAAACTTGAAACGTATCTCTGGTGGTCCGTGACTGCCACCTCAGGCAGCCCTACTCTGAAAATGCGAACGTCTGCAGATAGCTCGCAGGCAGAAAGATCTAGCCTGGAAAGCTTTTGCTCAGCCTCATTTGCCCATGGCACTGCTCGCACAGAGGCAGAGACTGGGGCTGCTTGCTTGTTTTGCCACCTCAAACTTCAAACGTAGTATTGGTCAGTTTTGCAGGGGGCCTCCAGCAGCCCTGCTCTGAAAATGCGAACGTCTGCAGATAGCTCGCAGGCAGAAAGAGCTAGCCTGGAAAGCTGTTGCTCAGCCTCATCTGCCCATGGCACTGCTCGCAAAGAGGCACAGAGACTGGGGCTGCTTGCTTGTCTTGCCCCCCTCAAACTTCAAACGTAGATTTGGTGGTCCGTGCAGGGGGCCTGAAGCAACCCTGCTTCGAAAATGCGAACGTCTGCAGATAGCTCGCAGGCAGAAAAGCGGTTGCTCAGCCTCATCTGCCCATAGCACTGCTCCCACATAGGTACAGAGACTGGGGCTGCTTGCTTGTCTTGCCCCCTCAAACTTCAGATGTATCATTCTGGGTCCGTGCACGTGTCATCCGGCAGCCCTGATCTGAAAATGCGAACGTCTGCAGATAGATCGCAGCCAGAAAGAGCTAGACTGGAAAGCTGTTGCTCAGCCTCATCTGCCCATGGCACTGCTCTCACAGAGGCACAGAGACTGTGGCTGCTTGCTTGTCTTGCCCCCTAAAACTTCAAACGTAGTATTGGTCAGTTTTGCAGGGGGCCTCCAGCAGCCCTGCTCTGAATATGCGAATGTCTGCAAATAGCTGACAGGCAGAAAGAGCTAGCCTGGAAAGCTGTTGCTCAGCCTCATCTGCCCATGGCACTGCTGGCACAGAGGCAAAGAGACTGGGGCTGCTTGCTTGTCTTGG
Organism: Opisthocomus hoazin; assembly: GCF_030867145.1. NCBI lineage: Eukaryota > Metazoa > Chordata > Aves > Opisthocomiformes > Opisthocomidae > Opisthocomus > Opisthocomus hoazin. Next base: position 1,416,956 of record NC_134438.1, on the reverse strand, counting down.
CCCCTCAAACTTCAAACGTAGCTTAGGTGGTCTGTGCTACGCGCATCCAGCAACCCTGCTCTGAAATGCGAACGTCTGCAGATAGCTCGCAGACAGAAAGATCTAGCCTGGAAAGCTGTTGCTCAAACTCATCTGCCCATGGCTCTGCTCGCACAGAGGCACAGAGACTGTAACTGCTTTCTTGTCTTGCCACCTCAACTTCAAACGTGTCTTTGGGTGTGCGTGCAGGAGGACTCCGGCAGCCCTGCTCTCAAAATGCGAACGTCTGCAGATAGCTCGCAGGCAGAAAGAGCTAGCCTGGAAAGCTGTTGCTCAGCCTCATTTGCCCATGGCACGGCTCGCACAGAGGCACAGAGACTGTGGCTGCTTGCTTGTCTTGCCCCCTCAAACTTCAAACGTAGTATTGGTCAGTTTTGCAGGGGGCCTCTAGCAGCCCTGCTCTGAATATGCGAATGTCTGCAAATAGCTCACAGGCAGAAAGTATTAGCCTGGAAAGCTGTTGCTCAGCCTCATCTGCCCATGGCACTGCTCGCACAGAGGCACAGACACTGGGGCTGCTTGCTTGTCTTGCCACCTCAAACTTGAAACGTATCTCTGGTGGTCCGTGACGACCGCCTCAGGCAACCCTGCTCTGAAAATGCGAACGTCTGCAGATAGATCGCAGGCAGAAAGAGCTAGCCTGGAAAGCTGTTGCTCAGCCTCATCTGCCCATGGCACTACTCGCACAGAGGCACAGAGACTGTGGCTGCTTGCTTGTCTTGCCCCCCTCAAACTTCAAACGTAGATTTGGGGGTCCGTGCACGGGGCCTGAAGCAACCCTGCTCCGAAAACGCGAACATCTGCAGATAGCTCGCAGGCAGAAAAGCTGTTGCTCAGCCTCATTTGCCCATGGCACTGCTCGCACAGAGGCACAGAGACTGGGGCTGCTCGCTTGTCTTGCCACCTCAAACTTCAAACGTATCTTTGGGGGTCCGTGCATGGGTCCTCCGGCAGCCGTGCTCTCAAAATGCGAACGTCTGCAGATACCTCGCAGCCAGAAAGAGCTAGCCTGGAAAGCTGTTGCTCAGCCTCATCTGCGCATGGCACTGCTCGCACAGAATCACAGAGAGTGGAGCTGCTTGCGTGTCTTTCCATCTCAAACTACAAACGTGGCTTTGTGGGTCCGTGCAGGAGGCCTCCGGAAGCCCTGCTCTGAAAACACAAACGTCTGTAGAGAGCTCGCTGGCAGAAAGAGCTAGCCTGGAAAGCTGTTACTCAGCCTCATCTGCCCATGGCACTGCTGGCACAGAGGCACAGAGACTGTGGCTGCTTGCTTGTCTTGCCACCTCAAACTTCATACGTAGCTTAGGTGGTCCGTGCTGCGCGCATCCAGCAACCCTGCTCTGAAATGCGAACGTCTGCAGATAGCTCGCAGCCAGAAAGAGCTAAACTGGAAAGCTGTTGCTCAGCCTCATCTGCCCATGGCACTGCTGGCACAGAGGCACAGAGACTGGGGCTGCTTGCTTGTCTTGCCACCTCAAACTTCAAACGTAGCTTTGGGCGTCCGTGCTGTGCACCTCCAGCAGCCTTGCTCTGAAAATGCGAACGTCTGCAGATAGCTCGCAGGGAGAAAGAACTAGCCTGGAAAGCTGTTGCTCAGCCTCATCTGCCCATGGCACTGCTTGCACAGAGGCACACAGACTGGGGCTGCTTGCTTGTCTTGCCCCCTCAAACTTCAAACGTAGCTTAGGTGGTTCCTGCTGGGCGCCTCCGGCAGTCCTGCTCTGAAAATGCGAACGTCTGCAGATAGCTCGCAGGCAGAAAGAGCTAGCCTGGAAAGCTGTTGCTCAGCCTCATTTGCCCATGGCACGGCTCGCACAGAGGCACAGAGACTGTGGCTGCTTGCTTGTCTTGCCCCCTAAAACTTCAAACGTAGTATTGGTCAGTTTTGCAGGGGGCCTCTAGCAGCCCTGCTCTGAATATGCGAATGTCTGCAAATAGCTCACAGACAGAAAGTATTAGCCTGGAAAGCTGTTGCTCAGCCTCATCTGCCCATGGCACTGCTCGCACAGAGGCACAGACACTGGGGCTGCTTGCTTGTCTTGCCCCCCTCAAACTTCAAACGTAGATTTGGGGGTCCGTGCAGGGGGCCTGAAGCAACCCTGCTCCGAAAATGCGAACGTCTGCAGATAGCTCGCAGGCAGAAAAGCTGTTGCTCAGCCTCATTTGCCCATGGCACTGCTCGCACAGAGGCACAGAGACTGTGGCTGCTTGCTTGTCTTGCCCCCTCAAACTTCAGATGTATCATTCTGGGTCCATGCATGGGTCCTCCGGCAGCCCTGCTCTGAAAATGCGAACGTCTACAGATAGCTCGCAGGCAGAAAGAGCTAGCCTGGAAAGCTGTTGCTCAGCCTCATCTGCACATGGCACTGCACACACAGAGGCACAGAGACTGGGGCTGCTTGCTTGTCTTGCCCACTCAAACTTCAAACGTATCTTTGGGGGTCCGTGCATGGGTCCTCCGGCAGCCCTGCTCTCAAAATGCGAACGTCTGCAGATACCTCGCAGCCAGAAAGAGCTAGCCTGGAAAGCTGTTGCTCAGCCTCATCTGCGCATGGCACTGCTCGCACAGAGGCACAGAGAGTGGAGCTGCTTGCTTGTCTTTCCATATCAAACTACAAACGTGTCTTTGTGGGTCCGTGCAGGAGGCCTCCGGAAGCCCTGCTCTGAAAACACCAACGTCTGTAGATAGCTCGCTGGCAGAAAGAGCTAGCCTGGAAAGCTGTTGCTCAGCCTCATCTGCCCATGGCACTGCTCGCAGAGAGGCACAGAGACTGGGGCTGCTTGCTTGTCTTGCCACCTCAAACTTGAAACGTATCTCTGGTGGTCCGTGACTGCCACGTCAGGCAGCCCTACTCTGAAAATGCGAACGTCTGCAGATAGCTCGCAGGCAGAAAGATCTAGCCTGGAAAGCTTTTGCTCAGCCTCATTTGCCCATGGCACTGCTCTCACAGAGGCACAGAGACTGTGGCTGCTTGCTTGTCTTGCCCCCCTCAAACTTCAAACGTAGATTTGGGGGTCCGTGCAGGGGGCCTGAAGCAACCCTGCTTCGAAAATGCGAACGTCTGCAGATAGCTCGCAGGCAGAAAAGCGGTTGCTCAGCCTCATTTGCCCATAGCACTGCTCCCACATAGGCACAGAGACTGGGGCTGCTTGCTTGTCTTGCCCCCTCAAACTTCAGATGTATCATTCTGGGTCCATGCATGGGTCCTCCGGCAGCCCTGCTCTGAAAATGCGAACGTCTGCAGATAGCTCGCAGGCAGAAATATCTAGCCTGGAAAGCTGTTGCTCAGCCTCATCTGCCCATGGCACTGCTCGCACAGAGGCACAGAGAGTGGGGCTGCTTGCTTGTCTTGCCCCCTCAAACTTCAGATGTATCATTCTGGGTCCGTGCACGTGTCATCCGGCAGCCCTGATCTGAAAATGCGAACGTCTGCAGATAGATCGCAGCCAGAAAGAGCTAGCCTGGAAAGCTGTTGCTCAGCCTCATCTGCCCATGGCACTGCTCTCACAGAGGCACAGAGACTGTGGCTGCTTGCTTGTCTTGCCCCCTAAAACTTCAAACGTAGTATTGGTCAGTTTTGCAGGGGGCCTCCAGCAGCCCTGCTCTGAATATGCGAATGTCTGCAAATAGCTGACAGGCAGAAAGAGCTAGCCTGGAAAGCTGTTGCTCAGCCTCATCTGCCCATGGCACTACTCGCACAGAGGCACAGAGACTGTGGCTGCTTGCTTGTCTTGCCCCCCTCAAACTTCAAACGTAGATTTGGGGGTCCGTGCAGGGGGCCTGAAGCAACCCTGCTCCGAAAATGCGAATATCTGCAGATAGCTCGCACGCAGAAAAGCTGTTGCTCAGCCTCATCTGCACATGGCACTGCTCGCACAGAGGCACAGAGACTGGGGCTGCTCGCTTGTCTTGCCACCTCAAACTTCAAACGTATCTTTGGGGGTCCGTGCATGGGTCCTCCGGCAGCCCTGCTCTCAAAATGCGAACGTCTGCAGATAGCTCGCAGCCAGAAAGAGCTAGCCTGGAAAGCTGTTGCTCAGCCTCATCTGCGCATGGCACTGCTCGCACAGAGGCACAGAGAGTGGAGCTGCTTGCTTGTCTTTCCATCTCAAACTACAAACGTGGCTTTGTGGGTCCGTGCAGGAAGCCTCCGGACGCCCTGCTCTGAAAACACAAACGTCTGTAGATAGCTCGCTGGCAGAAAGAGCTAGCCTGGAAAGCTGTTACTCAGCCTCATCTGCCCATGGCACTGCTGGCACAGAGGCACAGAGACTGTGGCTGCTTGCTTGTCTTGCCACCTCAAACTTCATACGTAGCTTAGGTGGTCCGTGCTGCGCGCATCCAGCAACCCTGCTCTGAAATGCGAACGTCTGCAGATAGCTCGCAGACAGAAAGATCTAGCCTGGAAAGCTGTTGCTCAGCCTCATCTGCCCATGGCACTGCTCGCACAGAGGCACAGAGACTGGGGCTGCTTGCTTGTCTTGCCCCCTCAAACTTCAAACGTGTCTTTGGGTGTGCGTGCAGGAGGACTCCGGCAGCCCTGCTCTCAAAATGCGAACGTCTGCAGATAGCTCGCAGCCAGAAAGAGCTAGCCTGGAAAGCTTTTGCTCAGCCTCATTTGCCCATGGCACTGCTCGCATAGAGGCAGAGACTGGGGCTGCTTGCTTGTTTTGCCCACCTCAAACTTCAAACGTAGATTTGGCGGTCCGTGCAGGGGGCCTGAAGCAACCCTGCTCCGAAAATGCGAACGTCTGCAGATAGCTCGCAGGCAGAAAAGCTGTTGCTCAGCCTCATTTGCCCATGGCACTGCTCGCACAGAGGCACAGAGACTGTGGCTGCTTGCTTGTCTTGCCCCCTCAAACTTCAGATGTATCATTCTGGGTCCATGCATGGGTCCTCCGGCAGCCCTGCTCTGAAAATGCGAACGTCTACAGATAGCTCGCAGGCAGAAAGAGCTAGCCTGGAAAGCTGTTGCTCAGCCTCATCTGCACATGGCACTGCACACACAGAGGCACAGAGACTGGGGCTGCTTGCTTGTCTTGCCCACTCAAACTTCAAACGTATCTTTGGGGGTCCGTGCATGGGTCCTCCGGCAGCCCTGCTCTCAAAATGCGAACGTCTGCAGATACCTCGCAGCCAGAAAGAGCTAGCCTGGAAAGCTGTTGCTCAGCCTCATCTGCGCATGGCACTGCTCGCACAGAGGCACAGAGAGTGGAGCTGCTTGCTTGTCTTTCCATATCAAACTACAAACGTGTCTTTGTGGGTCCGTGCAGGAGGCCTCCGGAAGCCCTGCTCTGAAAACACCAACGTCTGTAGATAGCTCGCTGGCAGAAAGAGCTAGCCTGGAAAGCTGTTGCTCAGCCTCATCTGCCCATGGCACTGCTCGCAGAGAGGCACAGAGACTGGGGCTGCTTGCTTGTCTTGCCACCTCAAACTTGAAACGTATCTCTGGTGGTCCGTGACTGCCACGTCAGGCAGCCCTACTCTGAAAATGCGAACGTCTGCAGATAGCTCGCAGGCAGAAAGATCTAGCCTGGAAAGCTTTTGCTCAGCCTCATTTGCCCATGGCACTGCTCTCACAGAGGCACAGAGACTGGGGCTGCTTGCTTGTTTTGCCACCTCAAACTTCAAACGTAGTATTGGTCAGTTTTGCAGGGGGCCTCCAGCAGCCCTGCTCTGAAAATGCGAACGTCTGCAGATAGCTTGCAGGCAGAAAGAGGTAGCCTGGAAAGCTGTTGCTCAGCCTCATCTGCCCATGGCACTGCTCGCACAGAGGCACAGAGACTGTGGCTGCTTGCTTGTCTTGCCCCCCTCAAACTTCAAACGTAGATTTGGGGGTCCGTGCAGGGGGCCTGAAGCAACCCTGCTTCGAAAATGCGAACGTCTGCAGATAGCTCGCAGGCAGAAAAGCGGTTGCTCAGCCTCATTTGCCCATAGCACTGCTCCCACATAGGCACAGAGACTGGGGCTGCTTGCTTGTCTTGCCCCCTCAAACTTCAGATGTATCATTCTGGGTCCATGCATGGGTCCTCCGGCAGCCCTGCTCTGAAAATGCGAACGTCTGCAGATAGCTCGCAGCCAGAAAGAGCTAGCCTGGAAAGCTGTTGCTCAGCCTCATCTGCCCATGGCACTGCTCGCACAGAGGCACAGAGAGTGGGGCTGCTTGCTTGTCTTGCCCCCTCAAACTTCAGATGTATCATTCTGGGTCCGTGCACGTGTCATCCGGCAGCCCTGATCTGAAAATGCGAACGTCTGCAGATAGATCGCAGCCAGAAAGAGCTAGCCTGGAAAGCTGTTGCTCAGCCTCATCTGCCCATGGCACTGCTCTCACAGAGGCACAGAGACTGTGGCTGCTTGCTTGTCTTGCCCCCTAAAACTTCAAACGTAGTATTGGTCAGTTTTGCAGGGGGCCTCCAGCAGCCCTGCTCTGAATATGCGAATGTCTGCAAATAGCTGACAGGCAGAAAGAGCTAGCCTGGAAAGCTGTTGCTCAGCCTCATCTGCCCATGGCACTACTCGCACAGAGGCACAGAGACTGTGGCTGCTTGCTTGTCTTGCCCCCCTCAAACTTCAAACGTAGATTTGGGGGTCCGTGCAGGGGGCCTGAAGCAACCCTGCTCCGAAAATGCGAATATCTGCAGATAGCTCGCACGCAGAAAAGCTGTTGCTCAGCCTCATCTGCACATGGCACTGCTCGCACAGAGGCACAGAGACTGGGGCTGCTCGCTTGTCTTGCCACCTCAAACTTCAAACGTATCTTTGGGGGTCCGTGCATGGGTCCTCCGGCAGCCCTGCTCTCAAAATGCGAACGTCTGCAGATAGCTCGCAGCCAGAAAGAGCTAGCCTGGAAAGCTGTTGCTCAGCCTCATCTGCGCATGGCACTGCTCGCACAGAGGCACAGAGAGTGGAGCTGCTTGCTTGTCTTTCCATCTCAAACTACAAACGTGGCTTTGTGGGTCCTTGCAGGAGGCCTCCGGATGCCCTGCTCTGAAAACACAAACGTCTGTAGATAGCTCGCTGGCAGAAAGAGCTAGCCTGGAAAGCTGTTACTCAGCCTCATCTGCCCATGGCACTGCTGGCACAGAGGCACAGAGACTGTGGCTGCTTGCTTGTCTTGCCACCTCAAACTTCATACGTAGCTTAGGTGGTCCGTGCTGCGCGCATCCAGCAACCCTGCTCTGAAATGCGAACGTCTGCAGATAGCTCGCAGACAGAAAGATCTAGCCTGGAAAGCTGTTGCTCAGCCTCATCTGCCCATGGCACTGCTCGCACAGAGGCACAGAGACTGGGGCTGCTTGCTTGTCTTGCCCCCTCAAACTTCAAACGTGTCTTTGGGTGTGCGTGCAGGAGGACTCCGGCAGCCCTGCTCTCAAAATGCGAACGTCTGCAGATAGCTCGCAGCCAGAAAGAGCTAGCCTGGAAAGCTTTTGCTCAGCCTCATTTGCCCATGGCACTGCTCGCATAGAGGCAGAGACTGGGGCTGCTTGCTTGTTTTGCCCACCTCAAACTTCAAACGTAGATTTGGCGGTCCGTGCAGGGGGCCTGAAGCAACCCTGCTCCGAAAATGCGAACGTCTGCAGATAGCTCGCAGGCAGAAAAGCTGTTGCTCAGCCTCATTTGCCCATGGCACTGCTCGCACAGAGGCACAGAGACTGTGGCTGCTTGCTTGTCTTGCCCCCTAAAACTTCAAACGTAGTATTGGTCAGTTTTGCAGGGGGCCTCCAGCAGCCCTGCTCTGAATATGCGAATGTCTGCAAATAGCTGAATGGCAGAAAGAGCTAGCCTGGAAAGCTGTTTCTCAGCCTCATCTGCCCATGGCACTGCTGGCACAGAGACACAGAGACTGGGGCTGCGTGCTTGTCTTGGCCCCTCAAACTTCAAACGTAGCTTAGGTGGTCCGTGCTACGCGCATCCAGCAACCCTGCTCTGAAAAGGCGAACGTCTGCAGATAGCTCGCAGCCAGAAAGATCTAGCCTGGAAAGCTGTTGCTCAAACTCATCTGCCCATGGCACTGCTGGCACAGAGGCACACAGACTGGGGCTGCTTGCTTGTCTTGCCACCTCAAAATTCAAACGTAGCTTAGGTGTTCCGTGCATGGGGCCTCCGGCAGCCCTGCTTTGAACATGCGAACGTCTGCAAATAGCTCGCAGGCAGAAAGAGCTTGCCTGGAAAGTTGTTGCTCAGCCTCATATGCCCATGGCTCTGCTGTCACAGAGGCACAGAGACTGGGGCTGCTTGCTTGTCTTGCCCCCTAAAACTTCAAACGTAGTATTGGTCAGTTTTGCAGGGGGCCTCCAGCAGCCCTGCTCTGAATATGCGAATGTCTGCAAATAGCTCACAGGCAGAAAGTATTAGCCTGGAAAGCAGTTGCTCAGCCTCATCTGCCCATGGCACTGCTCGCACAGAGGCACAGAGACTGGGGCTGCTTGCTTGTCTTGCCCCCTCAAACTTCAGATGTATTATTCTGGGTCCATGCATGGGTCCTCCGGCAGCCCTGCTCTGAAAATGAGAACATCTGCAGATATCTCGAAGCCAGAAAGAGCTAGCCTGTAAAGCTGTTGCTCAGCCTCATCTGCACATGGCACTGCTCGCACAGAGGCACAGAGACTGGGGCTGCTTGCTTGTCTTGCCCCCTCAAACTTCAGATGTATCATTCTGGGTCCGTGCACGTGTCATCCGGCAGCCCTGCTCTGAAAATGCGAACGTCTGCAGATAGCTCGCAGGCAGAAAGACCTAGCCTGGAAAGCTGTTGCTCAGCCTCATCTGCCCATGGCACTGCTCGCACAGAGGCACAGAGACTGGGGCTGCTTGCTTGTCTTGCCCACTCAAACTTCAAACGTATCTTTGGGGGTCCGTGAAGGAGGCCTCCGGCAGCCCTGCCCTGAAAATGCGAACGTCTGCAGATAGATCGCAGCCAGAAAGAGCTAGACTGGAAAGCTGTTGCTCAGCCTCATCTGCCCATGGCACTGGTCGCACAGAGGCACAGAGACTGGGGCTGCTTGCTTGTCTTGCCCCCTCAAACTTCAAACGTTGCTTTGGGGTTCCGTGCAGGTGTCCTCCAGCAGTCCTGCTCTGAAAATGCGAAAGTCTGCAGATAGCTCGCAGCCAGAAAGAGCTAGCCTGGAAAGCTGTTGCTCAGCCTCATCTGCCCATGGCACTGCTCGCACAGAGGCACAGAAACTGTGGCTGCTTGCTTGTCTTGCCCCCTCAAACTTGAAACGTAGCTTAGGTGTTACGTGCCGTTCGCCTCCGGCAGCCCTGGTCTGAAAATGCGAACGTCTGCAGATAGCTCGCAGGCAGAAAGAGCTAGCCTGGAAAGCTGTTGCTCAGCCTCATCTGCCCATGGCACTGCTCGCACAGAGGCACAGAGACTGTGGCTGCTTGCTTGTCTTGCCACCTCAAACTTCAAACGTAGCTTGGGTGTTCGTGCCGGGCGCCTTTGTAAGCCCTACTCTGAAAATGAGAATGTCTGCAGATAGCTCGCAGGCAGAAAGATCTAGCCTGGAAAGCTGTTGCTCAGCCTCATTTGCCCATGGCACTGCTCGCACAGAGGCAGAGACTGGGGCTGCTTGCTTGTCTTGCCACCTCAAACTTCAAACGTATCTTTGGGGGTCCGTGCATGGGTCCTCCGGCAGCCCTCGTCTGAAAATGTGAACGTCTGCAGATAGCTCGCAGGCAGAAAGAGCTAGCCTGGAAAGCTGTTTCTCAGCCTCATCTGCCCATGGCACTGCTCTCACAGAGGCACAGAGAGTGGGGCTGCTTGCTTGTCTTGCCCCCTCAAACTTCAGATGTATCATTCTGGGTCCGCGCACGTGTCATCCGGCAGCCCTGCTCTGAAAATGCGAACGTCTGCAGATAGCTCGCAGCCAGAAAGAGCTAGACTGGAAAGCTGTTGCTCAGCCTCATCTGCCCATGGCACTGCTCGCACAGAGGCACAGAGACTGTGGCTGCTTGCTTGTCTTGCCCCCTAAAACTTCAAACGTAGGATTGGGCGTTTGTGCAGGGGGCCTCCGGCAGCCCTGCTCTGAAAATGCGAACGTCTGCAGAAAGCTCGAAGGCAAAAAAGCTAGCCTGGAAAGCTGTTGCTCAGCCTCATCTGCCCATGGCACTGCTGGCACAGAGACACAGAGACTGGGGCTGCTTGCTTGTCTTGCCACCTCAAACTTCAAACGTAGCTTAGGTGGTCCGTGCTGGGCGCCTCCAGCAGCCCTGCTCTGAAAAGGCGAACGTCTGCACATAGCTCACAGCCAAAAAGAGCTAGCCTGGGAAGCTGTTGCTCAGCCTCATCTGCCCATGGCACTGCTCGCACAGAGGCACAGAGACTGGGGCTTCTTGCTTGTCTTGCCACCTCAAACTTCAGATGTATCATTGTGGGTCCATGCATGGGTCCTCCGGCAGCCCTGCTCTGAAAATGCGAACGTCTGCAGATAGCTCGCAGGCAGAAAGAGCTAGCCTGGAAAGCTGTTGCTCAGCCTCATTTGCCCATGGCACTGCTCGCACAGAGGCACAGAGACTGGGGCTGCTTGCTTGTCTTGCCACCTCAAACTTCAAAAGTAGCTTTGGGTGTCCTTGAAGGAGGCCTCCGGCAGCCCTGCTCTGAAAATGCGAACGTCTGCAGATAGCTCGCAGGCAGAAAGAGCTAGCCTGGAAAGCTGTTTCTCAGCCTCATTTGCCCATGGCACTGCTCGCACAGAGGCACAGAGACTGGGGCTGCTTGCTTGTCTTGCCACCTCAAACTTCAAACGTAGCTTGGGTGTTCGTGCCGGGTGCCTATGTAAGTCCTACTCTGAAAATGCGAACGTCTGCAGATAGCTCGCAGGCAGAAAGATCTAGCCTGGAAAGCTTTTGCTCAGCCTCATTTGCCCATAGCACTGCTCGCACAGAGCCACAGAGACTGGGGTTGCTTGCTTGTCTTGCCACCTCAAACTTCAAACGTAGTATTGGTCAGTTTTGCAGGGGGCCTCCAGCAGCCCTGCTCTGAAAATGTGAACGTCTGCAGATAGCTCGCAGCCAGAAAGAGCTAGCCTGGAAAGCTGTTGCTCAGCCTCATCTGCCCATGGCACTGGTCGCACAGAGGCACAGAGACTGGGGCTTCTTGCTTGTCTTGCCACCTCAAACTTCAAACGTGGCTTTGGGGGTCCGTGCATGGGTCCTCCGGTAGCCCTGCTCTGAAAATGCGAACGTCTGCAGATAGCTCGCAGCCAGAAAGAGCTAGACTGGAAAGCTGTTGCTCAGCCTCATCTGCCCATGGCACTGCTCGCACAGAGGCACAGAGAGTGGGGCTGCTTGCTTGTCTTGCCCCCTCAAACTTCAGATGTATCATTCTGGGTCCGTGCACGTGTCATCCGGCAGCCCTGATCTGAAAATGCGAACGTCTGCAGATAGATCGCAGCCAGAAAGAGCTAGACTGGAAAGCTGTTGCTCAGCCTCATCTGCCCATGGCACTGCTCTCACAGAGGCACAGAGACTGTGGCTGCTTGCTTGTCTTGCCCCCTAAAACTTCAAACGTAGTATTGGTCAGTTTTGCAGGGGGCCTCCAGCAGCCCTGCTCTGAATATGCGAATGTCTGCAAATAGCTGACAGGCAGAAAGAGCTAGCCTGGAAAGCTGTTGCTCAGCCTCATCTGCCCATGGCACTGCTGGCACAGAGACACAGAGACTGGGGCTGCGTGCTTGTCTTGGCCCCTCAAACTTCAAACGTAGCTTTGGGTGTCCGTGAAGGAGGCCTCCAGCAGCCCTGTTCTGAAAATGCGAACGTTTGCAGATAGCTCGCAGGCAGAAAGAGCTAGCCTGGAAAGCTGTTGCTCAGCCTCATCTGCCCATGGCACTGCTCGCACAGAGGCACAGAGACTGTGGCTGCTTGCTTGTCTTGCCACCTCAAACTTCAAACGTAGCTTGGGTGTTCGTGCCGGGCGCCTTTGTAAGCCCTACTCTGAAAATGAGAATGTCTGCAGATAGCTCGCAGGCAGAAAGATCTAGCCTGGAAAGCTGTTGCTCAGCCTCATTTGCCCATGGCACTGCTCGCACAGAGGCAGAGACTGGGGCTGCTTGCTTGTCTTGCCACCTCAAACTTCAAACGTATCTTTGGGGGTCCGTGCATGGGTCCTCCGGCAGCCCTCGTCTGAAAATGTGAACGTCTGCAGATAGCTCGCAGGCAGAAAGAGCTAGCCTGGAAAGCTGTTTCTCAGCCTCATCTGCCCATGGCACTGCTCTCACAGAGGCACAGAGAGTGGGGCTGCTTGCTTGTCTTGCCCCCTCAAACTTCAGATGTATCATTCTGGGTCCGTGCACGTGTCATCCGGCAGCCCTGCTCTGAAAATGCGAACGTCTGCAGATAGCTCGCAGCCAGAAAGAGCTAGACTGGAAAGCTGTTGCTCAGCCTCATCTGCCCATGGCACTGCTCGCACAGAGGCACAGAGACTGTGGCTGCTTGCTTGTCTTGCCCCCTAAAACTTCAAACGTAGGATTGGGCGTTTGTGCAGGGGGCCTCCGGCAGCCCTGCTCTGAAAATGCGAACGTCTGCAGAAAGCTCGAAGGCAGAAAGAGCTAGCCTGGAAAGCTGTTGCTCAGCCTCATCTGCCCATGGCACTGCTGGCACAGAGACACAGAGACTGGGGCTGCTTGCTTGTCTTGCCACCTCAAACTTCAAACGTAGCTTAGGTGGTCCGTGCTGGGCGCCTCCAGCAGCCCTGCTCTGAAAAGGCGAACGTCTGCACATAGCTCACAGCCAAAAAGAGCTAGCCTGGGAAGCTGTTGCTCAGCCTCATCTGCCCATGGCACTGCTCGCACAGAGGCACAGAGACTGGGGCTTCTTACTTGTCTTGCCACCTCAAACTTCAGATGTATCATTGTGGGTCCATGCATGGGTCCTCCGGCAGCCCTGCTCTGAAAATGCGAACGTCTGCAGATAGCTCGCAGGCAGAAAGAGCTAGCCTGGGAAGCTGTTGCTCAGCCTCATTTGCCCATGGCACTGCTCGCACAGAGGCACAGAGACTGGGGCTGCTTGCTTGTCTTGCCACCTCAAACTTCAAAAGTAGCTTTGGGTGTCCTTGAAGGAGGCCTCCGGCAGCCCTGCTCTGAAAATGCGAACGTCTGCAGATAGCTCGCAGGCAGAAAGAGCTAGCCTGGAAAGCTGTTTCTCAGCCTCATTTGCCCATGGCACTGCTCGCACAGAGGCACAGAGACTGGGGCTGCTTGCTTGTCTTGCCACCTCAAACTTCAAACGTAGCTTGGGTGTTCGTGCCGGGTGCCTATGTAAGTCCTACTCTGAAAATGCGAACGTCTGCAGATAGCTCGCAGGCAGAAAGATCTAGCCTGGAAAGCTTTTGCTCAGCCTCATTTGCCCATAGCACTGCTCGCACAGAGCCACAGAGACTGGGGTTGCTTGCTTGTCTTGCCACCTCAAACTTCAAACGTAGTATTGGTCAGTTTTGCAGGGGGCCTCCAGCAGCCCTGCTCTGAAAATGTGAACGTCTGCAGATAGCTCGCAGCCAGAAAGAGCTAGCCTGCAAAGCTGTTGCTCAGCCTCATCTGCCCATGGCACTGGTCGCACAGAGGCACAGAGACTGGGGCTTCTTGCTTGTCTTGCCACCTCAAACTTCAAACGTGGCTTTGGGGGTCCGTGCATGGGTCCTCCGGCAGCCCTGCTCTGAAAATGCGAACGTCTGCAGATAGCTCGCAGCCAGAAAGAGCTAGACTGGAAAGCTGTTGCTCAGCCTCATCTGCCCATGGCACTGCTCGCACAGAGGCACAGAGAGTGGGGCTGCTTGCTTGTCTTGCCCCCTCAAACTTCAGATGTATCATTCTGGGTCCGTGCACGTGTCATCCGGCAGCCCTGATCTGAAAATGCGAACGTCTGCAGATAGATCGCAGCCAGAAAGAGCTAGACTGGAAAGCTGTTGCTCAGCCTCATCTGCCCATGGCACTGCTGGCACAGAGACACAGAGACTGGGGCTGCGTGCTTGTCTTGGCCCCTCAAACTTCAAACGTAGCTTAGGTGGTCCGTGCTACGCGCATCCAGCAACCCTGCTCTGAAAAGGCGAACGTCTGCAGATAGCTCGCAGCCAGAAAGATCTAGCCTGGAAAGCTGTTGCTCAAACTCATCTGCCCATGGCACTGCTGGCACAGAGGCACACAGACTGGGGCTGCTTGCTTGTCTTGCCACCTCAAAATTCAAACGTAGCTTAGGTGTTCCGTGCATGGGACCTCCGGCAGCCCTGCTTTGAACATGCGAACGTCTGCAAATAGCTCGCAGGCAGAAAGAGCTTGCCTGGAAAGTTGTTGCTCAGCCTCATATGCCCATGGCTCTGCTGTCACAGAGGCACAGAGACTGGGGCTGCTTGCTTGTCTTGTCCCCTCAAACTTCAAACGTAGCTTAGGTGGTTCCTGCTGGGCTCCTTCGGCAGCCCTGCTCTGAAAATGCGAACGTCTGCAGATAGCCCGCAGGCAGAAAGAGCTAGCCTGGAAAGCTGTTGCTCAGCCTCATTTGCCCATGGCACTGCTCGCACAGAGGCACAGAGACTGGGGCTGCTTGCTTGTCTTGCCACCTCAAACTTCAAACGTAGTATTGGTCAGTTTTGCAGGGGGCCTCCAGCAGCCCTGCTCTGAATATGCGAATGTCTGCAAATAGCTCACAGGCAGAAAGTATTAGCCTGGAAAGCAGTTGCTCAGCCTCATCTGCCCATGGCACTGCTCGCACAGAGGCACAGAGACTGGGGCTGCTTGCTTGTCTTGCCCCCTCAAACTTCAGATGTATTATTCTGGGTCCATGCATGGGTCCTCCGGCAGCCCTGCTCTGAAAATGAGAACATCTGCAGATATCTCGAAGCCAGAAAGAGCTAGCCTGTAAAGCTGTTGCTCAGCCTCATCTGCACATGGCACTGCTCGCACAGAGGCACAGAGACTGGGGCTGCTTGCTTGTCTTGCCCACTCAAACTTCAAACGTATCTTTGGGGGTCCGTGAAGGAGGCCTCCGGCAGCCCTGCTCTGAAAATGCGAACGTCTGCAGATAGATCGCAGCCAGAAAGAGCTAGACTGGAAAGCTGTTGCTCAGCCTCATCTGCCCATGGCACTGGTCGCACAGAGGCACAGAGACTGGGGCTGCTTGCTTGTCTTGCCCCCTCAAACTTCAAACGTTGCTTTGGGGTTCCGTGCAGGAGTCCTCCAGCAGTCCTGCTCTGAAAATGCGAACGTCTGCAGATAGCTCGCAGCCAGAAAGAGCTAGCCTGGAAAGCTGTTGCTCAGCCTCATCTGCCCATGGCACTGCTCGCACAGAGGCACAGAGACTGGGGCTGCTTGCTTGTCTTGCCCCCTCAAACTTGAAACGTAGCTTAGGTGTTACGTGCCGTTCGCCTCCGGCAGCCCTGGTCTGAAAATGCGAACGTCTGCAGATAGCTCGCAGGCAGAAACAGCTAGCCTGGAAAGCTGTTGCTCAGCGTCATTTGCCCATGGCACTGCTCGCACAGAGGCACAGAAACTGGGGCTGCTTGCTTGTCTTGTTACCTCAAGCTTCAAACGTAGCTTAAGTGGTCCGTGCATGGGGCCTCCGGCAGCCCTGCTTTGAACATGCGAACGTCTGCAGATAGCTCGTAGGCAGAAAGAGCTATCCTGGAAAGCTGTTGCTCAGCCTCATCTGCCCATGGCACTGCTCGCACAGAGGCACAGAGAGTGTTGCTGCTTGCTTGTCTTGCTCCCTCAAACTTCAAACGTAGCTTTGGGTGTCCGTGAAGGAGGCCTCCAGCAGCCCTGTTCTGAAAATGCGAACGTTTGCAGATAGCTCGCAGGCAGAAAGAGCTAGCCTGGAAAGCTGTTGCTCAGCCTCATCTGCCCATGGCACTGCTCGCACAGAGGCACAGAGACTGTGGCTGCTTGCTTGTCTTGCCACCTCAAACTTCAAACGTAGCTTGGGTGTTCGTGCCGGGCGCCTTTGTAAGCCCTACTCTGAAAATGAGAATGTCTGCAGATAGCTCGCAGGCAGAAAGATCTAGCCTGGAAAGCTGTTGCTCAGCCTCATTTGCCCATGGCACTGCTCGCACAGAGGCAGAGACTGGGGCTGCTTGCTTGTCTTGCCACCTCAAACTTCAAACGTATCTTTGGGGGTCCGTGCATGGGTCCTCCGGCAGCCCTCGTCTGAAAATGTGAACGTCTGCAGATAGCTCGCAGGCAGAAAGAGCTAGCCTGGAAAGCTGTTTCTCAGCCTCATCTGCCCATGGCACTGCTCTCACAGAGGCACAGAGAGTGGGGCTGCTTGCTTGTCTTGCCCCCTCAAACTTCAGATGTATCATTCTGGGTCCGTGCACGTGTCATCCGGCAGCCCTGCTCTGAAAATGCGAACGTCTGCAGATAGCTCGCAGGCAGAAAGAGCTAGCCTGGAAAGCTGTTGCTCAGCCTCATCTGCCCATGGCACTGCTCGCACAGAGGCACAGAGACTGTGGCTGCTTGCTTGTCTTGCCCCCTAAAACTTCAAACGTAGGATTGGGCGTTTGTGCAGGGGGCCTCCGGCAGCCCTGCTCTGAAAATGCGAACGTCTGCAGAAAGCTCGAAGGCAAAAGAGCTAGCCTGGAAAGCTGTTGCTCAGCCTCATCTGCCCATGGCACTGCTGGCACAGAGACACAGAGACTGGGGCTGCTTGCTTGTCTTGCCACCTCAAACTTCAAACGTAGCTTAGGTGGTCCGTGCTGGGCGCCTGCAGCAGCCCTGCTCTGAAAAGGCGAACGTCTGCACATAGCTCACAGCCAAAAAGAGCTAGCCTGGGAAGCTGTTGCTCAGCCTCATCTGCCCATGGCACTGCTCGCACAGAGGCACAGAGACTGGGGCTTCTTGCTTGTCTTGCCACCTCAAACTTCAGATGTATCATTGTGGGTCCATGCGTGGGTCCTCCGGCAGCCCTGCTCTGAAAATGCGAACGTCTGCAGATAGCTCGCAGGCAGAAAGAGCTAGCCTGGAAAGCTGTTGCTCAGCCTCATTTGCCCATGGCACTGCTCGCACAGAGGCACAGAGACTGGGGCTGCTTGCTTGTCTTGCCACCTCAAACTTCAAAAGTAGCTTTGGGTGTCCTTGAAGGAGGCCTCCGGCAGCCCTGCTCTGAAAATGCGAACGTCTGCAGATAGCTCGCAGGCAGAAAGAGCTAGCCTGGAAAGCTGTTTCTCAGCCTCATTTGCCCATGGCACTGCTCGCACAGAGGCACAGAGACTGGGGCTGCTTGCTTGTCTTGCCCCCTCAAACTTCAAACGTAGCTTGGGTGTTCGTGCCGGGTGCCTATGTAAGTCCTACTCTGAAAATGCGAACGTCTGCAGATAGCTCGCAGGCAGAAAGATCTAGCCTGGAAAGCTTTTGCTCAGCCTCATTTGCCCATAGCACTGCTCGCACAGAGCCACAGAGACTGGGGTTGCTTGCTTGTCTTGCCACCTCAAACTTCAAACGTAGTATTGGTCAGTTTTGCAGGGGGCCTCCAGCAGCCCTGCTCTGAAAATGTGAACGTCTGCAGATAGCTCGCAGCCAGAAAGAGCTAGCCTGCAAAGCTGTTGCTCAGCCTCATCTGCCCATGGCACTGGTCGCACAGAGGCACAGAGACTGGGGCTTCTTGCTTGTCTTGCCACCTCAAACTTCAAACGTGGCTTTGGGGGTCCGTGCATGGGTCCTCCGGCAGCCCTGCTCTGAAAATGCGAACGTCTGCAGATAGCTCGCAGCCAGAAAGAGCTAGCCTGGAAAGCTGTTGCTCAGCCTCATCTGCCCATGGCACTGCTCGCACAGAGGCACAGAGAGTGGGGCTGCTTGCTTGTCTTGCCCCCTCAAACTTCAGATGTATCATTCTGGGTCCGTGCACGTGTCATCCGGCAGCCCTGATCTGAAAATGCGAACGTCTGCAGATAGCTCGCAGCCAGAAAGAGCTAGCCTGGAAAGCTGTTGCTCAGCCTCATCTGCCCATGGCACTGCTCTCACAGAGGCACAGAGACTGTTGCTGCTTGCTTGTCTTGCCCCCTAAAACTTCAAACGTAGTATTGGTCAGTTTTGCAGGGGGCCTCCAGCAGCCCTGCTCTGAATATGCGAATGTCTGCAAATAGCTGACAGGCAGAAAGAGGTAGCCTGGAAAGCTGTTGCTCAGCCTCATCTGCCCATGGCACTGCTGGCACAGAGACACAGAGACTGGGGCTGCGTGCTTGTCTTGGCCCCTCAAACTTCAAACGTAGCTTAGGTGGTCCGTGCTACGCGCATCCAGCAACCCTGCTCTGAAAAGGCGAACGTCTGCAGATAGCTCGCAGCCAGAAAGATCTAGCCTGGAAAGCTGTTGCTCAAACTCATCTGCCCATGGCACTGCTGGCACAGAGGCACACAGACTGGGGCTGCTTGCTTGTCTTGCCCCCTAAAACTTCAAACGTAGTATTGGTCAGTTTTGCAGGGGGCCTCCAGCAGCCCTGCTCTGAATATGCGAATGTCTGCAAATAGCTCACAGGCAGAAAGTATTAGCCTGGAAAGCAGTTGCTCAGCCTCATCTGCCCATGGCACTGCTCGCACAGAGGCACAGAGACTGGGGCTGCTTGCTTGTCTTGCCCCCTCAAACTTCAGATGTATTATTCTGGGTCCATGCATGGGTCCTCCGGCAGCCCTGCTCTGAAAATGAGAACATCTGCAGATATCTCGAAGCCAGAAAGAGCTAGCCTGTAAAGCTGTTGCTCAGCCTCATCTGCACATGGCACTGCTCGCACAGAGGCACAGAGACTGGGGCTGCTTGCTTGTCTTGCCCACTCAAACTTCAAACGTATCTTTGGGGGTCCGTGAAGGAGGCCTCCGGCAGCCCTGCTCTGAAAATGCGAACGTCTGCAGATAGCTCGCAGGCAGAAAGAGCTAGCCTGGAAAGCTGTTGCTCAGCCTCATCTGCCCATGGCACTGTTCGCACAGAGGCACAGAGACTGGGGCTGCTTGCTTGTCTTGCCCCCTCAAACTTCAAACGTTGCTTTGGGGTTCCGTGCAGGAGTCCTCCAGCAGTCCTGCTCTGAAAATGCGAACGTCTGCAGATAGCTCGCAGCCAGAAAGAGCTAGCCTGGAAAGCTGTTGCTCAGCGTCATTTGCCCATGGCACTGCTCGCACAGAGGCACAGAAACTGGGGCTGCTTGCTTGTCTTGTTACCTCAAGCTTCAAACGTAGCTTAAGTGGTCCGTGCATGGGGCCTCCGGCAGCCCTGCTTTGAACATGCGAACGTCTGCAGATAGCTCGTAGGCAGAAAGAGCTATCCTGGAAAGCTGTTGCTCAGCCTCATCTGCCCATGGCACTGCTCGCACAGAGGCACAGAGACTGGGGCTTCTTGCTTGTCTTGCTCCCTCAAACTTCAAACGTAGCTTTGGGTGTCCGTGAAGGAGGCCTCCAGCAGCCCTGTTCTGAAAATGCGAACGTTTGCAGATAGCTCGCAGGCAGAAAGAGCTAGCCTGGAAAGCTGTTGCTCAGCCTCATCTGCCCATGGCACTGCTCGCACAGAGGCACAGAGACTGTGGCTACTTGCTTGTCTTGCCACCTCAAACTTCAAACGTAGCTTGGGTGTTCGTGCCGGGCGCCTTTGTAAGCCCTACTCTGAAAATGAGAATGTCTGCAGATAGCTCGCAGGCAGAAAGATCTAGCCTGGAAAGCTGTTGCTCAGCCTCATTTGCCCATGGCACTGCTCGCACAGAGGCAGAGACTGGGGCTGCTTGCTTGTCTTGCCACCTCAAACTTCAAACGTATCTTTGGGGGTCCGTGCATGGGTACTCCGGCAGCCCTCGTCTGAAAATGTGAACGTCTGCAGATAGCTCGCAGGCAGAAAGAGCTAGCCTGGAAAGCTGTTTCTCAGCCTCATCTGCCCATGGCACTGCTCTCACAGAGGCACAGAGAGTGGGGCTGCTTGCTTGTCTTGCCCCCTCAAACTTCAGATGTATCATTCTGGGTCCGTGCACGTGTCATCCGGCAGCCCTGCTCTGAAAATGCGAACGTCTGCAGATAGCTCGCAGGCAGAAAGAGCTAGCCTGGAAAGCTGTTGCTCAGCCTCATCTGCCCATGGCACTGCTCGCACAGAGGCACAGAGACTGTGGCTGCTTGCTTGTCTTGCCCCCTAAAACTTCAAACGTAGGATTGGGCGTTTGTGCAGGGGGCCTCCGGCAGCCCTGCTCTGAAAATGCGAACGTCTGCAGAAAGCTCGAAGGCAAAAGAGCTAGCCTGGAAAGCTGTTGCTCAGCCTCATCTGCCCATGGCACTGCTGGCACAGAGACACAGAGACTGGGGCTGCTTGCTTGTCTTGCCACCTCAAACTTCAAACGTAGCTTAGGTGGTCCGTGCTGGGCGCCTGCAGCAGCCCTCGTCTGAAAAGGCGAACGTCTGCACATAGCTCACAGCCAAAAAGAGCTAGCCTGGGAAGCTGTTGCTCAGCCTCATCTGCCCATGGCACTGCTCGCACAGAGGCACAGAGACTGGGGCTTCTTGCTTGTCTTGCCACCTCAAACTTCAAACGTAGCTTAGGTGGTCCGTGCTGGGCGCCTCCAGCAGCCCTGCTCTGAAAAGGCGAACGTCTGCACATAGCTCACAGTCAAAAAGAGCTAGCCTGGGAAGCTGTTGCTCAGCCTCATCTGCCCATGGCACTGCTCGCACAGAGGCACAGAGACTGGGGCTTCTTGCTTGTCTTGCCACCTCAAACTTCAGATGTATCATTGTGGGTCCATGCATGGGTCCTCCGGCAGCCCTGCTCTGAAAATGCGAACGTCTGCAGATAGCTCGCAGGCAGAAAGAGCTAGCCTGGAAAGCTGTTGCTCAGCCTCATTTGCCCATGGCACTGCTCGCACAGAGGCACAGAGACTGGGGCTGCTTGCTTGTCTTGCCACCTCAAACTTCAAAAGTAGCTTTGGGTGTCCTTGAAGGAGGCATCCGGCAGCCCTGCTCTGAAAATGCGAACGTCTGCAGATAGCTCGCAGGCAGAAAGAGCTAGCCTGGAAAGCTGTTTCTCAGCCTCATTTGCCCATGGCACTGCTCGCACAGAGGCACAGAGACTGGGGCTGCTTGCTTGTCTTGCCACCTCAAACTTCAAACGTAGCTTGGGTGTTCGTGCCGGGTGCCTATGTAAGTCCTACTCTGAAAATGCGAACGTCTGCAGATAGCTCGCAGGCAGAAAGATCTAGCCTGGAAAGCTTTTGCTCAGCCTCATTTGCCCATAGCACTGCTCGCACAGAGCCACAGAGACTGGGGTTGCTTGCTTGTCTTGCCACCTCAAACTTCAAACGTAGTATTGGTCAGTTTTGCAGGGGGCCTCCAGCAGCCCTGCTCTGAAAATGTGAACGTCTGCAGATAGCTCGCAGCCAGAAAGAGCTAGCCTGCAAAGCTGTTGCTCAGCCTCATCTGCCCATGGCACTGGTCGCACAGAGGCACAGAGACTGGGGCTTCTTGCTTGTCTTGCCACCTCAAACTTCAAACGTGGCTTTGGGGGTCCGTGCATGGGTCCTCCGGCAGCCCTGCTCTGAAAATGCGAACGTCTGCAGATAGCTCGCAGCCAGAAAGAGCTAGCCTGGAAAGCTGTTGCTCAGCCTCATCTGCCCATGGCACTGCTCGCACAGAGGCACAGAGAGTGGGGCTGCTTGCTTGTCTTGCCCCCTCAAACTTCAGATGTATCATTCTGGGTCCGTGCACGTGTCATCCGGCAGCCCTGATCTGAAAATGCGAACGTCTGCAGATAGATCGCAGCCAAAAAGAGCTAGACTGGAAAGCTGTTGCTCAGCCTCATCTGCCCATGGCACTGCTCTCACAGAGGCACAGAGACTGTGGCTGCTTGCTTGTCTTGCCCCCTAAAACTTCAAACGTAGTATTGGTCAGTTTTGCAGGGGGCCTCCAGCAGCCCTGCTCTGAATATGCGAATGTCTGCAAATAGCTGACAGGCAGAAAGAGCTAGCCTGGAAAGCTGTTGCTCAGCCTCATCTGCCCATGGCACTGCTGGCACAGAGACACAGAGACTGGGGCTGCGTGCTTGTCTTGGCCCCTCAAACTTCAAACGTAGCTTAGGTGGTCCGTGCTACGCGCATCCAGCAACCCTGCTCTGAAAAGGCGAACGTCTGCAGATAGCTCGCAGCCAGAAAGATCTAGCCTGGAAAGCTGTTGCTCAAACTCATCTGCCCATGGCACTGCTGGCACAGAGGCACACAGACTGGGGCTGCTTGCTTGTCTTGCCACCTCAAAATTCAAACGTAGCTTAGGTGTTCCGTGCATGGGACCTCCGGCAGCCCTGCTTTGAACATGCGAACGTCTGCAAATAGCTCGCAGGCAGAAAGAGCTTGCCTGGAAAGTTGTTGCTCAGCCTCATATGCCCATGGCTCTGCTGTCACAGAGGCACAGAGACTGGGGCTGCTTGCTTGTCTTGTCCCCTCAAACTTCAAACGTAGCTTAGGTGGTTCCTGCTGGGCTCCTTCGGCAGCCCTGCTCTGAAAATGCGAACGTCTGCAGATAGCCCGCAGGCAGAAAGAGCTAGCCTGGAAAGCTGTTGCTCAGCCTCATTTGCCCATGGCACTGCTCGCACAGAGGCACAGAGACTGGGGCTGCTTGCTTGTCTTGCCCCCTAAAACTTCAAACGTAGTATTGGTCAGTTTTGCAGGGGGCCTCCAGCAGCCCTGCTCTGAATATGCGAATGTCTGCAAATAGCTCACAGGCAGAAAGTATTAGCCTGGAAAGCAGTTGCTCAGCCTCATCTGCCCATGGCACTGCTCGCACAGAGGCACAGAGACTGGGGCTGCTTGCTTGTCTTGCCCCCTCAAACTTCAGATGTATTATTCTGGGTCCATGCATGGGTCCTCCGGCAGCCCTGCTCTGAAAATGAGAACATCTGCAGATATCTCGAAGCCAGAAAGAGCTAGCCTGTAAAGCTGTTGCTCAGCCTCATCTGCACATGGCACTGCTCGCACAGAGGCACAGAGACTGGGGCTGCTTGCTTGTCTTGCCCCCTCAAACTTCAGATGTATCATTCTGGGTCCGTGCACGTGTCATCCGGCAGCCCTGCTCTGAAAATGCGAACGTCTGCAGATAGCTCGCAGGCAGAAAGAGCTAGCCTGGAAAGCTGTTGCTCAGCCTCATCTGCCCATGGCACTGCTCGCACAGAGGCACAGAGACTGGGGCTGCTTGCTTGTCTTGCCCACTCAAACTTCAAACGTATCTTTGGGGGTCCGTGAAGGAGGCCTCCGGCAGCCCTGCTCTGAAAATGCGAACGTCTGCAGATAGATCGCAGCCAGAAAGAGCTAGACTGGAAAGCTGTTGCTCAGCCTCATCTGCCCATGGCACTGGTCGCACAGAGGCACAGAGACTGGGGCTGCTTGCTTGTCTTGCCCCCTCAAACTTCAAACGTTGCTTTGGGGTTCCGTGCAGGAGTCCTCCAGCAGTCCTGCTCTGAAAATGCGAACGTCTGCAGATAGCTCGCAGGCAGAAAGAGCTAGCCTGGAAAGCTGTTGCTCAGCCTCATCTGCCCATGGCACTGCTCGCACAGAGGCACAGAGACTGGGGCTGCTTGCTTGTCTTGCCCCCTCAAACTTGAAACGTAGCTTAGGTGTTACGTGCCGTTCGCCTCCGGCAGCCCTGGTCTGAAAATGCGAACGTCTGCAGATAGCTCGCAGGCAGAAACAGCTAGCCTGGAAAGCTGTTGCTCAGCGTCATTTGCCCATGGCACTGCTCGCACAGAGGCACAGAAACTGGGGCTGCTTGCTTGTCTTGTTACCTCAAGCTTCAAACGTAGCTTAAGTGGTCCGTGCATGGGGCCTCCGGCAGCCCTGCTTTGAACATGCGAACGTCTGCAGATAGCTCGTAGGCAGAAAGAGCTATCCTGGAAAGCTGTTGCTCAGCCTCATCTGCCCATGGCACTGCTCGCACAGAGGCACAGAGAGTGTTGCTGCTTGCTTGTCTTGCTCCCTCAAACTTCAAAAGTAGCTTTGGGTGTCCGTGAAGGAGGCCTCCAGCAGCCCTGTTCTGAAAATGCGAACGTTTGCAGATAGCTCGCAGGCAGAAAGAGCTAGCCTGGAAAGCTGTTGCTCAGCCTCATCTGCCCATGGCACTGCTCGCACAGAGGCACAGAGACTGTGGCTGCTTGCTTGTCTTGCCACCTCAAACTTCAAACGTAGCTTGGGTGTTCGTGCCGGGCGCCTTTGTAAGCCCTACTCTGAAAATGAGAATGTCTGCAGATAGCTCGCAGGCAGAAAGATCTAGCCTGGAAAGCTGTTGCTCAGCCTCATTTGCCCATGGCACTGCTCGCACAGAGGCAGAGACTGGGGCTGCTTGCTTGTCTTGCCACCTCAAACTTCAAACGTATCTTTGGGGGTCCGTGCATGGGTACTCCGGCAGCCCTCGTCTGAAAATGTGAACGTCTGCAGATAGCTCGCAGGCAGAAAGAGCTAGCCTGGAAAGCTGTTTCTCAGCCTCATCTGCCCATGGCACTGCTCTCACAGAGGCACAGAGAGTGGGGCTGCTTGCTTGTCTTGCCCCCTCAAACTTCAGATGTATCATTCTGGGTCCGTGCACGTGTCATCCGGCAGCCCTGCTCTGAAAATGCGAACGTCTGCAGATAGCTCGCAGGCAGAAAGAGCTAGCCTGGAAAGCTGTTGCTCAGCCTCATCTGCCCATGGCACTGCTCGCACAGAGGCACAGAGACTGTGGCTGCTTGCTTGTCTTGCCCCCTAAAACTTCAAACGTAGGATTGGGCGTTTGTGCAGGGGGCCTCCGGCAGCCCTGCTCTGAAAATGCGAACGTCTGCAGAAAGCTCGAAGGCAAAAGAGCTAGCCTGGAAAGCTGTTGCTCAGCCTCATCTGCCCATGGCACTGCTGGCACAGAGACACAGAGACTGGGGCTGCTTGCTTGTCTTGCCACCTCAAACTTCAAACGTAGCTTAGGTGGTCCGTGCTGGGCGCCTGCAGCAGCCCTGCTCTGAAAAGGCGAACGTCTGCACATAGCTCACAGCCAAAAAGAGCTAGCCTGGGAAGCTGTTGCTCAGCCTCATCTGCCCATGGCACTACTCGCACAGAGGCACAGAGACTGGGGCTTCTTGCTTGTCTTGCCACCTCAAACTTCAGATGTATCATTGTGGGTCCATGCGTGGGTCCTCCGGCAGCCCTGCTCTGAAAATGCGAACGTCTGCAGATAGCTCGCAGGCAGAAAGAGCTAGCCTGGAAAGCTGTTGCTCAGCCTCATTTGCCCATGGCACTGCTCGCACAGAGGCACAGAGACTGGGGCTGCTTGCTTGTCTTGCCACCTCAAACTTCAAAAGTAGCTTTGGGTGTCCTTGAAGGAGGCCTCCGGCAGCCCTGCTCTGAAAATGCGAACGTCTGCAGATAGCTCGCAGGCAGAAAGAGCTAGCCTGGAAAGCTGTTTCTCAGCCTCATTTGCCCATGGCACTGCTCGCACAGAGGCACAGAGACTGGGGCTGCTTGCTTGTCTTGCCACCTCAAACTTCAAACGTAGCTTGGGTGTTCGTGCCGGGTGCCTATGTAAGTCCTACTCTGAAAATGTGAACGTCTGCAGATAGCTCGCAGGCAGAAAGATCTAGCCTGGAAAGCTTTTGCTCAGCCTCATTTGCCCATAGCACTGCTCGCACAGAGCCACAGAGACTGGGGTTGCTTGCTTGTCTTGCCACCTCAAACTTCAAACGTAGTATTGGTCAGTTTTGCAGGGGGCCTCCAGCAGCCCTGCTCTGAAAATGTGAACGTCTGCAGATAGCTCGCAGCCAGAAAGAGCTAGCCTGCAAAGCTGTTGCTCAGCCTCATCTGCCCATGGCACTGGTCGCACAGAGGCACAGAGACTGGGGCTTCTTGCTTGTCTTGCCACCTCAAACTTCAAACGTGGCTTTGGGGGTCCGTGCATGGGTCCTCCGGCAGCCCTGCTCTGAAAATGCGAACGTCTGCAGATAGCTCGCAGGCAGAAAGAGCTAGCCTGGAAAGCTGTTGCTCAGCCTCATCTGCCCATGGCACTGCTCGCACAGAGGCACAGAGAGTGGGGCTGCTTGCTTGTCTTGCCCCCTCAAACTTCAGATGTATCATTCTGGGTCCGTGCACGTGTCATCCGGCAGCCCTGATCTGAAAATGCGAACGTCTGCAGATAGATCGCAGCCAGAAAGAGCTAGACTGGAAAGCTGTTGCTCAGCCTCATCTGCCCATGGCACTGCTCTCACAGAGGCACAGAGACTGTGGCTGCTTGCTTGTCTTGCCCCCTAAAACTTCAAACGTAGTATTGGTCAGTTTTGCAGGGGGCCTCCAGCAGCCCTGCTCTGAATATGCGAATGTCTGCAAATAGCTGACAGGCAGAAAGAGCTAGCCTGGAAAGCTGTTGCTCAGCCTCATCTGCCCATGGCACTGCTGGCACAGAGACACAGAGACTGGGGCTGCGTGCTTGTCTTGGCCCCTCAAACTTCAAACGTAGCTTAGGTGGTCCGTGCTACGCGCATCCAGCAACCCTGCTCTGAAAAGGCGAACGTCTGCAGATAGCTCGCAGCCAGAAAGATCTAGCCTGGAAAGCTGTTGCTCAAACTCATCTGCCCATGGCACTGCTGGCACAGAGGCACAGAAACTGGGGCTGCTTGCTTGTCTTGCCACCTCAAACTTCAAACGTAGTATTGGTCAGTTTTGCAGGGGGCCTCCAGCAGCCCTGCTCTGAAAATGTGAACGTCTGCAGATAGCTCGCAGCCAGAAAGAGCTAGCCTGCAAAGCTGTTGCTCAGCCTCATCTGCCCATGGCACTGGTCGCACAGAGGCACAGAGACTGGGGCTTCTTGCTTGTCTTGCCACCTCAAACTTCAAACGTGGCTTTGGGGGTCCGTGCATGGGTCCTCCGGCAGCCCTGCTCTGAAAATGCGAACGTCTGCAGATAGCTCGCAGCCACAAAGAGCTAGACTGGAAAGCTGTTGCTCAGCCTCATCTGCCCATGGCACTGCTCGCACAGAGGCACAGAGAGTGGGGCTGCTTGCTTGTCTTGCCCCCTCAAACTTCAGATGTATCATTCTGGGTCCGTGCACGTGTCATCCGGCAGCCCTGATCTGAAAATGCGAACGTCTGCAGATAGATCGCAGCCAGAAAGAGCTAGCCTGGAAAGCTGTTACTCAGCCTCATCTGCCCATGGCACTGCTGGCACAGAGGCACAGAGACTGTGGCTGCTTGCTTGTCTTGCCACCTCAAACTTCATACGTAGCTTAGGTGGTCCGTGCTGCGCGCATCCAGCAACCCTGCTCTGAAATGCGAACGTCTGCAGATAGCTCGCAGACAGAAAGATCTAGCCTGGAAAGCTGTTGCTCAGCCTCATCTGCCCATGGCACTGCTGGCACAGAGACACAGAGACTGGGGCTGCGTGCTTGTCTTGGCCCCTCAAACTTCAAACGTAGCTTAGGTGGTCCGTGCTACGCGCATCCAGCAACCCTGCTCTGAAAAGGCGAACGTCTGCAGATAGCTCGCAGCCAGAAAGATCTAGCCTGGAAAGCTGTTGCTCAAACTCATCTGCCCATGGCACTGCTGGCACAGAGGCACACAGACTGGGGCTGCTTGCTTGTCTTGCCACCTCAAACTTCAAACGTAGTATTGGTCAGTTTTGCAGGGGGCCTCCAGCAGCCCTGCTCTGAAAATGTGAACGTCTGCAGATAGCTCGCAGCCAGAAAGAGCTAGCCTGCAAAGCTGTTGCTCAGCCTCATCTGCCCATGGCACTGGTCGCACAGAGGCACAGAGACTGGGGCTTCTTGCTTGTCTTGCCACCTCAAACTTCAAACGTGGCTTTGGGGGTCCGTGCATGGGTCCTCCGGCAGCCCTGCTCTGAAAATGCGAACGTCTGCAGATAGCTCGCAGCCAGAAAGAGCTAGACTGGAAAGCTGTTGCTCAGCCTCATCTGCCCATGGCACTGCTCGCACAGAGGCACAGAGAGTGGGGCTGCTTGCTTGTCTTGCCCCCTCAAACTTCAGATGTATCATTCTGGGTCCGTGCACGTGTCATCCGGCAGCCCTGATCTGAAAATGCGAACGTCTGCAGATAGATCGCAGCCAGAAAGAGCTAGACTGGAAAGCTGTTGCTCAGCCTCATCTGCCCATGGCACTGCTCTCACAGAGGCACAGAGACTGTGGCTGCTTGCTTGTCTTGCCCCCTAAAACTTCAAACGTAGTATTGGTCAGTTTTGCAGGGGGCCTCCAGCAGCCCTGCTCTGAATATGCGAATGTCTGCAAATAGCTGACAGGCAGAAAGAGCTAGCCTGGAAAGCTGTTGCTCAGCCTCATCTGCCCATGGCACTGCTGGCACAGAGACACAGAGACTGGGGCTGCGTGCTTGTCTTGGCCCCTCAAACTTCAAACGTAGCTTAGGTGGTACGTGCTACGCGCATCCAGCAACCCTGCTCTGAAAAGGCGAACGTCTGCAGATAGCTCGCAGCCAGAAAGATCTAGCCTGGAAAGCTGTTGCTCAAACTCATCTGCCCATGGCACTGCTGGCACAGAGGCACACAGACTGGGGCTGCTTGCTTGTCTTGCCACCTCAAAATTCAAACGTAGCTTAGGTGTTCCGTGCATGGGACCTCCGGCAGCCCTGCTTTGAACATGCGAACGTCTGCAAATAGCTCGCAGGCAGAAAGAGCTTGCCTGGAAAGTTGTTGCTCAGCCTCATATGCCCATGGCTCTGCTGTCACAGAGGCACAGAGACTGGGGCTGCTTGCTTGTCTTGTCCCCTCAAACTTCAAACGTAGCTTAGGTGGTTCCTGCTGGGCGCCTTCGGCAGCCCTGCTCTGAAGATGCGAACGTCTGCAGATAGCCCGCAGGCAGAAAGAGCTAGCCTGGAAAACTGTTGCTCAGCCTCATTTGACCATGGCACTGCTCGCACAGAGGCACAGAGACTGGGGCTGCTTGCTTGTCTTGCCCCCTAAAACTTCAAACGTAGTATTGGTCAGTTTTGCAGGGGGCCTCCAGCAGCCCTGCTCTGAATATGCGAATGTCTGCAAATAGCTCACAGGCAGAAAGTATTAGCCTGGAAAGCAGTTGCTCAGCCTCATCTGCCCATGGCACTGCTCGCACAGAGGCACAGAGACTGGGGCTGCTTGCTTGTCTTGCCCCCTCAAACTTCAGATGTATTATTCTGGGTCCATGCATGGGTCCTCCGGCAGCCCTGCTCTGAAAATGAGAACATCTGCAGATATCTCGAAGCCAGAAAGAGCTAGCCTGTAAAGCTGTTGCTCAGCCTCATCTGCACATGGCACTGCTCGCACAGAGGCACAGAGACTGGGGCTGCTTGCTTGTCTTGCCCCCTCAAACTTCAGATGTATCATTCTGGGTCCGTGCACGTGTCATCCGGCAGCCCTGCTCTGAAAATGCGAACGTCTGCAGATAGCTCGCAGGCAGAAAGAGCTAGCCTGGAAAGCTGTTGCTCAGCCTCATCTGCCCATGGCACTGCTCGCACAGAGGCACAGAGACTGGGGCTGCTTGCTTGTCTTGCCCACTCAAACTTCAAACGTATCTTTGGGGGTCCGTGAAGGAGGCCTCCGGCAGCCCTGCTCTGAAAATGCGAACGTCTGCAGATAGACCGCAGCCAGAAAGAGCTAGACTGGAAAGCTGTTGCTCAGCCTCATCTGCCCATGGCACTGGTCGCACAGAGGCACAGAGACTGGGGCTGCTTGCTTGTCTTGCCCCCTCAAACTTCAAACGTTGCTTTGGGGTTCCGTGCAGGAGTCCTCCAGCAGTCCTGCTCTGAAAATGCGAACGTCTGCAGATAGCTCGCAGCCAGAAAGAGCTAGCCTGGAAAGCTGTTGCTCAGCCTCATCTGCCCATGGCACTGCTCGCACAGAGGCACAGAGACTGGGGCTGCTTGCTTGTCTTGCCCCCTCAAACTTGAAACGTAGCTTAGGTGTTACGTGCCGTTCGCCTCCGGCAGCCCTGGTCTGAAAATGCGAACGTCTGCAGATAGCTCGCAGGCAGAAACAGCTAGCCTGGAAAGCTGTTGCTCAGCGTCATTTGCCCATGGCACTGCTCGCACAGAGGCACAGAAACTGGGGCTGCTTGCTTGTCTTGTTACCTCAAGCTTCAAACGTAGGTTAAGTGGTCCGTGCATGGGGCCTCCGGCAGCCCTGCTTTGAACATGCGAACGTCTGCAGATAGCTCGTAGGCAGAAAGAGCTATCCTGGAAAGCTGTTGCTCAGCCTCATCTGCCCATGGCACTGCTCGCACAGAGGCACAGAGACTGTGGCTGCTTGCTTGTCTTGCTCCCTCAAACTTCAAACGTAGCTTTGGGTGTCCGTGAAGGAGGCCTCCAGCAGCCCTGTTCTGAAAATGCGAACGTTTGCAGATAGCTCGCAGGCAGAAAGAGCTAGCCTGGAAAGCTGTTGCTCAGCCTCATCTGCCCATGGCACTGCTCGCACAGAGGCACAGAGACTGTGGCTGCTTGCTTGTCTTGCCACCTCAAACTTCAAACGTAGCTTGGGTGTTCGTGCCGGGCGCCTTTGTAAGCCCTACTCTGAAAATGAGAATGTCTGCAGATAGCTCGCCGGCAGAAAGATCTAGCCTGGAAAGCTGTTGCTCAGCCTCATTTGCCCATGGTACTGCTCGCACAGAGGCAGAGACTGGGGCTGCTTGCTTGTCTTGCCACCTCAAACTTCAAACGTATCTTTGGGGGTCCGTGCATGGGTCCTCCGGCAGCCCTCGTCTGAAAATGTGAACGTCTGCAGATAGCTCGCAGGCAGAAAGAGCTAGCCTGGAAAGCTGTTTCTCAGCCTCATCTGCCCATGGCACTGCTCTCACAGAGGCACAGAGAGTGGGGCTGCTTGCTTGTCTTGCCCCCTCAAACTTCAGATGTATCATTCTGGGTCCGTGCACGTGTCATCCGGCAGCCCTGCTCTGAAAATGCGAACGTCTGCAGATAGCTCGCAGCCAGAAAGAGCTAGACTGGAAAGCTGTTGCTCAGCCTCATCTGCCCATGGCACTGCTCGCACAGAGGCACAGAGACTGTGGCTGCTTGCTTGTCTTGCCCCCTAAAACTTCAAACGTAGGATTGGGCGTTTGTGCAGGGGGCCTCCGGCAGCCCTGCTCTGAAAATGCGAACGTCTGCAGAAAGCTCGAAGGCAAAAGAGCTAGCCTGGAAAGCTGTTGCTCAGCCTCATCTGCCCATGGCACTGCTGGCACAGAGACACAGAGACTGGGGCTGCTTGCTTGTCTTGCCACCTCAAACTTCAAACGTAGCTTAGGTGGTCCGTGCTGGGCGCCTCCAGCAGCCCTGCTCTGAAAAGGCGAACGTCTGCACATAGCTCACAGCCAAAAAGAGCTAGCCTGGGAAGCTGTTGCTCAGCCTCATCTGCCCATGGCACTGCTCGCACAGAGGCACAGAGACTGGGGCTTCTTGCTTGTCTTGCCACCTCAAACTTCAGATGTATCATTGTGGGTCCATGCATGGGTCCTCCGGCAGCCCTGCTCTGAAAATGCGAACGTCTGCAGATAGCTCGCAGACAGAAAGAGCTAACCTGGAAAGCTGTTGCTCAGCCTCATTTGCCCATGGCACTGCTCGCACAGAGGCACAGAGACTGGGGCTGCTTGCTTGTCTTGCCACCTCAAACTTCAAAAGTAGCTTTGGGTGTCCTTGAAGGAGGCCTCCGGCAGCCCTGCTCTGAAAATGCGAACGTCTGCAGATAGCTCGCAGGCAGAAAGAGCTAGCCTGGAAAGCTGTTTCTCAGCCTCATTTGCCCATGGCACTGCTCGCACAGACGCACAGAGACTGGGGCTGCTTGCTTGTCTTGCCACCTCAAACTTCAAACGTAGCTTGGGTGTTCGTGCCGAGTGCCTATGTAAGTCCTACTCTGAAAATGCGAACGTCTGCAGATAGCTCGCAGGCAGAAAGATCTAGCCTGGAAAGCTTTTGCTCAGCCTCATTTGCCCATAGCACTGCTCGCACAGAGCCACAGAGACTGGGGTTGCTTGCTTGTCTTGCCACCTCAAACTTCAAACGTAGTATTGGTCAGTTTTGCAGGGGGCCTCCAGCAGCCCTGCTCTGAAAATGTGAACGTCTGCAGATAGCTCGCAGCCAGAAAGAGCTAGCCTGCAAAGCTGTTGCTCAGCCTCATCTGCCCATGGCACTGGTCGCACAGAGGCACAGAGACTGGGGCTTCTTGCTTGTCTTGCCACCTCAAACTTCAAACGTGGCTTTGGGGGTCCGTGCAGGAGGCCTCCAGCAGCCCTGCTCTGAAAATGCGAACGTCTGCAGATAGCTCGCAGGCAGAAAGAGCTAGCCTGGAAAGCTGTTGCTCAGCCTCATCTGCCCATGGCACTGCTCGCACAGAGGCACAGAGACTGGGGCTGCTTGCTTGTCTTGCCCCCTCAAACTTGAAACGTAACTTAGGTGTTACGTGCCGTTCGCCTCCGGCAGCCCTGGTCTGAAAATGCGAACGTCTGCAGATAGCTCGCAGGCAGAAATTGCTAGCCTGGAAAGCTGTTGCTCAGCCTCATCTGCCCATGGCACTGCTCACACAGAGGCACAGAGACTGGGGCTGCTTGCTTGTCTTGCCCCCTCAAACTTCAGACATAACTTAGGCGGTCCATCACGGGCACCTCCAGCAGCCCTGCTCTGAAAATGCGAACGTCTACAGATAGCTCGCAGGCAGAAAGAGGTAGCCTGGAAAGCTGTTGCTCAGCCTCATCTGCCCATGGCACTGCTCGCACAGAGGCACAGAGACTGGGGCTGCTTGCTTGTCTTGCCTCCCTCAAACTTCAAACGTAGATTTGGGGGTCCGTGCAGGGGGCCTGAAGCAACCCTGCCTCGAAAAAGCGAACGTCTGCAGATAGCTTGCAGGCAGAAAAGCTGTTGCTCAGCCTCATTTGCCCATGGCACTGCTCCCACACAGGCACAGAGACTGGGGCTGCTTGCTTGTCTTGCCACCTCAAACTTCAGATGTATCATTCTGGGTCCTCCGGCAGCCCTGCTCTGAAAATGCGAACGTCTGCAGATAGCTCGCAGGCAGAAAGAGCTAGCCTGGAAAGCTGTTGCTCAGCCTCATCTGCCCATGGCACTGCTCGCACAGAGGCACAGAGACTGGGGCTGCTTGCTTGTCTTGCCACCTCAAACTTCATACGTATCTTTGAGGGTGCGTGCATGGGTCCTGCGGCAGCCCTGCTCTGAAAATGCGAACGTCTGCAGATAGCTCGCAGACAGAAAGAGCTAGCCTGGAAAGCTGTTGCTCAGCCTCATCTGCCCATGGCACTGCTCGCACAGAGGCACAGAGACTGTGGCTGCTTGCTTGTCTTGCCACCTCAAACTTCAGATGTATC
Organism: Opisthocomus hoazin; assembly: GCF_030867145.1. Classification (NCBI taxonomy): domain Eukaryota; kingdom Metazoa; phylum Chordata; class Aves; order Opisthocomiformes; family Opisthocomidae; genus Opisthocomus; species Opisthocomus hoazin. Next base: position 1,383,677 of record NC_134438.1, on the reverse strand, counting down.
ATTCTGGGTCCGTGCACGTGTCATCCGGCAGCCCTGCTCCTAAAATGCGAACGTCTGCAGATAGCTCGCAGCCAGAAAGAGCTAGCCTGGAAAGCTGTTGCTCAGCCTCATCTGCCCATGGCACTGCTCGCACAGAGGCACAGAGACTGTGGCTGCTTGCTTGTCTTGCCACCTCAAACTTCAAACGTAGCTTGGGTGTTCGTGCCGGGCGCCTTTGTAAGCCCTACTCTGAAAATGAGAATGTCTGCAGATAGCTCGCAGGCAGAAAGATCTAGCCTGGAAAGCTGTTGCTCAGCCTCATTTGCCCATGGCACTGCTCGCACAGAGGCAGAGACTGGGGCTGCTTGCTTGTCTTGCCACCTCAAACTTCAAACGTATCTTTGGGGGTCCGTGCATGGGTCCTCCGGCAGCCCTCGTCTGAAAATGTGAACGTCTGCAGATAGCTCGCAGGCAGAAAGAGCTAGCCTGGAAAGCTGTTTCTCAGCCTCATCTGCCCATGGCACTGCTCTCACAGAGGCACAGAGAGTGGGGCTGCTTGCTTGTCTTGCCCCCTCAAACTTCAGATGTATCATTCTGGGTCCGTGCACGTGTCATCCGGCAGCCCTGCTCTGAAAATGCGAACGTCTGCAGATAGCTCGCAGCCAGAAAGAGCTAGACTGGAAAGCTGTTGCTCAGCCTCATCTGCCCATGGCACTGCTCGCACAGAGGCACAGAAACTGTGGCTGCTTGCTTGTCTTGCCCCCTAAAACTTCAAACGTAGGATTGGGCGTTTGTGCAGGGGGCCTCCGGCAGCCCTGCTCTGAAAATGCGAACGTCTGCAGAAAGCTCGAAGGCAAAAGAGCTAGCCTGGAAAGCTGTTGCTCAGCCTCATCTGCCCATGGCACTGCTGGCACAGAGACACAGAGACTGGGGCTGCTTGCTTGTCTTGCCACCTCAAACTTCAAACGTAGCTTAGGTGGTCCGTGCTGGGCGCCTCCAGCAGCCCTGCTCTGAAAAGGCGAACGTCTGCACATAGCTCACAGCCAAAAAGAGCTAGCCTGGGAAGCTGTTGCTCAGCCTCATCTGCCCATGGCACTGCTCGCACAGAGGCACAGAGACTGGGGCTTCTTGCTTGTCTTGCCACCTCAAACTTCAGATGTATCATTGTGGGTTCATGCATGGGTCCTCCGGCAGCCCTGCTCTGAAAATGCGAACGTCTGCAGATAGATCGCAGGCAGAAAGAGCTAGCCTGGAAAGCTGTTGCTCAGCCTCATTTGCCCATGGCACTGCTCGCACAGAGGCACAGAGACTGGGGCTGCTTGCTTGTCTTGCCACCTCAAACTTCAAAAGTAGCTTTGGGTGTCCTTGAAGGAGGCCTCCGGCAGCCCTGCTCTGAAAATGCGAACGTCTGCAGATAGACCGCAGCCAGAAAGAACTAGCCTGGAAAGCTGTTTCTCAGCCTCATTTGCCCATGGCACTGCTCGCACAGAGGCACAGAGACTGGGGCTGCTTGCTTGTCTTGCCACCTCAAACTTCAAACGTAGCTTGGGTGTTCGTGCCGGGTGCCTATGTAAGTCCTACTCTGAAAATGCGAACGTCTGCAGATAGCTCGCAGGCAGAAAGATCTAGCCTGGAAAGCTTTTGCTCAGCCTCATTTGCCCATGGCACTGCTCGCACAGAGCCACAGAGACTGGGGTTGCTTGCTTGTCTTGCCACCTCAAACTTCAAACGTAGTATTGGTCAGTTTTGCAGGGGGCCTCCAGCAGCCCTGCTCTGAAAATGTGAACGTCTGCAGATAGCTCGCAGCCAGAAAGAGCTAGCCTGCAAAGCTGTTGCTCAGCCTCATCTGCCCATGGCACTGGTCGCACAGAGGCACAGAGACTGGGGCTTCTTGCTTGTCTTGCCACCTCAAACTTCAAACGTGGCTTTGGGGGTCCGTGCAGGAGGCCTCCAGCAGCCCTGCTCTGAAAATGCGAACGTCTGCAGATAGCTCGCAGGCAGAAAGAGCTAGCCTGGAAAGCTGTTGCTCAGCCTCATCTGCCCATGGCACTGCTCGCACAGAGGCACAGAGACTGGGGCTGCTTGCTTGTCTTGCCCCCTCAAACTTGAAACGTAACTTAGGTGTTACGTGCCGTTCGCCTCCGGCAGCCCTGGTCTGAAAATGCGAACGTCTGCAGATAGCTCGCAGGCAGAAATTGCTAGCCTGGAAAGCTGTTGCTCAGCCTCATCTGCCCATGGCACTGCTCACACAGAGGCACAGAGACTGGGGCTGCTTGCTTGTCTTGCCCCCTCAAACTTCAGACATAACTTAGGCGGTCCATCACGGGCACCTCCAGCAGCCCTGCTCTGAAAATGCGAACGTCTACAGATAGCTCGCAGGCAGAAAGAGGTAGCCTGGAAAGCTGTTGCTCAGCCTCATCTGCCCATGGCACTGCTCGCACAGAGGCACAGAGACTGGGGCTGCTTGCTTGTCTTGCCCCCCTCAAACTTCAAACGTAGATTTGGGGGTCCGTGCAGGGGGCCTGAAGCAACCCTGCCTCGAAAAAGCGAACGTCTGCAGATAGCTTGCAGGCAGAAAAGCTGTTGCTCAGCCTCATTTGCCCATGGCACTGCTCCCACACAGGCACAGAGACTGGGGCTGCTTGCTTGTCTTGCCACCTCAAACTTCAGATGTATCATTCTGGGTCCTCCGGCAGCCCTGCTCTGAAAATGCGAACGTCTGCAGATAGCTCGCAGGCAGAAAGAGCTAGCCTGGAAAGCTGTTGCTCAGCCTCATCTGCCCATGGCACTGCTCGCACAGAGGCACAGAGACTGGGGCTGCTTGCTTGTCTTGCCACCTCAAACTTCATACGTATCTTTGAGGGTGCGTGCATGGGTCCTGCGGCAGCCCTGCTCTGAAAATGCGAACGTCTGCAGATAGCTCGCAGGCAGAAAGAGCTAGCCTGGAAAGCTGTTTCTCAGCCTCATCTGCCCATGGCACTGCTCACACAGAGGCACAGAGACTGGGGCTGCTTGCTTGTCTTGCCCCCTCAAACTTCAGATGTATCATTCTGGGTCCGTGCACGTGTCATCCGGCAGCCCTGCTCCTAAAATGCGAACGTCTGCAGATAGCTCGCAGCCAGAAAGAGCTAGCCTGGAAAGCTGTTGCTCAGCCTCATCTGCCCATGGCACTGCTCGCACAGAGGCACAGAGACTGTGGCTGCTTGCTTGTCTTGCCACCTCAAACTTCAAACGTAGCTTGGGTGTTCGTGCCGGGCGCCTTTGTAAGCCCTACTCTGAAAATGAGAATGTCTGCAGATAGCTCGCAGGCAGAAAGATCTAGCCTGGAAAGCTGTTGCTCAGCCTCATTTGCCCATGGCACTGCTCGCACAGAGGCAGAGACTGGGGCTGCTTGCTTGTCTTGCCACCTCAAACTTCAAACGTATCTTTGGGGGTCCGTGCATGGGTCCTCCGGCAGCCCTCGTCTGAAAATGTGAACGTCTGCAGATAGCTCGCAGGCAGAAAGAGCTAGCCTGGAAAGCTGTTTCTCAGCCTCATCTGCCCATGGCACTGCTCTCACAGAGGCACAGAGAGTGGGGCTGCTTGCTTGTCTTGCCCCCTCAAACTTCAGATGTATCATTCTGGGTCCGTGCACGTGTCATCCGGCAGCCCTGCTCTGAAAATGCGAACGTCTGCAGATAGCTCGCAGCCAGAAAGAGCTAGACTGGAAAGCTGTTGCTCAGCCTCATCTGCCCATGGCACTGCTCGCACAGAGGCACAGAAACTGTGGCTGCTTGCTTGTCTTGCCCCCTAAAACTTCAAACGTAGGATTGGGCGTTTGTGCAGGGGGCCTCCGGCAGCCCTGCTCTGAAAATGCGAACGTCTGCAGAAAGCTCGAAGGCAAAAGAGCTAGCCTGGAAAGCTGTTGCTCAGCCTCATCTGCCCATGGCACTGCTGGCACAGAGACACAGAGACTGGGGCTGCTTGCTTGTCTTGCCACCTCAAACTTCAAACGTAGCTTAGGTGGTCCGTGCTGGGCGCCTCCAGCAGCCCTGCTCTGAAAAGGCGAACGTCTGCACATAGCTCACAGCCAAAAAGAGCTAGCCTGGGAAGCTGTTGCTCAGCCTCATCTGCCCATGGCACTGCTCGCACAGAGGCACAGAGACTGGGGCTTCTTGCTTGTCTTGCCACCTCAAACTTCAGATGTATCATTGTGGGTTCATGCATGGGTCCTCCGGCAGCCCTGCTCTGAAAATGCGAACGTCTGCAGATAGATCGCAGGCAGAAAGAGCTAGCCTGGAAAGCTGTTGCTCAGCCTCATTTGCCCATGGCACTGCTCGCACAGAGGCACAGAGACTGGGGCTGCTTGCTTGTCTTGCCACCTCAAACTTCAAAAGTAGCTTTGGGTGTCCTTGAAGGAGGCCTCCGGCAGCCCTGCTCTGAAAATGCGAACGTCTGCAGATAGACCGCAGCCAGAAAGAGCTAGCCTGGAAAGCTGTTTCTCAGCCTCATTTGCCCATGGCACTGCTCGCACAGAGGCACAGAGACTGGGGCTGCTTGCTTGTCTTGCCACCTCAAACTTCAAACGTAGCTTGGGTGTTCGTGCCGGGTGCCTATGTAAGTCCTACTCTGAAAATGCGAACGTCTGCAGATAGCTCGCAGGCAGAAAGATCTAGCCTGGAAAGCTTTTGCTCAGCCTCATTTGCCCATGGCACTGCTCGCACAGAGCCACAGAGACTGGGGTTGCTTGCTTGTCTTGCCACCTCAAACTTCAAACGTAGTATTGGTCAGTTTTGCAGGGGGCCTCCAGCAGCCCTGCTCTGAAAATGTGAACGTCTGCAGATAGCTCGCAGCCAGAAAGAGCTAGCCTGCAAAGCTGTTGCTCAGCCTCATCTGCCCATGGCACTGGTCGCACAGAGGCACAGAGACTGGGGCTTCTTGCTTGTCTTGCCACCTCAAACTTCAAACGTGGCTTTGGGGGTCCGTGCAGGAGGCCTCCAGCAGCCCTGCTCTGAAAATGCGAACGTCTGCAGATAGCTCGCAGCCAGAAAGAGCTAGCCTGGAAAGCTGTTGCTCAGCCTCATCTGCCCATGGCACTGCTCGCACAGAGGCACAGAGACTGGGGCTGCTTGCTTGTCTTGCCCCCTCAAACTTGAAACGTAACTTAGGTGTTACGTGCCGTTCGCCTCCGGCAGCCCTGGTCTGAAAATGCGAACGTCTGCAGATAGCTCGCAGGCAGAAATTGCTAGCCTGGAAAGCTGTTGCTCAGCCTCATCTGCCCATGGCACTGCTCACACAGAGGCACAGAGACTGGGGCTGCTTGCTTGTCTTGCCCCCTCAAACTTCAGACATAACTTAGGCGGTCCATCACGGGCACCTCCAGCAGCCCTGCTCTGAAAATGCGAACGTCTACAGATAGCTCGCAGGCAGAAAGAGGTAGCCTGGAAAGCTGTTGCTCAGCCTCATCTGCCCATGGCACTGCTCGCACAGAGAGACAGAGACTGGGGCTGCTTGCTTGTCTTGCCTCCCTCAAACTTCAAACGTAGATTTGGGGGTCCGTGCAGGGGGCCTGAAGCAACCCTGCTCCGAAAATGCGAACGTCTGCAGATAGCTTGCAGGCAGAAAAGCTGTTGCTCAGCCTCATTTGCCCATGGCACTGCTCCCACACAGGCACAGAGACTGGGGCTGCTTGCTTGTCTTGCCACCTTAAACTTCAGATGTATCATTCTGGGTCCATGCATGGGTCCTCCGGCAGCCCTGCTCTGAAAATGCGAACGTCTGCAGATAGCTCGCAGGCAGAAAGAGCTAGCCTGGAAAGCTGTTGCTCAGCCTCATCTGCCCATGGCACTGCTCGCACAGAGGCACAGAGACTGGGGCTGCTTGCTTGTCTTGCCACCTCAAACTTCATACGTATCTTTGAGGGTGCGTGCATGGGTCCTGCGGCAGCCCTGCTCTGAAAATGCGAACGTCTGCAGATAGCTCGCAGGCAGAAATAGCTAGCCTGGAAAGCTGTTTCTCAGCCTCATCTGCCTATGGCACTGCTCACACAGAGGCACAGAGAGTGGGGCTGCTTGCTTGTCTTGCCCCCTCAAACTTCAGATGTATCATTCTGGGTCCGTGCACGTGTCATCCGGCAGCCCTGCTCTGAAAATGCGAACGTCTGCAGATAGCTCGCAGCCAGAAAGAGCTAGACTGGAAAGCTGTTGCTCAGCCTCATCTGCCCATGGCACTGCTCGCACAGAGGCACAGAAACTGTGGCTGCTTGCTTGTCTTGCCCCCTAAAACTTCAAACGTAGGATTGGGCGTTTGTGCAGGGGGCCTCCGGCAGCCCTGCTCTGAAAATGCGAACGTCTGCAGAAAGCTCGAAGGCAAAAGAGCTAGCCTGGAAAGCTGTTGCTCAGCCTCATCTGCCCATGGCACTGCTGGCACAGAGACACAGAGACTGGGGCTGCTTGCTTGTCTTGCCACCTCAAACTTCAAACGTAGCTTAGGTGGTCCGTGCTGGGCGCCTCCAGCAGCCCTGCTCTGAAAAGGCGAACGTCTGCACATAGCTCACAGCCAAAAAGAGCTAGCCTGGGAAGCTGTTGCTCAGCCTCATCTGCCCATGGCACTGCTCGCACAGAGGCACAGAGACTGGGGCTTCTTGCTTGTCTTGCCACCTCAAACTTCAGATGTATCATTGTGGGTTCATGCATGGGTCCTCCGGCAGCCCTGCTCTGAAAATGCGAACGTCTGCAGATAGATCGCAGGCAGAAAGAGCTAGCCTGGAAAGCTGTTGCTCAGCCTCATTTGCCCATGGCACTGCTCGCACAGAGGCACAGAGACTGGGGCTGCTTGCTTGTCTTGCCACCTCAAACTTCAAAAGTAGCTTTGGGTGTCCTTGAAGGAGGCCTCCGGCAGCCCTGCTCTGAAAATGCGAACGTCTGCAGATAGACCGCAGCCAGAAAGAGCTAGCCTGGAAAGCTGTTTCTCAGCCTCATTTGCCCATGGCACTGCTCGCACAGAGGCACAGAGACTGGGGCTGCTTGCTTGTCTTGCCACCTCAAACTTCAAACGTAGCTTGGGTGTTCGTGCCGGGTGCCTATGTAAGTCCTACTCTGAAAATGCGAACGTCTGCAGATAGCTCGCAGGCAGAAAGATCTAGCCTGGAAAGCTTTTGCTCAGCCTCATTTGCCCATGGCACTGCTCGCACAGAGCCACAGAGACTGGGGTTGCTTGCTTGTCTTGCCACCTCAAACTTCAAACGTAGTATTGGTCAGTTTTGCAGGGGGCCTCCAGCAGCCCTGCTCTGAAAATGTGAACGTCTGCAGATAGCTCGCAGCCAGAAAGAGCTAGCCTGCAAAGCTGTTGCTCAGCCTCATCTGCCCATGGCACTGGTCGCACAGAGGCACAGAGACTGGGGCTTCTTGCTTGTCTTGCCACCTCAAACTTCAAACGTGGCTTTGGGGGTCCGTGCAGGAGGCCTCCAGCAGCCCTGCTCTGAAAATGCGAACGTCTGCAGATAGCTCGCAGGCAGAAAGAGCTAGCCTGGAAAGCTGTTGCTCAGCCTCATCTGCCCATGGCACTGCTCGCACAGAGGCACAGAGACTGGGGCTGCTTGCTTGTCTTGCCCCCTCAAACTTGAAACGTAACTTAGGTGTTACGTGCCGTTCGCCTCCGGCAGCCCTGGTCTGAAAATGCGAACGTCTGCAGATAGCTCGCAGGCAGAAATTGCTAGCCTGGAAAGCTGTTGCTCAGCCTCATCTGCCCATGGCACTGCTCACACAGAGGCACAGAGACTGGGGCTGCTTGCTTGTCTTGCCCCCTCAAACTTCAGACATAACTTAGGCGGTCCATCACGGGCACCTCCAGCAGCCCTGCTCTGAAAATGCGAACGTCTACAGATAGCTCGCAGGCAGAAAGAGCTAGCCTGGAAAGCTGTTGCTCAGCCTCATCTGCCCATGGCACTGCTCGCACAGAGAGACAGAGACTGGGGCTGCTTGCTTGTCTTGCCTCCCTCAAACTTCAAACGTAGATTTGGGGGTCCGTGCAGGGGGCCTGAAGCAACCCTGCTCCGAAAATGCGAACGTCTGCAGATAGCTTGCAGGCAGAAAAGCTGTTGCTCAGCCTCATTTGCCCATGGCACTGCTCCCACACAGGCACAGAGACTGGGGCTGCTTGCTTGTCTTGCCACCTTAAACTTCAGATGTATCATTCTGGGTCCATGCATGGGTCCTCCGGCAGCCCTGCTCTGAAAATGCGAACGTCTGCAGATAGCTCGCAGGCAGAAAGAGCTAGCCTGGAAAGCTGTTGCTCAGCCTCATCTGCCCATGGCACTGCTCGCACAGAGGCACAGAGACTGGGGCTGCTTGCTTGTCTTGCCACCTCAAACTTCATACGTATCTTTGAGGGTGCGTGCATGGGTCCTGCGGCAGCCCTGCTCTGAAAATGCGAACGTCTGCAGATAGCTCGCAGGCAGAAAGAGCTAGCCTGGAAAGCTGTTTCTCAGCCTCATCTGCCCATGGCACTGCTCACACAGAGGCACAGAGACTGGGGCTGCTTGCTTGTCTTGCCCCCTCAAACTTCAGATGTATCATTCTGGGTCCGTGCACGTGTCATCCGGCAGCCCTGCTCCTAAAATGCTAACGTCTGCAGATAGCTCGCAGCCAGAAAGAGCTAGACTGGAAAGCTGTTGCTCAGCCTCATCTGCCCATGGCACTGCTCGCACAGAGGCACAGAGACTGTGGCTGCTTGCTTGTCTTGCCACCTCAAACTTCAAACGTAGCTTGGGTGTTCGTGCCGGGCGCCTTTGTAAGCCCTACTCTGAAAATGAGAATGTCTGCAGATAGCTCGCAGGCAGAAAGATCTAGCCTGGAAAGCTGTTGCTCAGCCTCATTTGCCCATGGCACTGCTCGCACAGAGGCAGAGACTGGGGCTGCTTGCTTGTCTTGCCACCTCAAACTTCAAACGTATCTTTGGGGGTCCGTGCATGGGTCCTCCGGCAGCCCTCGTCTGAAAATGTGAACGTCTGCAGATAGCTCGCAGGCAGAAAGAGCTAGCCTGGAAAGCTGTTTCTCAGCCTCATCTGCCCATGGCACTGCTCTCACAGAGGCACAGAGAGTGGGGCTGCTTGCTTGTCTTGCCCCCTCAAACTTCAGATGTATCATTCTGGGTCCGTGCACGTGTCATCCGGCAGCCCTGCTCTGAAAATGCGAACGTCTGCAGATAGCTCGCAGCCAGAAAGAGCTAGACTGGAAAGCTGTTGCTCAGCCTCATCTGCCCATGGCACTGCTCGCACAGAGGCACAGAAACTGTGGCTGCTTGCTTGTCTTGCCCCCTAAAACTTCAAACGTAGGATTGGGCTTTTGTGCAGGGGGCCTCCGGCAGCCCTGCTCTGAAAATGCGAACGTCTGCAGAAAGCTCGAAGGCAAAAGAGCTAGCCTGGAAAGCTGTTGCTCAGCCTCATCTGCCCATGGCACTGCTGGCACAGAGACACAGAGACTGGGGCTGCTTGCTTGTCTTGCCACCTCAAACTTCAAACGTAGCTTAGGTGGTCCGTGCTGGGCGCCTCCAGCAGCCCTGCTCTGAAAAGGCGAACGTCTGCACATAGCTCACAGCCAAAAAGAGCTAGCCTGGGAAGCTGTTGCTCAGCCTCATCTGCCCATGGCACTGCTCGCACAGAGGCACAGAGACTGGGGCTTCTTGCTTGTCTTGCCACCTCAAACTTCAGATGTATCATTGTGGGTCCATGCATGGGTCCTCCGGCAGCCCTGCTCTGAAAATGCGAACGTCTGCAGATAGATCGCAGGCAGAAAGAGCTAGCCTGGAAAGCTGTTGCTCAGCCTCATTTGCCCATGGCACTGCTCGCACAGAGGCACAGAGACTGGGGCTGCTTGCTTGTCTTGCCACCTCAAACTTCAAAAGTAGCTTTGGGTGTCCTTGAAGGAGGCCTCCGGCAGCCCTGCTCTGAAAATGCGAACGTCTGCAGATAGACCGCAGCCAGAAAGAGCTAGCCTGGAAAGCTGTTTCTCAGCCTCATTTGCCCATGGCACTGCTCGCACAGAGGCACAGAGACTGGGGCTGCTTGCTTGTCTTGCCACCTCAAACTTCAAACGTAGCTTGGGTGTTCGTGCCGGGTGCCTATGTAAGTCCTACTCTGAAAATGCGAACGTCTGCAGATAGCTCGCAGGCAGAAAGATCTAGCCTGGAAAGCTTTTGCTCAGCCTCATTTGCCCATAGCACTGCTCGCACAGAGCCACAGAGACTGTGGCTGCTTGCTTGTCTTGCCACCTCAAACTTCAAACGTAGTATTGGTCAGTTTTGCAGGGGGCCTCCAGCAGCCCTGCTCTGAAAATGTGAACGTCTGCAGATAGCTCGCAGCCAGAAAGAGCTAGCCTGCAAAGCTGTTGCTCAGCCTCATCTGCCCATGGCACTGGTCGCACAGAGGCACAGAGACTGGGGCTTCTTGCTTGTCTTGCCACCTCAAACTTCAAACGTGGCTTTGGGGGTCCGTGCAGGAGGCCTCCAGCAGCCCTGCTCTGAAAATGCGAACGTCTGCAGATAGCTCGCAGGCAGAAAGAGCTAGCCTGGAAAGCTGTTGCTCAGCCTCATCTGCCCATGGCACTGCTCGCACAGAGGCACAGAGACTGGGGCTGCTTGCTTGTCTTGCCCCCCTCAAACTTCAAACGTAGATTTGGGGGTCCGTGCAGGGGGCCTGAAGCAACCCTGCCTCGAAAAAGCGAACGTCTGCAGATAGCTTGCAGGCAGAAAAGCTGTTGCTCAGCCTCATTTGCCCATGGCACTGCTCCCACACAGGCACAGAGACTGGGGCTGCTTGCTTGTCTTGCCACCTCAAACTTCAGATGTATCATTCTGGGTCCTCCGGCAGCCCTGCTCTGAAAATGCGAACGTCTGCAGATAGCTCGCAGGCAGAAAGAGCTAGCCTGGAAAGCTGTTGCTCAGCCTCATCTGCCCATGGCACTGCTCGCACAGAGGCACAGAGACTGGGGCTGCTTGCTTGTCTTGCCACCTCAAACTTCATACGTATCTTTGAGGGTGCGTGCATGGGTCCTGCGGCAGCCCTGCTCTGAAAATGCGAACGTCTGCAGATAGCTCGCAGGCAGAAAGAGCTAGCCTGGAAAGCTGTTTCTCAGCCTCATCTGCCCATGGCACTGCTCACACAGAGGCACAGAGACTGGGGCTGCTTGCTTGTCTTGCCCCCTCAAACTTCAGATGTATCATTCTGGGTCCGTGCACGTGTCATCCGGCAGCCCTGCTCCTAAAATGCGAACGTCTGCAGATAGCTCGCAGCCAGAAAGAGCTAGACTGGAAAGCTGTTGCTCAGCCTCATCTGCCCATGGCACTGCTCGCACAGAGGCACAGAGACTGTGGCTGCTTGCTTGTCTTGCCACCTCAAACTTCAAACGTAGCTTGGGTGTTCGTGCCGGGCGCCTTTGTAAGCCCTACTCTGAAAATGAGAATGTCTGCAGATAGCTCGCAGGCAGAAAGATCTAGCCTGGAAAGCTGTTGCTCAGCCTCATTTGCCCATGGCACTGCTCGCACAGAGGCAGAGACTGGGGCTGCTTGCTTGTCTTGCCACCTCAAACTTCAAACGTATCTTTGGGGGTCCGTGCATGGGTCCTCCGGCAGCCCTCGTCTGAAAATGTGAACGTCTGCAGATAGCTCGCAGGCAGAAAGAGCTAGCCTGGAAAGCTGTTTCTCAGCCTCATCTGCCCATGGCACTGCTCTCACAGAGGCACAGAGAGTGGGGCTGCTTGCTTGTCTTGCCCCCTCAAACTTCAGATGTATCATTCTGGGTCCGTGCACGTGTCATCCGGCAGCCCTGCTCTGAAAATGCGAACGTCTGCAGATAGCTCGCAGGCAGAAAGATCTAGCCTGGAAAGCTGTTGCTCAGCCTCATCTGCCCATGGCACTGCTCGCACAGAGGCACAGAAACTGTGGCTGCTTGCTTGTCTTGCCCCCTAAAACTTCAAACGTAGGATTGGGCGTTTGTGCAGGGGGCCTCCGGCAGCCCTGCTCTGAAAATGCGAACGTCTGCAGAAAGCTCGAAGGCAAAAGAGCTAGCCTGGAAAGCTGTTGCTCAGCCTCATCTGCCCATGGCACTGCTGGCACAGAGACACAGAGACTGGGGCTGCTTGCTTGTCTTGCCACCTCAAACTTCAAACGTAGCTTAGGTGGTCCGTGCTGGGCGCCTCCAGCAGCCCTGCTCTGAAAAGGCGAACGTCTGCACATAGCTCACAGCCAAAAAGAGCTAGCCTGGGAAGCTGTTGCTCAGCCTCATCTGCCCATGGCACTGCTCGCACAGAGGCACAGAGACTGGGGCTTCTTGCTTGTCTTGCCACCTCAAACTTCAGATGTATCATTGTGGGTCCATGCATGGGTCCTCCGGCAGCCCTGCTCTGAAAATGCGAACGTCTGCAGATAGATCGCAGGCAGAAAGAGCTAGCCTGGAAAGCTGTTGCTCAGCCTCATTTGCCCATGGCACTGCTCGCACAGAGGCACAGAGAGTGGGGCTGCTTGCTTGTCTTGCCACCTCAAACTTCAAAAGTAGCTTTGGGTGTCCTTGAAGGAGGCCTCCGGCAGCCCTGCTCTGAAAATGCGAACGTCTGCAGATAGCTCGCAGGCAGAAAGAGCTAGCCTGGAAAGCTGTTTCTCAGCCTCATTTGCCCATGGCACTGCTCGCACAGAGGCACAGAGACTGGGGCTGCTTGCTTGTCTTGCCACCTCAAACTTCAAACGTAGCTTGGGTGTTCGTGCCGGGTGCCTATGTAAGTCCTACTCTGAAAATGCGAACGTCTGCAGATAGCTCGCAGGCAGAAAGATCTAGCCTGGAAAGCTTTTGCTCAGCCTCATTTGCCCATGGCACTGCTCGCACAGAGCCACAGAGACTGGGGTTGCTTGCTTGTCTTGCCACCTCAAACTTCAAACGTAGTATTGGTCAGTTTTGCAGGGGGCCTCCAGCAGCCCTGCTCTGAAAATGTGAACGTCTGCAGATAGCTCGCAGCCAGAAAGAGCTAGCCTGCAAAGCTGTTGCTCAGCCTCATCTGCCCATGGCACTGGTCGCACAGAGGCACAGAGACTGGGGCTTCTTGCTTGTCTTGCCACCTCAAACTTCAAACGTGGCTTTGGGGGTCCGTGCAGGAGGCCTCCAGCAGCCCTGCTCTGAAAATGCGAACGTCTGCAGATAGCTCGCAGGCAGAAAGAGCTAGCCTGGAAAGCTGTTGCTCAGCCTCATCTGCCCATGGCACTGCTCGCACAGAGGCACAGAGACTGGGGCTGCTTGCTTGTCTTGCCCCCTCAAACTTGAAACGTAACTTAGGTGTTACGTGCCGTTCGCCTCCGGCAGCCCTGGTCTGAAAATGCGAACGTCTGCAGATAGCTCGCAGGCAGAAATTGCTAGCCTGGAAAGCTGTTGCTCAGCCTCATCTGCCCATGGCACTGCTCACACAGAGGCACAGAGACTGGGGCTGCTTGCTTGTCTTGCCCCCTCAAACTTCAGACATAACTTAGGCGGTCCATCACGGGCACCTCCAGCAGCCCTGCTCTGAAAATGCGAACGTCTACAGATAGCTCGCAGGCAGAAAGAGGTAGCCTGGAAAGCTGTTGCTCAGCCTCATCTGCCCATGGCACTGCTCGCACAGAGACACAGAGACTGGGGCTGCTTGCTTGTCTTGCCTCCCTCAAACTTCAAACGTAGATTTGAGGGTCCGTGCAGGGGGCCTGAAGCAACCCTGCTCCGAAAATGCGAACGTCTGCAGATAGCTTGCAGGCAGAAAAGCTGTTGCTCAGCCTCATTTGCCCATGGCACTGCTCCCACACAGGCACAGAGACTGGGGCTGCTTGCTTGTCTTGCCACCTTAAACTTCAGATGTATCATTCTGGGTCCATGCATGGGTCCTCCGGCAGCCCTGCTCTGAAAATGCGAACGTCTGCAGATAGCTCGCAGGCAGAAAGAGCTAGCCTGGAAAGCTGTTGCTCAGCCTCATCTGCCCATGGCACTGCTCGCACAGAGGCACAGAGACTGGGGCTGCTTGCTTGTCTTGCCACCTCAAACTTCATACGTATCTTTGAGGGTGCGTGCATGGGTCCTGCGGCAGCCCTGCTCTGAAAATGCGAACGTCTGCAGATAGCTCGCAGGCAGAAAGAGCTAGCCTGGAAAGCTGTTTCTCAGCCTCATCTGCCCATGGCACTGCTCACACAGAGGCACAGAGACTGGGGCTGCTTGCTTGTCTTGCCCCCTCAAACTTCAGATGTATCATTCTGGGTCCGTGCACGTGTCATCCGGCAGCCCTGCTCCTAAAATGCTAACGTCTGCAGATAGCTCGCAGCCAGAAAGAGCTAGACTGGAAAGCTGTTGCTCAGCCTCATCTGCCCATGGCACTGCTCGCACAGAGGCACAGAGACTGTGGCTGCTTGCTTGTCTTGCCACCTCAAACTTCAAACGTAGCTTGGGTGTTCGTGCCGGGCGCCTTTGTAAGCCCTACTCTGAAAATGAGAATGTCTGCAGATAGCTCGCAGGCAGAAAGATCTAGCCTGGAAAGCTGTTGCTCAGCCTCATTTGCCCATGGCACTGCTCGCACAGAGGCAGAGACTGGGGCTGCTTGCTTGTCTTGCCACCTCAAACTTCAAACGTATCTTTGGGGGTCCGTGCATGGGTCCTCCGGCAGCCCTCGTCTGAAAATGTGAACGTCTGCAGATAGCTCGCAGGCAGAAAGAGCTAGCCTGGAAAGCTGTTTCTCAGCCTCATCTGCCCATGGCACTGCTCTCACAGAGGCACAGAGAGTGGGGCTGCTTGCTTGTCTTGCCCCCTCAAACTTCAGATGTATCATTCTGGGTCCGTGCACGTGTCATCCGGCAGCCCTGCTCTGAAAATGCGAACGTCTGCAGATAGCTCGCAGCCAGAAAGAGCTAGACTGGAAAGCTGTTGCTCAGCCTCATCTGCCCATGGCACTGCTCGCACAGAGGCACAGAAACTGTGGCTGCTTGCTTGTCTTGCCCCCTAAAACTTCAAACGTAGGATTGGGCTTTTGTGCAGGGGGCCTCCGGCAGCCCTGCTCTGAAAATGCGAACGTCTGCAGAAAGCTCGAAGGCAAAAGAGCTAGCCTGGAAAGCTGTTGCTCAGCCTCATCTGCCCATGGCACTGCTGGCACAGAGACACAGAGACTGGGGCTGCTTGCTTGTCTTGCCACCTCAAACTTCAAACGTAGCTTAGGTGGTCCGTGCTGGGCGCCTCCAGCAGCCCTGCTCTGAAAAGGCGAACGTCTGCACATAGCTCACAGCCAAAAAGAGCTAGCCTGGGAAGCTGTTGCTCAGCCTCATCTGCCCATGGCACTGCTCGCACAGAGGCACAGAGACTGGGGCTTCTTGCTTGTCTTGCCACCTCAAACTTCAGATGTATCATTGTGGGTCCATGCATGGGTCCTCCGGCAGCCCTGCTCTGAAAATGCGAACGTCTGCAGATAGATCGCAGGCAGAAAGAGCTAGCCTGGAAAGCTGTTGCTCAGCCTCATTTGCCCATGGCACTGCTCGCACAGAGGCACAGAGACTGGGGCTGCTTGCTTGTCTTGCCACCTCAAACTTCAAAAGTAGCTTTGGGTGTCCTTGAAGGAGGCCTCCGGCAGCCCTGCTCTGAAAATGCGAACGTCTGCAGATAGACCGCAGCCAGAAAGAGCTAGCCTGGAAAGCTGTTTCTCAGCCTCATTTGCCCATGGCACTGCTCGCACAGAGGCACAGAGACTGGGGCTGCTTGCTTGTCTTGCCACCTCAAACTTCAAACGTAGCTTGGGTGTTCGTGCCGGGTGCCTATGTAAGTCCTACTCTGAAAATGCGAACGTCTGCAGATAGCTCGCAGGCAGAAAGATCTAGCCTGGAAAGCTTTTGCTCAGCCTCATTTGCCCATAGCACTGCTCGCACAGAGCCACAGAGACTGTGGCTGCTTGCTTGTCTTGCCACCTCAAACTTCAAACGTAGTATTGGTCAGTTTTGCAGGGGGCCTCCAGCAGCCCTGCTCTGAAAATGTGAACGTCTGCAGATAGCTCGCAGCCAGAAAGAGCTAGCCTGCAAAGCTGTTGCTCAGCCTCATCTGCCCATGGCACTGGTCGCACAGAGGCACAGAGACTGGGGCTTCTTGCTTGTCTTGCCACCTCAAACTTCAAACGTGGCTTTGGGGGTCCGTGCAGGAGGCCTCCAGCAGCCCTGCTCTGAAAATGCGAACGTCTGCAGATAGCTCGCAGGCAGAAAGAGGTAGCCTGGAAAGCTGTTGCTCAGCCTCATCTGCCCATGGCACTGCTCGCACAGAGGCACAGAGACTGGGGCTGCTTGCTTGTCTTGCCCCCCTCAAACTTCAAACGTAGATTTGGGGGTCCGTGCAGGGGGCCTGAAGCAACCCTGCCTCGAAAAAGCGAACGTCTGCAGATAGCTTGCAGGCAGAAAAGCTGTTGCTCAGCCTCATTTGCCCATGGCACTGCTCCCACACAGGCACAGAGACTGGGGCTGCTTGCTTGTCTTGCCACCTCAAACTTCAGATGTATCATTCTGGGTCCTCCGGCAGCCCTGCTCTGAAAATGCGAACGTCTGCAGATAGCTCGCAGGCAGAAAGAGCTAGCCTGGAAAGCTGTTGCTCAGCCTCATCTGCCCATGGCACTGCTCGCACAGAGGCACAGAGACTGGGGCTGCTTGCTTGTCTTGCCACCTCAAACTTCATACGTATCTTTGAGGGTGCGTGCATGGGTCCTGCGGCAGCCCTGCTCTGAAAATGCGAACGTCTGCAGATAGCTCGCAGGCAGAAAGAGCTAGCCTGGAAAGCTGTTTCTCAGCCTCATCTGCCCATGGCACTGCTCACACAGAGGCACAGAGACTGGGGCTGCTTGCTTGTCTTGCCCCCTCAAACTTCAGATGTATCATTCTGGGTCCGTGCACGTGTCATCCGGCAGCCCTGCTCCTAAAATGCGAACGTCTGCAGATAGCTCGCAGCCAGAAAGAGCTAGACTGGAAAGCTGTTGCTCAGCCTCATCTGCCCATGGCACTGCTCGCACAGAGGCACAGAGACTGTGGCTGCTTGCTTGTCTTGCCACCTCAAACTTCAAACGTAGCTTGGGTGTTCGTGCCGGGCGCCTTTGTAAGCCCTACTCTGAAAATGAGAATGTCTGCAGATAGCTCGCAGGCAGAAAGATCTAGCCTGGAAAGCTGTTGCTCAGCCTCATTTGCCCATGGCACTGCTCGCACAGAGGCAGAGACTGGGGCTGCTTGCTTGTCTTGCCACCTCAAACTTCAAACGTATCTTTGGGGGTCCGTGCATGGGTCCTCCGGCAGCCCTCGTCTGAAAATGTGAACGTCTGCAGATAGCTCGCAGGCAGAAAGAGCTAGCCTGGAAAGCTGTTTCTCAGCCTCATCTGCCCATGGCACTGCTCTCACAGAGGCACAGAGAGTGGGGCTGCTTGCTTGTCTTGCCCCCTCAAACTTCAGATGTATCATTCTGGGTCCGTGCACGTGTCATCCGGCAGCCCTGCTCTGAAAATGCGAACGTCTGCAGATAGCTCGCAGCCAGAAAGAGCTAGACTGGAAAGCTGTTGCTCAGCCTCATCTGCCCATGGCACTGCTCGCACAGAGGCACAGAAACTGTGGCTGCTTGCTTGTCTTGCCCCCTAAAACTTCAAACGTAGGATTGGGCGTTTGTGCAGGGGGCCTCCGGCAGCCCTGCTCTGAAAATGCGAACGTCAGCAGAAAGCTCGAAGGCAAAAGAGCTAGCCTGGAAAGCTGTTGCTCAGCCTCATCTGCCCATGGCACTGCTGGCACAGAGACACAGAGACTGGGGCTGCTTGCTTGTCTTGCCACCTCAAACTTCAAACGTAGCTTAGGTGGTCCGTGCTGGGCGCCTCCAGCAGCCCTGCTCTGAAAAGGCGAACGTCTGCACATAGCTCACAGCCAAAAAGAGCTAGCCTGGGAAGCTGTTGCTCAGCCTCATCTGCCCATGGCACTGCTCGCACAGAGGCACAGAGACTGGGGCTTCTTGCTTGTCTTGCCACCTCAAACTTCAGATGTATCATTGTGGGTCCATGCATGGGTCCTCCGGCAGCCCTGCTCTGAAAATGCGAACGTCTGCAGATAGATCGCAGGCAGAAAGAGCTAGCCTGGAAAGCTGTTGCTCAGCCTCATTTGCCCATGGCACTGCTCGCACAGAGGCACAGAGAGTGGGGCTGCTTGCTTGTCTTGCCACCTCAAACTTCAAAAGTAGCTTTGGGTGTCCTTGAAGGAGGCCTCCGGCAGCCCTGCTCTGAAAATGCGAACGTCTGCAGATAGACCGCAGCCAGAAAGAGCTAGCCTGGAAAGCTGTTTCTCAGCCTCATTTGCCCATGGCACTGCTCGCACAGAGGCACAGAGACTGGGGCTGCTTGCTTGTCTTGCCACCTCAAACTTCAAACGTAGCTTGGGTGTTCGTGCCGGGTGCCTATGTAAGTCCTACTCTGAAAATGCGAACGTCTGCAGATAGCTCGCAGGCAGAAAGATCTAGCCTGGAAAGCTTTTGCTCAGCCTCATTTGCCTATGGCACTGCTCGCACAGAGCCACAGAGACTGGGGTTGCTTGCTTGTCTTGCCACCTCAAACTTCAAACGTAGTATTGGTCAGTTTTGCAGGGGGCCTCCAGCAGCCCTGCTCTGAAAATGTGAACGTCTGCAGATAGCTCGCAGCCAGAAAGAGCTAGCCTGCAAAGCTGTTGCTCAGCCTCATCTGCCCATGGCACTGGTCGCACAGAGGCACAGAGACTGGGGCTTCTTGCTTGTCTTGCCACCTCAAACTTCAAACGTGGCTTTGGGGGTCCGTGCAGGAGGCCTCCAGCAGCCCTGCTCTGAAAATGCGAACGTCTGCAGATAGCTCGCAGGCAGAAAGAGCTAGCCTGGAAAGCTGTTGCTCAGCCTCATCTGCCCATGGCACTGCTCGCACAGAGGCACAGAGACTGGGGCTGCTTGCTTGTCTTGCCCCCTCAAACTTGAAACGTAACTTAGGTGTTACGTGCCGTTCGCCTCCGGCAGCCCTGCTCTGAAAATGCGAACGTCTGCAGATAGCTCGCAGGCAGAAATTGCTAGCCTGGAAAGCTGTTGCTCAGCCTCATCTGCCCATGGCACTGCTCACACAGAGGCACAGAGACTGGGGCTGCTTGCTTGTCTTGCCCCCTCAAACTTCAGACATAACTTAGGCGGTCCATCACGGGCACCTCCAGCAGCCCTGCTCTGAAAATGCGAACGTCTACAGATAGCTCGCAGGCAGAAAGAGGTAGCCTGGAAAGCTGTTGCTCAGCCTCATCTGCCCATGGCACTGCTCGCACAGAGACACAGAGACTGGGGCTGCTTGCTTGTCTTGCCTCCCTCAAACTTCAAACGTAGATTTGAGGGTCCGTGCAGGGGGCCTGAAGCAACCCTGCTCCGAAAATGCGAAAGTCTGCAGATAGCTTGCAGGCAGAAAAGCTGTTGCTCAGCCTCATTTGCCCATGGCACTGCTCCCACACAGGCACAGAGACTGGGGCTGCTTGCTTGTCTTGCCACCTTAAACTTCAGATGTATCATTCTGGGTCCATGCATGGGTCCTCCGGCAGCCCTGCTCTGAAAATGCGAACGTCTGCAGATAGCTCGCAGGCAGAAAGAGCTAGCCTGGAAAGCTGTTGCTCAGCCTCATCTGCCCATGGCACTGCTCGCACAGAGGCACAGAGACTGGGGCTGCTTGCTTGTCTTGCCACCTCAAACTTCATACGTATCTTTGAGGGTGCGTGCATGGGTCCTGCGGCAGCCCTGCTCTGAAAATGCGAACGTCTGCAGATAGCTCGCAGGTAGAAAGAGCTAGCCTGGAAAGCTGTTTCTCAGCCTCATCTGCCCATGGCACTGCTCACACAGAGGCACAGAGACTGGGGCTGCTTGCTTGTCTTGCCCCCTCAAACTTCAGATGTATCATTCTGGGTCCGTGCACGTGTCATCCGGCAGCCCTGCTCCTAAAATGCGAACGTCTGCAGATAGCTCGCAGCCAGAAAGAGCTAGACTGGAAAGCTGTTGCTCAGCCTCATCTGCCCATGGCACTGCTCGCACAGAGGCACAGAGACTGTGGCTGCTTGCTTGTCTTGCCACCTCAAACTTCAAACGTAGCTTGGGTGTTCGTGCCGGGCGCCTTTGTAAGCCCTACTCTGAAAATGAGAATGTCTGCAGATAGCTCGCAGGCAGAAAGATCTAGCCTGGAAAGCTGTTGCTCAGCCTCATTTGCCCATGGCACTGCTCGCACAGAGGCAGAGACTGGGGCTGCTTGCTTGTCTTGCCACCTCAAACTTCAAACGTATCTTTGGGGGTCCGTGCATGGGTCCTCCGGCAGCCCTCGTCTGAAAATGTGAACGTCTGCAGATAGCTCGCAGGCAGAAAGAGCTAGCCTGGAAAGCTGTTTCTCAGCCTCATCTGCCCATGGCACTGCTCTCACAGAGGCACAGAGAGTGGGGCTGCTTGCTTGTCTTGCCCCCTCAAACTTCAGATGTATCATTCTGGGTCCGTGCACGTGTCATCCGGCAGCCCTGCTCTGAAAATGCGAACGTCTGCAGATAGCTCGCAGCCAGAAAGAGCTAGACTGGAAAGCTGTTGCTCAGCCTCATCTGCCCATGGCACTGCTCGCACAGAGGCACAGAAACTGTGGCTGCTTGCTTGTCTTGCCCCCTAAAACTTCAAACGTAGGATTGGGCGTTTGTGCAGGGGGCCTCCGGCAGCCCTGCTCTGAAAATGCGAACGTCTGCAGAAAGCTCGAAGGCAAAAGAGCTAGCCTGGAAAGCTGTTGCTCAGCCTCATCTGCCCATGGCACTGCTGGCACAGAGACACAGAGACTGGGGCTGCTTGCTTGTCTTGCCACCTCAAACTTCAGATGTATCATTGTGGGTCCATGCATGGGTCCTCCGGCAGCCCTGCTCTGAAAATGCGAACGTCTGCAGATAGATCGCAGGCAGAAAGAGCTAGCCTGGAAAGCTGTTGCTCAGCCTCATTTGCCCATGGCACTGCTCGCACAGAGGCACAGAGACTGGGGCTGCTTGCTTGTCTTGCCACCTCAAACTTCAAAAGTAGCTTTGGGTGTCCTTGAAGGAGGCCTCCGGCAGCCCTGCTCTGAAAATGCGAACGTCTGCAGATAGACCGCAGCCAGAAAGAGCTAGCCTGGAAAGCTGTTTCTCAGCCTCATTTGCCCATGGCACTGCTCGCACAGAGGCACAGAGACTGGGGCTGCTTGCTTGTCTTGCCACCTCAAACTTCAAACGTAGCTTGGGTGTTCGTGCCGGGTGCCTATGTAAGTCCTACTCTGAAAATGCGAACGTCTGCAGATAGCTCGCAGGCAGAAAGATCTAGCCTGGAAAGCTTTTGCTCAGCCTCATTTGCCCATAGCACTGCTCGCACAGAGCCACAGAGACTGGGGTTGCTTGCTTGTCTTGCCACCTCAAACTTCAAACGTAGTATTGGTCAGTTTTGCAGGGGGCCTCCAGCAGCCCTGCTCTGAAAATGTGAACGTCTGCAGATAGCTCGCAGCCAGAAAGAGCTAGCCTGCAAAGCTGTTGCTCAGCCTCATCTGCCCATGGCACTGGTCGCACAGAGGCACAGAGACTGGGGCTTCTTGCTTGTCTTGCCACCTCAAACTTCAAACGTGGCTTTGGGGGTCCGTGCAGGAGGCCTCCAGCAGCCCTGCTCTGAAAATGCGAACGTCTGCAGATAGCTCGCAGGCAGAAAGAGCTAGCCTGGAAAGCTGTTGCTCAGCCTCATCTGCCCATGGCACTGCTCGCACAGAGGCACAGAGACTGGGGCTGCTTGCTTGTCTTGCCCCCTCAAACTTGAAACGTAACTTAGGTGTTACGTGCCGTTCGCCTCCGGCAGCCCTGCTCTGAAAATGCGAACGTCTGCAGATAGCTCGCAGGCAGAAATTGCTAGCCTGGAAAGCTGTTGCTCAGCCTCATCTGCCCATGGCACTGCTCACACAGAGGCACAGAGACTGGGGCTGCTTGCTTGTCTTGCCCCCTCAAACTTCAGACATAACTTAGGCGGTCCATCACGGGCACCTCCAGCAGCCCTGCTCTGAAAATGCGAACGTCTACAGATAGCTCGCAGGCAGAAAGAGGTAGCCTGGAAAGCTGTTGCTCAGCCTCATCTGCCCATGGCACTGCTCGCACAGAGACACAGAGACTGGGGCTGCTTGCTTGTCTTGCCTCCCTCAAACTTCAAACGTAGATTTGGGGGTCCGTGCAGGGGGCCTGAAGCAACCCTGCTCCGAAAATGCGAACGTCTGCAGATAGCTTGCAGGCAGAAAAGCTGTTGCTCAGCCTCATTTGCCCATGGCACTGCTCCCACACAGGCACAGAGACTGGGGCTGCTTGCTTGTCTTGCCACCTTAAACTTCAGATGTATCATTCTGGGTCCATGCATGGGTCCTCCGGCAGCCCTGCTCTGAAAATGCGAACGTCTGCAGATAGCTCGCAGGCAGAAAGAGCTAGCCTGGAAAGCTGTTGCTCAGCCTCATCTGCCCATGGCTCCGCTCGCACAGAGGCACAGAGACTGGGGCTGCTCGCTTGTCTTGCCACCTCAAACTTCAAACGTATCTTTGAGGGTGCATGCATGGGTCCTGCGGCAGCCCTGCTCTGAAAATGCGAACGTCTGCAGATAGCTCGCAGCCAGAAAGAGCTAGCCTGGAAAGCTGTTTCTCAGCCTCATCTGCCCATGGCACTGCTCGCACAGAGGCACAGAGAGTGGGGCTGCTTGCTTGTCTTGCCCCCTCAAACTTCAGATGTATCATTCTGGGTCCGTGCACGTGTCATCCGGCAGCCCTGCTCTGAAAATGCGAACGTCTGCAGATAGCTCGCAGCCAGAAAGAGCTAGACTGGAAAGCTGTTGCTCAGCCTCATCTGCCCATGGCACTGCTCGCACAGAGGCACAGAGACTGGGGCTGCTTGCTTGTCTTGCCACCTCAAACTTCAAACGTAAGATTGGGCGTTTGTGCAGGGGGCCTCCAGCAGCCCTGCTCTGAAAATGCGAACGTCTGCAGAAAGCTCGCAGGCAAAAGAGCTAGCCTGGAAAGCTGTTGCTCAGCCTCATCTGCCCATGGCACTGCTCGCACAGAGGCACAGAGACTGGGGCTGCTTGCTTGTCTTGCCACCTCAAACTTCAAACGTAGCTTAGGTGGTCCGTGCTGGGCGCCTCGAGCAGCCCTGCTCTGAAAAGGCGAACGTCTGCACATAGCTCACAGCCAAAAAGAGCTAGCCTGGGAAGCTGTTGCTCAGCCTCATCTGCCCATGGCACTGCTCGCACAGAGGCACAGAGACTGGGGCTTCTTGCTTATCTTGCCACCTCAAACTTCAGATGTATCATTGTGGGTCCATGCATGGGTGCTCCGGCAGCCCTGCTCTGAAAATGAAAACGTCTGCAGATAGATCGCAGGCAGAAAGAGCTAGCCTGGAAAGCTGTTGCTCAGCCTCATCTGCCCATGGCACTGCTCGCACAGAGGCACAGAGACTGGGGCTGCTTGCTTGTCTTGCCACCTCAAACTTCAAACGTGGCTTTGGGTGTCCGTGAAGGAGGCCTCCGGCAGCCCTGCTCTTCAAAATGCGAACGTCTGCAGATAGCTCGCAGGCAGAAAGAGCTAGCCTGGAAAGCTGTTGCTCAGCCTCATCTGCCCATGGCACTGCTCGCACAGAGGCACAGAGACTGGGGCTGCTTGCTTGTCTTGCCACCTCAAACTTCAAACGTAGCTTGGGTGTTCGTGCCGGGTGCCTATGTAAGTCCTACTCTGAAAATGCGAACGTCTGCAGATAGCTCGCAGGCAGAAAGATCTAGCCTGGAAAGCTTTTGCTCAGCCTCATCTGCCCATAGCACTGCTCGCACAGAGCCACAGAGACTGGGGTTGCTTGCTTGTCTTGCCACCTCAAACTTCAAACGTAGTATTGGTCAGTTTTGCAGGGGGCCTCCAGCAGCCCTGCTCTGAAAATGCGAACGTCTGCAGATAGCTTGCAGGCAGAAATAGGTAGCCTGGAAAGCTGTTTCTCAGCCTCATCTGCCCATGGCACTGCTCGCACAGAGGCACAGAGACTGTGGCTGCTTGCTTGTCTTGCCCCCCTCAAACTTCAAACGTAGATTTGGGGGTCCGTGCAGGGGGCCTGAAGCAACCCTGCTCCTAAAATGCGAACGTCTGCAGATAGCTCGCAGGCAGAAAAGCTGTTGCTCAGCCTCATTTACCCATGGCACTACTCGCACAGAGGCACAGAGATTCGGGCTGCTTGCTTGTCTTGCCACCTCAAACTTCAAACGTAGCTTAGGTGGTTCGTGCCACCGTCCTCTGGCAGGCCTGCTCTGAAAATGCGAACGTCTACAGATAGCTCGCAGGCAGAAAGAGCTAGCCTGCAAAGCTGTTGCTCAGCCTCATCTGCCCATGGCACTGGTCGCACAGAGGCACAGAGAGTGGGGCTGCTTGCTTGTCTTGCTACCTCAAACTTCAAACGTGGCTTTGGGGGTCCGTGCAGGAGGCCTCCAGCAGCCCTGCTCTCAAAATGCGAACGTCTGCAGATACCTCGCAGCCAGAAAGAGCTAGCCTGGAAAGCTGTTGCTCAGCCTCATCTGCCCATGGCACTGCTCGCACAGAGGCACAGAGACTGGGGCTGCTTGCTTGTCTTGCCCCCTCAAACTTGAAACGTAGCTTAGGTGTTACGTGCCGTTCGCCTCCGGCAGCCCTGGTCTGAAAATGCGAACGTCTGCAGATAGCTCGCATACAGAAAGAGCTAGCCTGGAAAGCTGTTGCTCAGCGTCATTTGCCCATGGCACTGCTCGCACAGAGGCACAGAGACTGTGGCTGCTTGCTTGTCTTGTTACCTCAAGCTTCAAACGTAGCTTAAGTTGTCCGTGCATGGGGCCTCCGGCAGCCCTGCTCTGAAAATGCGAACGTCTGCAGATAGCTCGCAGGCAGAAAGAGCTAGCCTGGAAAGCTGTTGCTCAGCCTAATCTGCCCATGGCACTGCTCGCACAGAGGCACAGAGACTGTGGCTGCTTGCTTGTCTTGCCACCTCAAACTTCAAACGTAGATTTGGGGGTCCGTGCAGGGGGCCTGAAGCAACCCTGCTCCGAAAATGCGAACGTCTGCAGATAGCTCGCAGGCAGAAAAGCTGTTGCTCAGCCTCATTTGCACATGGCACTGCTCCCACACAGGCACAGAGACTGGGGCTGCTTGCTTGTCTTGCCCCCTCAAACTTCAGATGTATCATTCTGGGTCCATGCATGGGTCCTCCGGCAGCCCTGCTCTGAAAATGCGAACGTCTGCAGATAGCTCGCAGGCAGAAAGAGCTAGCCTGGAAAGCTGTTGCTCAGCCTCATCTGCCCATGGCACTGCTCGCACAGAGGCACAGAGACTGGGGCTGCTTGCTTGTCTTGCCCCCTCAAACTTCAGATGTATCATTCTGGGTCCGTACACGTGTCATCCGGCAGCCCTGCTCTGAAAATGCGAACGTCTGCAGATAGCTCGCAGCCAGAAAGAGCTAGACTGGAAAGCTGTTGCTCAGCCTCATCTGCCCATGGCACTGCTCGCACAGAGGCACAGAGACTGGGGCTGCTTGCTTGTCTTGCCACCTCAAACTTCAAACGTAGGATTGGGCGTTTGTGCAGGGGGCCTCCAGCAGCCCTGCTCTGAAAATGCGAACGTCTGCAGAAAGCTCGCAGGCAAAAGAGCAAGCCTGGAAAGCTGTTGCTCAGCCTCATCTGCCCATGGCACTGCTCGCACAGAGGCACAGAGACTGGGGCTGCTTGCTTGTCTTGCCACCTCAAACTTCAAACGTAGCTTAGGTGGTCCGTGCTGGGCGCCTCGAGCAGCCCTGCTCTGAAAAGGCGAACGTCTGCACATAGCTCACAGCCAAAAAGAGCTAGCCTGGGAAGCTGTTGCTCAGCCTCATCTGCCCATGGCACTGCTCGCACAGAGGCACAGAGACTGGGGCTTCTTGCTTATCTTGCCACCTCAAACTTCAGATGTATCATTGTGGGTCCATGCATGGGTGCTCCGGCAGCCCTGCTCTGAAAATGAAAACGTCTGCAGATAGCTCGCAGGCAGAAAGAGCTAGCCTGGAAAGCTGTTGCTCAGCCTCATCTGCCCATGGCACTGCTCGCACAGAGGCACAGAGACTGGGGCTGCTTGCTTGTCTTGCCACCTCAAACTTCAAACGTGGCTTTGGGTGTCCGTGAAGGAGGCCTCCGGCAGCCCTGCTCTTCAAAATGCGAACGTCTGCAGATAGCTCGCAGGCAGAAAGAGCTAGCCTGGAAAGCTGTTGCTCAGCCTCATCTGTCCATGGCACTGCTCGCACAGAGGCACAGAGACTGGGGCTGCTTGCTTGTCTTGCCACCTCAAACTTCAAACGTAGCTTGGGTGTTCGTGCCGGGTGCCTATGTAAGTCCTACTCTGAAAATGCGAACGTCTGCAGATAGCTCGCAGGCAGAAAAATCTAGCCTGGAAAGCTTTTGCTCAGCCTCATTTGCCCATAGCACTGCTCGCACAGAGCCACAGAGACTGGGGTTGCTTGCTTGTCTTGCCACCTCAAACTTCAAACGTAGTATTGGTCAGTTTTGCAGGGGGCCTCCAGCAGCCCTGCTCTGAAAATGCGAACGTCTGCAGATAGCTTGCAGGCAGAAATAGGTAGCCTGGAAAGCTGTTGCTCAGCCTCATCTGCCCATGGCACTGCTCGCACAGAGGCACAGAGACTGTGGCTGCTTGCTTGTCTTGCCCCCCTCAAACTTCAAACGTAGATTTGGGGGTCCGTGCAGGGGGCCTGAAGCAACCCTGCTCCTAAAATGCGAACGTCTGCAGATAGCTCGCAGGCAGAAAAGCTGTTGCTCAGCCTCATTTGCCCATGGCACTACTCGCACAGAGGCACAGAGATTCGGGCTGCTTGCTTGTCTTGCCACCTCAAACTTCAAACGTAGCTTAGGTGGTTCGTGCCGCCGTCCTCTGGCAGGCCTGCTCTGAAAATGCGAACGTCTACAGATAGCTCGCAGGCAGAAAGAGCTAGCCTGCAAAGCTGTTGCTCAGCCTCATCTGCCCATGGCACTGGTCGCACAGAGGCACAGAGAGTGGGGCTGCTTGCTTGTCTTGCTACCTCAAACTTCAAACGTGTCTTTGTGGGTCCGTGCAGGAGGCCTCCAGCAGCCCTGCTCTGAAAATGCGAACGTCTGCAGATAGCTCGCAGGCAGAAAGAGCTAGCCTGGAAAGCTGTTGCTCAGCCTCATCTGCCCATGGCACTGCTCGCACAGAGGCACAGAGACTGGGGCTGCTTGCTTGTCTTGCCCCCTCAAACTTGAAACGTAGCTTAGGTGTTACGTGCCGTTCGCCTCCGGCAGCCCTGGTCTGAAAATGCCAACGTCTGCAGATAGCTCGCAGGCAGAAAGAGCTAGCCTGGAAAGCTGTTGCTCAGCGTCATTTGCCCATGGCACTGCTCGCACAGAGGCACAGAGACTGTGGCTGCTTGCTTGTCTTGTTACCTCAAGCTTCAAACGTAGCTTAAGTTGTCCGTGCATGGGGCCTCCGGCAGCCCTGCTTTGAAAATGCGAACGTCTGCAGATAGCTCGCAGGCAGAAAGAGCTAGCCTGGAAAGCTGTTGCTCAGCCTAATCTGCCCATGGCACTGCTCGCACAGAGGCACAGAGACTGTGGCTGCTTGCTTGTCTTGCCCCCCTCAAACTTCAAACGTAGATTTGGGGGTCCGTGCAGGGGGCCTGAAGCAACCCTGCTCCGAAAATGCGAACGTCTGCAGATAGCTCGCAGGCAGAAAAGCTGTTGTTCAGCCTCATTTGCACATGGCACTGCTCGCACAGAGGCACAGAGACTGGGGCTGCTTGCTTGTCTTGCCCCCTCAAACTTCAGATGTATCATTCTGGGTCCATGCATGGGTCCTCCGGCAGCCCTGCTCTGAAAATGCGAACGTCTGCAGATAGCTCGCAGGCAGAAAGAGCTAGCCTGGAAAGCTGTTGCTCAGCCTCATCTGCCCATGGCACTGCTCGCACAGAGGCACAGAGACTGGGGCTGCTTGCTTGTCTTGCCCCCTCAAACTTCAGATGTATCATTCTGGGTCCGTACACGTGTCATCCGGCAGCCCTGCTCTGAAAATGCGAACGTCTACAGAAAGCTCGCAGGCAAAAGAGCTAGCCTGGAAAGCTGTTGCTCAGCCTCATCTGCCCATGGCACTGCTCGCACAGAGGCACAGAGACTGCGGCTGCTTGCTTGTCTTGCCACCTCAAACTTCAGCTGTATCTTTCTCGGTCCGTGCATGGGTCCTCTGGCAGCCCTGCTCTGAAAATGCGAACGTCTGCAGATAGCTCGCAGCCAGAAAGAGCTAGCCTGGAATGCTGTTGCTCAGCCTCATCTGCCCATGGCACTGCTCGCACAGAGGCACAGAGACTGTGGCTGCTTGCTTGTCTTGCCCCCCTCAAACTTCAAACGTAGATATGGGGGTCCGTGCAGGGGGCCTGAAGCAACCCTGCTCTGAAAATGCGAACGTCTGCAGATAGCTCGCAGGCACAAAAGCTGTTGCTCAGCCTCATTTGCCCATGGCACTGCTCGCACAGAGGCACAGAGACTGGGGCTGCTTGCTTGTCTTGCCACCTCAAACTTCAAACGTAGGATTGGGCGTTTGTGCAGGGGGCCTCCAGCAGCCCTGCTCTGAAAATGCGAACGTCTGCAGAAAGCTCGCAGGCAGAAGAGCTAGCCTGGAAAGCTGTTGCTCAGCCTCATCTGCCCATGGCACTGTTCGCACAGAGGCACAGAGACTGGGGCTGCTTGCTTGTCTTGCCCCCTCAAACTTCAGATGTATCATTTTGGGTCCGTGCACGTGTCATCCGGCAGCCCTGCTCTGAAAATGCGAACGTCTGCAGATAGCTCGCAGCCAGAAAGAGCTAGACTGGAAAGCTGTTGCTCAGCCTCATCTGCGCATGGCACTGTTCGCACAGAGGCACAGAGACTGGGGCTGCTTGCTTGTCTTGCCACCTCAAACTTCAAACGTAGGATTGGGCGTTTGTGCAGGGGGGCTCCAGCAGCCCTGCTCTGAAAATGCGAACGTCTGCAGAAAGCTCGCATGCAGAAGAGCTAGCCTGGAAAGCTGTTGCTCAGCCTCATCTGCCCATGGCACCGCTCGCACAGAGGCACAGAGACTGGGGCTGCTTGCTTGTCTTGCTACCTCAAACTTCAAACGTAGCTTAGGTGGTTCGTGCCGGGCGCCTCCGGCAGCGCTGCTCTGAAAATGCGAACGTCTGCACATAGCTCGCAGGCAGAAAGAGCTAGCCTGGAAAGCTGTTGCTCAGCCTCATCTGCAAATGGCACTGCTCGCACAGAGGCACAGAGATTCGGGCTGCTTGCTTGTCTTGCCACCTCAAACTTCAAACGTATCTTAGGTGGTTCATGCCGCGCTCCTCTGGCAGGACTGCTCTGAAAATAAGAACGTCTACAGATAGCTCGCAGGCAGAAAGAGCTAGCCTGGAAAGCTGTTGCTCAACCTCATCTGCCCACGGCACTGCTCGCACAGAGGCACAGAGACTGGGGCTGCTTGCTTGTCTTGCCACCACAAACTTCAAACGTAGTATTGGTCATTTTTGCAGGGGGCCTCCAGCAGCTCTGCTTTGAAAATGCGAACGTCTGCAGATAGCTCGCAGGCAGAAAGAGCTAGCCTGGAAAGCTGTTGCTCAGCCTCATCTGCCCATGGCACTGCTCGCACAGAGGCACAGAGACTGGGGCTGCTTGCTTGTCTTGCCCCCCTCAAACTTCAAACGTAGATTTGGGGGTCCGTGCAGGGGGCCTGAAGCAACCCTGCTCTGAAAATTCAAACGTCTGCATATAGCTCGCAGGCAGAAAGAGCTTGCCTGGAAAGCTGTTGCTCAGCCTCATCTGCCCATGGCACTGCTCGCACAGAGGCACAGAGACTGGGGCTGCTTGCTTGTCTTGCCACCTCAAACTTCAAACGTAGCTTAGGTGGTCCGTGCTGGGCGCCTCAAGCAGCCCTGCTCTGAAAAAGCGAACGTCTGCAGATAGCTCGCACCCAGAAAGAGTTAGCCTGGAAAGCTGTTGCTCAGCCTAATCTGCCCATGGCACTGCTCGCACAGAGGCACAGAGATTGGGGCTGCTTGCTTGTCTTGCCACCTCAAACTTCAAACTTAGGATTGGGCGTTTGTGCAGGGGGCCTCCAGCAGCCCTGCTCTGAAAATGCGAACGTCTGCAGAAAGCTCGCAGGCAGAAAGAGCTAGACTGGAATGCTGTTGCTCAGCCTCATCTGCGCATGGCACTGCTCGCACAGAGGCACAGAGACTGGGGCTGCTTGCTTGTCTTGCCCCCTCAAACTTCAAACGTAGGATTGGGCGTTTGTGCAGGGGGCCTCCAGCAGCCCTGCTCTGAAAATGCGAACATCTGCAGAAAGCTCGCATGCAGAAGAGCTAGCCTGGAAAGCTGTTGCTCAGCCTCATCTGCCCATGGCACCGCTCGCACAGAGGCACAGAGACTGGGGCTGCTTGCTTGTCTTGCTACCTCAAACTTCAAACGTAGCTTAGGTGGTTCGTGCCGGGCGCCTCCGGCAGCGCTGCTCTGAAAATGCGAACGTCTGCACATAGCTCGCAGGCAGAAAGAGGTAGCCTGGAAAGCTGTTGCTCAGCCTCATCTGCAAATGGCACTGCTCGCACAGAGGCACAGAGAGTGGGGCTGCTTGCTTGTCTTGCCACCTCAAACTTCAAAAGTATCTTAGGTGGTTCATGCCGCGCTCCTCTGGCAGGACTGCTCTGAAAATAAGAACGTCTGCAGATAGCTCGTAGGCAGAAAGAGCTAGCCTGGAAAGCTGTTGCTCAGCCTCATCTGCCCACGGCACTGCTCGCACAGAGGCACAGAGACTGGGGCTGCTTGCTTGTCTTGCCACCACAAACTTCAAACGTAGTATTGGTCAGTTTTGCAGGGGGCCTCCAGCAGCCCTGCTTTGAAAATGCGAACGTCTGCAGATAGCTCGCAGGCAGAAAGAGCTAGCCTGGAAAGCTGTTGCTCAGCCTCATCTGCCCATGGCACTGCTCGCACAGAGGCACAGAGACTGTGGCTGCTTGCTTGTATTGCCCCCCTCAAACTTCAAACGTAGATTTGGGGGTCCGTGCAGGGGGCCTGAAGCAACCCTGCTCTGAAAATTCAAACGTCTGCATATAGCTCGCAGGCAGAAAGAGCTTGCCTGGAAAGCTGTTGCTCAGCCTCATCTGCCCATGGCACTGCTCGCACAGAGGCACAGAGACTGGGGGTGCTTGCTTGTCTTGCCACCTCAAACTTGAGACGTATCTCTGGTGGTCCGTGACAGCCGCCTCAGGCAGCCCTGCTCTGAAAACGCGAACGTCTGCAGATAGCTCGCAGGCAGAAACAGCTAGCCTGGAAAGCCGTTGCTCAGCCTCATCTGCCCATGGCACTGCTCGCACAGAGGCACAGAGACTTTGGCTGCTTGCTTGTCTTCCTACCTCAAACTTGAAACATATATTAGGTGGTTCATGCCTTGCGCCTTCCGCAGCTCTGTTACGAAAATGCGAATGTCTGCAGATAGCTCGCAGCCAGAAAGAGCTAGCCTGGAAAGCTGTTGCTCAGCCTCATCTGCCCATGGCACTGCTCGCAAAGAGGCACAGAGACTGGGGCTGCTTGCTTGTCTTGCCCCCTCCAACTTCAAACGTATCTTAGGTGGTCCATGCCGGGCACCTACGGCAGCCCTGCTCTGAAAAAGCAAACGTCTGCAGGTAGCTCGGAGACAGAAAGAGCTAGCCTGTAAAGCTGTTGCTCAGCCTCATCTGCCCATGGCACTGCTCGCACAGAGGCACAGAGACTCCGGATGATTGCTTGTCTTGCCCCCTCAAACTTCAGACTTAGGTTTGGGGGTCCATGACGAGCGCCTCCAGCAGCCCTGCTCTGAAAATGCGAACGTCTGCAGAAAGTTCGCAGGCAGAAGAGCTAGCCTGGAAAGCTGTTGCTCAGCCTCATCTGCCCATGGCACTGCTCGCACAGAGGCACAGAGACTGTGGCTGCTTGCTTGTCTTGCCCCCTCAAAATTCAGATGTATCATTCTGGGTCCGTGCATGTGTCATCCGGCAGCCCTGCTCTGAAAATGCGAACGTCTGCAGATAGCTCGCAGCCAGAAAGAGCTAGCCTGGAATGCTGTTGCTCAGCCTCATCTGCCCATGGCACTGCTCGCACAGAGGCACAGAGACTGTGGCTGCTTGCTTGTCTTGCCCCCCTCAAACTTCAAACGTAGATATGGGGGTCCGTGCAGGGGGCCTGAAGCAACCCTGCTCTGAAAATGCGAACGTCTGCAGATAGCTCGCAGGCACAAAAGCTGTTGCTCAGCCTCATCTGCCCATGGCACTGCTCGCACAGAGGCACAGAGACTGGGGCTGCTTGCTTGTCTTGCCACCTCAAACTTCAAACGTAGGATTGGGCGTTTGTGCAGGGGGCCTCCAGCAGCCCTGCTCTGAAAATGCGAACGTCTGCAGAAAGCTCGCAGGCAGAAGAGCTAGCCTGGAAAGCTGTTGCTCAGCCTCATCTGCCCATGGCACTGTTCGCACAGAGGCACAGAGAGTGGGGCTGCTTGCTTGTCTTGCCCCCTCAAACTTCAGATGTATCATTTTGGGTCCGTGCATGTGTCATCCGGCAGCCCTGCTCTGAAAATGCGAACGTCTGCAGATAGCTCGCAGCCAGAAAGAGCTAGACTGGAAAGCTGTTGCTCAGCCTCATCTGCGCATGGCACTGTTCGCACAGAGGCACAGAGACTGGGGCTGCTTGCTTGTCTTGCCACCTCAAACTTCAAACGTAGGATTGGGCGTTTGTGCAGGGGGGCTCCAGCAGCCCTGCTCTGAAAATGCGAACGTCTGCAGAAAGCTCGCATGCAGAAGAGCTAGCCTGGAAAGCTGTTGCTCAGCCTCATCTGCCCATGGCACTGCTCGCACAGAGGCACAGAGACTGGGGCTGCTTGCTTGTCTTGCTACCTCAAACTTCAAACGTAGCTTAGGTGGTTCGTGCCGGGCGCCTCCGGCAGCGCTGCTCTGAAAATGCGAACGTCTGCCCATAGCTCGCAGGCAGAAAGAGCTAGCCTGGAAAGCTGTTGCTCAGCCTCATCTGCAAATGGCACTGCTCGCACAGAGGCACAGAGATTCGGGCTGCTTGCTTGTCTTGCCACCTCAAACTTCAAACGTATCTTAGGTGGTTCATGCCGCGCTCCTCTGGCAGGACTGCTCTGAAAATAAGAACGTCTACAGAAAGCTCGCAGGCAGAAAGAGCTAGCCTGGAAAGCTGTTGCTCAACCTCATCTGCCCACGGCACTGCTCGCACAGAGGCACAGAGACTGGGGCTGCTTGCTTGTCTTGCCACCACAAACTTCAAACGTACTATTGGTCAGTTTTGCAGGGGGCCTCCAGCAGCTCTGCTTTGAAAATGCGAACGTCTGCAGATAGCTCGCAGGCAGAAAGAGCTAGCCTGGAAAGCTGTTGCTCAGCCTCATCTGCCCATGGCACTGCTCGCACAGAGGCACAGAGACTGGGTCTGCTTGCTTGTCTTGCCCCCCTCAAACTTCAAACGTAGATTTGGGGGTCCGTGCAGGGGGCCTGAAGCAACCCTGCTCTGAAAATTCAAACGTCTGCATATAGCTCGCAGGCAGAAAGAGCTTGCCTGGAAAGCTGTTGCTCAGCCTCATCTGCCCATGGCACTGCTCGCACAGAGGCACAGAGACTGGGGGTGCTTGCTTGTCTTGCCACCTCAAACTTGAGACGTATCTCTGGTGGTCCGTGACAGCCGCCTCAGGCAGCCCTGCTCTGAAAATGCGAACGTCTGCCCATAGCTCACAGGCAGAAAGACCTAGCCTAGAAAGCTGTTGCTCAGCCTAATCTGCCCATGGCACTGCTCGCACAGAGGCACAGAGAGTGGGGCTGCTTGCTTGTTTTGCCCCCTGAAACTTCAGATGTATCATTCTGGGTCCATGCAAGTGTCCTCTGGCAGCCCTGCTCTGAAAATGCGAACGTCTGCAGATAGCTGGCAGCCAGAAGGGGCTAGCCTGGAAAGCTGTTTCTCAGCCTCATCTGCCCATGGCACTGCTCGCACAGAGGCACAGAGACTGGGGCTGCTTGCTTGTCTTGCCCCCTCAAACTTGAAACGTAGCTTAGGTGTCACGTGCCGTTCGCCTCCGGCAGCCCTGGTCTGAAAATGCGAACGTCTGCAGATAGCTCGCAGGCAGAAAGAGCTAGCCTGGAAAGCTGTTGCTCAGCGTCATTTGCCCATGGCACTGCTCGCACAGACGCACAGAGACTGTGGCTGCTTGCTTGTCTTGTTACCTCAAGCTTCAAACGTAGCTTAAGTTGTCCGTGCATGGGGCCTCCGGCAGCCCTGCTTTGAAAATGCGAACGTCTGCAGATAGCTCGCAGGCAGAAAGAGCTAGCCTGGAAAGCTGTTGCTCAGCCTCATCTGCCCATGGCACTGCTCGCACAGAGGCACAGAGACTGTGGCTGCTTGCTTGTCTTGCCCCCCTCAAACTTCAAACGTAGATTTGGGGGTCCGTGCAGGGGGCCTGAAGCAACCCTGCTCCGAAAATGCGAACGTCTGCAGAGAGCTCGCAGGCAGAAAAGCTGTTGCTCAGCCTCATTTGCCCATGGCACTGCTCCCACACAGGCACAGAGACTGGGGCTGCTTGCTTGTCTTGCCCCCTCAAACTTCAGATGTATCATTCTGGGTCCATGCATGGGTCCTCCGGCAGCCCTGCTCTGAAAATGCGAACGTCTGCAGATAGCTCGCAGGCAGAAAGAGCTAGCCTGGAAAGCTGTTGCTCAGCCTCATCTGCCCATGGCACTGCTCGCACAGAGGCACAGAGACTGGGGCTGCTCGCTTGTCTTGCCACCTCAAACTTCAAACGTATCTTTGAGGGTCCGTGCATGGGTCCTCCGGTAGCCCTGCTCTGAAAATGCGAACGTCTGCAGATAGTTCGCAGCCAGAAAGAGCTAGCCTGGAAAGCTGTTTCTCAGCCTCATCTGCCCATGGCAGTGCTCGCACAGAGGCACAGAGACTGTGGCTGCTTGCTTGTCTTGCCCCCTCAAACTTCAGATGTATCATTCTGGGTCCGTGCACGTGTCATCCGGCAGCCCTGCTCTGAAAATGCGAACGTCTACAGAAAGCTCGCAGGCAAAAGAGCTAGCCTGGAAAGCTGTTGCTCAGCCTCATCTGCCCATGGCACTGCTCGCACAGAGGCACAGAGACTGGGGCTGCTTGCTTGTCTTGCCACCTCAAACTTCAAACGTAGCTTAGGTGGTCCGTGCTGGGCGCCTCAAGCAGCCCTGCTCTGAAAAAGCGAACGTCTGCAGATAGCTCGCAGGCAGAAAGAGCTAGCCTGGAAAGCTGTTGCTCAGCCTCATCTGCCCATGGCACTGCTCGCACAGAGGCACAGAGACTGGGGCTGCTTGCTTGTCTTGCCACCTCAAACTTCAGCTGTATCTTTCTCGGTCCGTGCATGGGTCCTCTGGCAGCCCTGCTCTGAAAATGCGAACGTCTGCAGATAGCTCGCAGGCAGAAAGAGCTAACCTGGAAAGCTGTTGCTCAGCCTCATCTGCCCATGGCACTGCTCGCACAGAGGCACAGAGACTGTGGCTGCTTGCTTGTCTTGCCCCCCTCAAACTTCAAACGTAGATATGGGTGTCCGTGCAGGGGGCCTGAAGCAACCCTGCTCTGAAAATGCGAACGTCTGCAGATAACTCGCAGGCAGAAAAGATGTTGCTCAGCCTCATTTGCCCATGGCACTGCTCGCACAGAGACACAGAGACTGCGGATGATTGCTTGTCTTGCCACCTCTAACTTGAGACGTATCTCTGGTGGTCCGTGACGGCCGCCTCAGGCAGCCCTGCTCTGAAAATGCGAACGTCTGCCCATAGCTCACAGGCAGAAAGAGTTAGCCTGGAAAGCTGTTGCTCAGCCTCATCTGCCCACGGCACTGCTCGCACAGAGGCACAGAGACTGGGGCTGCTTGCTTGTCTTGCCACCACAAACTTCAAACGTAGTATTGGTCAGTTTTGCAGGGGGCCTCCAGCAGCCCTGCTTTGAAAATGCGAACGTTAGCAGATAGCTCGCAGGCAGAAAGAGCTAGCCTGGAAAGCTGTTGCTCAGCCTCATCTGCCCATGGCACTGCTCGCACAGAGGCACAGAGACTGTGGCTGCTTGCTTGTCTTGCCCCCCTCAAACTTCAAACGTAGATTTGGGGGTCCGTGCAGGGGGCCTGAAGCAACCCTGCTCTGAAAATTCAAACGTCTGCATATAGCTCGCAGGCAGAAAGAGCTAGCCTGGAAAGATGTTGCTCAGCCTCATCTGCCCATGGCACTGCTCGCACAGGCACAGACACTGGGGCTGCTTGCTTGTCTTGCCATCTCAAACTTCAAACGTAGCTTTGGAAGTCAGTGCAGTCGACCTCCTTCAGACCTGATCTGAAAATGCGAACGTCTGCAGATAGATCGCAGCCAGAAAGAGCTAGCCTGGAAAGCTGTTGCTCAGCGTCATTTGCCCATGGCACTGCTCGCAGAGAGGCACAGAGACTGGGGCTGCTTGCTTGTCTTGCCCCCTCAAACTTCAGACATAACTTAGGCGGTCCATCACGGGCACCTCCAGGAGGCCTGCTCTGAAAATGCGAATGTCTGCAGATAGCTCGCAGGCAGAAAGAGCTAGCCTGGAAAGCTGTTGCTCAGCCTCATCTGCCCATGGCACTGCTCGCACAGAGGCACAGAAACTTTGGCTGCTTGCTTGTCTTGCTACCTCAAACTTAAAACATATATTAGGTGGTCCATGCCGGGCGCCTTCGGCAGCTCTGTTCCGAAAATGCTAATGTCTGCAGATAGCTCGCAGCCAGAAAGAGCTAGCCTGGAAGGCTGTTGCTCAGCCTCATCTGCCCATGGCACTGCTCGCACAGAGGCACAGAGACTGGGGCTGCTTGCTTGTCTTGCCCCCTCCAACTTCAAACGTAGCTTAGGTGGTCCATGCCGGGCACCTACGGTACCCCTGCTCTGAAAATGCGAACGTCTGCAGATAGCTCGCAGGCACAAAAGCTGTTGCTCAGCCTCGTTTGCCCATGGCACTGCTCGCACAGAGGCACAGAGACTGGGGCTGCTTGCTTGTCTTGCCACCTCAAACTTCAAACGTAGGATTGGGCGTTTGTGCAGGGGGCCTCCAGCAGCCCTGCTCTGAAAATGCGAACGTCTGCAGAAAGCTCGCAGGCAGAAGAGCTAGCCTGGAAAGCTGTTGCTCAGCCTCATCTGCCCATGGCACTGTTCGCACAGAGGCACAGAGACTGGGGCTGCTTGCTTGTCTTGCCCCCTCAAACTTCAGATGTATCATTTTGGGTCCGTGCATGTGTCATCCGGCAGCCCTGCTCTGAAAATGCGAACGTCTGCAGATAGCTCGCAGCCAGAAAGAGCTAGACTGGAAAGCTGTTGCTCAGCCTCATCTGCGCATGGCACTGTTCGCACAGAGGCACAGAGACTGGGGCTGCTTGCTTGTCTTGCCACCTCAAACTTCAAACGTATCTTAGGTGGTTCATGCCGCGCTCCTCTGGCAGGACTGCTCTGAAAATAAGAACGTCTACAGATAGCTCGCAGGCAGAAAGAGCTAGCCTGGAAAGCTGTTGCTCAACCTCACCTGCCCACGGCACTGCTCGCACAGAGGCACAGAGACTGGGGCTGCTTGCTTGTCTTGCCACCACAAACTTCAAACGTAGTATTGGTCAGTTTTGCAGGGGGCCTCCAGCAGCCCTGCTTTGAAAATGCGAACGTCTGCAGATAGCTCGCAGGCAGAAAGAGCTAGCCTGGAAAGCTGTTGCTCAGCCTCATCTGCCCATGGCACTGCTCGCACAGAGGCACAGAGACTGGGGGTGCTTGCTTGTCTTGCCACCTCAAACTTGAGACGTATCTCTGGTGGTCCGTGACAGCCGCCTCAGGCAGCCCTGCTCTGAAAATGCGAACGATTGCAGATAGCTCACAGGCAGAAAGACCTAGCCTAGAAAGCTGTTGCTCAGCCTAATCTGCCCATGGCACTGCTCGCACAGAGGCACAGAGAGTGGGGCTGCTTGCTTGTTTTGCCCCCTGAAACTTCAGATGTATCATTCTGGGTCCATGCAAGTGTCCTCTGGCAGCCCTGCTCTGAAAATGCGAACGTCTGCAGATAGTTGGCAGCCAGAAGGGGCTAGCCTGGAAAGCTGTTTCTCAGCCTCATCTGCCCATGGCACTGCTCGCACAGAGGCACAGAGACTGGGGCTGCTTGCTTGTCTTGCCCCCTCAAACTTGAAACGTAGCTTAGGTGTCACGTGCCGTTCGCCTCCGGCAGCCCTGGTCTGAAAATGCGAACGTCTGCAGATAGCTCGCAGGCAGAAAGAGCTAGCCTGGAAAGCTGTTGCTCAGCGTCATTTGCCCATGGCACTGCTCGCACAGACGCACAGAGACTGTGGCTGCTTGCTTGTCTTGCCCCCCTCAAACTTCAAACGTAGATTTGGGGGTCCGTGCAGGGGGCCTGAAGCAACCCTGCTCCGAAAATGCGAACGTCTGCAGATAGCTCGCAGGCAGAAAAGCTGTTGCTCAGCCTCATTTGCCCATGGCACTGCTCCCACACAGGCACAGAGACTGGGGCTGCTTGCTTGTCTTGCCCCCTCAAACTTCAAACGTATCTTTGAGGGTCCGTGCATGGGTCCTCCGGTAGCCCTGCTCTGAAAATGCGAACGTCTGCAGATAGTTCGCAGCCAGAAAGAGCTAGCCTGGAAAGCTGTTTCTCAGCCTCATCTGCCCATGGCAGTGCTCGCACAGAGGCACAGAGACTGTGGCTGCTTGCTTGTCTTGCCCCCTCAAACTTCAGATGTATCATTCTGGGTCCGTGCACGTGTCATCCGGCAGCCCTGCTCTGAAAATGCGAACGTCTACAGAAAGCTCGCAGGCAAAAGAGCTAGCCTGGAAAGCTGTTGCTCAGCCTCATCTGCCCATGGCACTGCTCGCACAGAGGCACAGAGACTGGGGCTGCTTGCTTGTCTTGCCACCTCAAACTTCAAACGTAGCTTAGGTGGTCCGTGCTGGGCGCCTCAAGCAGCCCTGCTCTGAAAAAGCGAACGTCTGCAGATAGCTCGCAGGCAGAAAGAGCTAGCCTGGAAAGCTGTTGCTCAGCCTCATCTGCCCATGGCACTGCTCGCACAGAGGAACAGAGACTGGGGCTGCTTGCTTGTCTTGCCACCTCAAACTTCAGCTGTATCTTTCTCGGTCCGTGCATGGGTCCTCTGGCAGCCCTGCTCT
Source organism: Opisthocomus hoazin (assembly GCF_030867145.1). Classification (NCBI taxonomy): domain Eukaryota; kingdom Metazoa; phylum Chordata; class Aves; order Opisthocomiformes; family Opisthocomidae; genus Opisthocomus; species Opisthocomus hoazin. The sequence goes on along the minus strand of NC_134438.1, from coordinate 1,344,419 downwards.
GAAAATGCGAACGTCTGCAGATAGCTCGCAGCCAGAAAGAGCTAACCTGGAAAGCTGTTGCTCAGCCTCATCTGCCCATGGCACTGCTCGCACAGAGGCACAGAGACTGTGGCTGCTTGCTTGTCTTGCCCCCCTCAAACTTCAAACGTAGATATGGGGGTCCGTGCAGGGGGCCTGAAGCAACCCTGCTCTGAAAATGCGAACGTCTGCAGATAGCTCGCAGGCAGAAAAGATGTTGCTCAGCCTCATTTGCCCATGGCACTGCTCGCACAGAGACACAGAGACTGCGGATGATTGCTTGTCTTGCCACCTCTAACTTGAGACGTATCTCTGGTGGTCCGTGACGGCCGCCTCAGGCAGCCCTGCTCTGAAAATGCGAACGTGTGCCCATAGCTCACAGGCAGAAAGAGTTAGCCTGGAAAGCTGTTGCTCAGCCTAATCTGCCCATGGCACTGCTCGCACAGAGGCACAGAGACTGGGGCTGCTTGCTTGTCTTGCCACCTCAAACTTCAAACGTAGGATTGGGCGTTTGTGCAGGGGGCCTCCAGCAGCCCTGCTCTGAAAATGCGAACGTCTGCAGAAAGCTCGCAGGCAGAAAGAGCTAGCCTGGAAAGCTGTTGCTCAGCCTCATCTGCGCATGGCACTGCTCGTACAGAGGCACAGAGACTGGGGCTGCTTGCTTGTCTTGCCACCTCAAACTTCAAACGTAGGATTGGGCGTTTGTGCAGGGGGCCTCCAGCAGCCCTGCTCTGAAAATGCGAACATCTGCAGAAAGCTCGCATGCAGAAGAGCTAGCCTGGAAAGCTGTTGCTCAGCCTCATCTGCCCATGGCACCGCTCGCACAGAGGCACAGAGACTGGGGCTGCTTGCTTGTCTTGCTACCTCAAACTTCAAACGTAGCTTAGGTGGTTCGTGCCGGGCGCCTCCGGCAGCGCTGCTCTGAAAATGCGAACGTCTGCACATAGCTCGCAGGCAGAAAGAGGTAGCCTGGAAAGCTGTTGCTCAGCCTCATCTGCAAATGGCACTGCTCGCACAGAGGCACAGAGATTCGGGCTGCTTGCTTGTCTTGCCACCTCAAACTTCAAAAGTATCTTAGGTGGTTCATGCCGCGCTCCTCTGGCAGGACTGCTCTGAAAATAAGAACGTCTGCAGATAGCTCGTAGGCAGAAAGAGCTAGCCTGGAAAGCTGTTGCTCAGCCTCATCTGCCCACGGCACTGCTCGCACAGAGGCACTGAGACTGGGGCTGCTTGCTTGTCTTGCCACCACAAACTTCAAACGTAGTATTGGTCAGTTTTGCAGGGGGCCTCCAGCAGCCCTGCTTTGAAAATGCGAACGTCTGCAGATAGCTCGCAGGCAGAAAGAGCTAGCCTGGAAAGCTGTTGCTCAGCCTCATCTGCCCATGGCAGTGCTCGCACAGAGGCACAGAGACTGTGGCTGCTTGCTTGTCTTGCCCCCCTCAAACTTCAAACGTAGATTTGGGGGTCCGTGCAGGGGGCCTGAAGCAACCCTGCTCTGAAAATTCAAACGTCTGCATATAGCTCGCAGGCAGAAAGAGCTTGCCTGGAAAGCTGTTGCTCAGCCTCATCTGCCCATGGCACTGCTCGCACAGAGGCACAGAGACTGGGGCTGCTTGCTTGTCTTGCCACCTCAAACTTGAGACGTATCTCTGGTGGTCCGTGACAGCCGCCTCAGGCAGCCCTGCTCTGAAAACGCGAACGTCTGCCCATAGCTCACAGGCAGAAAGACCTAGCCTAGAAAGCTGTTGCTCAGCCTCGTTTGCCCATGGCACTGCTCGCACAGAGGCACAGAGACTGGGGCTGCTTGCTTGTCTTGCCACCTCAAACTTCAAACGTAGGATTGGGCGTTTGTGCAGGGGGCCTCCAGCAGCCCTGCTCTGAAAATGCGAACGTCTGCAGAAAGCTCGCAGGCAGAAGAGCTAGCCTGGAAAGCTGTTGCTCAGCCTCATCTGCCCATGGCACTGTTCGCACAGAGGCACAGAGACTGGGGCTGCTTGCTTGTCTTGCCCCCTCAAACTTCAGATGTATCATTTTGGGTCCGTGCATGTGTCATCCGGCAGCCCTGCTCTGAAAATGCGAACGTCTGCAGATAGCTCGCAGGCACAAAGAGCTGGACTGGAAAGCTGTTGCTCAGCCTCGTCTGCGCATGGCACTGTTCGCACAGAGGCACAGAGACTGGGGCTGCTTGCTTGTCTTGCCACCTCAAACTTCAAACGTAGGATTGGGCGTTTGTGCAGGGGGCCTCCAGCAGCCCTGCTCTGAAAATGCGAACGTCTGCACATAGCTCGCAGGCAGAAAGAGGTAGCCTGGAAAGCTGTTGCTCAGCCTCATCTGCAAATGGCACTGCTCGCACAGAGGCACAGAGATTCGGTCTGCTTGCTTGTCTTGCCACCTCAAACTTCAAACGTATCTTAGGTGGTTCATGCCGCGCTTCTCTGGCAGGACTGCTCTGAAAATAAGAACGTCTACAGATAGCTCGCAGGCAGAAAGAGCTAGCCTGGAAAGCTGTTGCTCAACCTCATCTGCCCACGGCACTGCTCGCACAGAGGCACAGAGACTGGGGCTGCTTGCTTGTCTTGCCACCACAAACTTCAAACGTAGTATTGGTCAGTTTTGCAGGGGGCCTCCAGCAGCCCTGCTTTGAAAATGCGAACGTCTGCAGATAGCTCGCAGGCAGAAAGAGCTAGCCTGGAAAGCTGTTGCTCAGCCTCATCTGCCCATGGCACTGCTCGCACAGAGGCACAGAGACTGGGGGTGCTTGCTTGTCTTGCCACCTCAAACTTGAGACGTATCTCTGGTGGTCCGTGACAGCCGCCTCAGGCAGCCCTGCTCTGAAAATGCGAACGTCTGCCCATAGCTCACAGGCAGAAAGACCTAGCCTAGAAAGCTGTTGCTCAGCCTAATCTGCCCATGGCACTGCTCGCACAGAGGCACAGAGAGTGGGGCTGCTTGCTTGTTTTGCCCCCTGAAACTTCAGATGTATCATTCTGGGTCCATGCAAGTGTCCTCTGGCAGCCCTGCTCTGAAAATGCGAACGTCTGCAGATAGTTGGCAGCCAGAAGGGGCTAGCCTGGAAAGCTGTTTCTCAGCCTCATCTGCCCATGGCACTGCTCGCACAGAGGCACAGAGACTGGGGCTGCTTGCTTGTCTTGCCCCCTCAAACTTGAAACGTAGCTTAGGTGTCACGTGCCGTTCGCCTCCGGCAGCCCTGGTCTGAAAATGCGAACGTCTGCAGATAGCTCGCAGGCAGAAAGAGCTAGCCTGGAAAGCTGTTGCTCAGCGTCATTTGCCCATGGCACTGCTCGCACAGACGCACAGAGACTGTGGCTGCTTGCTTGTCTTGCCCCCCTCAAACTTCAAACGTAGATTTGGGGGTCCGTGCAGGGGGCCTGAAGCAACCCTGCTCCGAAAATGCGAACGTCTGCAGATAGCTCGCAGGCATAAAAGCTGTTGCTCAGCCTCATTTGCCCATGGCACTGCTCCCACACAGGCACAGAGACTGGGGCTGCTTGCTTGTCTTGCCCCCTCAAACTTCAGATGTATCATTCTGGGTCCATGCATGGGTCCTCCGGCAGCCCTGCTCTGAAAATGCGAACGTCTGCAGATAGCTCGCAGGCAGAAAGAGCTAGCCTGGAAAGCTGTTGCTCAGCCTCATCTGCCCATGGCACTGCTCGCACAGAGGCACAGAGACTGGGGCCGCTCGCTTGTCTTGCACCTCAAACTTCAAACGTATCTTTGAGGGTCCATGCATGGGTCCTCCGGTAGCCCTGCTCTGAAAATGCGAACGTCTGCAGATAGTTCGCAGCCAGAAAGAGCTAGCCTGGAAAGCTTTTTCTCAGCCTCATCTGCCCATGGCAGTGCTCACACAGAGGCACAGAGACTGTGGCTGCTTGCTTGTCTTGCCCCCTCAAACTTCAGATGTATCATTCTGGGTCCGTGCACGTGTCATCCGGCAGCCCTGCTCTGAAAATGCGAACGTCTACAGAAAGCTCGCAGGCAAAAGAGCTAGCCTGGAAAGCTGTTGCTCAGCCTCATCTGCCCATGGCACTGCTCGCACAGAGGCACAGAGACTGGGGCTGCTTGCTTGTCTTGCCACCTCAAACTTCAAACGTAGCTTAGGTGGTCCGTGCTGGGCGCCTCAAGCAGCCCTGCTCTGAAAAAGCGAACGTCTGCAGATAGCTCGCACCCAGAAAGAGCTAGCCTGGAAAGCTGTTGCTCAGCCTCATCTGCCCATGGCACTGCTCGCACAGAGGCACAGAGACTGGGGCTGCTTGCTTGTCTTGCCACCTCAAACTTCAGCTGTATCTTTCTCGGTCCGTGCATGGGTCCTCTGGCAGCCCTGCTCTGAAAATGCGAACGTCTGCAGATAGCTCGCAGCCAGAAAGAGCTAACCTGGAACGCTGTTGCTCAGCCTCATCTGCCCATGGCACTGCTCGCACAGAGGCACAGAGACTGGGGCTGCTTGCTTGTCTTGCCCCCTCAAACTTGAAACGTAGCTTAGGTGTCACGTGCCGTTCGCCTCCGGCAGCCCTGGTCTGAAAATGCGAACGTCTGCAGATAGCTCGCAGGCAGAAAGAGCTAGCCTGGAAAGCTGTTGCTCAGCGTCATTTGCCCATGGCACTGCTGGCACAGAGGCACAGAGACTGTGGCTGCTTGCTTGTCTTGCCCCCCTCAAACTTCAAACGTAGATTTGGGGGTCCGTGCAGGGGGCCTGAAGCAACCCTGCTCCGAAAATGCGAACGTCTGCAGATAGCTCGCAGGCATAAAAGCTGTTGCTCAGCCTCATTTGCCCATGGCACTGCTCCCACACAGGCACAGAGACTGGGGCTGCTTGCTTGTCTTGCCCCCTCAAACTTCAGATGTATCATTCTGGGTCCATGCATGGGTCCTCCGGCAGCCCTGCTCTGAAAATGCGAACGTCTGCAGATAGCTCGCAGGCAGAAAGAGCTAGCCTGGAAAGCTGTTGCTCAGCCTCATCTGCCCATGGCACTGCTCGCACAGAGGCACAGAGACTGGGGCCGCTCGCTTGTCTTGCCACCTCAAACTTCAAACGTATCTTTGAGGGTCCGTGCATGGGTCCTCCGGTAGCCCTGCTCTGAAAATGCGTACGTCTGCAGATAGTTCGCAGCCAGAAAGAGCTAGCCTGGAAAGCTTTTTCTCAGCCTCATCTGCCCATGGCAGTGCTCACACAGAGGCACAGAGACTGTGGCTGCTTGCTTGTCTTGCCCCCTCAAACTTCAGATGTATCATTCTGGGTCCGTGCACGTGTCATCCGGCAGCCCTGCTCTGAAAATGCGAACGTCTACAGAAAGCTCGCAGGCAAAAGAGCTAGCCTGGAAAGCTGTTGCTCAGCCTCATCTGCCCATGGCACTGCTCGCACAGAGGCACAGAGACTGGGGCTGCTTGCTTGTCTTGCCACCTCAAACTTCAAACGTAGCTTAGGTGGTCCGTGCTGGGCGCCTCAAGCAGCCCTGCTCTGAAAAAGCGAACGTCTGCAGATAGCTCGCACCCAGAAAGAGCTAGCCTGGAAAGCTGTTGCTCAGCCTCATCTGCCCATGGCACTGCTCGCACAGAGGCACAGAGACTGGGGCTGCTTGCTTGTCTTGCCACCTCAAACTTGAGACGTATCTCTGGTGGTCCGTGACAGCCGCCTCAGGCAGCCCTGCTCTGAAAACGCGAACGTCTGCCCATAGCTCACAGGCAGAAAGACCTAGCCTAGAAAGCTGTTGCTCAGCCTAATCTGCCCATGGCACTGCTCGCACAGAGGCACAGAGAGTGGGGCTGCTTGCTTGTTTTGCCCCCTGAAACTTCAGATGTATCATTCTGGGTCCATGCAAGGGTCCTCCGGCAGCCCTGCTCTGAAAATGCGAACGTCTGCAGATAGCTCGCAGGCAGAAAGAGCTAGCCTGGAAAGCTGTTGCTCAGCCTCATCTGCCCATGGCACTGCTCACACAGAGGCACAGAGACTGGGGCTGCTCGCTTGTCTTGCCACCTCAAACTTCAAACGTATCTTTGGGGGTCCGTGCAGTCGACCTGCGTCAGACCTGATCTGAAAATGCGAACGTCTGCATATAGCTCGCAGCCACAGAGAGCTAGCCTGGAAAGCTGTTGCTCAGCCTCATTTGCCCATGGCACTGCTCGCACAGAGGCACAGAGACTAGGTCTGCTTGCTTGTCTTGCCCCTTCAAACTTCAAAATTATCTTAGGTGGTCCATCACGGGCACCTCCAGCAGGCCTGCTCTGAAAATGCGAATGTCTGCAGATAGCTCGCATGCAGAAACAGCTAGCCTGGAAAGCCGTTGCTCAGCCTCATCTGCCCATGGCACTGCTCGCACAGAGGCACAGAGACTTTGGCTGCTTGCTTGTCTTCCTACCTCAAACTTAAAACATATATTAGGTGGTTCATGCCTTGCGCCTTCCGCAGCTCTGTTACGAAAATGCGAATGTCTGCAGATAGCTCGCAGCCAGAAAGAGCTAGCCTGGAAAGCTGTTGCTCAGCCTCATCTGCCCATGGCACTGCTCGCAAAGAGGCACAGAGACTGGGGCTGCTTGCTTGTCTTGCCCCCTCCAACTTCAAACGTAGCTTAGGTGGTCCATGCCGGGCACCTACGGCAGCCCTGCTCTGAAAAAGCAAACGTCTGCAGGTAGCTCGGAGACAGAAAGAGCTAGCCTGTAAAGCTGTTGCTCAGCCTCATCTGCCCATGGCACTGCTCGCACAGAGGCACAGAGACTCCGGATGATTGCTTGTCTTGCCCCCTCAAACTTCAGACTTAGGTTTGGGGGTCCATGACGAGCGCCTCCAGCAGCCCTGCTCTTAAAATGCGAACGTCTGCAGAAAGTTCGCAGGCAGAAGAGCTAGCCTGGAAAGCTGTTGCTCAGCCTCATCTGCCCATGGCACTGCTCGCACAGAGGCACAGAGACTGGGGCTGCTTGCTTGTCTTGCCCCCTCAAAATTCAGATGTATCATTCTGGGTCCGTGCATGTGTCATCCGGCAGCCCTGCTGTGAAAATGCGAACGTCTGCAGATAGCTCGCAGCCAGAAAGAGCTAGACTGGAAAACTGTTGCTCAGCCTCATCTGCCCATGGCACTGCTCTCACAGAGGCACAGAGACTGGGGCTGCTTGCTTGTCTTGCCCCCTCAAACTTCAGACATAACTTAGGCGTTCCATCACCGGCACCTCCAGCAGGCCTGCTCTGAAAATGCGAATGTCTGCAGATAGCTCGCAGGCAGAAAGAGCTTGCCTGGAAAGCTGTTGCTCAGCCTCATCTGCCCATGGCACTGCTCGCACAGAGGCACAGAGACTCCGGATGATTGCTTGTCTTGCCACCTCAAACTTCCAAAGTAGCTTTAGGGGTCAGTGCCGGGCGCATCCAGCAGCCCTGCTTCCAAAATGTAAACGTCTGCAGAAAGCTCGCATGCAGAAGAGCTAGCCTGGAAAGCTGTTGCTCAACCTCAACTGCTCATGGCACTGCTCGCACAGAGGCACAGAGACTGGGGCTGCTTGCTTGTCTTGCCACCACAAACTTCAAACGTATCTTAGGTGGTTCATGCCGCGCTCCTCTGGCAGGACTGCTCTGAAAATAAGAACGTCTACAGATAGCTCGCAGGCAGAATAAGCTAGCCTGGAAAGCTGTTGCTCAGCCTCATCTGCCCACGGCACTGCTCGCACAGAGGCACAGAGACTGGGGCTGCTTGCTTGTCTTGCCCCCCTGAAGCTTCAAACGTAGATTTGGGGGTCCGTGCAGGGGGCCTGAAGCAACCCTGCTCTGAAAATTCAAACGTCTGCATATAGCTCGCAGGCAGAAAGAGCTTGCCTGGAAAGCTGTTGCTCAGACTCATCTGCCCATTGCACTGCTCGCACAGAGGCACAGAGACTGGGGGTGCTTGCTTGTCTTGCCACCTCAAACTTGAGACGTATCTTTGGTGGTCCGTGACGGCCGCCTCAGGCAGCCCTGCTCTGAAAATGCGAACGTCTGCAGATAGCTCGCAGGCAGAAAGAGGTAGCTTGGAAAGCTGTTGCTCAGCCTCATCTGCCCATGGCACTGCTCACACAGAGGCACAGAGACTGGGGCTGCTCACTTGTCTTGCCACCTCAAACTTCAAACGTATCTTTGGGGGTCCGTGCAGGGGGCCTCCTGCAGCGCTGCTCTGAAAATGCGAACGTCTGCAGATAGCTCGCAGCCAGAAAGAGGTAGCCTGGAAAGCTGTTGCTCAGCCTCATCTGCCCATGGCACTGCTCGCAAAGAGGCACAGAGACTGGGGCTGCTTGCTTGTCTTGCCCCCTCCAACTTCAAACGTAGCTTAGGTGGTCCATGCCGGGCACCTACGGCAGCCCTGCTCTGAAAAAGCAAACGTCTGCAGGTAGCTCGGAGACAGAAAGAGCTAGCCTGTAAAGCTGTTGCTCAGCCTCATCTGCCCATGGCACTGCTCGCACAGAGGCACAGAGACTCCGGATGATTGCTTGTCTTGCCCCCTCAAACTTCAGACTTAGGTTTGGGGGTCCATGACGAGCGCCTCCAGCAGCCCTGCTCTTAAAATGCGAACGTCTGCAGAAAGTTCGCAGGCAGAAGAGCTAGCCTGGAAAGCTGTTGCTCAGCCTCATCTGCCCATGGCACTGCTCGCACAGAGGCACAGAGACTGTGGCTGCTTGCTTGTCTTGCCCCCTCAAAATTCAGATGTATCATTCTGGGTCCGTGCATGTGTCATCCGGCAGCCCTGCTCTGAAAATGCGAACGTCTGCAGATAGCTCGCAGCCAGAAAGAGCTAGACTGGAAAACTGTTGCTCAGCCTCATCTGCCCATGGCACTGCTCTCACAGAGGCACAGAGACTGGGGCTGCTTGCTTGTCTTGCCCCCTCAAACTTCAGACATAACTTAGGCGTTCCATCACCGGCACCTCCAGCAGGCCTGCTCTGAAAATGCGAATGTCTGCAGATAGCTGGCAGGCAGAAAGAGCTTGCCTGGAAAGCTGTTGCTCAGCCTCATCTGCCCATGGCACTGCTCGCACAGAGGCACAGAGACTCCGGATGATTGCTTGTCTTGCCACCTCAAACTTCCAAAGTAGCTTTAGGGGTCAGTGCCGGGCGCATCCAGCAGCCCTGCTTCCAAAATGTAAACGTCTGCAGAAAGCTCGCATGCAGAAGAGCTAGCCTGGAAAGCTGTTGCTCAACCTCAACTGCTCATGGCACTGCTCGCACAGAGGCACAGAGACTGGGGCTGCTTGCTTGTCTTGCCACCACAAACTTCAAACGTATCTTAGGTGGTTCATGCCGCGCTCCTCTGGCAGGACTGCTCTGAAAATAAGAACGTCTACAGATAGCTCGCAGGCAGAATAAGCTAGCCTGGAAAGCTGTTGCTCAGTCTCATCTGCCCACGGCACTGCTCGCACAGAGGCACAGAGACTGGGGCTGCTTGCTTGTCTTGCCCCCCTGAAGCTTCAAACGTAGATTTGGGGGTCCGTGCAGGGGGCCTGAAGCAACCCTGCTCTGAAAATTCAAACGTCTGCATATAGCTCGCAGGCAGAAAGAGCTTGCCTGGAAAGCTGTTGCTCAGACTCATCTGCCCATTGCACTGCTCGCACAGAGGCACAGAGACTGGGGGTGCTTGCTTGTCTTGCCACCTCAAACTTGAGACGTATCTTTGGTGGTCCGTGACGGCCGCCTCAGGCAGCCCTGCTCTGAAAATGCGAACGTCTGCAGATAGCTCGCAGGCAGAAAGAGGTAGCTTGGAAAGCTGTTGCTCAGCCTCATCTGCCCATGGCACTGCTCACACAGAGGCACAGAGACTGGGGCTGCTCGCTTGTCTTGCCACCTCAAACTTCAAACGTATCTTTGGGGGTCCGTGCAGGGGGCCTCCTGCAGCGCTGCTCTGAAAATGCGAACGTCTGCAGATAGCTCGCAGGCAGAAAGAGCTAGCCTGGAAAGCTGTTGCTCAGCCTCATCTGCCCATGGCACTGCTCGCACAGAGGCACAGAGACTGGGGCTGCTTGCTTGTCTTGACCCCTCAAACTTCAAACGTATCTTAGGTGGTCCGTGCCGGCCGCCTCAGGCAGCCCTGCTCTGAAAATGCGAACGTCTGCAGATAGCTCGCAGGCAGAAAGGGCTAGCCTGGAAAGCTGTTGCTCAGCCTCATTTGCCCATGGCACTGCTCGCACAGAGGCTCAGGGACTGGGGCTGCTTGCTTGTCTTGCCACCTCAAACTTCAGACATAACTTAGGCGGTCCATCACGGGCACCTCCAGCAGCCCTGCTCTGAAAATGCGAACGTCTGCAGATAGCTCGCAGCCAGAAAGAGCTAGCCTGGAAAGATGTTGCTCAGCCTCATCTGCCCATGGCACTGCTCGCACAGGCACAGACACTGGGGCTGCTTGCTTGTCTTGCCATCTCAAACTTCAAACGTAGCTTTGGAAGTCAGTGCAGTCGACCTCCTTCAGACCTGATCTGAAAATGCGAACGTCTGCTGATAGATCGCAGCCAGAAAGAGCTAGCCTGGAAAGCTGTTGCTCAGCCTCATTTGCCCATGGCACTGCTCGCAGAGAGGCACAGAGACTGGGGCTGCTTGCTTGTCTTGCCCCCTCAAACTTCAGACATAACTTAGGCGGTCCATCACGGGCACCTCCAGGAGGCCTGCTCTGAAAATGCGAATGCCTGCAGATAGCTCGCAGGCAGAAAGAGCTAGCCTGGAAAGCTGTTGCTCAGCCTCATCTGCCCATGGCACTGCTCGCACAGAGGCACAGAAACTTTGGCTGCTTGCTTGTCTTGCTACCTCAAACTTAAAACATATATTAGGTGGTCCATGCCGGGCGCCTTCGGCAGCTCTGTTCCGAAAATGCTAATGTCTGCAGATAGCTCGCAGCCAGAAAGAGCTAGCCTGGAAGGCTGTTGCTCAGCCTCATCTGCCCATGGCACTGCTCGCACAGAGGCACAGAGACTGGGGCTGCTTGCTTGTCTTGCCCCCTCCAACTTCAAACGTAGCTTAGGTGGTCCATGCCGGGCACCTACGGTACCCCTGCTCTGAAAATGCGAACGTCTGCAGATAGCTCGCAGGCAGAAAGAGCTAGCCTGTAAAGCTGTTGCTCAGCCTCATCTGCCCATGGCACTGCTCGCACAGAGGCACAGAGACTCCGGATGATTGCTTGTCTTGCCCCCTCAAACTTCAGACTTAGCTTTGGGGGTCCATGACGAGCGCCTCCAGCAGCCCTGCTCTGAAAATGCGAACGTCTGCAGATAGCTCGCATGCAGAAACAGCTAGCCTGGGAAGATGTTGCTCAGCCTCATCTGCAAATGGCACTGCTCGCACAGGCACAGAGACTGGGGCTGCTTGCTTCTCTTGCCATCTCAAACTTCAAACGTAGCTTTGGAAGTTCGTGCAATCGGCCTTCGTCAGACCTGATCTGAAAATGCGAACGTCTGCGGATATATCGCAGCCACAGAGAGCTCGCCTGGAAAGCTGTTGCTCAGCCTCATCTGCCCATGGCACTGCTCGCACAGAGGCACAGAGACTGGGGCTGCTTGCTTGTCTTGCCACCTCCAACTTCAAACGTATCTTAGGTGGTCCATGCCGGGCACCTACGGCAGCCCTGCTCTGAAAATGCGAACGTCTGCAGATAGCTCGCAGGCAGAAAGAGCTAGCCTGTAAAGCTGTTGCTCAGCCTCATCTGCCCATGGCACTGCTCGCACAGAGGCACAGAGACTCCGGATGATTGCTTGTCTTGCCACCTCAAACTTCCAAAGTAGCTTTAGGGGTCAGTGCCGGGCGCATCCAGCAGCCCTGCTTCCAAAATGTAAACGTCTGCAGAAAGCTCGCATGCAGAAGAGCTAGCCTGGAAAGCTGTTGCTCAACCTCAACTGCTCATGGCACTGCTCGCACAGAGGCACAGAGACTGGGGGTGCTTGCTTGTCTTGCCACCTCAAACTTGAGACGTATCTTTGGTGGTCCGTGACGGCCGCCTCAGGCAGCCCTGCTCTGAAAATGCGAACGTCTGCCCATAGCTCACAGGCAGAAAGAGCTAGCCTGGAAAGCTGTTGCTCAGCCTAATCTGCCCATGGCACTGGTCGCACAGAGGCACAGAGAGTGGGGCTGCTTGCTTGTTTTGCCCCCTCAAACTTCAGATGTATCATTCTGGGTCCATGCATGGGTCCTCCGGCAGCCCTGCTCTGAAAATGCGAACGTCTGCAGATAGCTCACAGGCAGAAAGAGGTAGCTTGGAAAGCTGTTGCTCAGCCTCATCTGCCCATGGCACTGCTCGCACAGAGGCACAGAGACTGTGGCTGCTTGCTTGTCTTGCCCCCTCAAACTTCAAACGTATCTTAGGTGGTACGTGCCGGCCGCGTCAGGCAGCCCTGCTCTTAAAATGCGAACGTCTGCAGATAGCTCGCAGGCAGAAAGAGCTAGCCTGGAAAGCTGTTGCTCAGCCTCATTTGCCCATGGCACTGCTCGCACAGAGGCTCAGAGACTGGGTCTGCTTGCTTGTCTTGACCCTTCAAACTTCAAAATTTTCTTAGGTGGTCCGTGCCGGCCGCCTCAGGGAGCCCTGCTCTGAAAATGCGAACGTCTGCAGAAAGCTCGCAGCCAGAAAGAGCTAGCCTGAAATACTGTTGCTCAGCCTCATCTGCCCATGGCACTGCTCGCACAGGCACAGAGACTGGGGCTGCTTGCTTGTCCTGCCATCTCAAACTTCAAACGTAGCTTTGGAAGTCAGTGCAGTCGACCTCCGTCAGCCCTGATCTGAAAATGCGAACGTCTGCAGATAGCTCGCAGCCACAGAGAGCTAGCCTGGAAAGCTGTTGCTCAGCCTGAACTGCTCATGGCACTGCTCGCAGAGAGGCACAGAGACTGGGGCTGCTTGCTTGTCTTGCCCCCTCCAACTTCAAACGTAGCTTAGGTGGTCCATGCCGCGCACCTACGGCAGTCCTGCTCTGAAAATGCGAACGTCTGCAGATAGCTCGCAGGCAGAAAGAGCTAGCCTGGAAAGCTGTTGCTCAGCCTCATCTGCCCATGGCACTGCTCGCACAGAGGCACAGAGACTCCGGATGATTGCTTGTCTTGCCACCTCAAACTTCCAAAGTAGCTTTAGGGGTCAGTGCCGGGCGCATCCAGCAGCCCTGCTCCCAAAATGTAAACGTCTGCAGATAGCTCGCAGGCAGAAAGAGCTAGCCTGGAAAGATTTTGCTCAGCCTCATCTGCCCATGGCACTGCTCGCACAGAGGCACAGAGACTGCGGATGATTGCTTGTCTTGCTACCTCAAACTTGAAACGTATCTTAGGTGGTCCGTGCTGGGCGCATTCAGCAGCCCTGCTCTGAAAATGCGAACGTCTGCAGATAGCTCACAGGCAGAAAGAGGTAGCCTGGAAAGATTTTGCTCAGCCTCATCTGCCCATGGCACTTCTCGCACAGAGGCACAGAGACTGGGGCTGCTTGCTTGGCTTGCCACGTCATATTTCAGACGTCGCTTTGGGGGTTCGTGCATGAGGCCTCGGGCAGGCCTGGTCTGAAAATGCGAACGTCTGCAGATAGCTCGCAGGCAGAAAGAGCTAGCATGGAAAGCTGTTGCTCAGCCTCATCTGCCCATGGCACTGCTCGCACAGAGGCACAGAGACTTTGGCTGCTTGCTTGTCTTGATACCTTAAACTTAAAACATATATTAGGTGATCCATGCCGGGCGCCTTCGGCAGCTCTGTTCCGAAAATGCGAATGTCTGCAGATAGCTCGCAGGCAGAAAGAGCTAGCCTGGAAAGCTGTTGCTCAGCCTCATCTGCCCATGGCACTGCTCACACAGAGGCACAGAGACTCCGGATGATTGCTTGTCTTGCCACCTCACACTTCCAAAGTGGCTTTAGGGGTCAGTGCCGGGTGCATCAAGCAGCCCTGCTCCCAAAATGTAAACGTCTGCAGATAGCTCGCAGGCAGAAAGAGCTAGCCTGGAAAGCTGTTGCACAGCCTCAACTGCCCATGGCACTGCTCGCACAGAGGCGCAGAGACTTCAGTGGCTTAATTGTCTTGCTACCTCAAACCTCAAGCATATATTAGGTGGTCCATGCCGGGCGCCTTCGGCAGCTCTGTTCCGAAAATGCGAACGTCTGCAGATAGCTCTCAGCCAGAAAGAGCTAGCCTGGAAAGCTGTTGCTCAGCATCAACTGCTCATGGCACTGCTGGCACAGAGGCACAGAGACTGGGGCTGCTTGCTTGTCTTGCCCCCTCAAACTTCAGACATAACTTAAGCGGTTCATCACGGACACCTCCAGCAGCACTGCTCTGAAAATGCGAATGTCTGCAGATAGCTGGCAGGCAGAAGGAGCTAGCCTGGGAAGCTGTTGCTCAGCCTCATCTGCAAATGGCACTGCTCGCACAGGCACAGAGACGGGGGCTGCTTGCTTGGCTTGCCACGTCATATTTCAGACGTCGCTTTGGGGGTTCTTGCATGGGGCCTCGGGCAGGCCTGGTCTGAAAATGCGAACGTCTGCAGATAGCTCGCAGCCAGAAAGAGCTAGCCTGGGAAGCTGTTGCTCAGCCTCATCTGCAAATGGCACTGCTCGCACAGGCACAGAGACTGGGGCTGCTTGCTTGTCTTGCCCCCTCAAACTTCAAACGTAGCTTTGGAAGTCAGTGCAGTCGGCCTCCGTCAGACCTGATCTGAAAATGCGAACGTCTGCAGATAGATCGCAGCTACAGAGAGCTCGCCTGGAAAGCTGTTGCTCAGCCTCATCTGCCCATGGCACTGCTCGCACAGAGGCACAGAGACTGGGGCTGCTTGCTTGTCTTGCCCCCTCAAACTTCAGACTTAGCTTTGGGGGTCCATGACGGGCGCCTCCAGCAGCCCTGCTCTGAAAATGCGAACGTCTGCATATAGCTCGCAGACAGAAAGAGCTAGCCTGGAAAGATGTTGCTTAGCCTCATCTGCCCATGGCACTGCTCGCACAGGCACAGAGACTGGGGCTGCCTGCTTGTCTTGCCATCTCAAACTTCAAACGTAGCTTTGGAAGTCAGTGCAGTCGGCCTCCGTCAGACCTGATCTGGAATTGCGAACGTCTGCAGATAGCTCGCAGCCACAGAGATCTCGCCTGGAAAGCTGTTGCTCAGCCTCATCTGCAAATGGCACTGCTCGCACAGAGGCACAGAGACTGGTTCTGCTTGCTTGTCTTGCCACCTCAAACTTCAAACGTAGCTTTGGTGATCCGTGCAGGGGGCCTCCGGTAGCCCTGCTCTGAAAATGCGAACGTCTGCAGATAGCTCGCAGGCAGAAAGAGCTAGCCTGGAAAGCTGTTGCTCAGCCTCATCTGCCCATGGCACTGCTCGCACAGAGGCACAGATACTTTGGCTGCTTGCTTGTCTTGCTACCTCAAACTTAAAACATATATTAGGTGGTTCATGCCGGGCGCCTTCGGCAGCTCTGTTCCGAAAATGCGAATGTCTGCAGATAGCTCGGAGGCAGAAAGAGCTAGCCTGGAAAGCTGTTGCTCAGCCTCATCTGCCCATGGCACTGCTCGCACAGAGGCACAGAGACTGGGTCTGCTTGCTTGTCTTGCCACCTCCAACTTCAAACGTAGCTTAGGTGGTCCATGCCGGGCACCTACGGCAGCCCTGCTCTGAAAATGCGAACGTCTGCAGATAGCTCGCAGGCAGAAAGAGCTAGCCTGTAAAGCTGTTGCTCAGCATCATCTGCCCATGGCACTGCTCGCACACAGGCACAGAGACTCCGGATGATTGCTTGTCTTGCCCCCTCAAACTTCAGACTTATCTTTGGGGGTCCATGAGGAGCGCCTAAAGCAGCCATGCTCTGAAAATGCGAACGTCTGCAGATAGCTCGCAGGCAGAAACAGCTAGCCTGGGAAGCTGTTGCTCAGCCTCATCTGCAAATGGCACTGCTCGCACAGGCAAAGAGACTGGGGCTGCTTGCTTGTCTTGCCATCTCAAACTTCAAACGTAGCTTTGGAAGTCCGTGCAGTCGGCCTCCGGCAGACCTGATCTGAAAATGCGAACGTCTGCGGAAACATCGCAGCCAGAAAGAGCTCGCCTGGAAAGCTGTTGCTCAGCCTCATCTGCCCATGGCACTGCTCGCACAGAGGCACAGAGACTGGGGCTGCTTGCTTGTTTTGCCACCTCCAACTTCAAACGTAGCTTAGGTGGTCCATACCGGGCACCTACGGCAGCCCTGCTCTGAAAATGCGAACGTCTGCAGATAGCTCGCAGGCAGAAAGAGCTACCCTGGAAAGCTGTTGCTCAGCCTCATCTGCCCATGGCACTGCTCGCACAGAGGCACAGAGACTTTGGCTGCTTGCTTGTCTTGCTACCTCAAACTTAAAACATATATTAGGTGGTCCATGCCGGGCGCCTTCGGCAGCTCTGTTCCGAAAATGCGAATGTCTGCAGATAGCTCGCAGGCAGAAAGAGCTAGCCTGGAAAGCTGTTGCTCAGCCTCATCTGCCCATGGCACTGCTCGCACAGAGGCACAGAGACTTTGGCTGCTTGCTTGTCTTGCTACCTCAAACTTAAAACATATATTAGGTGGTCCATGCCGGGCGCCTTCGGCAGCTCTGTTCCGAAAATGCGAATGTCTGCAGATAGCTCGCAGGCAGAAAGAGCTAGCCTGGAAAGCTGTTGCTCAGCCTCATCTGCCCATGGCACTGCTCGCACAGAGGCACAGAGACTGGGGCTGCTTGCTTGTCTTGCCCCCTCAAAATTCAGACTTAGCTTTGGGGGTCCATGACGGGCGCCTCCAGCAGCCCTGCTCTGAAAATGCGAACGTCTGCAGATAGCTCGCAGACAGAAAGAGCTAGCCTGGAAAGATGTTGCTCAGCCTCATCTGCCCATGGCACTGCTCGCACAGGCACAGAGACTGGGGCTGCTTGCTTGTCTTGCCATCTCAAACTTCAAACGTAGCTTTGGAAGTCAGTGCAGTCGGCCTCCGTCAGACCTGATCTGGAATTGCGAACGTCTGCAGATAGCTCGCAGCCACAGAGATCTCGCCTGGAAAGCTGTTGCTCAGCCTCATCTGCAAATGGCACTGCTCGCACAGAGGCACAGAGACTGGTTCTGCTTGCTTGTCTTGCCACCTCAAACTTCAAACGTAGCTTTGGTGATCCGTGCAGGGGGCCTCCGGTAGCCCTGCTCTGAAAATGCGAACGTCTGCAGATAGCTCGCAGGCAGAAAGAGCTAGCCTGGAAAGCTGTTGCTCAGCCTCATCTGCCCACGGCACTGCTCGCACAGAGGCACAGATACTTTGGCTGCTTGCTTGTCTTGCTACCTCAAACTTAAAACATATATTAGGTGGTTCATGCCGGGCGCCTTCTGTAGCTCTGTTCCGAAAATGCGAATGTCTGCAGATAGCTCGCAGCCAGAAAGAGCTCGCCTGGAAAGCTGTTGCTCAGCCTCATTTGCCCATGGCACTGCTCGCACAGAGGCACAGAGACTGGGGCTGCTTGCTTGTCTTGCCACCTCAAACTTCAAACGTAGCTTAGGTGGTCCATGCCGGGCACCTACGGCAGCCCTGCTCTGAAAATGCGAACGTCTGCAGATAGCTCGCAGGCAGAAAGAGCTAGCCTGTAAAGCTGTTGCTCAGCATCATCTGCCCATGGCACTGCTCGCACACAGGCACAGAGACTCCGGATGATTGCTTGTCTTGCCCCCTCAAACTTCAGACTTAGCTTTGGGGGTCCATGACGAGCGCCTCCAGCAGCCCTGCTCTGAAAATGCGAACGTCTGCGGAAACATCGCAGCCAGAAAGAGCTCGCCTGGAAAGCTGTTGCTCAGCCTCATCTGCCCATGGCACTGCTCGCACAGAGGCACAGAGACTTTGGCTGCTTGCTTGTCTTGCTACCTCAAACTTAAAACATATATTAGGTGGTCCATGCCGGGCGCCTTCGGCAGCTCTGTTCCGAAAATGCGAATGTCTGCAGATAGCTCGCAGCCAGAAAGAGCTAGCCTGGAAAGCTGTTGCTCAGCCTCATCTGCCCATGGCACTGCTCGCACAGAGGCACAGAGACTGGGGCTGCTTGCTTGTCTTGCCCCCTCAAACTTCAGACTTAGCTTTGGGGGTCCATGACGGGCGCCTCCAGCAGCCCTGCTCTGAAAATGCGAACGTCTGCAGATAGCTCGCAGACAGAAAGAGCTAGCCTGGAAAGATGTTGCTTAGCCTCATCTGCCCATGGCACTGCTCGCACAGGCACAGAGACTGGGGCTGCCTGCTTGTCTTGCCATCTCAAACTTCAAACGTAGCTTTGGAAGTCAGTGCAGTCGGCCTCCGTCAGACCTGATCTGGAATTGCGAACGTCTGCAGATAGCTCGCAGCCACAGAGATCTCGCCTGGAAAGCTGTTGCTCAGCCTCATCTGCAAATGGCACTGCTCGCACAGAGGCACAGAGACTGGTTCTGCTTGCTTGTCTTGCCACCTCAAACTTCAAACGTAGCTTTGGTGATCCGTGCAGGGGGCCTCCGGTAGCCCTGCTCTGAAAATGCGAACGTCTGCAGATAGCTCGCAGGCAGAAAGAGCTAGCCTGGAAAGCTGTTGCTCAACCTCATCTGCCCATGGCACTGCTCGCACAGAGGCACAGATACTTTGGCTGCTTGCTTGTCTTGCTACCTCAAACTTAAAACATATATTAGGTGGTTCATGCCGGGCGCCTTCGGCAGCTCTGTTCCGAAAATGCGAATGTCTGCAGATAGCTCGGAGGCAGAAAGAGCTAGCCTGGAAAGCTGTTGCTCAGCCTCATCTGCCCATGGCACTGCTCGCACAGAGGCACAGAGACTGGGTCTGCTTGCTTGTCTTGCCACCTCCAACTTCAAACGTAGCTTAGGTGGTCCATGCCGGGCACCTACGGCAGCCCTGCTCTGAAAATGCGAACGTCTGCAGATAGCTCGCAGGCAGAAAGAGCTAGCCTGTAAAGCTGTTGCTCAGCATCATCTGCCCATGGCACTGCTCGCACACAGGCACAGAGACTCCGGATGATTGCTTGTCTTGCCCCCTCAAACTTCAGACTTATCTTTGGGGGTCCATGACGAGCGCCTAAAGCAGCCCTGCTCTGAAAATGCGAACGTCTGCAGATAGCTCGCAGGCAGAAACAGCTAGCCTGGGAAGCTGTTGCTCAGCCTCATCTGCAAATGGCACTGCTCGCACAGGCAAAGAGACTGGGGCTGCTTGCTTGTCTTGCCATCTCAAACTTCAAACGTAGCTTTGGAAGTCAGTGCAGTCGGCCTCCGGCAGACCTGATCTGAAAATGCGAACGTCTGCGGAAACATCGCAGCCAGAAAGAGCTCGCCTGGAAAGCTGTTGCTCAGCCTCATCTGCCCATGGCACTGCTCGCACAGAGGCACAGAGACTGGGGCTGCTTGCTTGTTTTGCCACCTCCAACTTCAAACGTAGCTTAGGTGGTCCATGCCGGGCACCTACGGCAGCCCTGCTCTGAAAATGCGAACGTCTGCAGATAGCTCGCAGGCAGAAAGAGCTAGCCTGGAAAGCTGTTGCTCAGCCTCATCTGCCCATGGCACTGCTCGCACAGAGACACAGAGACTTTGGCTGCTTGCTTGTCTTGCTACCTCAAACTTAAAACATATATTAGGTGGTCCATGCCGGGCGCCTTCGGCAGCTCTGTTCCGAAAATGCGAATGTCTGCAGATAGCTCGCAGGCAGAAAGAGCTAGACTGGAAAGCTGTTGCTCAGCCTCATCTGCCCATGGCACTGCTCGCACAGAGGCACAGAGACTTTGACTGCTTGCTTGTCTTGCTACCTAAAACTTAAAACATATATTAGGTGGTCCATGCCGGGCGCCTTCGGCAGCTCTGTTCCGAAAATGCGAATGTCTGCAGATAGCTCGCAGGCAGAAAGAGCTAGCCTGGAAAGCTGTTGCTCAGCCTCATCTGCCCATGGCACTGCTCGCACAGAGGCACAGAGACTGGGGCTGCTTGCTTGTCTTGCCCCCTCAAACTTCAGACTTAGCTTTGGGGGTCCATGACGGGCGCCTCCAGCAGCCCTGCTCTGAAAATGCGAACGTCTGCAGATAGCTCGCAGACAGAAAGAGCTAGCCTGGAAAGATGTTGCTCAGCCTCATCTGCCCATGGCACTGCTCGCACAGGCACAGAGACTGGGGCTGCTTGCTTGTCTTGCCATCTCAAACTTCAAACGTAGCTTTGGAAGTCAGTGCAGTCGGCCTCCGTCAGACCTGATCTGGAATTGCGAACGTCTGCAGATAGCTCGCAGCCACAGAGATCTCGCCTGGAAAGCTGTTGCTCAGCCTCATCTGCAAATGGCACTGCTCGCACAGAGGCACAGAGACTGGTTCTGCTTGCTTGTCTTGCCACCTCAAACTTCAAACGTAGCTTTGGTGATCCGTGCAGGGGGCCTCCGGTAGCCCTGCTCTGAAAATGCGAACGTCTGCAGATAGCTCGCAGGCAGAAAGAGCTAGCCTGGAAAGCTGTTGCTCAGCCTCATCTGCCCACGGCACTGCTCGCACAGAGGCACAGATACTTTGGCTGCTTGCTTGTCTTGCTACCTCAAACTTAAAACATATATTAGGTGGTTCATGCCGGGCGCCTTCTGTAGCTCTGTTCCGAAAATGCGAATGTCTGCAGATAGCTCGCAGCCAGAAAGAGCTCGCCTGGAAAGCTGTTGCTCAGCCTCATTTGCCCATGGCACTGCTCGCACAGAGGCACAGAGACTGGGGCTGCTTGCTTGTCTTGCCACCTCAAACTTCAAACGTAGCTTAGGTGGTCCATGCCGGGCACCTACGGCAGCCCTGCTCTGAAAATGCGAACGTCTGCAGATAGCTCGCAGGCAGAAAGAGCTAGCCTGTAAAGCTGTTGCTCAGCATCATCTGCCCATGGCACTGCTCGCACACAGGCACAGAGACTCCGGATGATTGCTTGTCTTGCCCCCTCAAACTTCAGACATAGCTTTGGGGGTCCATGACGAGCGCCTCCAGCAGCCCTGCTCTGAAAATGCGAACGTCTGCGGAAACATCGCAGCCAGAAAGAGCTCGCCTGGAAAGCTGTTGCTCAGCCTCATCTGCCCATGGCACTGGTCGCACAGAGGCACAGAGACTGTGGCTGCTTGCTTGTCTTGCCCCCTCAAACTTCAAACGTATCTTAGGTGGTCCGTGCCGGCCGCCTCAGGCAGCCCTGCTCCGAAAATGCGAACGTCTGCAGATAGCTCGCAGGCAGAAAGAGCTAGCGTGGAAAGCTGTTGCTCAGCCTCATTTGCCCATGGCACTGCTCGCACAGAGGCACAGAGACTGTGGCTGCTTGCTTGTCTTGCCCCCTAAAACTTCAAACGTAGTATTGGTCAGTTTTGCAGGGGGCCTCTAGCAGCCCTGCTCTGAATATGCGAATGTCTGCAAATAGCTCACAGGCAGAAAGTATTAGCCTGGAAATCTGTTCCTCAGCCTCATCTGCCCATGGCACTGCTCTCACAGAGGCACAGAGACTGGGGCTGCTTGCTTGTCTTGCCACCTCAAATTTCAAACGTAGTATTGGTCAGTTTTGCAGTGGTCCTCCAGCAGCCCTGCTCTGAAAATGCGAACGTCTGCAGATAGCTCACAGGCAGAAAGAGCTAGCCTGGAAAGCTCTTGCTCAGCCTCATCTGCCCATGGCACTGCTCACACAGAGGCACAGAGACTGGGGCTGCTCGCTTGTCTTGCCACCTCAAACTTCAAACCTAGCTTAGGTGTTCCGTGCAGGGGGCCTCCGGCAGCCCTGCTCTGAAAATTGGAACGCCTGCAGATAGAACGCAGGCAGAAAGAGCTAGCCTGGAAAGCTGTTTCTCAGCCTCATCTGCCCATGGCACTGCTGGCACAGAGGCACAGAAACTGGGGCTGCTTGCTTGTCTTGCCCCCCTCAAACTTCAGATGTATCATTCTGGGTCCAAGCATGGGTCCTCCGGTAGCCCTGCTCTGAAAATGAGAACATCTGCAGATATCTCGAAGCCAGAAAGAGCTAGCCTGGAAAGCTGCTGCTCAGCCTCATCTGCCAAAGGCACTGCTCGCACAGAGGCACAGAGAGTGGGGCTGCTTGCTTGTTTTGCTCCCTGAAACTTCAGATGTATCATTCTGGGTCCATGCATGGGTCCTCCGGCAGCCCTGCTCTGAAAATGCGAACGTCTGCAGATAGCTCGCAGCCAGAAAGAGCTAGCCTGGAAAACTGTTGCTCAGCCTGAACTGCTCATGGCACTGCTCGCACAGAGGCACAGAGACTGGGGCTGCTTGCTTGTCTTGCCCCCTCAAACTTCAGACATAACTTAGGCGGTCCATCACGGGCACCTCCAGCAGGCCTGCTCTGAAAAAGCGAATGTCTGCAGATAGCTCGCAGGCAGAAAGAGCTAGCCTGGAAAGCTGTTGCTCAGCCTCATCTGCCCATGGCACTGTTCGCACAGAGGCACAGAGACTTTGGCTGCTTGCTTGTCTTGCTACCTCAAACTTAAAACATTTATTAGGTGGTCCATGCCGGGCGCCTTCGGCAGCTCTGTTCCGAAAATGCGAATGTCTGCAGATAGCTCGCAGGCAGAAAAAGCTAGCCTGGAAAGCTGTTGCTCAGCCTCATCTGCCCATGGCACTGCTCGCACAGAGGCACAGAGACTTTGGCTGCTTGCTTGTCTTGCTACCTCAAACTTAAAACATATATTAGGTGGTCCATACCGGGCGCCTTCGGCAGCTCTGTTCCGAAAATGCGAATGTCTGCAGATAGCTCGCAGCCAGAAAGAGCTAGCCTGGAAAGCTGTTGCTCAGCCTCATCTGCCCATGGCACTGCTCGCACAGAGGCACAGAGACTGGGGCTGCTTGCTTGTCTTGCCCCCTCAAACTTCAGACTTAGCTTTGGGGGTCCATGACGCGCGCCTCCAGCAGCCCTGCTCTGAAAATGCGAACGTCTGCAGATAGCTCGCAGACAGAAAGAGCTAGCCTGGAAAGCTGTTGCTCAGCCTCATCTGCCCATGGCACTGCTCGCACAGGCACAGAGACTGGGGCTGCTTGCTTGTCTTGCCATCTCAAACTTCAAACGTAGCTTTGGAAGTCAGTGCAGTCGGCCTCCGTCAGACCTGATCTGGAATTGCGAACGTCTGCAGATAGCTCGCAGCCACAGAGATCTCGCCTGGAAAGCTGTTGCTCAGCCTCATCTGCAAATGGCACTGCTCGCACAGAGGCACAGAGACTGGTTCTGCTTGCTTGTCTTGCCACCACAAACTTCAAACGTAGCTTTGGTGATCCGTGCAGGGGGCCTCCGGTAGCCCTGCTCTGAAAATGCGAACGTCTGCAGATAGCTCGCAGGCAGAAACAGCTAGCCTGGAAAGCTGTTGCTCAGCCTCATCTGCCCATGGCACTGCTCGCACAGAGGCACAGATACTTTGGCTGCTTGCTTGTCTTGCTACCTCAAACTTAAAACATATATTAGGTGGTCCATGCCGGGCGCCTTCTGTAGCTCTGTTCCGAAAATGCGAATGTCTGCAGATAGCTCGCAGCCAGAAAGAGCTCGCCTGGAAAGCTGTTGCTCAGCCTCATCTGCCCATGGCACTGCTCGCACAGAGGCACAGAGACTGGGGCTGCTTGCTTGTCTTGCCACCTCAAACTTCAAACGTAGCTTAGGTGGTTCATGCCGGGCACCTACGGCAGCCCTGCTCTGAAAATGCGAACGTCTGCAGATAGCTCGCAGGCAGAAAGAGCTAGCCTGTAAAGCTGTTGCTCAGCATCATCTGCCCATGGCACTGCTCGCACACAGGCACAGAGACTCCGGATGATTGCTTGTCTTGCCCCCTCAAACTTCAGACTTAGCTTTGGGGGTCCATGACGAGCGCCTCCATCAGCCCTGCTCTGAAAATGCGAACGTCTGCAGATAGCTCGCAGGCAGAAAGAGCTAGCCTGGAAAGATGTTGCTCAGCCTCATCTGCAAATGGCACTGCTCGCACAGGCAAAGAGACTGGGGCTGCTTGCTTGTCTTGCCATCTCAAACTTCAAATGTAGCTTTGGAAGTCAGTGCAGTCGGCCTCCGTCAGACCTGATCTGAAAATGCGAACGTCTGCGGAAACATCGCAGCCAGAAAGAGCTCGCCTGGAAAGCTGTTGCTCAGCCTCATCTGCCCATGGCACTGCTCGCACAGAGGCACAGAGACTGGGGCTGCTTGCTTGTTTTGCCACCTCCAACTTCAAACGTAGCTTAGGTGGTCCATGCCGGGCACCTACGGCAGCTCTGTTCCGAAAATGCGAATGTCTGCAGATAGCTCGCAGGCAGAAAGAGCTAGCCTGGAAAGCTGTTGCTCAGCCTCATCTGCCCATGGCACTGGTCGCACAGAGGCACAGAGACTGTGGCTGCTTGCTTGTCTTGCCCCCTCAAACTTCAAACGTATCTTAGGTGGTCCGTGCCGGCCGCCTCAGGCAGCCCTGCTCTGAAAATGCGAACGTCTGCAGATAGCTCGCAGGCAGAAAGAGCTAGCCTGGAAAGCTGTTGCTCAGCCTCATTTGCCCATGGCACTGCTCTCACAGAGGCACAGAGACTGGGGCTGCTTGCTTGTCTTGCCCCCTCCAACTTCAAACGTAGCTTAGGTGGTCCATGCCGGACACCTACGGCAGCCCTGCTCTGAAAATGCGAATGTCTGCAGATAGCTCGCAGGCAGAAAGAGCTAGCCTGGAAAGCTGTTACTCAGCCTCATTTGCCCATGGCACTGCTCTCACAGAGGCACAGAGACTGGGGCTGCTTGCTTGTCTTGCCACCTCAAATTTCAAACGTAGTATTGGTCAGTTTTGCAGTGGTCCTCCAGCAGCCCTGCTCTGAAAATGCGAACGTCTGCAGATAGCTCACAGGCAGAAAGAGCTAGCCTGGAAAGCTCTTGCTCAGCCTCATCTGCCCATGGCACTGCTCACACAGAGGCACAGAGACTGGGGCTGCTCGCTTGTCTTGCCACCTCAAACTTCAAACCTAGCTTAGGTGTTCCGTGCAGGGGGCCTCCGGCAGCCCTGCTCTGAAAATTGGAACGCCTGCAGATAGATCGCAGGCAGAAAGAGCTAGCCTGGAAAGCTGTTTCTCAGCCTCATCTGCCCATGGCACTGCTGGCACAGAGGCACAGAGACTGGGGCTGCTTGCTTGTCTTGCCCCCTCAAACTTCAGATGTATCATTCTGGGTCCAAGCATGGGTCCTCCGGCAGCCCTGCTCTGAAAATGAGAACGTCTGCAGATATCTCGAAGCCAGAAAGAGCTAGCCTGGAAAGCTGTTGCTCAGCCTCATCTGCCAAAGGCACTGCTCGCACAGAGGCACAGAGAGTGGGGCTGCTTGCTTGTTTTGCTCCCTGAAACTTCAGATGTATCATTCTGGGTCCATGCATGGGTCCTCCGGCAGCCCTGCTCTGAAAATGCGAACGTCTGCAGATAGCTCGCAGGCAGAAAGAGCTAGCCTGGAAAGCTGTTGCTCAGCCTCATCTGCCCATGGCACTGCTCACACAGAGGCACAGAGACTGTGGCTGCTTGCTTGTCTTGCCCCCTCAAACTTCAAAATTATCTTAGGTGGTCCGTGCCGGGCGCCTCCGGCAGCCGTGCTCTGAAAATGCGAACGTCTGCAGATAGCTCGCAGGCAGAAAGAGCTAGCCTGGAAAGCTGTTGCTCAGCCTCATTTGCCCATGGCACTGCTCGCACAGAGGCTCAGAGACTGGGTCTGCTTGCTTGTCTTGCCCCTTCAAACTTCAAAATTATCTTAGGTGGTCCGTGCCGGCCGCCTCAGGGATCCCTGCTCTGAAAATGCGAACGTCTGCAGATAGCTCGCAGCCAGAAAGAGCTAGCCTGGAAAACTGTTGCTCAGCCTCATCTGCCCATGGCACTGCTCTCACAGAGGCACAGAGACTGGGGCTGCTTACTTGTCTTGCCCCCTCAAACTTCAGACATAACTTAGGCGGTCCATCACGGGCACCTCCAACAGGCCTGCTCTGAAAATGCGAACGTCTGCATATAGCTCGCAGCCAAAAAGAGCTAGCCTGGAAAGATGTTGCTCAGCCTCATCTGTCCATGGCACTGCTCGCACAGGCACAGACACTGGGGCTGCTTGCTTGTCTTGCCATCTCAAACTTCAAACGTAGCTTTGGAAGTCAGTGCAGTCGACCTCCGTCAGACCTGATCTGAAAATGCGAACGTCTGCAGATAGCTCGCAGCCACAGAGAGCTAGCCTGGAAAGCTGTTGCTCAGCCTCAACTGCTCATGGCACTGCTCGCACAGAGGCACAGAGACTGGGGCTGCTTGCTTGTCTTGCCCCCTCAAACTTCAGAAATAACTTAGGCGGTCCATCACGGGCACCTCCAGCAGGCCTGCTCTGAAATGCGAACGTCTGCAGATAGCTCGCAGGCAGAAAGAGCTAGCCTGGAAAGCTGTTGCTCAGCCTCATCTGCCCATGGCACTGCTCGCACAGAGGCACAGAGACTGTGGCTGCTTGCTTGTCTTGCCCCCTCAAACTTCAAACGTATCTTAGGTGGTCCGTGCCGGCCGCCTCAGGCAGCCCTGCTCTGAAAATGCGAACGTCTGCAGATAGCTCGCAGGCAGAAAGAGCTAGCCTGGAAAGCTGTTGCTCAGCCTCATTTGCCCATGGCACTGCTCTCACAGAGGCACAGAGACTGGGGCTGGTTGCTTGTCTTGCCACCTCAAATTTCAAACGTAGTATTGGTCAGTTTTGCAGTGGTCCTCCAGCAGCCCTGCTCTGAAAATGCGAACATCTGCAGATAGATCGCAGGCAGAAAGAGCTAGCCTGGAAAGCTGTTGCTCAGCCTCATCTGCCCATGGCACTGCTCGCACAGAGGCACAGAGACTGGGGCTGCTTGCTTGTCTTGCCACCTCAAACTTCAGCTGTATCTTTCTCGGTCCGTGCATGGGTCCTCTGGCAGCCCTGCTCTGAAAATGCGAACGTCTGCAGATAGCTCGCAGGCAGAAAGAGCTAGCCTGGAAAGCTGTTGCTCAGCCTCATCTGCCCATGGCACTGCTCACACAGAGGCACAGAGACTGTGGCTGCTTGCTTGTCTTGCCCCCCTCAAACTTCAAACGTAGATATGGGGGTCCGTGCAGGGGGCCTGAAGCAACCCTGCTCTGAAAATGCGAACGTCTGCAGATAGCTCGCAGGCAGAAAAGCTATTGCTCAGCCTCGACTGCTCATGGCACTGCTCGCACAGAGACACAGACACTGCGGATGATTGCTTGTCTTGCCACCTCAAACTTGAGACGTATCTCTGGTGGTCCGTGACGGCCGCCTCATTCAGCCCTGCTCTGAAAATGCGAACGTCTGCAGATAGCTCGCAGGCAGAAACAGCTAGCCTGGGAAGCTGTTGCTCAGCCTCATCTGCAAATGGCACTGCTCGCACAGGCACAGAGACTGGGGCTGCTTGCTTGTCTTGCCATCTCAAACTTCAAACGTAGCTTTGGAAGTTCGTGCAGTCGGCCTTCGTCAGACCTGATCTGAAAATGCGAACGTCTGCGGATAGATCGCAGCCACAGAGAGCTCGCCTGGAAAGCTGTTGCTCAGCCTCATCTGCCCATGGCACTACTCGCACAGAGGCACAGACACTGGGGCTGCTTGCTTGTCTTGCCACCTCCAACTTCAAACGTATCTTAGGTGGTCCATGCCGGGCACCTACGGCAGCCCTGCTCTGAAAATGCGAACGTCTGCAGATAGCTCGCAGGCAGAAAGAGCTAGCCTGTAAAGCTGTTGCTCAGCCTCATCTGCCCATGGCACTGCTCGCACAGAGGCACAGAGACTCCGGATGATTGCTTGTCCTTCCACCTCAAACTTCCAAAGTAGCTTTAGGGGTCAGTGCCGGGCGCATCCAGCAGCCCTGCTCCCAAAATGTAAATGTCTGCAGAAAGCTCGCATGCAGAAGAGCTAGCCTGGAAAGCTGTTGCTCAGCCTCATCTGCAAATGGCACTGCTCGCACAGAGGCACAGAGATTCGGGCTGCTTGCTTGTCTTGCCACCTCAAACTTCAAACGTAGCTTAGGTGGTTCATGCCGCGCTCCTCTGGCAGGACTGCTCTGAAAATAAGAACGTCTACAGATAGCTCGCAGGCAGAAAGATCTAGCCTGGAAAGCTGTTGCTCAGCCTCATCTTCCCACGGCACTGCTCGCACAGAGGCACAGAGACTGGGGCTGCTTGCTTGTCTTGCCACGTCAAACTTCAAACGTAGATTTGGGGGTCCGTGCAGGGGGCCTGAAGCAACACTGCTCTGAATATTCAAACGTCTGCATATAGCTCGCAGGCAGAAAGAGCTAGCCTGGAAAGCTGTTGCTCAGCCTCATCTGCCCATGGCACTGCTCGCACAGAGGCACAGAGAGTGGGGCTGCTTGCTTGTCTTGCCCCCCTCAAACTTCAGACGTAGATATGGGGGTCCGTGCAGGGGGCCTGAAGCAACCCTGCTCTGAAAATGCGAACGTCTGCAGATAGCTCGCAGGCAGAAAGGCTGTTGCTCAGCCTCATTTGCCCATGGCACTGCTCGCACAGAGACACAGAGACTGCGGATGATTGCTTGTCTTGCCACCTCAAACTTGAGACGTATCTCTGGTGGTCCGTGACGGCCGCCTCAGGCAGCCCTGCTCTGAAAATGCGAACGTCTGCAGATAGCTCGCAGGCAGAAACAGCTAGCCTGGGAAGCTGTTGCTCAGCCTCATCTGCAAATGGCACTGCTCGCACAGAGGCACAGAGACTGGAACTGCTTGCTTGTCTTGCCACCTCAAACTTCATACCTAGCTTAGGTGTTCCGTGCATGGGTGCCTCCGGCAGCCGTGCTCTGAAAAGGCGAACGTCTGCAGATATCTCGCAGGCAGAAACAGCTAGCCTGGGAAGCTGTTGCTCAGCCTCATCTGCAAATGGCACTGCTCGCACAGGCACAGAGACTGGGGCTGCTTGCTTGTCTTGCCATCTCAAACTTCAAACGTAGCTTTGGAAGTTCGTGCAGTCGGCCTTCGTCAGACCTGATCTGAAAATGCGAACGTCTGCGGATAGATCGCAGCCACAGAGAGCTCGCCTGGAAAGCTGTTGCTCAGCCTCATCTGCCCATGGCACTGCTCGCACAGAGGCACAGACACTGGGGCTGCTTGCTTGTCTTGCCACCTCCAACTTCAAACGTATCTTAGGTGGTCCATGCCGGGCACCTACGGCAGCCCTGCTCTGAAAATGCGAACGTCTGCAGATAGCTTGCAGCCAGAAAGAGCTAGCCTGTAAAGCTGTTGCTCAGCCTCATCTGCCCATGGCACTGCTCGCACAGAGGCACAGAGACTCCGGATGATTGCTTGTCCTTCCACCTCAAACTTCCAAAGTAGCTTTAGGGGTCAGTGCCGGGCGCATCCAGCAGCCCTGCTCCCAAAATGTAAACGTCTGCAGAAAGCTCGCATGCAGAACAGCTAGCCTGGAAATCTGTTGCTCAACCTCAACTGCTCATGGCACTGCTCACACAGAGGCACAGAGACTGGGGCTGCTTGCTTGTCTTGCCACCTCAAACTTCAAACGTAGCGTAGGTGGTTTGTGCCGGGCGCCTCCGGCAGCGCTGCTCTGAAAATGCGAACGTCTGCACATAGCTCGCAGGCAGAAAGAGGTAGCCTGGAAAGCTGTTGCTCAGCCTCATCTGCAAATGGCACTGCTCGCACAGAGGCACAGAGATTCGGGCTGCTTGCTTGTCTTGCCACCTCAAACTTCAAACGTAGCTTGGGTGGTTCATGCCGCGCTCCTCTGGCAGGACTGCTCTGAAAATAAGAATGTCTACAGATAGCTTGCAGGCAGAAAGAGCTAGCCTGGAAAGCTGTTGCTCAGCCTCATCTTCCCACGGCACTGCTCGCACAGAGGCACAGAGACTGGGGCTGCTTGCTTGTCTTGCCACCTCAAACTTGAGACGTATCTTTGGTGGTCCGTGACGGCCGCCTCTAGCAGCCCTGCTCTGAAAATGCGAACGTCTGCCCATAGCTCACAGGCAGAAAGAGCTAGCCTGGAAAGCTGTTGCTCAGCCTAATCTGCCCATGGCACTGCTCGCACAGAGGCACAGAGAGTGGGGCTGCTTGCTTGTTTTGCCCCCTCAAACTTCAGATGTATCATTCTGGGTCCATGCATGGGTCCTCCGGCAGCCCTGCTCTGAAAATGCGAACGTCTGCAGATAGCTCGCTGGCAGAAAGAGGTAGCCTGGAAAGCTGTTGCTCAGCCTCATCTGCCCATGGCACTGCTCACACAGAGGCACAGAGACTGTGGCTGCTTGCTTGTCTTGCCCCCTCAAACTTCAAACTTATCTTAGGTGGTCCGTGCCGGGCGCCTCCGGCAGCCGTGCTCTGAAAATGCGAACGTCTGCAGATAGCTCGCAGGCAGAAAGAGCTAGCCTGGAAAGCTGTTGCTCAGCCTCATTTGCCCATGGCACTGCTCGCACAGAGGCTCAGAGACTGGGTCTGCTTGCTTGTCTTGCCACTTCAAACTTCAAAATTATCTTAGGTGTTCCGTGCCGGCCGCCTCAGGGAGCCCTGCTCTGAAAATGCGAACGTCTGCAGATAGCTCGCAGCCAGAAAGAGCTAGCCTGGAAAGCTGTTGCTCAGCCTCATCTGCCCATGGCACTGCTCGCACAGAGGCACAGAGACTGGGGCTGCTTGCTTGTCTTGCCCCCTCCAACTTCAAACGTAGCTTAGGTGTTTCGTGCCGGGCGCCTTCGGCAGCGCTGCTCTGCAAATGCGAACGTCTGCAGATAGCTGGCAGCCAGAAAGAGTTAGCCTGGAAAGCTGTTGCTCAGCCTCATCTGCAAATGGCACTGCTCGCACAGGCACAGAGACTGGGGCTGCTTGCTTGTCTTGCCATCTCAAACTTCAAATGTAGCTCTGGAAGTCAGTGCATTCGGCCTCCGTCAGACCTGATCTGAAAATGCGAACGTCTGCGGATAGATCGCAGCCACAGAGAGCTCGCCTGGAAAGCTGTTGCTCAGCCTCATCTGCCCATGGCACTGCTCGCACAGAGGCACAGAGACTGGGGCTGCTTGCTTGTCTTGCCCCCTCCAACTTCAAACATAGCTTAGGTGGTCCATGCCAGGCACCTACGGCAGCCCTGCTCTGAAAATGCGAACATCTGCAGATAGCTCGCAGCCAGAAAGAGCTAGCCTGGAAAGCTGTTGCTCAGCCTAATCTGCCCATGGCACTGCTCGCACAGAGGCACAGAGACTGGGGCTGCTTGCTTGTCTTGCCACCTCAAACTTCAGCTGTATCTTTCTCAGTCCGTGCATGGGTCCTCTGGCAGCCCTGCTCTGAAAATGCGAACGTCTGCAGATAGCTCGCAGCCAGAAAGAGCTAGCCTGGAAAGCTGTTGCTCAGCCTCATCTGCCCATGGCACTGCTCGCACAGAGGCACAGAGACTCCGGATGATTGCTTGTCCTTCCACCTCAAACTTCCAAAGTAGCTTTAGGGGTCAGTGCCGGGCGCATCCAGCAGCCCTGCTCCCAAAATGTAAACGTCTGCAGAAAGCTCGCATGCAGAAGAGCTAGCCTGGAAAGCTGTTGCTCAACCTCAACTGCTCATGGCACTGCTCGCACAGAGGCACAGAGACTGGGGCTGCTTGCTTGTCTTGCCACCTCAAACTTCAAACGTAGCGTAGGTGGTTCGTGCCGGCCGCCTCCGGCAGCGCTGCTCTGAAAATGCGAACGTCTGCACATAGCTCGCAGGCAGAAAGAGGTAGCCTGGAAAGCTGTTGCTCAGCCTCATCTGCAAATGGCACTGCTCGCACAGAGGCACAGACACTGGGGCTGCTTGCTTTTCTTGCCACCTCAAACTTCAAACGTAGCTTAGGTGGTTCATGCCGCGCTCCTCTGGCAGGACTGCTCTGAAAATAAGAACGTCTACAGATAGCTCGCAGGCAGAAAGAGTTAGCCTGGAAAGCTGTTGCTCAGCCTCATCTTCCCACGGCACTGCTCGCACAGAGGCACAGAGACTGGGGCTGCTTGCTTGTCTTGCCCCCCTCAAACTTCAAACGTAGATTTGAGGGTCCGTGCAGGGGGCCTGAAGCAACCCTGCTCTGAAAATTCAAACGTCTGCATATAGCTCGCAGGCAGAAAGAGCTTGCCTGTAAAGCTGTTGCTCAGCCTCATCTGCCCATTGCACTGCTCGCACAGAGGCACAGAGACTGGGGGTGCTTGCTTGTCTTGCCACCTCATACTTCAAACGTATCTTTGGTGGTCCGTGACGGCCGCCTCAGGCAGCCCTGCTCTGAAAATGCGAACGTCTGCCCATAGCTCACAGGCAGAAAGAGCTAGCCTGGAAAGCTGTTGCTCAGCCTAATCTGCCCATGGCACTGCTCGCACAGAGGCACAGAGAGTGGGGCAGCTTGCTTGTTTTGCCCCCTCAAACTTCAAATGTATCATTCTGGGTCCATGCATGGGTCCTGCGGCAGCCCTGCTCTGAAAATGCGAACGTCTGCAGATAGCTCGCAGGCAGAAAGAGGTAGCCTGGAAAGCTGTTGCTCAGCCTCATCTGCCCATGGCACTGCTCACACAGAGGCACAGAGACTGTGGCTGCTTGCTTGTCTTGCCCCCTCAAACTTCAAACTTATCTTAGGTGGTCCGTGCCGGGCGCCTCCGGCAGCCGTGCTCTGAAAAGGCGAACGTCTGCAGATAGCTCGCAGGCAGAAAGAGCTAGCCTGGAAAGCTGTTGCTCAGCCTCATCTGCCCATGGCACTGCTCGCACAGAGGCTCAGAGACTGGGTCTGCTTGCTTGTCTTGCCCCTTCAAACTTCAAAATTATCTTAGGTGGTCCGTGCCGGCCGCCTCAGGGAGCCCTGCTCTGAAAATGCGAACGTCTGCAGATAGCTCGCAGCCAGAAAGAGCTAGCCTGGAAAACTGTTGCTCAGCCTCATCTGCCCATGGCACTGCTCTCACAGAGGCACAGAGACTGGGGCTGCTTGCTTGTCTTGCCCCCTCAAACTTCAGACATAACTTAGGCGGTCCATCACGGGCACCTCCAACAGCCCTGCTCTGAAAATGCGAATGTCTGCAGATAGCTCGCAGCCACAGAGAGCTAGCCTGTAAAGCTGTTGCTCAGCCTGAACTGCTCATGGCACTGCTCGCACAGAGGCACAGAGACTGGGGCTGCTTGCTTGTCTTGCCCCCTCAAACATCAGACATAACTTAGGCGGTCCATCACGGGCACCTACGGCAGCCCTGCTCTGAAAATGCGAACGTCTGCAGATAGCTCGCAGCCACAGAGAGCTAGCCTGGAAAGCTGTTGCTCAGCCTCATCTGCCCATGGCACTGTTCGCACAGAGGCACAGAGACTTTGGCTGCTTGCTTGTCTTGCCCCCTCCAACTTCAAACGTAGCTTAGGTGGTCCATGCCGGGCACCTACGGCAGCCCTGCTCTGAAAATGCGAACGTCTGCAGATAGCTCGCAGGCAGAAAGAGCTAGACTGGAAAGCTGTTGCTCAGCCTCATCTGCCCATGGCACTGCTCGCACAGAGGCACAGAGACTCCGGATGATTGCTTGTCTTGCCACCTCAAACTTCAGACTTAGGTTTGGGGGTCCATGACGAACGCCTCCAGAAGCCCTGCTCTGAAAATGCGAACGTCTGCAGATAGCTCGCAGGCAGAAACAGCTAGCCTGGAAAGCTGTTGCTCAGCCTCATCTGCAAATGGCACTGCTCGCACAGGCACAGAGACTGGAGCTGCTTACTTGTCTTGCCATCTCAAACTTCAAACGTAGCTTTGGAAGTCAGTGCAGTCGGCCTCCATGAGACCTGATCTGAAAATGCGAACGTCTGCAGATAGCTCGCAGCCACAGAGAGCTCGCCTGGAAAGCTGTTGCTCAGCCTCATCTGCCCATGGCACTGCTCGCAGAGAGGCACAGAGATTGGGGCTGCTTGCTTGTCTTGCCCCCTCCAACTTCAAACGTAGTTTAGGTGGTCCATGCCGGGCACCTACGTCAGCCCTGCTCTGAAAATGCGAATGTCTGCAGATAGCTCGCAGGCAGAAAGAGCTAGCCTGGAAAGCTGTTGCTCAGCCTCATCTGCCCATGGCACTGCTCGCACAGAGGCACAGAGACTTTGGCTGCTAGCTTGTCTTGCTACTGCAAACTTAAAACATATATTAGGTGGTTCATGCCGGGCGCCTTCGGCAGCTCTGTTCCGAAAATGCGAACGTCTACAGATAGCTCGCAGCCAGAAAGAGCTAGCCTGGAAAGCTGTTGCTCAGCCTCAACTGCTCATGGCACTGCTGGCACAGAAGCACAGAGACTGGGGCTGCTTGCTTGTCTTGCCCCCTCAAACTTAAGACATAACTTAAGCGGTCCATCACGGGCACCTCCAGCAGGCCTGCTCTGAAAATGCGAATGTCTGCAGATAGCTGGCAGGCATAAGGGGCTAGCCTGGAAAGCTGTTGCTCAGCCTCATCTGCCCATGGCACTGCTCTCACAGAGGCACAGAGACTGGGGCTGCTTGCTTGTCTTGCCACCTCAAACTTCAAATGTAGCTTAGGTGGTCCATGCCGGGCACCTACGGCAGCCCTGCTCTGAAAATGCGAATGTCTGCAGATAGCTCGCAGGCAGAAAGAGCTAGCCTGGAAAGTTGTTGCTCAGCCTCATTTGCCCATGGCACTGCTCTCACAGAGGCACAGAGACTGGGGCTGCTTGCTTGTCTTGCCACCTCAAATTTCAAACGTAGTATTGGTCAGTTTTGCAGTGGTCCTCCAGCAGCCCTGCTCCGAAAATGCGAACGTCTGCAGATAGCTCACAGGCAGAAAGAGCTAGCCTGGAAAGCTGTTGCTCAGCCTCATCTGCCCATGGCACTGCTCACACAGAGGCACAGAGACTGGGGCTGCTCGCTTGTCTTGCCGCCTCAAACTTCAAACCTAGCTTAGGTGTTCCTTGCTGGGGGCCTCCGGCAGCCCTGCTCTGAAAATGCGAACGTCTGCAGATAGCTCGCAGGCAGAAAGAGCTAGCCTGGAAAGCTGTTTCTCAGCCTCATCTGCCCATGGCACTGCTGGCACAGAGGCACAGAGAATGGGGCTGCTTGCTTGTCTTGCCCCCTCAAACTTCAGATGTATCATTCTGGGTCCAAGCATAGGTCCTCCGGCAGCCCTGCTCTGAAAATGAGAACATCTGCAGATATCTCGAAGCCAGAAAGAGCTAGCCTGGAAAGCTGTTGCTCAGCCTCATCTGCCCATGGCACTGCTCTCACAGAGGCACAGAGACTGGGTCTGCTTGCTTGTCTTGCCATCTCAAACTTTAAATGTAGCTTTGGAAGTCATTGCATTCGGCCTCCATCAGACCTGATCTGAAAATGCGAACGTCTGCGGATAGATCGCAGCCACAGAGAGCTTGTCTGGAAAGCTGTTGCTCAGCCTCATCTGCAAATGGCACTGCTCGCACAGAGGCACAGAGACTGGGGCTGCTTGCTTGTCTTGCCCCCTCCAACTTCAAACGTAGCTTAGGTGGTCCATGCCAGGCACCTACGGCAGCCCTGCTCTAAAAATGCGAACATCTGCAGATAGCTCGCAGGCAGAAAGAGCTAGCCTGGAAAGCTGTTGCTCAGCCTCATCTGCCCATGGCACTGCTCGCACAGAGGCACAGAGACTGGGGCTGCTTGCTTGTCTTGCCACCTCAAACTTCAGCTGTATCTTTCTCGGTCCGTGCATGGGTCCTCTGGCAGCCCTGCTCTGAAAATGCGAACGTCTGCAGATAGCTCGCAGGCAGAAAGGGCTAGCCTGGAAAGCTGTTGCTCAGCCTCATCTGCCCATGGCACTGCTCGCACAGAGGCACAGAGACTGTGGCTGCTTGCTTGTCTTGCCCCCCTCAAACTTCAAACGTAGATATGGGGGTCCGTGCAGGGGGCCTGAAGCAACCCTGCTCTGAAAATGCGAACGTCTGCAGATAGCTCGCAGGCAGAAAAGCTGTTGCTCAGCCTCATTTGCTCATGGCACTGCTCGCACAGAGACACAGAGACTGCGGATGATTGCTTGTCTTGCCACCTCAAACTTGAGACGTATCTCTGGTGGTCCGTGACGGTCGCCTCAGGCAGCCCTGGTCTGAAAATGCGAACGTCTGCAGATAGCTCGCAGGCAGAAAGAGCTAGCCTGGAAAGCTGTTGCTCAGCCTAATCTGCCCATGGCACTGCTCACACAGAGGCACAGAGACAGGGGGTGCTTGCTTGTCTTGCCACCTCAAACTTCAAACGTAGGATTGGGCGTTTGTGCAGGGGGCCTCCAGCAGCCCTGCTCTGAAAAGGCGAACGTCTGCAGATAGCTCGCAGACAGAAAGATCTAGCCTGGAAACCTGTTGCTCAGCCTCATCTGCCCATGGCACTGCTCACACAGAGGCACAGAGACTGGGGCTGCTTGCTTGTCTTGACACCTCAATCTTAAAACATAGCTTTGGGGTCGGTGCTGGGCGCCTCGAGCAGCCTTGCTCTGAAAATGTGAACGTCTGCAGATAGCTCGCAGGCAGAAACAGCTAGCCTGGAAAGCTGTTGCTCAGCCTCATCTGCCCATGGCACTGCTCGCACAGAGGCACAGAGACTGGGGCTGCTTGCTTGTCTTGCCCCCTCAAACTTCAAACGTGGCTTTGGGGGTCCGTGCAGGAGGCCTCCCGCAGCCCTGCTCTGAAAATGCGAACGTCTGCAGATAGCTTGCAGGCAGAAAGAGTTAGCCTGGAAAGCTGTTGCTCAGCCTCATCTGCCCATGGCACTGCTCGCACAGAGGCACAGAGACTGGGGCTGCTTGCTTGTCTTGCCCCCTCAAACTTCAAACGTAGCTTAGGTGTTACGTGCCGTTCGCCTCCGGCAGCCCTGGTCTAAAAATGCGAACGTCTGCAGATAGCTCGCAGGCAGAAAGAGCTAGCCTGGAAAGCTGTTGCTCAGCCTCATCTGCCCATGGCACTGCTCGCACAGACGCACAGAGACTGTGGCTGCTTGCTTGTCTTGTTACCTCAAGCTTCAAACGTAGCTTAAGTGTTCTGTGCATGGGGCCTCCGGCAGCCCTGCTTTGAACATGCGAACGTCTGCAGATAGCTCGTAGGCAGAAAGAGCCATCCTGGAAAGCTGTTTCTCAGCCTCATCTGCCCATGGCACTGCTCGCACAGAGGCACAGAGACTGGGGCTGCTTGCTTGTCTTGCCCCCTCAAACTTCAAACGTAGCTTTGGGTGTCCGTGAAGGAGGCCTCCGGCAGCCCTGGTCTGAAAATGCGAACGTCTGCAGATAGCTCGCAGGCAGAAAGAGCTAGCCTGGAAAGCTGTTGCTCAGCCTCATCTGCCCATGGCACTGCTCGCACAGAGGCACAGAGACTGGGGCTGCTTGCTTGTCTTGCCACCTCAAACTTAAAACGTAGTATTGGTCAGTTTTGCAGGGGGCTCCAGCAGCCCTGCTCTGAAAATGCGAATGTCTGCAGATAGCTCGCAGGCAGAAAGAGGTAGCCTTGAAAGCTGTTGCTCAGCCTCATCTGCCCATGGCACTGCTCGCACAGAGGCACAGAGACTGGGGCTGCTTGCTTGTCTTGCCATCTCAAACTTCAAACGTAGCTTTGGAAGTTCGTGCAGTCGGCCTTCGTCAGACCTGATCTGAAAATGCGAACGTCTGCGGATAGATCGCAGCCACAGAGAGCTCGCCTGGAAAGCTGTTGCTCAGCCTCATCTGCCCATGGCACTGCTCGCACAGAGGCACAGACACTGGGGCTGCTTGCTTGTCTTGCCACCTCCAACTTCAAACGTATCTTAGGTGGTCCATGCCGGGCACCTACGGCAGCCCTGCTCTGAAAATGCGAACGTCTGCAGATAGCTCGCAGGCAGAAAGAGCTAGCCTGTAAAGCTGTTGCTCAGCCTCATCTGCCCATGGCACTGCTCGCACAGAGGCACAGAGACTCCGGATGATTGCTTGTCCTTCCACCTCAAACTTCCAAAGTAGCTTTAGGGGTCAGTGCCGGGCGCATCCAGCAGCCCTGCTCCCAAAATGTAAATGTCTGCAGAAAGCTCGCATGCAGAAGAGCTAGCCTGGAAAGCTGTTGCTCAGCCTCATCTGCAAATGGCACTGCTCGCACAGAGGCACAGAGATTCGGGCTGCTTGCTTGTCTTGCCACCTCAAACTTCAAACGTAGCTTAGGTGGTTCATGCCGCGCTCCTCTGGCAGGACTGCTCTGAAAATAAGAACGTCTACAGATAGCTCGCAGGCAGAAAGATCTAGCCTGGAAAGCTGTTGCTCAGCCTCATCTTCCCACGGCACTGCTCGCACAGAGGCACAGAGACTGGGGCTGCTTGCTTGTCTTGCCACGTCAAACTTCAAACGTAGATTTGGGGGTCCGTGCAGGGGGCCTGAAGCAACACTGCTCTGAATATTCAAACGTCTGCATATAGCTCGCAGGCAGAAAGAGCTAGCCTGGAAAGCTGTTGCTCAGCCTCATCTGCCCATGGCACTGCTCGCACAGAGGCACAGAGAGTGGGGCTGCTTGCTTGTCTTGCCCCCCTCAAACTTCAGACGTAGATATGGGGGTCCGTGCAGGGGGCCTGAAGCAACCCTGCTCTGAAAATGCGAACGTCTGCAGATAGCTCGCAGGCAGAAAGGCTGTTGCTCAGCCTCATTTGCCCATGGCACTGCTCGCACAGAGACACAGAGACTGCGGATGATTGCTTGTCTTGCCACCTCAAACTTGAGACGTATCTCTGGTGGTCCGTGACGGCCGCCTCAGGCAGCCCTGCTCTGAAAATGCGAACGTCTGCAGATAGCTCGCAGGCAGAAACAGCTAGCCTGGGAAGCTGTTGCTCAGCCTCATCTGCAAATGGCACTGCTCGCACAGAGGCACAGAGACTGGAACTGCTTGCTTGTCTTGCCACCTCAAACTTCATACCTAGCTTAGGTGTTCCGTGCATGGGTGCCTCCGGCAGCCCTGCTCTGAAAATGCGAACGTCTGCAGATATCTCGCAGGCAGAAACAGCTAGCCTGGGAAGCTGTTGCTCAGCCTCATCTGCAAATGGCACTGCTCGCACAGGCACAGAGACTGGGGCTGCTTGCTTGTCTTGCCATCTCAAACTTCAAACGTAGCTTTGGAAGTTCGTGCAGTCGGCCTTCGTCAGACCTGATCTGAAAATGCGAACGTCTGCGGATAGATCGCAGCCACAGAGAGCTCGCCTGGAAAGCTGTTGCTCAGCCTCATCTGCCCATGGCACTGCTCGCACAGAGGCACAGACACTGGGGCTGCTTGCTTGTCTTGCCACCTCCAACTTCAAACGTATCTTAGGTGGTCCATGCCGGGCACCTACGGCAGCACTGCTCTGAAAATGCGAACGTCAGCAGATAGCTTGCAGCCAGAAAGAGCTAGCCTGTAAAGCTGTTGCTCAGCCTCATCTGCCCATGGCACTGCTCGCACAGAGGCACAGAGACTCCGGATGATTGCTTGTCCTTCCACCTCAAACTTCCAAAGTAGCTTTAGGGGTCAGTGCCGGGCGCATCCAGCAGCCCTGCTCCCAAAATGTAAACGTCTGCAGAAAGCTCGCATGCAGAACAGCTAGCCTGGAAATCTGTTGCTCAACCTCAACTGCTCATGGCACTGCTCACACAGAGGCACAGAGACTGGGGCTGCTTGCTTGTCTTGCCACCTCAAACTTCAAACGTAGCGTAGGTGGTTTGTGCCGGGCGCCTCCGGCAGCGCTGCTCTGAAAATGCGAACGTCTGCACATAGCTCGCAGGCAGAAAGAGGTAGCCTGGAAAGCTGTTGCTCAGCCTCATCTGCAAATGGCACTGCTCGCACAGAGGCACAGAGATTCGGGCTGCTTGCTTGTCTTGCCACCTCAAACTTCAAACGTAGCTTGGGTGGTTCATGCCGCGCTCCTCTGGCAGGACTGCTCTGAAAATAAGAACGTCTACAGATAGCTTGCAGGCAGAAAGAGCTAGCCTGGAAAGCTGTTGCTCAGCCTCATCTTCCCACGGCACTGCTCGCACAGAGGCACAGAGACTGGGGCTGCTTGCTTGTCTTGCCACCTCAAACTTGAGACGTATCTTTGGTGGTCCGTGACGGCCGCCTCTAGCAGCCCTGCTCTGAAAATGCGAACGTCTGCCCATAGCTCACAGGCAGAAAGAGCTAGCCTGGAAAGCTGTTGCTCAGCCTAATCTGCCCATGGCACTGCTCGCACAGAGGCACAGAGAGTGGGGCTGCTTGCTTGTTTTTCCCCCTCAAACTTCAGATGTATCATTCTGGGTCCATGCATGGGTCCTCCGGCAGCCCTGCTCTGAAAATGCGAACGTCTGCAGATAGCTCGCTGGCAGAAAGAGGTAGCCTGGAAAGCTGTTGCTCAGCCTCATCTGCCCATGGCACTGCTCACACAGAGGCACAGAGACTGTGGCTGCTTGCTTGTCTTGCCCCCTCAAACTTCAAACTTATCTTAGGTGGTCCGTGCCGGGCGCCTCCGGCAGCCGTGCTCTGAAAATGCGAACGTCTGCAGATAGCTCGCAGGCAGAAAGAGCTAGCCTGGAAAGCTGTTGCTCAGCCTCATTTGCCCATGGCACTGCTCGCACAGAGGCTCAGAGACTGGGTCTGCTTGCTTGTCTTGCCACTTCAAACTTCAAAATTATCTTAGGTGTTCCGTGCCGGCCGCCTCAGGGAGCCCTGCTCTGAAAATGCGAACGTCTGCAGATAGCTCGCAGCCAGAAAGAGCTAGCCTGGAAAGCTGTTGCTCAGCCTCATCTGCCCATGGCACTGCTCGCACAGAGGCACAGAGACTGGGGCTGCTTGCTTGTCTTGCCCCCTCCAACTTCAAACGTAGCTTAGGTGTTTCGTGCCGGGCGCCTTCGGCAGCGCTGCTCTGCAAATGCGAACGTCTGCAGATAGCTGGCAGCCAGAAAGAGTTAGCCTGGAAAGCTGTTGCTCAGCCTCATCTGCAAATGGCACTGCTCGCACAGGCACAGAGACTGGGGCTGCTTGCTTGTCTTGCCATCTCAAACTTCAAATGTAGCTCTGGAAGTCAGTGCATTCGGCCTCCGTCAGACCTGATCTGAAAATGCGAACGTCTGCGGATAGATCGCAGCCACAGAGAGCTCGCCTGGAAAGCTGTTGCTCAGCCTCATCTGCCCATGGCACTGCTCGCACAGAGGCACAGAGACTGGGGCTGCTTGCTTGTCTTGCCCCCTCCAACTTCAAACATAGCTTAGGTGGTCCATGCCAGGCACCTACGGCAGCCCTGCTCTGAAAATGCGAACATCTGCAGATAGCTCGCAGCCAGAAAGAGCTAGCCTGGAAAGCTGTTGCTCAGCCTAATCTGCCCGTGGCACTGCTCGCACAGAGGCACAGAGACTGGGGCTGCTTGCTTGTCTTGCCACCTCAAACTTCAGCTGTATCTTTCTCAGTCCGTGCATGGGTCCTCTGGCAGCCCTGCTCTGAAAATGCGAACGTCTGCAGATAGCTCGCAGCCAGAAAGAGCTAGCCTGGAAAGCTGTTGCTCAGCCTCATCTGCCCATGGCACTGCTCGCACAGAGGCACAGAGACTCCGGATGATTGCTTGTCCTTCCACCTCAAACTTCCAAAGTAGCTTTAGGGGTCAGTGCCGGGCGCATCCAGCAGCCCTGCTCCCAAAATGTAAACGTCTGCAGAAAGCTCGCATGCAGAAGAGCTAGCCTGGAAAGCTGTTGCTCAACCTCAACTGCTCATGGCACTGCTCGCACAGAGGCACAGAGACTGGGGCTGCTTGCTTGTCTTGCCACCTCAAACTTCAAACGTAGCGTAGGTGGTTCGTGCCGGCCGCCTCCGGCAGCGCTGCTCTGAAAATGCGAACGTCTGCACATAGCTCGCAGGCAGAAAGAGGTAGCCTGGAAAGCTGTTGCTCAGCCTCATCTGCAAATGGCACTGCTCGCACAGAGGCACAGACACTGGGGCTGCTTGCTTTTCTTGCCACCTCAAACTTCAAACGTAGCTTAGGTGGTTCATGCCGCGCTCCTCTGGCAGGACTGCTCTGAAAATAAGAACGTCTACAGATAGCTCGCAGGCAGAAAGAGTTAGCCTGGAAAGCTGTTGCTCAGCCTCATCTTCCCACGGCACTGCTCGCACAGAGGCACAGAGACTGGGGCTGCTTGCTTGTCTTGCCCCCCTCAAACTTCAAACGTAGATTTGAGGGTCCGTGCAGGGGGCCTGAAGCAACCCTGCTCTGAAAATTCAAACGTCTGCATATAGCTCGCAGGCAGAAAGAGCTTGCCTGTAAAGCTGTTGCTCAGCCTCATCTGCCCATTGCACTGCTCGCACAGAGGCACAGAGACTGGGGGTGCTTGCTTGTCTTGCCACCTCATACTTCAAACGTATCTTTGGTGGTCCGTGACGGCCGCCTCAGGCAGCCCTGCTCTGAAAATGCGAACGTCTGCCCATAGCTCACAGGCAGAAAGAGCTAGCCTGGAAAGCTGTTGCTCAGCCTAATCTGCCCATGGCACTGCTCGCACAGAGACACAGAGAGTGGGGCAGCTTGCTTGTTTTGCCCCCTCAAACTTCAAATGTATCATTCTGGGTCCATGCATGGGTCCTGCGGCAGCCCTGCTCTGAAAATGCGAACGTCTGCAGATAGCTCGCAGGCAGAAAGAGGTAGCCTGGAAAGCTGTTGCTCAGCCTCATCTGCCCATGGCACTGCTCACACAGAGGCACAGAGACTGTGGCTGCTTGCTTGTCTTGCCCCCTCAAACTTCAAACTTATCTTAGGTGGTCCGTGCCGGGCGCCTCCGGCAGCCGTGCTCTGAAAAGGCGAACGTCTGCAGATAGCTCGCAGGCAGAAAGAGCTAGCCTGGAAAGCTGTTGCTCAGCCTCATCTGCCCATGGCACTGCTCGCACAGAGGCTCAGAGACTGGGTCTGCTTGCTTGTCTTGCCCCTTCAAACTTCAAAATTATCTTAGGTGGTCCGTGCCGGCCGCCTCAGGGAGCCCTGCTCTGAAAATGCGAACGTCTGCAGATAGCTCGCAGCCAGAAAGAGCTAGCCTGGAAAACTGTTGCTCAGCCTCATCTGCCCATGGCACTGCTCTCACAGAGGCACAGAGACTGGGGCTGCTTGCTTGTCTTGCCCCCTCAAACTTCAGACATAACTTAGGCGGTCCATCACGGGCACCTCCAACAGCCCTGCTCTGAAAATGCGAATGTCTGCAGATAGCTCGCAGCCACAGAGAGCTAGCCTGTAAAGCTGTTGCTCAGCCTGAACTGCTCATGGCACTGCTCGCACAGAGGCACAGAGACTGGGGCTGCTTGCTTGTCTTGCCCCCTCAAACATCAGACATAACTTAGGCGGTCCATCACGGGCACCTACGGCAGCCCTGCTCTGAAAATGCGAACGTCTGCAGATAGCTCGCAGCCACAGAGAGCTAGCCTGGAAAGCTGTTGCTCAGCCTCATCTGCCCATGGCACTGTTCGCACAGAGGCACAGAGACTTTGGCTGCTTGCTTGTCTTGCCCCCTCCAACTTCAAACGTAGCTTAGGTGGTCCATGCCGGGCACCTACGGCAGCCCTGCTCTGAAAATGCGAACGTCTGCAGATAGCTCGCAGGCAGAAAGAGCTAGACTGGAAAGCTGTTGCTCAGCCTCATCTGCCCATGGCACTGCTCGCACAGAGGCACAGAGACTCCGGATGATTGCTTGTCTTGCCACCTCAAACTTCAGACTTAGGTTTGGGGGTCCATGACGAACGCCTCCAGAAGCCCTGCTCTGAAAATGCGAACGTCTGCAGATAGCTCGCAGGCAGAAACAGCTAGCCTGGAAAGCTGTTGCTCAGCCTCATCTGCAAATGGCACTGCTCGCACAGGCACAGAGACTGGAGCTGCTTACTTGTCTTGCCATCTCAAACTTCAAACGTAGCTTTGGAAGTCAGTGCAGTCGGCCTCCATGAGACCTGATCTGAAAATGCGAACGTCTGCAGATAGCTCGCAGCCACAGAGAGCTCGCCTGGAAAGCTGTTGCTCAGCCTCATCTGCCCATGGCACTGCTCGCAGAGAGGCACAGAGATTGGGGCTGCTTGCTTGTCTTGCCCCCTCCAACTTCAAACGTAGTTTAGGTGGTCCATGCCGGGCACCTACGTCAGCCCTGCTCTGAAAATGCGAATGTCTGCAGATAGCTCGCAGGCAGAAAGAGCTAGCCTGGAAAGCTGTTGCTCAGCCTCATCTGCCCATGGCACTGCTCGCACAGAGGCACAGAGACTTTGGCTGCTAGCTTGTCTTGCTACTGCAAACTTAAAACATATATTAGGTGGTTCATGCCGGGCGCCTTCGGCAGCTCTGTTCCGAAAATGCGAACGTCTACAGATAGCTCGCAGCCAGAAAGAGCTAGCCTGGAAAGCTGTTGCTCAGCCTCAACTGCTCATGGCACTGCTGGCACAGAAGCACAGAGACTGGGGCTGCTTGCTTGTCTTGCCCCCTCAAACTTAAGACATAACTTAAGCGGTCCATCACGGGCACCTCCAGCAGGCCTGCTCTGAAAATGCGAATGTCTGCAGATAGCTGGCAGGCATAAGGGGCTAGCCTGGAAAGCTGTTGCTCAGCCTCATCTGCCCATGGCACTGCTCTCACAGAGGCACAGAGACTGGGGCTGCTTGCTTGTCTTGCCACCTCAAACTTCAAATGTAGCTTAGGTGGTCCATGCCGGGCACCTACGGCAGCCCTGCTCTGAAAATGCGAATGTCTGCAGATAGCTCGCAGGCAGAAAGAGCTAGCCTGGAAAGTTGTTGCTCAGCCTCATTTGCCCATGGCACTGCTCTCACAGAGGCACAGAGACTGGGGCTGCTTGCTTGTCTTGCCACCTCAAATTTCAAACGTAGTATTGGTCAGTTTTGCAGTGGTCCTCCAGCAGCCCTGCTCCGAAAATGCGAACGTCTGCAGATAGCTCACAGGCAGAAAGAGCTAGCCTGGAAAGCTGTTGCTCAGCCTCATCTGCCCATGGCACTGCTCACACAGAGGCACAGAGACTGGGGCTGCTCGCTTGTCTTGCCGCCT
This sequence comes from Opisthocomus hoazin, assembly GCF_030867145.1. Taxonomy (NCBI): domain Eukaryota; kingdom Metazoa; phylum Chordata; class Aves; order Opisthocomiformes; family Opisthocomidae; genus Opisthocomus; species Opisthocomus hoazin. Next base: position 1,299,544 of record NC_134438.1, on the reverse strand, counting down.
CAAACTTCAAACCTAGCTTAGGTGTTCCTTGCTGGGGGCCTCCGGCAGCCCTGGTCTGAAAATGCGAACGTCTGCAGATAGCTCGCAGGCAGAAAGAGCTAGCCTGGAAAGCTGTTTCTCAGCCTCATCTGCCCATGGCACTGCTGGCACAGAGGCACAGAGAATGGGGCTGCTTGCTTGTCTTGCCCCCTCAAACTTCAGATGTATCATTCTGGGTCCAAGCATAGGTCCTCCGGCAGCCCTGCTCTGAAAATGAGAACATCTGCAGATATCTCGAAGCCAGAAAGAGCTAGCCTGGAAAGCTGTTGCTCAGCCTCATCTGCCCATGGCACTGCTCTCACAGAGGCACAGAGACTGGGTCTGCTTGCTTGTCTTGCCATCTCAAACTTTAAATGTAGCTTTGGAAGTCATTGCATTCGGCCTCCATCAGACCTGATCTGAAAATGCGAACGTCTGCGGATAGATCGCAGCCACAGAGAGCTTGTCTGGAAAGCTGTTGCTCAGCCTCATCTGCAAATGGCACTGCTCGCACAGAGGCACAGAGACTGGGGCTGCTTGCTTGTCTTGCCCCCTCCAACTTCAAACGTAGCTTAGGTGGTCCATGCCAGGCACCTACGGCAGCCCTGCTCTAAAAATGCGAACATCTGCAGATAGCTCGCAGGCAGAAAGAGCTAGCCTGGAAAGCTGTTGCTCAGCCTCATCTGCCCATGGCACTGCTCGCACAGAGGCACAGAGACTGGGGCTGCTTGCTTGTCTTGCCACCTCAAACTTCAGCTGTATCTTTCTCGGTCCGTGCATGGGTCCTCTGGCAGCCCTGCTCTGAAAATGCGAACGTCTGCAGATAGCTCGCAGGCAGAAAGGGCTAGCCTGGAAAGCTGTTGCTCAGCCTCATCTGCCCATGGCACTGCTCGCACAGAGGCACAGAGACTGTGGCTGCTTGCTTGTCTTGCCCCCCTCAAACTTCAAACGTAGATATGGGGGTCCGTGCAGGGGGCCTGAAGCAACCCTGCTCTGAAAATGCGAACGTCTGCAGATAGCTCGCAGGCAGAAAAGCTGTTGCTCAGCCTCATTTGCTCATGGCACTGCTCGCACAGAGACACAGAGACTGCGGATGATTGCTTGTCTTGCCACCTCAAACTTGAGACGTATCTCTGGTGGTCCGTGACGGTCGCCTCAGGCAGCCCTGGTCTGAAAATGCGAACGTCTGCAGATAGCTCGCAGGCAGAAAGAGCTAGCCTGGAAAGCTGTTGCTCAGCCTAATCTGCCCATGGCACTGCTCACACAGAGGCACAGAGACAGGGGGTGCTTGCTTGTCTTGCCACCTCAAACTTCAAACGTAGGATTGGGCGTTTGTGCAGGGGGCCTCCAGCAGCCCTGCTCTGAAAAGGCGAACGTCTGCAGATAGCTCGCAGACAGAAAGATCTAGCCTGGAAACCTGTTGCTCAGCCTCATCTGCCCATGGCACTGCTCACACAGAGGCACAGAGACTGGGGCTGCTTGCTTGTCTTGACACCTCAATCTTAAAACATAGCTTTGGGGTCGGTGCTGGGCGCCTCGAGCAGCCTTGCTCTGAAAATGTGAACGTCTGCAGATAGCTCGCAGGCAGAAACAGCTAGCCTGGAAAGCTGTTGCTCAGCCTCATCTGCCCATGGCACTGCTCGCACAGAGGCACAGAGACTGGGGCTGCTTGCTTGTCTTGCCCCCTCAAACTTCAAACGTGGCTTTGGGGGTCCGTGCAGGAGGCCTCCAGCAGCCCTGCTCTGAAAATGCGAACGTCTGCAGATAGCTTGCAGGCAGAAAGAGTTAGCCTGGAAAGCTGTTGCTCAGCCTCATCTGCCCATGGCACTGCTCGCACAGAGGCACAGAGACTGGGGCTGCTTGCTTGTCTTGCCCCCTCAAACTTCAAACGTAGCTTAGGTGTTACGTGCCGTTCGCCTCCGGCAGCCCTGGTCTAAAAATGCGAACGTCTGCAGATAGCTCGCAGGCAGAAAGAGCTAGCCTGGAAAGCTGTTGCTCAGCCTCATCTGCCCATGGCACTGCTCGCACAGACGCACAGAGACTGTGGCTGCTTGCTTGTCTTGTTACCTCAAGCTTCAAACGTAGCTTAAGTGTTCTGTGCATGGGGCCTCCGGCAGCCCTGCTTTGAACATGCGAACGTCTGCAGATAGCTCGTAGGCAGAAAGAGCCATCCTGGAAAGCTGTTTCTCAGCCTCATCTGCCCATGGCACTGCTCGCACAGAGGCACAGAGACTGGGGCTGCTTGCTTGTCTTGCCCCCTCAAACTTCAAACGTAGCTTTGGGTGTCCGTGAAGGAGGCCTCCGGCAGCCCTGGTCTGAAAATGCGAACGTCTGCAGATAGCTCGCAGGCAGAAAGAGCTAGCCTGGAAAGCTGTTGCTCAGCCTCATCTGCCCATGGCACTGCTCGCACAGAGGCACAGAGACTGGGGCTGCTTGCTTGTCTTGCCACCTCAAACTTAAAACGTAGTATTGGTCAGTTTTGCAGGGGGCTCCAGCAGCCCTGCTCTGAAAATGCGAATGTCTGCAGATAGCTCGCAGGCAGAAAGAGGTAGCCTTGAAAGCTGTTGCTCAGCCTCATCTGCCCATGGCACTGCTCGCACAGAGGCACAGAGACTGTGGCTGCTTGCTTGTCTTGCCCCCCTCAAACTTCAAACGTAGATTTGGGGGTCCGTGCAGGGGGCCTGAAGCAACCCTGCTCCGAAAATGCGAACGTCTGCAGATAGCTCGCAGGCAGAAAAGCTGTTGCTCAGCCTCATTTGCCCATGGCACTGCTCGCACAGAGGCACAGAGACTGGGGCTGCTTGCTTGTCTTGCCACCTCAAACTTCAGATGTATCATTCTGGGTCCATGCATGGGTCCTCCGGCAGCCCTGCTCTGAAAATGCGAACGTCTGCAGATAGCTCTCAGCCAGAAAGAGCTAGCCTGGAAAGCTGTTGCTCAGCCTCATCTGCCCATGGCACTGCTCGCACAGAGGCACAGAGACTGGGGCTGCTCGCTTGTCTTGCCACCTCAAACTTCAAACGTATCTTTGGGTGTCCGTGCATGGGTCCTCCGGCAGCCCTGGTCTGAAAATGCGAACGTCTGCAGATAGCTCGCAGGCAGAAAGAGCTAGCCTGGAAAGCTGTTTCTCAGTCTCGTCTGCCCATGGCACTGCTCGCACAGAGGCACAGAGAGTGGGGCTGCTTGCTTGTCTTGCCCCCTCAAACTTCAGATGTATCATTCTGGGTCCGTGCACGTGTCATCCGGCAGCCCTGCTCTGAAAATGCGAATGTCTGCAGATAGCTCGCAGCCAGAAAGAGCTAGACTGGAAAGCTGTTGCTCAGCCTCATCTGCCCATGGCACTGCTCGCACAGAGGCACAGAGACTGTGGCTGCTTGCTTGTGTTGCCACCTCAAACTTCAAACGTAGGATTGGGCGTTTGTGCAGGGGGCCTCCAGCAGCCCTGCTCTGAAAATGCGAACGTCTGCAGAAAGCTCGCAGGCAAAAAAGCTAGCCTGGAAAGCTGTTGCTCAGCCTCATCTGCCCATGGCACTGCTCGCACAGAGGCACAGAGACTGGGGCTGCTTGCTTGTCTTGCCACCTCAAACTTCAAACGTATCTCTGGTGGTCCGTGACTGCCACCTCAGGCAGCCCTGCTCTGAAAATGCGAACGTCTGCAGATAGCTCGCAGGCAGAAAGAGCTAGCCTGGAAAGCTGTTGCTCAGCCTCATCTGCCCATGGCACTGCTCGCACACAGGCACAGAGACTGGGGCTGCTTACTTGTCTTGCCATTTCAAACTTCAAACGTAGTATTGGTCAGTTTTGCAGTGGTCCTCCAGCAGCCCTGCTCTGAAAATGCGAACGTCTGCAGATAGCTCGCAGGCAGAAAGAGCTAGCCTGGAAAGCTGTTGCGCAGCCTCATCTGCCCATGGCACTGCTCACACAGAGGCACAGAGACTGGGGCTGCTTGCTTGTCTTGCCACCTCAAACTTGAGACGTATCTCTGGTGGTCCGTGACGGCCCCCTCCGGCAGCCCTGCTCTGAAAATGCGAACGTCTGCAGATAGCTCACAGCCAGAAAGAGCTAGCCTGGAAAGCTGTTGCTCAGCGTCATCTGCCCATAGCACTGCTCGCACAGAGGCACAGAGACTGTGGCTGCTTGCTTGTCTTGCCCCCCTCAAACTTCAAACGTAGATTTGGGGTGAGTGCAGGGGGGCTCCGGCAGTCCTGCTCTGAAAATGCGAACGTCTGCTGATAGCTCGCAGGCAGAAAGAGCTAGCCTGGAAAGCTGTTGCTCAGCCTCATCTGCCCATGGCACTGCTCGCACAGAGGCACAGAGACTGTGGCTGCTTGCTTGTCTTGCCCCCCTCAAACTTCAAACGTAGATATTGGGGTCCGTGCAGGGGGCCTGAAGCAACCCTGCTCCGAAAATGCGAACGTCTGCAGATAGCTCGCAGGCACAAAAGCTGTTGCTCAGCCTCATTTGCCCATGGCACTGCTCGCACAGAGACACAGAGACTGCGGATGATTGCTTGTCTTGTAACCTCAAACTTGAGACGTATCTCTGGTGGTCCGTGACGGCCGCCTCAGGCAGCCCTGCTCTGAAAATGCGAACGTCTGCCCATAGCTCACAGGCAGAAATAGCTAGCCTGGAAAGCTGTTGCTCAGCCTAATCTGCCCATGGCACTGCTCACACAGAGGCACAGAGACTGGGGCTGCTTGCTTGTCTTGCCACCTCAAACTTCAAACGTAGGATTGGGCGTTTGTGCAGAGGGCCTCCAGCAGCCCTGCTCTGAAAATGCGAACGTCTGCAGAAAGCTCGCAGGCAGAAGAGCTAGCCTGGAAAGCTGTTGCTCAGCGTCATTTGCCCATGGCACTGCTCGCACAGAGGCACAGAGACTGGGGCTGCTTGCTTGTCTTGCCACCACAAACTTCAAACGTTATATTGGTCAGTTTTGCAGGGGGCCTCCAGCAGCCCTGCTCTGAAAATGCGAACGTCTGCAGATAGCTCGCAGGCAGAAAGAGCTAGCCTGGAAAGCTGTTGCTCAGCCTCATCTGCCCATGGCACTGCTCGCACAGAGGCACAGAGACTGTGGCTGCTTGCTTGTCTTGCCCCCCTCAAACTTCAAACGTAGATATTGGGGTCCGTGCAGGGGGCCTGAAGCAACCCTGCTCCGAAAATGCGAACGTCTGCAGATAGCTCGCAGGCACAAAAGCTGTTGCTCAGCCTCATTTGCCCATGGCACTGCTCGCACAGAGACACAGAGACTGCGGATGATTGCTTGTCTTGTAACCTCAAACTTGAGACGTATCTCTGGTGGTCCGTGACGGCCGCCTCAGGCAGCCCTGCTCTGAAAATGCGAACGTCTGCCCATAGCTCACAGGCAGAAATAGCTAGCCTGGAAAGCTGTTGCTCAGCCTAATCTGCCCATGGCACTGCTCACACAGAGGCACAGAGACTGGGGCTGCTTGCTTGTCTTGCCACCTCAAACTTCAAACGTAGGATTGGGCGTTTGTGCAGAGGGCCTCCAGCAGCCCTGCTCTGAAAATGCGAACGTCTGCAGAAAGCTCGCAGGCAGAAGAGCTAGCCTGGAAAGCTGTTGCTCAGCGTCATTTGCCCATGGCACTGCTCGCACAGAGGCACAGAGACTGGGGCTGCTTGCTTGTCTTGCCACCACAAACTTCAAACGTAGTATTGGTCAGTTTTGCAGTGGTCCTCCAGCAGCCCTGCTCTGAAAATGCGAACGTCTGCAGATAGCTCGCAGGCAGAAAGAGCTAGCCTGGAAAGCTGTTGCGCAGCCTCATCTGCTCATGGCACTGCTCGCACAGAGGCACAGAGACTTTGGCTGCTAGCTTGTCTTGCTACTGCAAACTTAAAACATATATTAGGTGGTTCATGCCGGGCGCCTTCGGCAGCTCTGTTCCGAAAATGCGAACGTCTACAGATAGCTCGCAGCCAGAAAGAGCTAGCCTGGAAAGCTGTTGCTCAGCCTCAACTGCTCATGGCACTGCTGGCACAGAAGCACAGAGACTGGGGCTGCTTGCTTGTCTTGCCCCCTCAAACTTAAGACATAACTTAAGCGGTCCATCACGGGCACCTCCAGCAGGCCTGCTCTGAAAATGCGAATGTCTGCAGATAGCTGGCAGGCATAAGGGGCTAGCCTGGAAAGCTGTTGCTCAGCCTCATCTGCCCATGGCACTGCTCTCACAGAGGCACAGAGACTGGGGCTGCTTGCTTGTCTTGCCACCTGAAACTTCAAATGTAGCTTAGGTGGTCCATGCCGGGCACCTACGGCAGCCCTGCTCTGAAAATGCGAATGTCTGCAGATAGCTCGCAGGCAGAAAGAGCTAGCCTGGAAAGTTGTTGCTCAGCCTCATTTGCCCATGGCACTGCTCTCACAGAGGCACAGAGACTGGGGCTGCTTGCTTGTCTTGCCACCTCAAATTTCAAACGTAGTATTGGTCAGTTTTGCAGTGGTCCTCCAGCAGCCCTGCTCCGAAAATGCGAACGTCTGCAGATAGCTCACAGGCAGAAAGAGCTAGCCTGGAAAGCTGTTGCTCAGCCTCATCTGCCCATGGCACTGCTCACACAGAGGCACAGAGACTGGGGCTGCTCGCTTGTCTTGCCGCCTCAAACTTCAAACCTAGCTTAGGTGTTCCTTGCTGGGGGCCTCCGGCAGCCCTGCTCTGAAAATGCGAACGTCTGCAGATAGCTCGCAGGCAGAAAGAGCTAGCCTGGAAAGCTGTTTCTCAGCCTCATCTGCCCATGGCACTGCTGGCACAGAGGCACAGAGAATGGGGCTGCTTGCTTGTCTTGCCCCCTCAAACTTCAGATGTATCATTCTGGGTCCAAGCATAGGTCCTCCGGCAGCCCTGCTCTGAAAATGAGAACATCTGCAGATATCTCGAAGCCAGAAAGAGCTAGCCTGGAAAGCTGTTGCTCAGCCTCATCTGCCCATGGCACTGCTCTCACAGAGGCACAGAGACTGGGTCTGCTTGCTTGTCTTGCCATCTCAAACTTTAAATGTAGCTTTGGAAGTCATTGCATTCGGCCTCCATCAGACCTGATCTGAAAATGCGAACGTCTGCGGATAGATCGCAGCCACAGAGAGCTTGTCTGGAAAGCTGTTGCTCAGCCTCATCTGCAAATGGCACTGCTCGCACAGAGGCACAGAGACTGGGGCTGCTTGCTTGTCTTGCCCCCTCCAACTTCAAACGTAGCTTAGGTGGTCCATGCCAGGCACCTACGGCAGCCCTGCTCTAAAAATGCGAACATCTGCAGATAGCTCGCAGGCAGAAAGAGCTAGCCTGGAAAGCTGTTGCTCAGCCTCATCTGCCCATGGCACTGCTCGCACAGAGGCACAGAGACTGGGGCTGCTTGCTTGTCTTGCCACCTCAAACTTCAGCTGTATCTTTCTCGGTCCGTGCATGGGTCCTCTGGCAGCCCTGCTCTGAAAATGCGAACGTCTGCAGATAGCTCGCAGGCAGAAAGGGCTAGCCTGGAAAGCTGTTGCTCAGCCTCATCTGCCCATGGCACTGCTCGCACAGAGGCACAGAGACTGTGGCTGCTTGCTTGTCTTGCCCCCCTCAAACTTCAAACGTAGATATGGGGGTCCGTGCAGGGGGCCTGAAGCAACCCTGCTCTGAAAATGCGAACGTCTGCAGATAGCTCGCAGGCAGAAAAGCTGTTGCTCAGCCTCATTTGCTCATGGCACTGGTCGCACAGAGACACAGAGACTGCGGATGATTGCTTGTCTTGCCACCTCAAACTTGAGACGTATCTCTGGTGGTCCGTGACGGTCGCCTCAGGCAGCCCTGGTCTGAAAATGCGAACGTCTGCAGATAGCTCGCAGGCAGAAAGAGCTAGCCTGGAAAGCTGTTGCTCAGCCTAATCTGCCCATGGCACTGCTCGCACAGAGGCACAGAGACAGGGGGTGCTTGCTTGTCTTGCCACCTCAAACTTCAAACGTAGGATTGGGCGTTTGTGCAGGGGGCCTCCAGCAGCCCTGCTCTGAAAAGGCGAACGTCTGCAGATAGCTCGCAGACAGAAAGATCTAGCCTGGAAACCTGTTGCTCAGCCTCATCTGCCCATGGCACTGCTCACACAGAGGCACAGAGACTGGGGCTGCTTGCTTGTCTTGACACCTCAATCTTAAAACATAGCTTTGGGGTCGGTGCTGGGCGCCTCGAGCAGCCTTGCTCTGAAAATGTGAACGTCTGCAGATAGCTCGCAGGCAGAAACAGCTAGCCTGGAAAGCTGTTGCTCAGCCTCATCTGCCCATGGCACTGCTCGCACAGAGGCACAGAGACTGGGGCTGCTTGCTTGTCTTGCCCCCTCAAACTTCAAACGTGGCTTTGGGGGTCCGTGCAGGAGGCCTCCAGCAGCCCTGCTCTGAAAATGCGAACGTCTGCAGATAGCTTGCAGGCAGAAAGAGTTAGCCTGGAAAGCTGTTGCTCAGCCTCATCTGCCCATGGCACTGCTCGCACAGAGGCACAGAGACTGGGGCTGCTTGCTTGTCTTGCCCCCTCAAACTTCAAACGTAGCTTAGGTGTTACGTGCCGTTCGCCTCCGGCAGCCCTGGTCTAAAAATGCGAACGTCTGCAGATAGCTCGCAGGCAGAAAGAGCTAGCCTGGAAAGCTGTTGCTCAGCCTCATCTGCCCATGGCACTGCTCGCACAGACGCACAGAGACTGTGGCTGCTTGCTTGTCTTGTTACCTCAAGCTTCAAACGTAGCTTAAGTGTTCTGTGCATGGGGCCTCCGGCAGCCCTGCTTTGAACATGCGAACGTCTGCAGATAGCTCGTAGGCAGAAAGAGCCATCCTGGAAAGCTGTTTCTCAGCCTCATCTGCCCATGGCACTGCTCGCACAGAGGCACAGAGACTGGGGCTGCTTGCTTGTCTTGCCCCCTCAAACTTCAAACGTAGCTTTGGGTGTCCGTGAAGGAGGCCTCCGGCAGCCCTGGTCTGAAAATGCGAACGTCTGCAGATAGCTCGCAGGCAGAAAGAGCTAGCCTGGAAAGCTGTTGCTCAGCCTCATCTGCCCATGGCACTGCTCGCACAGAGGCACAGAGACTGGGGCTGCTTGCTTGTCTTGCCACCTCAAACTTAAAACGTAGTATTGGTCAGTTTTGCAGGGGGCTCCAGCAGCCCTGCTCTGAAAATGCGAATGTCTGCAGATAGCTCGCAGGCAGAAAGAGGTAGCCTTGAAAGCTGTTGCTCAGCCTCATCTGCCCATGGCACTGCTCGCACAGAGGCACAGAGACTGTGGCTGCTTGCTTGTCTTGCCCCCCTCAAACTTCAAACGTAGATTTGGGGGTCCGTGCAGGGGGCCTGAAGCAACCCTGCTCCGAAAATGCGAACGTCTGCAGATAGCTCGCAGGCAGAAAAGCTGTTGCTCAGCCTCATTTGCCCATGGCACTGCTCGCACAGAGGCACAGAGACTGGGGCTGCTTGCTTGTCTTGCCACCTCAAACTTCAGATGTATCATTCTGGGTCCATGCATGGGTCCTCCGGCAGCCCTGCTCTGAAAATGCGAACGTCTGCAGATAGCTCTCAGCCAGAAAGAGCTAGCCTGGAAAGCTGTTGCTCAGCCTCATCTGCCCATGGCACTGCTCGCACAGAGGCACAGAGACTGGGGCTGCTCGCTTGTCTTGCCACCTCAAACTTCAAACGTATCTTTGGGTGTCCGTGCATGGGTCCTCCGGCAGCCCTGGTCTGAAAATGCGAACGTCTGCAGATAGCTCGCAGGCAGAAAGAGCTAGCCTGGAAAGCTGTTTCTCAGTCTCGTCTGCCCATGGCACTGCTCGCACAGAGGAACAGAGAGTGGGGCTGCTTGCTTGTCTTGCCCCCTCAAACTTCAGATGTATCATTCTGGGTCCGTGCACGTGTCATCCGGCAGCCCTGCTCTGAAAATGCGAATGTCTGCAGATAGCTCGCAGCCAGAAAGAGCTAGACTGGAAAGCTGTTGCTCAGCCTCATCTGCCCATGGCACTGCTCGCACAGAGGCACAGAGACTGTGGCTGCTTGCTTGTGTTGCCACCTCAAACTTCAAACGTAGGATTGGGCGTTTGTGCAGGGGGCCTCCAGCAGCCCTGCTCTGAAAATGCGAACGTCTGCAGAAAGCTCGCAGGCAAAAAAGCTAGCCTGGAAAGCTGTTGCTCAGCCTCATCTGCCCATGGCACTGCTCGCACAGAGGCACAGAGACTGGGGCTGCTTGCTTGTCTTCCCACCTTAAACTTCAAACGTATCTCTGGTGGTCCGTGACTGCCACCTCAGGCAGCCCTGCTCTGAAAATGCGAACGTCTGCAGATAGCTCGCAGGCAGAAAGAGCTAGCCTGGAAAGCTGTTGCTCAGCCTCATCTGCCCATGGCACTGCTCGCACACAGGCACAGAGACTGGGGCTGCTTACTTGTCTTGCCATTTCAAACTTCAAACGTAGTATTGGTCAGTTTTGCAGTGGTCCTCCAGCAGCCCTGCTCTGAAAATGCGAACGTCTGCAGATAGCTCGCAGGCAGAAAGAGCTAGCCTGGAAAGCTGTTGCGCAGCCTCATCTGCCCATGGCACTGCTCACACAGAGGCACAGAGACTGGGGCTGCTTGCTTGTCTTGCCACCTCAAACTTGAGACGTATCTCTGGTGGTCCGTGACGGCCCCCTCCGGCAGCCCTGCTCTGAAAATGCGAACGTCTGCAGATAGCTCACAGCCAGAAAGAGCTAGCCTGGAAAGCTGTTGCTCAGCGTCATCTGCCCATAGCACTGCTCGCACAGAGGCACAGAGACTGTGGCTGCTTGCTTGTCTTGCCCCCCTCAAACTTCAAACGTAGATTTGGGGTCCGTGCAGGGGGGCTCCGGCAGTCCTGCTCTGAAAATGCGAACGTCTGCTGATAGCTCGCAGGCAGAAAGAGCTAGCCTGGAAAGCTGTTGCTCAGCCTCATCTGCCCATGGCACTGCTCGCACAGAGGCACAGAGACTGTGGCTGCTTGCTTGTCTTGCCCCCCTCAAACTTCAAACGTAGATATTGGGGTCCGTGCAGGGGGCCTGAAGCAACCCTGCTCCGAAAATGCGAACGTCTGCAGATAGCTCGCAGGCACAAAAGCTGTTGCTCAGCCTCATTTGCCCATGGCACTGCTCGCACAGAGACACAGAGACTGCGGATGATTGCTTGTCTTGTAACCTCAAACTTGAGACGTATCTCTGGTGGTCCGTGACGGCCGCCTCAGGCAGCCCTGCTCTGAAAATGCGAACGTCTGCCCATAGCTCACAGGCAGAAATAGCTAGCCTGGAAAGCTGTTGCTCAGCCTAATCTGCCCATGGCACTGCTCACACAGAGGCACAGAGACTGGGGCTGCTTGCTTGTCTTGCCACCTCAAACTTCAAACGTAGGATTGGGCGTTTGTGCAGAGGGCCTCCAGCAGCCCTGCTCTGAAAATGCGAACGTCTGCAGAAAGCTCGCAGGCAGAAGAGCTAGCCTGGAAAGCTGTTGCTCAGCCTCATCTGCCCATGGCACTGGTCGCACAGAGGCACAGAGACTGGGGCTGCTTGCTTGTCTTGCCACCACAAACTTCAAACGTTATATTGGTCAGTTTTGCAGGGGGCCTCCAGCAGCCCTGCTCTGAAAATGCGAACGTCTGCAGATAGCTCGCAGGCAGAAAGAGCTAGCCTGGAAAGCTGTTGCTCAGCCTCATCTGCCCATGGCACTGCTCGCACAGAGGCACAGAGAGTGGGGCTGCTTGCTTGTCTTGCCCCCCTCAAACTTCAAACGTAGATTTGGGGGTCCGTGCAGGGGGCCTGAAGCAACCCTGCTCTGAAAATTCAAACGTCTGCATATAGCTCGCAGGCAGAAAGAGCTTGCCTGGAAAGCTGTTGCTCAGCCTCATCTGCCCATGGCACTGCTCGCACAGAGGCACAGAGAGTGGGGCTGCTTGCTTGTTTTGCCCCCTGAAACTTCAGATGTATCATTCTGGGTCCATGCATGGGTCCTTCAGCAGCCCTGCTCTGAAAATGCGAACGTCTGCAGATAGCTCGCAGGCAGAAAGAGGTAGCCTGGAAAGCTGTTGCTCAGCCTCATCTGCCCATGGCACTGCTCACACAGAGGCACAGAGACTGGGGCTGCTCGCTTGTCTTGCCACCTCAAATTTCAAACGTATCTTTGGGGGTCCGTGCAGGGGGCCTCCTGCAGCGCTGCTCTGAAAATGCGAACGTCTGCAGATAGCTCGCAGGCAGAAAGAGCTAGCCTGGAAAGCTGTTGCTCAGCCTGAACTGCTCATGGCACTGCTCGCACAGAGGCACAGAGACTGGGTCTGCTTGCTTGTCTTGCCCCCTCAAACTTCAGACATATCTTAGGCGGTCCATCACGGGCACCTCCAGCAGGCCTGCTCTGAAAATGCGAATGTCTGCAGATAGCTCGCAGGCAGAAAGAGCTAGCCTGGAAAGCCGTTGCTCAGCCTCATCTGCCCATGGCACTGCTCGCACAGAGGCACAGAGACTTAGGCTGCTTGCTTGTCTTGCTACCTCAAACTTAAAACATATATTAGGTGGTTCATGCCGGGCGCCTTCGGCAGCTCTGTTCCGAAAATGCGAATGTCTGCAGATAGCTCGCAGCCAGAAAGAGCTAGCCTGGAAAGCTGTTGCTCAGCCTCATCTGCCCATGGCACTGCTCGCACAGAGGCACAGAGACTGGGGCTGCTTGCTTGTCTTGCCACCTCAAACTTCAGACTTAGGTTTGGGGGTCCATGACGAGCGCCTCCAGCAGCTCTGCTCTGAAAATGCGAACGTCTGCAGATAGCTCGCAGGCAGAAAGAGCTAGCCTGGGAAGCTGTTGCTCAGCCTCATCTGCAAATGGCACTGCTCGCACAGAGGCACAGAGACTGGGGCTGCTTGCTTGTCTTGCCACCTCAAACTTCAAACGTAGGATTGGGCGTTTGTGCAGGGGGCCTCCAGCAGCCCTGCTCTGAAAATGCGAACGTCTGCAGAAAGTTCGCAGGCAGAAGAGGTAGCCTGGAAAGCTGTTGCTCAGCCTCATCTGCCCATGGCACTGGTCGCACAGAGGCACAGAGACTGGGGCTGCTTGCTTGTCTTGCCCCCTCAAAATTCAGATGTATCATTCTGGGTCCGTGCATGTGTCATCCGGCAGCCCTGCTCTGAAAATGCGAACGTCTGCAGATAGCTCGCAGCCAGAAAGAGCTAGACTGGAAAAATGTTGCTCAGCCTCATCTGCCCATGGCACTGCTCTCACAGAGGCACAGAGACTGGGGCTGCTTGCTTGTCTTGCCCCTTCAAACTTCAAAATTATCTTAGGTGGTCCGTGCTGGCCTCCTCAGGGAGCCCTGCTCTGAAAATGCGAACGTCTGCAGATAGCTCGCAGCCAGAAAGAGCTAGCCTGGAAAACTGTTGCTCAGCCTCATCTGCCCATGGCACTGCTGTCACAGAGGCACAGAGACTGGGGCTGCTTGCTTGTCTTGTCCCCTCAAACTTCAGACATAACTTAGGCGGTCCATCACGGGCACCTCCAGCAGGCCTGCTCTGAAAATGCGAATGTCTGCAGATAGCTCGCAGCCAGAAAGAGCTAGCCTGGAAAGCTGTTGCTCAGCCTCATCTGCCCATGGCACTGCTCGCACAGAGGCACAGAGACTTTGGCTGCTTGCTTGTCTTGCTACCTCAAACTTAAAACATATATTAGGTGGTCCATGCCGGGCGCCTTCGGCAGCTCTGTTCCGAAAATGCGAACGTCTGCATATAGCTCGCAGGCAGAAAGAGCTTGCCTGGAAAGCTGTTGCTCAGCCTCATCTGCCCATGGCACTGCTCGCACAGAGGCACAGAGACTGTGGCTGCTTGCTTGTCTTGCCACCTCAAACTTGAGACGTATATCTGGTGGTCCGTGACGGCCGCCTCAGGCATCCCTGCTCTGAAAATGCGAACGTCTGCCCATAGCTCACAGGCAGAAAAAGCTAACCTGGAAAGCTGTTGCTCAGCCTCATCTGCCCATGGCACTGCTCGCACAGAGGCATAGAGAGTGGGGCTACTTGCTTGTTTTGCCCCCTCAAACTTCAGATGTATCATTCTGGGTCCATGCATGGGTCCTCCGGCAGCCCTGCTCTGAAAATGCGAACGTCTGCAGATAGCTCGCAGGCAGAAAGAGGTAGCCTGGAAAGCTGTTGCTCAGCCTCATCTGCCCATGGCACTGCTCACACAGAGGCACAGAGAGTGGGGCTGCTCGCTTGTCTTGCCACCTCAAACTTCAAACGTATCTTTGGGGGTCCGTGCAGGGGGCCTCCTGCAGCGCTGCTCTGAAAATGCGAACGTCTGCAGATAGCTCGCAGGCAGAAAGAGCTAGCCTGGAAAGCTGTTGCTCAGCCTCATCTGCCCATGGCACTGCTCGCACAGAGGCACAGAGACTGTGGCTGCTTGCTTGTCTTGCCCCCTCAAAATTCAAACGTATCTTAGGTGGTTCGTGCCGGCCGCCTCAGGCAGCCCTGCTCTGAAAATGCGAACGTTTGCAGATAGCTCGCAGGCAGAAAGAGCTAGCCTGGAAAGCTGTTGCTCAGCCTCATTTGCCCATGGCACTGCTCGCACAGAGGCTCAGAGACTGGGTCTGCTTGCTTGTCTTGCCCCTTCAAACTTCAAAATTATCTTATTTGGTCCGTGCCGGCCGCCTCAGGGAGCCCTGCTCTGAAAATGCTAACGTCTGCAGATAGCTCGCAGCCAGAAAGAGCTAGCCTGGAAAGCTGTTGCTCAGCCTCATCTGCCCATGGCACTGCTCGCACAGAGGCACAGAGACTGGGGCTGCTTGCTTGTCTTGCCACCTCAAACTTCAGCTGTATCTTTCTCGGTCCGTGCATGGGTCCTCTGGCAGCCCTGCTCTGAAAATGCGAACGTCTGCAGATAGCTCGCAGCCAGAAAGAGCTAGCCTGGAAAGCTGTTGCTCAGCCTCATCTGCCCATGGCACTGCTCGCACAGAGGCACAGAGATTCGGGCTGCTTGCTTGTCTTGCCACCTCAAACTTCAAACGTATCTTAGGTGGTTCATGCCGCGCTCCTCTGGTAGGACTGCTCTGAAAATAAGAACGTCTACAGATAGCTCGCAGGCAGAAAGAGCTAGCCTGGAAAGCTGTTGCTCAGCCTCATCTGCCCACGGCACTGCTCGCACAGAGGCACAGAGACTGGGGCTGCTTGCTTGTCTTGCCACCACAAACTTCAAACGTAGTATTGGTCAGTTTTGCAGGGAGCCTCCAGCAGCCCTGCTCTGAAAATGCGAACGTCTGCAGATAGCTCGCAGGCAGAAAGAGCTAGCCTGGAAAGCTGTTGCTCAGCCTCATCTGCCCATGGCACTGCTCGCACAGAGGCACAGAGAGTGGGGCTGCTTGCTTGTCTTGCCCCCCTCAAACTTCAAACGTAGATTTGGGGGTCCGTGCAGGGTGCCTGAAGCAACCCTGCTCTGAAAATTCAAACGTCTGCATATAGCTCGCAGGCAGAAACAGCTTACCTGGAAAGCTGTTGCTCAGCCTCATCTGCCCATGGCACTGCTCGCACAGAGGCACAGAGACTGGGGGTGCTTGCTTGTCTTGCCACCTCAAACTTGAGACGTACCTCTGGTGGTCCGTGACAGCCGCCTCAGGCAGCCCTGCTCTGAAAATGCGAACGTCTGCCCATAGCTCACAGGCAGAAAGACCTAGGCTAGAAAGCTGTTGCTCAGCCTAATCTGCCCATGGCACTGCTCGCACAGAGGCACAGAGAGTGGGGCTGCTTGCTTGTCTTGCCCCCCTCAAACTTCAAACGTAGATTTGGGGGTCCGTGCAGGGGGCCTGAAGCAACCCTGCTCTGAAAATTCAAACGTCTGCATATAGCTCGCAGGCAGAAAGAGCTTGCCTGGAAAGCTGTTGCTCAGCCTCATCTGCCCATGGCACTGCTCGCACAGAGGCACAGAGAGTGGGGCTGCTTGCTTGTTTTGCCCCCTGAAACTTCAGATGTATCATTCTGGGTCCATGCATGGGTCCTCCAGCAGCCCTGCTCTGAAAATGCGAACGTCTGCAGATAGCTCGCAGGAGAAAGAGGTAGCCTGGAAAGCTGTTGCTCAGCCTCATCTGCCCATGGCACTGCTCACACAGAGGCACAGAGACTGGGGCTGCTCGCTTGTCTTGCCACCTCAAATTTCAAACGTATCTTTGGGGGTCCGTGCAGGGGGCCTCCTGCAGCGCTGCTCTGAAAATGCGAACGTCTGCAGATAGCTCGCAGGCAGAAACAGCTAGCCTGGAAAGCTGTTGCTCAGCCTCATTTGCCCATGGCACTGCTCGCACAGAGGCACAGAGACTGGGTCTGCTTGCTTGTCTTGCCCCTTCAAACTTCAAAATTATCTTAGGTGGTCCGTGCCAGCCGCCTCAGGGAGCGCTGCTCTGAAAAGGCCAACGTCTGCAGATAGCTCGCAGCCAGAAAGAGCTAGCCTGGAAAGCTGTTGCTCAGCCTGAACTGCTCATGGCACTGCTCGCACAGAGGCACAGAGACTGGGGCTGCTTGCTTGTCTTGCCCCCTCAAACTTCAGACATATCTTAGGCGGTCCATCACGGGCACCTCCAGCAGGCCTGCTCTGAAAATGCGAATGTCTGCAGATAGCTCGCAGGCAGAAAGAGCTAGCCTGGAAAGCCGTTGCTCAGCCTCATCTGCCCATGGCACTGCTCGCACAGAGGCACAGAGACTTAGGCTGCTTGCTTGTCTTGCTACCTCAAACTTAAAACATATATTAGGTGGTTCATGCCGGGCGCCTTCGGCAGCTCTGTTCCGAAAATGCGAATGTCTGCAGATAGCTCGCAGCCAGAAAGAGCTAGCCTGGAAAGCTGTTGCTCAGCCTCATCTGCCCATGGCACTGCTCGCACAGAGGCACAGAGACTGGGGCTGCTTGCTTGTCTTGCCACCTCAAACTTCAGACTTAGGTTTGGGGGTCCATGACGAGCGCCTCCAGCAGCTCTGCTCTGAAAATGCGAACGTCTGCAGATAGCTCGCAGGCAGAAAGAGCTAGCCTGGGAAGCTGTTGCTCAGCCTCATCTGCAAATGGCACTGCTCGCACAGAGGCACAGAGACTGGGGCTGCTTGCTTGTCTTGCCACCTCAAACTTCAAACGTAGGATTGGGCGTTTGTGCAGGGGGCCTCCAGCAGCCCTGCTCTGAAAATGCGAACGTCTGCAGAAAGTTCGCAGGCAGAAGAGGTAGCCTGGAAAGCTGTTGCTCAGCCTCATCTGCCCATGGCACTGGTCGCACAGAGGCACAGAGACTGGGGCTGCTTGCTTGTCTTGCCCCCTCAAAATTCAGATGTATCATTCTGGGTCCGTGCATGTGTCATCCGGCAGCCCTGCTCTGAAAATGCGAACGTCTGCAGATAGCTCTCAGCCAGAAAGAGCTAGACTGGAAAAATGTTGCTCAGCCTCATCTGCCCATGGCACTGCTCTCACAGAGGCACAGAGACTGGGGCTGCTTGCTTGTCTTGCCCCTTCAAACTTCAAAATTATCTTAGGTGGTCCGTGCTGGCCTCCTCAGGGAGCCCTGCTCTGAAAATGCGAACGTCTGCAGATAGCTCGCAGCCAGAAAGAGCTAGCCTGGAAAACTGTTGCTCAGCCTCATCTGCCCATGGCACTGCTGTCACAGAGGCACAGAGACTGGGGCTGCTTGCTTGTCTTGTCCCCTCAAACTTCAGACATAACTTAGGCGGTCCATCACGGGCACCTCCAGCAGGCCTGCTCTGAAAATGCGAATGTCTGCAGATAGCTCGCAGGCAGAAAGAGCTAGCCTGGAAAGCTGTTGCTCAGCCTCATCTGCCCATGGCACTGCTCGCACAGAGGCACAGAGACTTTGGCTGCTTGCTTGTCTTGCTACCTCAAACTTAAAACATATATTAGGTGGTCCATGCCGGGCGCCTTCGGCAGCTCTGTTCCGAAAATGCGAACGTCTGCATATAGCTCGCAGGCAGAAAGAGCTTGCCTGGAAAGCTGTTACTCAGCCTCATCTGCCCATGGCACTGCTCGCACAGAGGCACAGAGACTGTGGCTGCTTGCTTGTCTTGCCACCTCAAACTTGAGACGTATCTCTGGTGGTCCGTGACGGCCGCCTCAGGCATCCCTGCTCTGAAAATGCGAACGTCTGCCCATAGCTCACAGGCAGAAAAAGCTAACCTGGAAAGCTGTTGCTCAGCCTCATCTGCCCATGGCACTGCTCGCACAGAGGCATAGAGAGTGGGGCTACTTGCTTGTTTTGCCCCCTCAAACTTCAGATGTATCATTCTGGGTCCATGCATGGGTCCTCCGGCAGCCCTGCTCTGAAAATGCGAACGTCTGCAGATAGCTCGCAGGCAGAAAGAGCTAGCCTGGAAAGCTGTTGCTCAGCCTCATCTGCCCATGGCACTGCTCACACAGAGGCACAGAGAGTGGGGCTGCTCGCTTGTCTTGCCACCTCAAACTTCAAACGTATCTTTGGGGGTCCGTGCAGGGGGCCTCCTGCAGCGCTGCTCTGAAAATGCGAACGTCTGCAGATAGCTCGCAGGCAGAAAGAGCTAGCCTGGAAAGCTGTTGCTCAGCCTGAACTGCACATGGCACTGCTCGCACAGAGGCACAGAGACTGGGGCTGCTTGCTTGTCTTGCCCCCTCAAACTTCAGACATATCTTAGGCGGTCCATCACGGGCACCTCCAGCAGGCCTGCTCTGAAAATGCGAATGTCTGCAGATAGCTCGCAGGCAGAAAGAGCTAGCCTGGAAAGCCGTTGCTCAGCCTCATCTGCCCATGGCACTGCTCGCACAGAGGCACAGAGACTTAGGCTGCTTGCTTGTCTTGCTACCTCAAACTTAAAACATATATTAGGTGGTTCATGCCGGGCGCCTTCGGCAGCTCTGTTCCGAAAATGCGAATGTCTGCAGATAGCTCGCAGCCAGAAAGAGCTAGCCTGGAAAGCTGTTGCTCAGCCTCATCTGCCCATGGCACTGCTCGCACAGAGGCACAGAGACTGGGGCTGCTTGCTTGTCTTGCCACCTCAAACTTCAGACTTAGGTTTGGGGGTCCATGACGAGCGCCTCCAGCAGCTCTGCTCTGAAAATGCGAACGTCTGCAGATAGCTCGCAGGCAGAAAGAGCTAGCCTGGGAAGCTGTTGCTCAGCCTCATCTGCAAATCGCACTGCTCGCACAGAGGCACAGAGACTGGGGCTGCTTGCTTGTCTTGCCACCTCAAACTTCAAACGTAGGATTGGGCGTTTGTGCAGGGGGCCTCCAGCAGCCCTGCTCTGAAAATGCGAACGTCTGCAGAAAGTTCGCAGGCAGAAGAGGTAGCCTGGAAAGCTGTTGCTCAGCCTCATCTGCCCATGGCACTGGTCGCACAGAGGCACAGAGACTGGGGCTGCTTGCTTGTCTTGCCCCCTCAAAATTCAGATGTATCATTCTGGGTCCGTGCATGTGTCATCCGGCAGCCCTGCTCTGAAAATGCGAACGTCTGCAGATAGCTCTCAGCCAGAAAGAGCTAGACTGGAAAAATGTTGCTCAGCCTCATCTGCCCATGGCACTGCTCTCACAGAGGCACAGAGACTGGGGCTGCTTGCTTGTCTTGCCCCTTCAAACTTCAAAATTATCTTAGGTGGTCCGTGCTGGCCTCCTCAGGGAGCCCTGCTCTGAAAATGCGAACGTCTGCAGATAGCTCGCAGCCAGAAAGAGCTAGCCTGGAAAACTGTTGCTCAGCCTCATCTGCCCATGGCACTGCTGTCACAGAGGCACAGAGACTGGGGCTGCTTGCTTGTCTTGTCCCCTCAAACTTCAGACATAACTTAGGCGGTCCATCACGGGCACCTCCAGCAGGCCTGCTCTGAAAATGCGAATGTCTGCAGATAGCTCGCAACCAGAAAGAGCTAGCCTGGAAAGCTGTTGCTCAGCCTCATCTGCCCATGGCACTGCTCGCACAGAGGCACAGAGACTGGGGCTGCTTGCTTGTCTTGCCATCTCAAACTTCAAACGTAGCTTTGGAAGTCAGTGCAGTCGACCTCCTTCAGACCTGATCTGAAAATGCGAACATCTGCAGATAGCTCGCAGCCACAGAGAGCTAGCCTGGAAAGCTGTTGCTCAGCCTCAACTGCTCATGGCACTGCTCGCACAGAGGCACAGAGACTGGGGGTGCTTGCTTGTCTTGCCCCCTCAAACTTCAGACATAACTTAGGCGGTCCATCACGGGCACCTCCAGCAGGCCTGCTATGAAAATGCGAATGTCTGCAGATAGCTCGCAGGCAGAAAGAGGTAGCCTGGAAAGATGTTGCTCAGCCTCATCTGCCCATGGCACTGCTCACACAGAGGCACAGAGACTGGGGCTGCTCGCTTGTCTTGCCCCCTCAAACTTCAAACGTATCTTTGGGGGTCCGTGCAAGGGGCCTCCTGCAGTGCTGCTCTGAAAATGCGAACGTCTGCAGATAGCTGGCAGGCATAAGGGGCTAGCCTGGAAAGCTGTTGCTCAGCCTCATCTGCCCATGGCACTGCTCACACAGAGGCACAGAGACTGGGGCTGCTCGCTTGTCTTGCCACCTCAAACTTCAAACGTATCTTTGGGGGTCGGTGCAGGGGGCCTTCTGCAGCGCTGCTCTGAAAATGCGAACGTCTGCAGATAGCTCGCAGGCAGAAAGAGCTAGCCTGGAAAGCTGTTGCTCAGCCTCATCTGCCCATGGCACTGCTCGCACAGAGGCACAGAGACTGTGGCTGCTTGCTTGTCTTGCCCCCTCAAACTTCAAACGTATCTTAGGTGGTCCGTGCCGGCCGCCTCAGGCAGCCCTGCTCTGAAAATGCGAACGTCTGCAGATAGCTCGCAGGCAGAAAGAGCTAGCCTGGAAAGCTGTTGCTCAGCCTCATTTGCCCATGGCACTGCTCGAACAGAGGCTCAGAGACTGGGTCTGCTTGCTTGTCTTGCCCCTTCAAACTTCAAAATTATCTTAGGTGTTCCGTGCCGGCCGCCTCAGGGAGCCCTGCTCTGAAAATGCGAACGTCTGCAGATAGCTCGCAGCCAGAAAGAGCTAGCCTGGAAAACTGTTGCTCAGCCTCATCTGCCCATGGCACTGCTCTCACAGAGGCACAGAGACTGGGGCTGCTTGCTTGTCTTGCCCCCTCAAACTTCAGACATAACTTAGGCGGTCCATCACGGGCACCTCCAGCAGCCCTGCTCTGAAAATGCAAACGTCTGCAGATAGCTCGCAGCCAGAAAGAGCTAGCCTGGAAAGATGTTGCTCAGCCTCATCTGCCCATGGCACTGCTCGCACAGGCACAGAGACTGGGGCTGCTTGCTTGTCTTGCCATCTCAAACTTCAAACGTAGCTTTGGAAGTTCGTGCAGTCGGCCTTCGTCAGACCTGATCTGAAAATGCGAACGTCTGCGGATAGATCGCAGCCACAGAGAGCTCGCCTGGAAAGCTGTTGCTCAGCCTCATCTGCCCATGGCACTGCTCGCACAGAGGCACAGAGACTGGGGCTGCTTGCTTGTCTTGCCACCTCAAACTTCAAACGTAGCGTAGGTGGTTCGTGCCGGGCGCCTCTGGCAGCGCTGCTCTGAAAATGCGAACGTCTGCACATAGCTCGCAGGCAGAAAGAGGTAGCCTGGAAAGCTGTTGCTCAGCCTCATCTGCAAATGTCACTGCTCGCACAGAGGCACAGAGATTCGGGCTGCTTGCTTGTCTTGCCACCTCAAACTTCAAACGTAGCTTAGGTGGTTTATGCCGCGCTCCTCTGGCAGGACTGCTCTGAAAATAAGAACGTCTACAGATAGCTCGCAGGCAGAAAGAGCTAGCCTGGAAAGCTGTTGCTCAGCCTCATCTTCCCACGGCACTGCTCGCACAGAGGCACAGAGACTGGGGCTGCTTGCTTGTCTTGTCCCCCTCAAACTTCAAACGTAGATTTGGGGGTCCGTGCAGGGGGCCTGAAGCAACCCAGCTCTGAAAATTCAAACGTCTGCATATAGCTCGCAGGCAGAAAGAGCTTGCCTGGAAAGCTGTTGCTCAGCCTCATCTGCCCATTGCACTGCTCGCCCAGAGGCACAGAGACTGGGGTGCTTGCTTGTCTTGCCACCTCAAACTTGAGACGTATCTTTGGTGGTCCGTGACGGCCGCCTCAGGAAGCCCTGCTCTGAATATGCGAACGTCTGCCCATAGCTCACAGGCAGAAAGAGCTAGCCTGGAAAGCTGTTGCTCAGCCTAATCTGCCCATGGCACTGCTCGCACAGAGGCACAGAGAGTGGGGCTGCTTGCTTGTCTTGCCACCTCAAACTTCAAACGTAGTATTGGTCAGTTTTGCAGGGGGCCTCCAGCAGCCCTGCTCTGAATATGCGAATGTCTGCAAATAGCTCACAGGCAGAAAGTATTAGCCTGGAAAGCTGTTGCTCAGCCTCATCTGCCCATGGCACTGCTCGCACAGAGGCACAGAGACTGGGGCTGCTTGCTTGTCTTGCCCCCTCAAACTTCAGACATAACTTAGGCGGTCCATCACGGGCACCTCCAACAGCCCTGCTCTGAAAATGCGAACGTCTGCAGATAGCTCGCAGCCAAAAAGAGCTAGCCTGGAAAGATGTTGCTCAGCCTCATCTGCCCATGGCACTGCTCACACAGAGGCACAGAGACTGGGGCTGCTCGCTTGTCTTGCCACCTCAAACTTCAAACGTATCTTTGGGGGTCGGTGCAGGGGGCCTTCTGCAGCGCTGCTCTGAAAATGCGAACGTCTGCAGATAGCTCGCAGGCAGAAAGAGCTAGCCTGGAAAGCTGTTGCTCAGCCTCATCTGCCCATGGCACTGCTCGCACAGAGGCACAGAGACTGTGGCTGCTTGCTTGTCTTGCCCCCTCAAACTTCAAACGTATCTTAGGTGGTCCGTGCCGGCCGCCTCAGGCAGCCCTGCTCCAAAAATGCGAACGTCTGCAGATAGCTCGCAGGCAGAAAGAGCTAGCCTGGAAAGCTGTTGCTCAGCCTCATTTGCCCATGGCACTGCTCGAACAGAGGCTCAGAGACTGGGTCTGCTTGCTTGTCTTGCCCCTTCAAACTTCAAAATTATCTTAGGTGTTCCGTGCCGGCCGCCTCAGGGAGCCCTGCTCTGAAAATGCGAACGTCTGCAGATAACTCGCAGCCAGAAAGAGCTAGCCTGGAAAACTGTTGCTCAGCCTCATCTGCCCATGGCACTGCTCTCACAGAGGCACAGAGACTGGGGCTGCTTGCTTGTCTTGCCCCCTCAAACTTCAGACATAACTTAGGCGGTCCATCACGGGCACCTCCAGCAGCCCTGCTCTGAAAATGCAAACGTCTGCAGATAGCTCGCAGCCAGAAAGAGCTAGCCTGGAAAGATGTTGCTCAGCCTCATCTGCCCATGGCACTGCTCGCACAGGCACAGAGACTGGGGCTGCTTGCTTGTCTTGCCATCTCAAACTTCAAACGTAGCTTTGGAAGTTCGTGCAGTCGGCCTTCGTCAGACCTGATCTGAAAATGCGAACGTCTGCGGATAGATCGCAGCCACAGAGAGCTCGCCTGGAAAGCTGTTGCTCAGCCTCATCTGCCCATGGCACTGCTCGCACAGAGGCACAGAGACTGTGGCTGCTTGCTTGTCTTGCCACCTCCAACTTCAAACGTATCTTAGGTGGTCCATGCCGGGCACCTACGGCAGCCCTGCTCTGAAAATGCGAACGTCTGCAGATAGCTCGCAGGCAGAAAGAGCTAGCCTGTAAAGCTGTTGCTCAGCCTCATCTGCCCATGGCACTGCTCGCACAGAGGCACAGAGACTCCGGATGATTGCTTGTCCTTCCACCTCAAACTTCCAAAGTAGCTTTAGGGGTCAGTGCCGGGCGCATCCAGCAGCCCTGCTCCCAAAATGTAAACGTCTGCAGAAAGCTCGCATGCAGAAGAGCTAGCCTGGAAAGCTGTTGCTCAACCTCAACTGCTCATGGCACTGCTCGCACAGAGGCACAGAGACTGGGGCTGCTTGCTTGTCTTGCCACCTCAAACTTCAAACGTAGCGTAGGTGGTTCGTGCCGGGCGCCTCTGGCAGCGCTGCTCTGAAAATGCGAACGTCTGCACATAGCTCGCAGGCAGAAAGAGGTAGCCTGGAAAGCTGTTGCTCAGCCTCATCTGCAAATGTCACTGCTCGCACAGAGGCACAGAGATTCGGGCTGCTTGCTTGTCTTGCCACCTCAAACTTCAAACGTAGCTTAGGTGGTTTATGCCGCGCTCCTCTGGCAGGACTGCTCTGAAAATAAGAACGTCTACAGATAGCTCGCAGGCAGAAAGAGCTAGCCTGGAAAGCTGTTGCTCAGCCTCATCTTCCCACGGCACTGCTCGCACAGAGGCACAGAGACTGGGGCTGCTTGCTTGTCTTGCCCCCCTCAAACTTCAAACGTAGATTTGGGGGTCCGTGCAGGGGGCCTGAAGCAACCCAGCTCTGAAAATTCAAACGTCTGCATATAGCTCGCAGGCAGAAAGAGCTTGCCTGGAAAGCTGTTGCTCAGCCTCATCTGCCCATGGCACTGCTCGCCCAGAGGCACAGAGACTGGGGTGCTTGCTTGTCTTGCCACCTCAAACTTGAGACGTATCTTTGGTGGTCCGTGACGGCCGCCTCAGGAAGCCCTGCTCTGAATATGCGAACGTCTGCCCATAGCTCACAGGCAGAAAGAGCTAGCCTGGAAAGCTGTTGCTCAGCCTAATCTGCCCATGGCACTGCTCGCACAGAGGCACAGAGAGTGGGGCTGCTTGCTTGTCTTGCCCCCTAAAACTTCAAACGTAGTATTGGTCAGTTTTGCAGGGGGCCTCCAGCAGTCCTGCTCTGAATATGCGAATGTCTGCAAATAGCTCACAGGCAGAAAGTATTAGCCTGGAAAGCTGTTGCTCAGCCTCATCTGCCCATGGCACTGCTCGCACAGAGGCACAGAGACTGGGGCTGCTTGCTTGTCTTGCCCCCTCAAACTTCAGACATAACTTAGGCGGTCCATCACGGGCACCTCCAACAGCCCTGCTCTGAAAATGCGAACGTCTGCAGATAGCTCGCAGCCAAAAAGAGCTAGCCTGGAAAGATGTTGCTCAGCCTCATCTGCCCATGGCACTGCTCGCACAGGCACAGACACTGGGGCTGCTTGCTTGTGTTGCCATCTCAAACTTCAAACGTAGCTTTGGAAGTCAGTGCAGTCGACCTCCGTCAGACCTGATCTGAAAATGCGAACGTCTGCAGATAGCTCGCAGCCACAGAGAGCTAGCCTGGAAAGCTGTTGCTCAGCCTGAACTGCTCATGGCACTGCTCGCACAGAGGCACAGAGACTGGGGCTGCTTGCTTGGCTTGCCACGTCATATTTCAGACGTCGCTTTGGGGGTTGTTGCTTGGGGCCTCGGGCAGGCCTGGTCTGAAAATGCGAACGTCTGCAGATAGCTCGCAGGCAGAAAGAGCTAGCCTGGGAAGCTGTTGCTCAGCCTCATCTGCAAATGGCACTGCTCGCACAGGCACAGAGACTGGGGCTGCTTGCTTGTCTTGCCCCCTCAAACTTCAAACGTAGCTTTGGAAGTCAGTGCAGTCGGCCTCCGTCAGACCTGATCTGAAAATGCGAACGTCTGCAGATAGATCGCAGCCACAGAGAGCTCGCCTGGAAAGCTGTTGCTCAGCCTCATCTGCCCATGGCACTGCTCGCACAGAGGCACAGAGACTGGGGCTGCTTGCTTGTCTTGCCACCTCAAACTTCAAACGTAGCTTAGGTGGTCCATGTTGGGCACCTACGTCAGCCCTGCTCTGAAAATGCGAATGTCTGCAGATAGCTCGCAGGCAGAAAAAGCTAGCCTGGAAAGCTGTTGCTCAGCCTCATCTGCCCATGGCACTGCTCGCACAGAGGCACAGAGACTTTGGCTGCTTGCTTGTCTTGCTACCTCAAACTTAAAACATATATTAGGTGGTCCATGCCGGGCGCCTTCGGCAGCTCTGTTCCGAAAATGCGAATGTCTGCAGATAGCTCGCAGCCAGAAAGAGCTCGCCTGGAAAGCTGTTGCTCAGCCTCATCTGCCCATGGCACTGCTCGCACAGAGGCACAGAGACTGGGGCTGCCTGCTTGTCTTGCCCCCTCAGACTTCAGACTTAGCTTTGGGGGTCCATGACGGGCGCCTCCAGCAGCCCTGCTCTGAAAATGCGAACGTCTGCAGATAGCTCGCAGGCAGAAACAGCTAGCCTGGGAAGCTGTTGCTCAGCCTCATCTACAAATGGCACTGCTCGCACAGGCACAGAGACTGGAGCTGCTTGTTTGTCTTGCCATCTCAAACTTCAAACGTAGCTTTGGAAGTCAGTGCAGTCGGCCTCCATCAGACCTGATCTGAAAATGCGAACGTCTGCAGATAGCTCGCAGTCACAGAGAGCTCGCCTGGACAGCTGTTGCTCAGCCTCATCTGCCCATGGCACTGCTCGCACAGAGGCACAGAGACTGGGGCTGCTTGCTTGTCTTGCCCCCTCCAACTTCAAACGTAGCTTAGGTGGTCCATGCCGGGCACCTACGTCAGCCCGGCTCTGAAAATGCGAATGTCTGCAGATAGCTCGCAGGCAGAAAGAGCTAGCCTGGAAAGCTGTTGCTCAGCCTCATCTGCCCATGGCACTGCTCGCACAGAGGCACAGAGACTTTGGCTGCTAGCTTGTCTTGCTACCGCAAACTTAAAACATATATTAGGTGGTCCATGCCGGGCGCCTTCGGCAGCTCTGTTCCGAAAATGCGAACGTCTACAGATAGCTCGCAGCCACAAAGAGCTAGCCTGGAAAGCTGTTGCTCAGCCTCAACTGCTCATGCCACTGCTGGCACAGAAGCACAGAGACTGGGGCTGCTTGCTTGTCTTGCCCCCTCAAACTTAAGACATAACTTAAGCGGTCCACAACGGGCACCTCCAGCAGGCCTGCTCTGAAAATGCGAATGTCTGCAGATAGTTGGCAGGCATAAGGGGCTAGCCTGGAAAGCTGTTGCTCAGCCTCATCTGCCCATGGCACTGCTCGCACAGAGGCACAGAGACTGCGGATGATTGCTTGTCTTGCTACCTCAAACTTGAAATGTATCTTAGGTAGTCAGTGCTGGGCGCATTCAGCAGCCCTGCTCTGAAATGCGAACGTCTGCAGATAGCTCGCAGACAGAAAGAGCTAGCCTGGAAAGATGTTGCTCAGCCTCATCTGCCCATGGCACTTCTCGCACAGAGGCACAGAGACTGGGGCTGCTTGCTTGGCTTGCCACGTCATATTTCAGACGTCGCTTTGGGGGTTCGTGCATGGGGACTCGGGCAGGCCTGGTCTGAAAATGCGAACGTCTGCAGATAGCTCGCAGGCAAAAAGAGCTAGCCTGGAAAGCTGTTGCTCAGCCTCATCTGCCCATGGCACTGCTCGCACAGAGGCACAGAGACTGTGGCTGCTTGCTTGTCTTGCCCCCTCAAACTTCAAACGTATCTTAGGTGGTCCGTGCCGGCCGCCTCAGGCAGCCCTGCTCTGAAAATGCGAACGTCTGCAGATAGCTCGCAGGCAGAAAGAGCTAGCCTGGAAAGCTGTTTCTCAGCCTCATCTGCCCATGGCACTGCTCTCACAGAGGCACAGAGACTGGGGCTGCTTGCTTGTCTTGCCCCCTCCAACTTCAAACGTAGCTTAGGTGGTCCATGCCGGGCACCTACGGCAGCCCTGCTCTGAAAATGCGAATGTCTGCAGATAGCTCGCAGGCAGAAAGAGCTAGCCTGGAAAGCTGTTGCTCAGCCTCATCTGCCCATGGCACTGTTCGCACAGAGGCACAGAGACTTTGGCTGCTTGCTTGTCTTGCTACCTCAAACTTCCAAAGTGGCTTTAGGGGTCAGTGCCGGGTGCATCAAGCAGCCCTGCTCCCAAAATGTAAACGTCTGCAGATAGGTCGCAGCCAGAAAGTGCTAGCCTGGAAAGCTGTTGCTCAACCTCAACTGCTCATGGCACTGCTCGCACAGAGGCACAGAGACTGGGGCTGCTTGCTTGTCTTGCCCCCTCCAACTTCAAACGTAGCTTAGGTGGTCCATGCCGGGCACCTACGTCAGCCCGGCTCTGAAAATGCGAATGTCTGCAGATAGCTTGCAGGCAGAAAGAGCTAGCCTGGAAAGCTGTTGCTCAGCCTCATCTGCCCATGGCACTGCTCGCACAGAGGCACAGAGACTTTGGCTGCTAGCTTGTCTTGCTACCGCAAACTTAAAACATATATTAGGTGGTCCATGCCGGGCGCCTTCGGCAGCTCTGTTCCGAAAATGCGAACGTCTACAGATAGCTCGCAGCCACAAAGAGCTAGCCTGGAAAGCTGTTGCTCAGCCTCAACTGCTCATGCCACTGCTGGCACAGAAGCACAGAGACTGGGGCTGCTTGCTTGTCTTGCCCCCTCAAACTTAAGACATAACTTAAGCGGTCCACAACGGGCACCTCCAGCAGGCCTGCTCTGAAAATGCGAATGTCTGCAGATAGCTGGCAGGCATAAGGGGCTAGCCTGGAAAGCTGTTGCTCAGCCTCATCTGCCCATGGCACTGCTCGCACAGAGGCACAGAGACTGCGGATGATTGCTTGTCTTGCTACCTCAAACTTGAAATGTATCTTAGGTAGTCAGTGCTGGGCGCATTCAGCAGCCCTGCTCTGAAATGCGAACGTCTGCAGATAGCTCGCAGACAGAAAGAGCTAGCCTGGAAAGATGTTGCTCAGCCTCATCTGCCCATGGCACTTCTCGCACAGAGGCACAGAGACTGGGGCTGCTTGCTTGGCTTGCCACGTCATATTTCAGACGTCGCTTTGGGGGTTCGTGCATGGGGACTCGGGCAGGCCTGGTCTGAAAATGCGAACGTCTGCAGATAGCTCGCAGGCAAAAAGAGCTAGCCTGGAAAGCTGTTGCTTAGCCTCATCTGCCCATGGCACTGCTCGCACAGAGGCACAGAGACTGTGGCTGCTTGCTTGTCTTGCCCCCTCAAACTTCAAACGTATCTTAGGTGGTCCGTGCCGGCCGCCTCAGGCAGCCCTGCTCTGAAAATGCGAACGTCTGCAGATAGCTCGCAGGCAGAAAGAGCTAGCCTGGAAAGCTGTTGCTCAGCCTCATTTGCCCATGGCACTGCTCTCACAGAGGCACAGAGACTGGGGCTGCTTGCTTGTCTTGCCCCCTCCAACTTCAAACGTAGCTTAGGTGGTCCATGCCGGGCACCTACGGCAGCCCTGCTCTGAAAATGCGAATGTCTGCAGATAGCTCGCAGGCAGAAAGAGCTAGCCTGGAAAGCTGTTGCTCAGCCTCATCTGCCCATGGCACTGTTCGCACAGAGGCACAGAGACTTTGGCTGCTTGCTTGTCTTGCTACCTCAAACTTCCAAAGTGGCTTTAGGGGTCAGTGCCGGGTGCATCAAGCAGCCCTGCTCCCAAAATGTAAACGTCTGCAGATAGGTCGCAGCCAGAAAGTGCTAGCCTGGAAAGCTGTTGCTCAACCTCAACTGCTCATGGCACTGCTCGCACAGAGGCACAGAGACTGGGGCTGCTTGCTTGTCTTGCCCCCTCCAACTTCAAACGTAGCTTAGGTGGTCCATGCCAGGCACCTACGGCAGCCCTGCTCTAAAAATGCGAATGTCTGCAGATAGCTCGCAGGCAGAAAGAGCTAGCCTGGAAAGCTGTTGCACAGCCTCAACTGCCCATGGCACTGCTCGCACAGAGGCGCAGAGACTTCAGTGGCTTAATTGTCTTGCTACCTCAAACCTCAAACATATATTAGGTGGTCCATGCCAGGCGCCTTTGGCAGCTCTGTTCCGAAAATGCGAACGTCTGCAGATAGCTCTCAGCCAGAAAGAGCTAGCCTGGAAAGCTGTTGCTCAGCATCAACTGCTCATGGCACTGCTCGCACAGAGGCACAGAGACTGGGGCTGCTTGCTTGTCTTGCCCCCTCAAACTTCAGACATAACTTAAGCGGTCCATCACGGACACCTCCAGCAGCCCTGCTCTGAAAATGCGAATGTCTGCAGATAGCTGGCAGGCAGAAGGAGCTAGCCTGGAAAGCTGTTGCTCAGCCTCATCTGCCCATGGCACTGCTCGCACAGAGGCACAGAGACTGCGGATGATTGCTTCTCTTGCTACCTCAAACTTCAAAAGTATCTTAGGTGGTCCGTGCCGGCCGCGTCAGGGAGGCCTGCTCTGAAATGCGAACGTCTGCAGATAGCTCGCAGCCACAAAGAGCTAGCCTGGAAAGATGTTGCTCAGCCTCATCTGCCCATGGCACTGCTCGCACAGAGGCACAGAGACTGGGGCTGCTTGCTTGGCTTGCCACGTCATATTTCAGACGTCGCTTTGGGGGTTGTTGCTTGGGGCCTCGGGCAGGCCTGGTCTGAAAATGCGAACGTCTGCAGATAGCTCGCAGGCAGAAAGAGCTAGCCTGGGAAGCTGTTGCTCAGCCTCATCTGCAAATGGCACTGCTCGCACAGGCACAGAGACTGGGGCTGCTTGCTTGTCTTGCCCCCTCAAACTTCAAACGTAGCTTTGGAAGTCAGTGCAGTCGGCCTCCGTCAGACCTGATCTGAAAATGCGAACGTCTGCAGATAGATCGCAGCCACAGAGAGCTCGCCTGGAAAGCTGTTGCTCAGCCTCATCTGCCCATGGCACTGCTCGCACAGAGGCACAGAGACTGGGGCTGCTTGCTTGTCTTGCCACCTCAAACTTCAAACGTAGCTTAGGTGGTCCATGTTGGGCACCTACGTCAGCCCTGCTCTGAAAATGCGAATGTCTGCAGATAGCTCGCAGGCAGAAAAAGCTAGCCTGGAAAGCTGTTGCTCAGCCTCATCTGCCCATGGCACTGCTCGCACAGAGGCACAGAGACTTTGGCTGCTTGCTTGTCTTGCTACCTCAAACTTAAAACATATATTAGGTGGTCCATGCCGGGCGCCTTCGGCAGCTCTGTTCCGAAAATGCGAATGTCTGCAGATAGCTCGCAGCCAGAAAGAGCTCGCCTGGAAAGCTGTTGCTCAGCCTCATCTGCCCATGGCACTGCTCGCACAGAGGCACAGAGACTGGGGCTGCTTGCTTGTCTTGCCCCCTCAGACTTCAGACTTAGCTTTGGGGGTCCATGACGGGCGCCTCCAGCAGCCCTGCTCTGAAAATGCGAACGTTTGCAGATAGCTCGCAGGCAGAAAGAGCTAGCCTGGAAAGATGTTGCTCAGCCTCATCTGCCCATGGCACTGCTCGCACAGGCACAGAGACTGGGGCTGCTTACTTGTCTTGCCACCTCAAACTTCAAACGTAGCTTTGGAAGTCAGTGCAGTCGGCCTCCGTCAGACCTGATCTGAAAATGCGAACGTCTGCAGATAGCTTGCAGCCACAGAGATCTCGCCTGGAAAGCTGTTGCTCAGCCTCATCTGCAAATGGCACTGCTCGCACAGAGGCACAGAGACTGGTTCTGCTTGCTTGTCTTGCCACCTCAAACTTCAAACGTAGCTTTGGTGTTCCGTGCAGGGGGCCTCCGGTAGCCCTGCTCTGAAAATGCGAACGTCTGCAGATAGCTCGCAGGCAGAAAGAGCTAGCCTGGAAAGCTGTTGCTCAGCCTCATCTGCCCATGGCACTGCTCACACAGAGGCACAGATACTTTGGCTGCTTGCTTGTCTTGCTACCTCAAACTTAAAACATATATTAGGTGGTTCATGCCGGGCGCCTTCGGCAGCTCTGTTCCGAAAATGCGAATGTCTGCAGATAGCTCGCAGCCAGAAAGAGCTCGCCTGGAAAGCTGTTGCTCAGCCTCATCTGCCCATGGCACTGCTCGCACAGAGGCACAGAGACTGGGGCTGCTTGCTTGTCTTGCCACCTCCAACTTCAAACGTAGCTTAGGTGGTCCATGCCGGGCACCTACGGCAGCCCTGCTCTGAAAATGCGAACGTCTGCAGATAGCTCGCAGGCAGAAAGAGCTAGCCTGTAAAGCTGTTGCTCAGCCTCATCTGCAAATGGCACTGCTCGCACAGGCACAGAGACTGGAGCTGCTTGCTTGTCTTGCCATCTCAAACTTCAAACGTAGCTTTGGAAGTCAGTGCAGTCGGCCTCCATCAGACCTGATCTGAAAATGCGAACGTCTGCAGATAGCTCGCAGCCACAGAGAGCTCGCCTGGACAGCTGTTGCTCAGCCTCATCTGCCCATGGCACTGCTCGCACAGAGGCACAGAGACTGGGGCTGCTTGCTTGTCTTGCCCCCTCCAACTTCAAACGTAGCTTAGGTGGTCCATGCCGGGCACCTACGTCAGCCCGGCTCTGAAAATGCGAATGTCTGCAGATAGCTCGCAGGCAGAAAGAGCTAGCCTGGAAAGCTGTTGCTCAGCCTCATCTGCAAATGGCACTGCTCGCACAGAGGCACAGAGACTTTGGCTGCTAGCTTGTCTTGCTACCGCAAACTTAAAACATATATTAGGTGGTCCATGCCGGGCGCCTTCTGCAGCTCTGTTCCGAAAATGCGAACGTCTACAGATAGCTCGCAGCCACAAAGAGCTAGCCTGGAAAGCTGTTGCTCAGCCTCAACTGCTCATGGCACTGCTGGCACAGAAGCACAGAGACTGGGGCTGCTTGCTTGTCTTGCCCCCTCAAACTTAAGACATATCATAAGCGGTCCATCACGGGCACCTCCAGCAGGCCTGCTCTGAAAATGCGAATGTCTGCAGATAGCTGGCAGGCATAAGGGGCTAGCCTGGAAAGCTGTTGCTCAGCCTCATCTGCCCATGGCACTGCTCGCACAGAGGCACAGAGACTGCGGATGATTGCTTGTCTTGCTACCTCAAACTTGAAATGTATCTTAGGTAGTCAGTGCTGGGCGCATTCAGCAGCCCTGCTCTGAAATGCGAACGTCTGCAGATAGCTCGCAGACAGAAAGAGCTAGCCTGGAAAGATGTTGCTCAGCCTCATCTGCCCATGGCACTTCTCGCACAGAGGCACAGAGACTGGGGCTGCTTGCTTGGCTTGCCACGTCATATTTCAGACGTCGCTTTGGGGGTTCGTGCATGGGGACTCGGGCAGGCCTGGTCTGAAAATGCGAACGTCTGCAGATAGCTCGCAGGCAAAAAGAGCTAGCCTGGAAAGCTGTTGCTCAGCCTCATCTGCCCATGGCACTGCTCGCACAGAGGCACAGAGACTGTGGCTGCTTGCTTGTCTTGCCATCTCAAACTTCAAACGTATCTTAGGTGGTCCGTGCCGGCCGCCTCAGGCAGCCCTGCTCTGAAAATGCGAACGTCTGCAGATAGCTCGCAGGCAGAAAGAGCTAGCCTGGAAAGCTGTTGCTCAGCCTCATTTGCCCATGGCACTGCTCTCACAGAGGCACAGAGACTGGGGCTGCTTGCTTGTCTTGCCCCCTCCAACTTCAAACGTAGCTTAGGTGGTCCATGTCGGGCACCTACGGCAGCCCTGCTCTGAAAATGCGAATGTCTGCAGATAGCTCGCAGGCAGAAAGAGCTAGCCTGGAAAGCTGTTGCTCAGCCTCATCTGCCCATGGCACTGTTCGCACAGAGGCACAGAGACTTTGGCTGCTTGCTTGTCTTGCTACCTCAAACTTCCAAAGTGGCTTTAGGGGTCAGTGCCGGGTGCATCAAGCAGCCCTGCTCCCAAAATGTAAACGTCTGCAGATAGGTCGCAGCCAGAAAGTGCTAGCCTGGAAAGCTGTTGCTCAACCTCAACTGCTCATGGCACTGCTCGCACAGAGGCACAGAGACTGGGGCTGCTTGCTTGTCTTGCCCCCTCCAACTTCAAACGTAGCTTAGGTGGTCCATGCCAGGCACCTACGGCAGCCCTGCTCTAAAAATGCGAATGTCTGCAGATAGCTCGCAGGCAGAAAGAGCTAGCCTGGAAAGCTGTTGCACAGCCTCAACTGCCCATGGCACTGCTCGCACAGAGGCGCAGAGACTTCAGTGGCTTAATTGTCTTGCTACCTCAAACCTCAAACATATATTAGGTGGTCCATGCCAGGCGCCTTTGGCAGCTCTGTTCCGAAAATGCGAACGTCTGCAGATAGCTCTCAGCCAGAAAGAGCTAGCCTGGAAAGCTGTTGCTCAGCATCAACTGCTCATGGCACTGCTCGCACAGAGGCACAGAGACTGGGGCTGCTTGCTTGTCTTGCCCCCTCAAACTTCAGACATAACTTAAGCGGTCCATCACGGACACCTCCAGCAGCCCTGCTCTGAAAATGCGAATGTCTGCAGATAGCTGGCAGGCAGAAGGAGCTAGCCTGGAAAGCTGTTGCTCAGCCTCATCTGCCCATGGCACTGCTCGCACAGAGGCACAGAGACTGCGGATGATTGCTTCTCTTGCTACCTCAAACTTCAAAAGTATCTTAGGTGGTCCGTGCCGGCCGCGTCAGGGAGGCCTGCTCTGAAATGCGAACGTCTGCAGATAGCTCGCAGCCACAAAGAGCTAGCCTGGAAAGATGTTGCTCAGCCTCATCTGCCCATGGCACTGCTCGCACAGAGGCACAGAGACTGGGGCTGCTTGCTTGGCTTGCCACGTCATATTTCAGACGTCGCTTTGGGGGTTGTTGCTTGGGGCCTCGGGCAGGCCTGGTCTGAAAATGCGAACGTCTGCAGATAGCTCGCAGGCAGAAAGAGCTAGCCTGGGAAGCTGTTGCTCAGCCTCATCTGCAAATGGCACTGCTCGCACAGGCACAGAGACTGGGGCTGCTTGCTTGTCTTGCCCCCTCAAACTTCAAACGTAGCTTTGGAAGTCAGTGCAGTCGGCCTCCGTCAGACCTGATCTGAAAATGCGAACGTCTGCAGATAGATCGCAGCCACAGAGAGCTCGCCTGGAAAGCTGTTGCTCAGCCTCATCTGCCCATGGCACTGCTCGCACAGAGGCACAGAGACTGGGGCTGCTTGCTTGTCTTGCCACCTCAAACTTCAAACGTAGCTTAGGTGGTCCATGTTGGGCACCTACGGCAGCCCTGCTCTGAAAATGCGAATGTCTGCAGATAGCTCGCAGGCAGAAAGAGCTAGCCTGTAAAGCTGTTGCTCAGCCTCATCTGCCCATGGCACTGCTCGCACACAGGCACAGAGACTCCGGATGATTGCTTGTCTTGCCCCCTCAAACTTCAGACTTATCTTTGGGGGTCCATGACGAGCGCATCCAGCAGCGCTGCTCTGAAAATGCGAACGTCTGCAGATAGCTCGCAGGCAGAAAGAGCTAGCCTGGGAAGCTGTTGCTCAGCCTCATCTGCCCATGGCACTGCTCGCACAGGCAAAGAGACTGGGGCTGCTTGCTTGTCTTGCCATCTCAAACTTGAAACGTAGCTTTGGAAGTCAGTGCAGTCGGCCTCCGTCAGACCTGATCTGAAAATGCGAACGTCTGCGGAAACAT
Source organism: Opisthocomus hoazin (assembly GCF_030867145.1). Classification (NCBI taxonomy): domain Eukaryota; kingdom Metazoa; phylum Chordata; class Aves; order Opisthocomiformes; family Opisthocomidae; genus Opisthocomus; species Opisthocomus hoazin. The sequence goes on along the minus strand of NC_134438.1, from coordinate 1,264,253 downwards.
CGCAGCCACAGAGAGCTCGCCTGGACAGCTGTTGCTCAGCCTCATCTGCCCATGGCACTGCTCGCACAGAGGCACAGAGAGTGGGGCTGCTTGCTTGTCTTGCTACCTCAAACTTAAAACATATATTAGGTGGTCCATGCCAGGCGCCTTCGGCAGCTCTGTTCCGAAAATGCGAACGTCTGCAGATAGCTCGCAGCCAGAAAGAGCTAGCCTGGAAATCTCTTGCTCAGCCTCAACTGCTCATGGCACTGCTCGCACAGAGGCACAGAGACTGGGGCTGCTTGCTTGTCTTGCCCCTTCAAACTTCAGACATAACTTATGCGGTCCATCACGGGCACCTCCAGCAGCCCTGCTCTGAAAATGCGAACGTCTGCAGATAGCTCGCAGACAGAAAGAGCTACCCTGGAACGATGTTGCTCAGCCTCATCTGCCCATGGCACTGCTCGCACAGGCACAGAGACTGGGGCTGCTTGCTTGTCTTGCCATCTCAAACTTCAAACGTAGCTTTGGAAGTCAGTGCAGTCGACCTCCGTCAGACCTGATCTGAAAATGCGAACGTCTGCAGATAGATCGCAGCCACAGAGAGCTCGCCTGGAAAGCTGTTGCTCAGCCTCATCTGCCCATGGCACTGCTCGCACAGAGGCACAGAGACTGGGGCTGCTTGCTTGTCTTGCCACCTCAAACTTCAAACGTAGCTTAGGTGGTCCATGCCGGGCGCCTCCGGCAGCCCTGCTCTCAAAATGTGAACGTCTGCAGATAGCTCGCAGCCAGAAAGAGCTAGCCTGGAAAGCTGTTGCTCAGCCTCATCTGCCCATGGCACTGCTCGCACAGAGGCACAGAGACTGCGGATGATTGCTTGTCTTGCCCCCTCAAACTTCACACATATCTTCGGGGGTTCGTGCCGGGCGTCTCCAGCAGCCCTGCTCTGAAAATGTGAACGTCTGCAGATAGCTCGCAGCCAGAAAGAGCTAGCCTGGAAAGCTGTTACTCAACCTCAACTGCTCATGGCACTGCTCGCACAGAGGCACAGAGACTGTTTCTGCTTGCTTGTCTTGCCTCCTCCAACTTCAAACGTAGCTTTGGGGTTCCTTGCAGGCGGCCTCCGGTAGCCCTGCTCTAAAAATGCGAACGTCTGCATATAGCTCGCAGGCAGAAAAAGCTAGCCTGGAAAGCTGTTGCTCAGCCTCATCTGCCCATGGCACTGCTCGCACAGAGGCACAGGGACTGGGGCTGCTTGCTTGTCTTGCCACCTCAAACTTCAAACGTAGATTAGGTGTTCCGTGCCGAGGGCCTCCGGCAGCCCTGCTCTGAATATGCCAACATCTGCAGATAGCTCACAGCTTAACAGGAAGAATGATGTGCGGAGTTGGAAACTTAAGAATGGGTCATTCCTCCCTTTTCCCCACCGCTGTTTGAGCAGGAGCGGAGTGTAGTTCCGCAGGCATTTGTGACCAGCTGCAGTTCGCGTAACGCACTTTCCATGGGACTCGCACCACAGATGGGGAAGATACTGCGGAAAAGTCACCTGCTGTGCTTACACGTGACAGGCAGTGATGGTCTGGGGCTGTGACTGCCCTGAGGTGGGGGTCCTCGCTGCTGCAGAAAGCCAGCAGCAGTCAGTTAATACAGAGTTGTTGCAAAGTGTTTCCTCCTCATCCCTCCCAAATGAATAGAGACAGTGTTTATGAGGGAACTCGGTCACCAAGATGTGTGGGTTTTTTATTCTTTCAACCCTCAGACTTACGGCAAGAGCTAGCAGTACGGGAGAGGCAACAAGAAGTCACCCGAAAGTCAGCGCCCAGTTCTCCGACTCTAGACTGTGAAAAGATGGATTCGGCTGTCCAGGCATCTCTCTCCTTGCCAGCTACACCTGTTGGAAAAGGATCAGAAAATAGTTTTCCTTCCCCAAAATGTATAATTTGTAGAATCTGTGTCTAGTTGTTAGGCAGTACCTGCAGCTTGTTAACAAACAATTTCAGGCCAGGTGCTTGTTGGTGAACTTCAAGTAAGTGTAGGTAGGTGTGGATCCCACCTGCATTGGATCAGGTGTGTTTAAATCCGGGGGCAGCATCAGGTGCATTTAAGGAGTATAATCAGTAAACAGCATGGAGAAGCAGGATGGTGAAGCTTAGATACTGCTTTTACCGGGGCAAGGGTTTGTGCTCTGCAGTGGATGCCTGCAGCAGAGCTCTGAAGACCTTTGAGATCGCAGGGAAGTGCAGTGGCTGATATTTCTGCTTAAATGTGGGGCAGCAGTGGTGAGTAAATAGTGGGCAGTAATTCAAACAGTCTAGACTGCCCCTGTTACAACACACACTTTTTGGGGGTCTTGTTTTCTCTATGAGGCAGCAGGGTGTTAGTCCAGTCCGCTTCCCTGTCTGGAAGGCTCTGGACAACTGCAAGGATTAATACGTTATTTTTCAAATTAGAAAGAATAGATTCCAGGGGAAGCTCTGGCTGGATTAGATGGATTGCGGGCAATAGCCTTGCAGATGGAGAGTGCGAGAACTCTGTGTGTAGTTCTAATGGGAAAGAGGGCAGTGGACAGGAATTAAGCTTTTTCATTTTTCCATGGCTAGTGATCATGTAGTCTGCGTGTTATTGTGGGGTAATTGTGTGAATAGCCTGCAGTAGGATTTTAGATTTACTTTTTTAGGTTGGAGTTGATTTATTGAAATTGAAACAAACAAAAAAAAACCAAATAAAAAAACCTGTGGAGAAGTGCAGCAGGTAATAAAATGTGTCTGTGTTTGCAGCTATACCAAATGGATTTGGTACCAGCCCCCTTACTCCTTCGGCTAGAATATCTGCGCTCAACATTGTGGGAGATCTGTTGCGGAAAGTAGGGAGAGTGCTCTGAACTGAAGTATTCCTGTCTCGGTGGGGTTGTCACTGAGCTTTCATCCTTGTGCACAATCACAAGGTCTTGGCCTGTGCTGTAGTTTCCAAAGCATCCATATTCAGTGTTTAGTATGTGATAATGTATTTTTTTAATGATCTTGATTTGTAAAGCATATTACTAAGGTTCTGATTCCAACTTTGGGTGATAAAATTCATATTTGGAGTAAGAAGTTTCTCAAGCACTTTTGTGTATGGGGTTAGACATTGTCAGCCACTTGTTCTTACCTCAGGTGTGGCCTGTGGCTTCCTCTCTAGTGAGACCCAGGTGCAGAACTGGCACTCAGACTCTGGGTGCCTGCTGCACAGTAACTGTGTGTCATGGGAGGGGAGCTGAGATCATGCCTGGGGAGATCTGCAACAGGTGCTGAAAACAGAAAAAAAAGTAGAAGCCTGTGATAAGAAAGTGAGGAAATAAATCAGGAGAAAGCCAAATGTTCCCATCTGTAGTTGATGGGGAATTGAAATGCGTGAGCCTTTAAAGGGATTACCACAATAAGCAAGGAAGAAGTGGTTTAAACATCTGTTACAGTGTTGTTTAGGATGCCAGGCTTTCCAGTTGAATGAAGGCGACTCTTGAGTTATGAGAAGCTTGTTGACATGCCTCAGTGGCTGATGTTCTGAGTGGAAGCATGGGTAGCCTCCGTGTCTCGCCGCCGGTGCTGGCTTTCCTCTGTCTCTTGTGGTTAGCACTGAGAACAGCAATAGCTGCAGTACAGGCAGTTGTTTTAGCAAAGTTTGAAATTAAAAATTAACTCATTGTTCATGTTTGGAGTCGGTGAGCTCGTAGCTGGTTTGAAAGGGCAGCAGGATAACTCGGGGCTATGGAGTAACATGTTTAAAATGGGATCATTGTGAGTAAGAGTCTGCAGGGGATTTAGAGAGCTTAAGCACAATCCCGTGTGATTACTCTGCAAGGACAGGAAATTCCAAATAAGAATGCTTGTTCCCAGCCTGCTCCGAGACACACGCTCTGCCACTGGTACAAAATTCCAGCTCATGCATTTGTTCAGTAATGATTAGAGGATGTTTAGGATTTCTGTGGCTTTGGCTACTCATAAGATGCCTCATCCTGAGCCTCAGACTCCATTTCTCTGCAAGAAGTTTCCCCTCAGCTTTCTTGCATGCAGCTGAGATAGAGTCACTTGGCACAGATCACACAGGCTATTTCCAGCTGATAGGTGCTTTGAGACCAAGAGGTAGGTAGTTATCTATATCTCACAGGGTCACAGAATGGTGGGGGTTGGAAGGGACCTCTGTGGGTCACCCAGTCCAGCCCCCTGACCAAGCAGGGTCACCCAGAGCAGGCTGCACAGGACCTTGTCCAGGAGGGTCTGAGTATCTCTAGAGAAGGAGACTCCACAGCCTCTCTGGGTAGCCTGTTCTAGTGCTCTGTCACCCTCAGAGTGAAGAAGTTGTTCTTCATGTTCAGCTGGAACTTCCTATTGTTCAATTTGTACCTGTTGCCCCTTGTCGCTGGGCACCACTGAAAAGAATCTGGCCCCATCCTCTTGACACCGACCCTGAAGATGTTTCTAGGCAGTTATAAGGTCCCCTCTCTGCCTTCTCTTCTCCAGGCTGAACAAGCCCAGCTCCCTTAGCCTTTCCTCGTAGGAGAGATGCTCCAGTCCCCTCACCATCTTTGCAGCCCTCCGCTGGACTCTCTCCAGTAGCTCCTCATCTTTCTTGAACTGGGGAGCCCAGAACTGGACAGACTACTGCAGATGGGGCCTCACTAGGACCAAGTAGAGGGGAAGGAGAACCTCCCTCGACCTGCTGACCACAATATATCTGCCTATATAGCCACTGAGTAAGCTTGCATGGATTTCTAGAACACTGTGTAGTGTTCACTTACTTGTGATAGCGTGCCAGTGTCTTATCAGTGGAATATTTTTCTACGTGGAATGGGACCAAGCCCCGTGTTTGGGGAGATGAGGTTTTGTCTCCGCTGTATGCATTTGCAAGTGTATGAATGCTCCCATGCGCAGGGTGGATGTAATAAATTGTTGCAAGGACTTTCTGCTAGACCGGACTGCTATTGAAGCAAAGCCTCAGTTTGTGACAGACAGCAGAAAGGGCAGGGGGTGTGCTGCAGTGAAGGAGAGAATCAGGATTTTGGCCTCCCTTCTGGCAGGAGTCAGCAGATGAGGCAGAGACTGTCACCTTGTACAGGGGAACAAGATCTCACCAGGCTTGCTGCGAAGTAATACAGATGAGGTACAGACCACAGAGACAGGCTTAGTTGCTGCCTTGGGTTCCTCATCTGATGCTGTAGCACTTCTTGTTCTGAAGCATACCAATGGCACTTAACAAACTGGCTTTGTTTTGCAGGCCAAGATTAAGAAAGAAATGCTAGAAGGCATTGCCCTGGAGAAAAAAATTCGAATTTCCAAATACAAACTCCCAAATACAAAGTCCCTCGTAAAACTTGAGGATTCTGCTTTAGGCTCTGTCTTAGACTTCTGATTAGCTTATGCCAGCCTTACTGCAGCTGCTGAAGCAGGAAGTTTTGGTAACTGCTGCTAGGAATTGGCTTCCTTATTTTAGGTAATTAATTGAGTGTTGATATGTTGTAAAATCTGAGCCCTGATGGAGCTGAGTCACGCGTGGCAGTCTGCGTCAGCATCTCGTTGTGTGGGTTTCCTTTGTGGTTGGATGACAGAGAAAATGACAGCTTTGTTCCCATTCAGTTCAGCTTTCGCCAAAGGTGATCACACTGGGTTCCTGATCGTGGTGATCTTGGGGTCATGACACAGCCTGAACTTGAGCAGCAAAATACTTCCTCTTAATGGTATTATTTTTTTGACGTCATTTTTTTTTTTCCCCTTTCACAGGCCTTAGAATCCAAATTAGCTGCTTGCAGAAATTTTGCAAAGGACCAGGCATCACGGAAATCCTACATTTCAGGGAATGTTAACAGCGGCGTGATGAACAGCAATGGCACAAAGTACCCTCATCCGGGACATACTTCTTTCTTTGACAAAGGGTAAGTAAGGATATGCTTTTATCCTGAAAGGGAGTGTGTTTCAGGATGCTACTTGGAGCAGAAGTTATTCTTGGTTTGTCTTTAGCCCACCACAGCTTTCATCCTATAGGACAAATAAATTGTGGAGCCAGTCTCAAGGGGATGGGGAGGGTGACAGTGCTGATTTCTGTAAAGCACAGAGCAAAGCAAGCGTGATTGTCTCGTAGCTGGCAGGGGGTCAGTGCCTGTCCTGTCCCTCTGCTGCCGAATCTCTTGGCAGCTGCATCTCAGGTAATAAAAAAATCAACCCAGGCAGCAAACCTGCTGGTGAAGTGAACGTGCCCTTCGAAAGGATCTCAAGTAAGTAGCGGTGGAGTTGCCATAGCTACTGGTGTGCTCACACGGGGGAAGTACGTGATGGCAAATCTGGAGGTTCCCTTGGTGAGAACAGCTGAGTGCAGGCAGCAAATGCTCGCTTGGAGGGTGGTGTCCTGTTTGCTCTACTTCCCCCTCTATGAGGGGAAAAAGAAAACGTCATTAAGGGCATAGTTCTGGCTGATCGAGGGAGCAACTGCTTCCATGCTGTCTGTGCTGTGCGTCAGCCGTGAAGCCAGAAACTGCTTTCACAGGAGAAACGACCCCGTGTGTCTCCCGTGACTCGCCCGTGGTCAGGGCTTTCCGCACATCCTCAATGCAGAATTTATTTTGGAGAAGTAAATGAGCAGTTGCCGACTGAGCTGAGCTTCCTACATTCATCCTCGTTTGAGCTGAATTGTGTTGCTACGTGGGTAGCGGGGCAAGTTGCATCTTAGAAACTGGTATTCAGAGTTTTTTTAGAGTCACTGTTGTTTGCTGGTTTTGGAAAAGAAGACTTTGGAGACATAACAAAGTCAGTGTCCTGTGTAAATCGGACAGACTTTTGGGTCGTCTGTGCACTGCAAGGCTGGCTGGGGTCTGTGCATCACCACGGCAGCTCACACTTGCAGGGCACGGGCGATATTTCAGGTACAAGCTGTCAGGGTAGTTGCTAGGGAGAGATTATAGCTGTTCTTAGGATGCAGCATGGCTATATCGAGTTGTGGTGTGACAAATAACCTGATTGCTGTGTGGGGTGGGGTCACTTTTAATTATCTGGATTGTCATCACACTTGCTATCTGGGCTGGCTGCCTGGAGTTACCAGCAGGTTGTAGCTGAAAAAGGTTTAGAAACCCACCCTCCTGAAAACTAACTTCTACAGCAGAGCTGGAGGATGTTAGTGGGCTAGAAAAGGGGGTGGAAATGACTGACGTCCTTATCGGCAGGTTGTTAGAGATCCCTGCTGTCCTGTCCTCCTCCTCTGCGCGCCCACATGCTGTTGACAGCGGATGGCCCGTGCCTCTTCCCCGCATCGGCTCCTGCTCAATCTTGCTGCCCCTGTGGAGGTCTCTGAGTGCTGGGGCTGATGGCAGTGTCTGTGCTGGGCACGCGTCTCCGTGGCTGCCGTGTAAAACCTGTACAACTTTGCATGTGTAAGCTGAACCGAGCTCTGAACCGCAATGTGGTCAGCCCCATCACGCCCGCACGCTGCAGCAGCCGCCCAGCTCCAGCCGCGCTGGCAGGAGTCGGACCTGGAGCATGCGGCGGTGGCTGGGCACGAGGGGTTGAGGCAAGGCATGCCTTGCTTATCCCCTCTCCTCCTCTCTCCCCAGCCCCTGTACTCTCCTCCCTGCCCTTCATTGTTGCTGGAGCCTGAAACAGCCACATGTGATTGTAGATGCCATCCCATCTGCAGCCGCTGCCTAAAGAGCAGCCGGTTGTTGGGTGGTGGGAATGGGACAGAGGTAACTCAGCTGCAGCATTACATTTCCACTTACTTTCCTTCCTCTGCCATTTTGTTGGTTAAAGTGTTTGGCCAGTCTCCATCTCCTGTCAAACATCTGTTCTTTGCTTGCTGAGCGGAGCTGAGCAGGCAGCCGAAGACAGCGATGGGCAGGAGCTGACATAGGGGAGCGTCACTTTAGCAGAGGCCTGGAGGACAGCTGGGCCCGCAGCGAGGCTTTGCTGGGGAATTGGAAGAGTCAGGACTTGCCTACTTTTTCAAAACTCAGTGTCTGCTGTGAGATTAGATTCCTGCAGACTTGTTCCTTCAGGAATGTGCTGTTACTGTTCGGATGCCTGGGCATGGCAGAACAGCACCTGAGGATGTTCTCGAATAGATACTTGTTTTTTTTGGTGTTGTAATATTTCTTAATTGGTTATTAACTTCGATCCAGTTGGGGAACAAAATGGCTCTGACTTTGATGGGCTCTGCAGAGCCTTGGCACTTGAACAGCAGAGCTGAGGCAGCATGTGAGCCAGCATGTAGTGTTTGTTGCTTGAGGCATGAACTCCGTGTTCACTGCTCCCCCACTCCCCTGCCCGCACTCTTATCAAAGTCCTTGTAGATGGTGTTTATGCTTAGGTTATTTTGGTCAATCTGCTGGGCTTTGTTTTATTCAAACAAGCTCAGGTTTGAATGTGAGAAGCACCTCTGCTTGCACACTTGTAGCAGTCCCGTGAAGCACGTAGGGATATTTACACAGTGCACACAGTTACCCCAACCCTGATCGTAATACATCAGGCAGTGAAAGCAGGGCGGTCTTCCCGTTCCCTAGTCCGCCTTATGAAAAAGTTTTCCTGGAAAAGAGGGACGTGTGGGTACCTCGGATGCAGGTGAGTAATCCCATGTCCTGTAACGTGCTTTGCAATGCTCCAGGCTTTTATCTGGGTCACGCGCTTGCGGCCGTGGAGTATGGTGGGAGTGCTGGTTTTTGCTGAAATAGGACCCCTCGTCTGCCCGGGCAGAGGTGGAAGGGGAGAGGTCTGGTGAGGTTCAGCTGAACACCTTTGCTTTGCCCCATTCCTTGCGTCCAGGGTTAGGGCCAAGAACGTCTTTATCGTGTGCATAAACTGTTTCAATTTTTCTCCACTAGGCGTGAAAAGGTCGTATTCCCCACCTTGGTCATGGGTAAATGAATTCATTTGCAATGATAAGCTGCATGCGTTTTAACTCGGTGCTTGGAGGTGCAGAGTCGGTGGTTGTGCTAACTGCGTGGGGTAGTTCTCTCAGCGTTACAAACTAATGGTCCATGATCAAAGCCTGAGGCCGCAATCCCTCTCTTTCTCCTTACTTTAGATAAACTCCTCTGCTGCTGTGACCTGTTGCAAACATAAGATTGAGTGCTGCTTGCTTTCTTGATCTAATCAATAGTTCTTCAAATACATGCATGGTTCTGATTGAATCAGTCACATCAGAGATACAGGATGAAGTATCCCTGCTGTTAATTTAGTGAATTTTGAAAGTTAGTTTGCCCTTTGGTCGTGTATTTCCTTCGACGTTTCATTGCTGTCGTCTTGTCGATGCTCGGTTGCCGTGGTTCTGGCCGATGGGAAAGCCAACAAAGGCACAGATGTGCTGGGAGCCAGCCAGGGTTGCAGAGCAGGGGCGGAGGACGGTGTGATCAGCAGCGTGCGCGTTGAGACAGCAGTGCTCCGGCTCAGTGCCACCGTCCCTGCCCGCCACAGCCGTGCCAGCTGGAAGAAGCCTGCGCAGACCCCGGGGTCCCGGGCTCTGTGGGGGGATCCTGGGCACAGGGGCTCGGTGCAGGCACCACCTCCAGCATCCAAGGGTCTGGCTCGTCTCCCTCATCTGCCTCTCGAGGGAGCGCGGAGAGTTCCCTGTGCTGTCGAAAGGTGCAGGTCCCTGCCAGGTTCATCTGCCACAGCCTTGTCCCCATCTTCACAGAATCACAGAATCACAGAATAGTAGGGGTTGGAAGGGACCTCTGTGGGTCATCTAGTCCAACCCCCCTGCCGAAGCAGGGTCACCTACAGTAGGCTGCACAGGATCTTGTCCAGGCGGGTCTTGAATATCTCCAGAGAAGGAGACTCCACAACCTCCCTGGGCAGCCTGTTCCAGTGCTCCGTCACCCTCAGAGGGAAGAAGTTCCTCCTCATGTTCAGACGGAACTTCCTGTGCCTCAGTTTGTGCCCATTGCCCCTTGTCCTGTCAGTAGGCACCACTGAAAAGAGCTTGTCCCCATCCTCCTGACACCCACCCTTCAGATATTTGTAGGCATTTATAAGGTCCCCTCGCAGCCTTCTCTTCTTCAGGCTGAACAAGCCCAGCTCCCTCAACCTCTCCTCGTAGTGGAGATGCTCCAGTCCCCTCACCATCCTTGTAGCCCTCCGCTGGACTCTCTCCAGTAGCTCTTCATCCTTCTTGAACTGGGGAGCCCAGAACTGGACACAGTACTCCAGATGAGGCCTCACCAGGGCAGTGTAGAGGGGAAGGAGAACCTCCCTTGTCCTGCTGGCCACACTCTTCTTGATGCACCCCAGGATCCCATTGGCTTTCTTGGCAGCCAGGGCACACTGTTGGCTCATGGTTAACCTGTCGTCCACCAGGACACCCAGGTCCCTCTCTGCAGAGCTGCTCTCCAGCAGGTCCACCCCAAGCCTGTACTGGAGCCTGGGGTTGTTCCTCCCCAGGTGCAGGACCCTGCACTTGCCCTTGTTGAACCTCATCAGGTTCCTCTCTGCCCAGCTTTCCAGCCTATCCAGGTCACGCTGAATGGCAGCACAGCCTTCTGGTGTATCTACCACACCTCCCAGTTTGGTGTCATCAGCAAACTTGCTGAGGGTACATTCTAACTCTTCATCCAGGTCGTTGATGAAGAAGTTAAACAAGACTGGGCCCAGTACTGACCCCTGAGGGACACCACTTGTCACCAGCCTCCAACTAGACTCAGCGCCGCTGATGACAACCCTCTGAGTTCTGCCATTCAGCCAGTTCTCAATCCACTTCACCGACCACTCATCCAGCCCACACTTCCTCAGCTTCCCCAGGAGGATATCATGGGAGACTGTGTCGAAAGCCTTGCTGAAGTCAAGGTAGATAACATCCACGGCTCTCCCTTCGTCTACCCAGCCAGTCATGTCATCGTAGAAAGCTATCAGATTGGTCAGGCATGATTTCCCCTTGGTGAATCCATGCTGACTACTCCTGATAACCTTCTTTTCTTCCACTTGCCTCATGATGGCCTCCAGGATAAGCTGCTCCATCACCTTTCCCGGGATGGAGGTGAGGCTGACCGGCCTGTAGTTCCCTGGGTCCTCCTTCTTGCCCTTTTTGAAGATTGGAGTGACATTGGCCTTTCTCCAGTCCTCAGGCACCTCTCCTGTCCTCCAGGACCTCTCAAAGATGATGGAGAGTGGCTCAGCAATGACATCCACCAGCTCCCTCAGCACTCGTGGGTGCATTCCATCGGGGCCCATGGATTTGTGGATGTCCAGATCGCTTAAGCGATTCCTCACACAGTCCTCCTCGACCAAGGGAAAGTCGTTCTCTTTGTAGGCTTCATCTCTTACCTCCGGGGCCTGGGATTCCTGAGGGCCAGTCTTAGCACTGAAGACTGAAGCAAAGAAGGCATTCATTAGCTCTGCCTTCTCCGCATCCTCCGTCACCAGGACACCCTCCTCATTCAGCAGCGGCCCCACGTTGTCCCTAGCCTTCCTTTTGCTGCTGATGTAGTTGAAGAAGCCCTTCTTGTTGTTTTTGACATCCCTTGCCAGCTTCAATTCCAGGTGAGCCTTGGCCTTCCTCGTCGCATCCCTGCATGCTCTCACTACGTTTCTGTACTCTTCCCAAGTGGCCTGTCCCTCTTTCCACATTCTATGCACCTTTCTCTTCTGCCTGATCTCCGCTAGAAGCTCTTTGTTTAACCATGCAGGTCTCCTGCCTCCTTTGCTAAATTTCTTTCTCAGGGGGATGCATTGCTCCTGTGCATGGAAGAAGTGTTGTTTAAAAAGCGACCAGCTTCCTCCTTGCATCTCCGTGCTGGGCGTTCCTCTGCCTCCTTGTGCTGTTACTGCTGCTTGGGTGTGTTTCAAAGCACTGCCCTGCCTGAAAACTCCCTTTTCCTCTTGTTTTATTGGGGGGCTGGTCTCCAAGCATGCTTTGAGCCCATCCATTTACTCCTCAGCCTGGGCTATTCAGCAACAGCAGAATTTTCTGCTGAGGCTTTGTTGGATACTTAGAGTTGAGAGAGTCTTGGAGATAAGGTGCCAAGCACAAAATACAGCTTGGAATAAAGATTAATATGTAAAAATCTGTCTTTAGCAATCACAGGGCAGAGAGAGCAGTTGGAAACGGGCACAAGGTCCACGTCACTGCACGGGCAGGCAGTCAGGAGCATCCATCAGAAACCACTGCTGGGGCTGTTCCCAGCAGGGACTGGGGCTTCGGCTCCCTGTGAAGCACCCCTGAGCCCAGTTTCTTAGGAAGCCCAGAGCAAGGGCGCAGCGCGGGCCCCGCAGAGTGGGTCGGGTCTGAGGGATGGCGAAATGAGGCAGAAGCAGCAGGCAAGTGATCTGGCTGGGATTAGTGGCTGCGGACAGGTCTCCAGGCTGTCGGGCAGCGTCAGCTCCGTGCAGGATCCCCGCGCCTGTGTCAGGCCTGGGCAGAGCAGCTGAAGGCTGGAGCGATGCATGTGCTCCTCCCAGCACTGTCGGAGACCTTGGAGACCGGGCGCAAGAACTTCTCTTCCCCGCTCTCCTCTGGGAGGTTAGCCAGGAGTCATCCAGCATACTTTATTTGTTATTTTTCACAGTTCCTCTGTTTAATGTATTTTAATTTCACAGAATCACAGAATGGTAGGGGTTGCAAGGGACCTCTGTGGGTCTCCAGCCCAACCCCCTGCCCAAGCAGGGTCACCCAGAGCAGGCTGCACAGCACCGCATCCAGGCGGGTCTGGAATATCTCCAGAGAAGGAGACTCCACAGCCTCCCTGGGCAGCCTGGGCCAGGGCTCCGTCACCCTCAGAGGGAAGAAGTTCTTCCTCGTGTTCAGCTGGAGCTTCCTCTGCTTCAGTCTGTGCCCGTTGACCCTTGTCCTGTCGCTGGGCACCTACTTACTGCAGGGGGATGGGCTAGATGGCCTCTGAAGGTCCCTTCCAACCCAAACCATTCTGTGAAAGAGCAGCCCGGAGTTTAGTGCAGGAAACGTGACAGAGTTGTAGAGCTGGGCTTGAACGCAGCTCATCAGACCTGAGCACACCCAGGCTGCTGACGTGGAATGCCACTTTTCTCTGATCCTTTCAGAAGGGAGCAAAGTACCACGTTTTAATCCAGTTTGGGTTGTTTTT